>NC_067461.1:11741425-12941425 GCF_025434085.1 Hippocampus zosterae | reverse complement strand
ATGACTTTTTTGAGCAGGAGAAGACGTTCCTTCTAGACTATTACAGCAAGATTAAAGATTCCACTGCCAAAGCAGAGAAGATGACCCGCACACACAAAAGTATTTGATGTGAACTTGAGCAGGGCCTGCGCAGTATGCATGGCTCACACTATCACATTATTAGGGATCCACAGATAGCCACATCTGTCTCAGAGGCTACATGGTTGATTCTGCCATCACATAGCTATGTAATCTTAAAATTGAGACATGCAAGTCAAAGTACACATGGACCTGTACAGTGAAACTACCAATGGCGAGTTAAATCGGTGTTTCATTCGATCGCCCTGCCGTCACTTGAATAACTGACAATTCTAGAGATTGACATTAATAAAAAAGTACTTCTTCATAACAATCAAGAGTAAGCCATGCTGCAATCATCTATCACTTCAGTTGTCCAACCCCAGTTTTAGTACTAAAATGTCTTGTGATACAGGCTTCATTTAACTGAAGTGTACCGGTATCTCAAGACTGCTGGAAAAACATGTATTTGGACTTAAAAACAACTTCAATAATGGCCAGTGTTATTTTTGAGTGAAACATGTGATACAAGACGTAATGAAAATACTGTATCAAGTATCAGTAATTGTATTGTCAAAGACTCAAATCTAAGTAAAGGTACTTATGCTTGGAATGGAAAATGGTATCTGTGCATCTACTAAGAGTCCTTTTTATTTTTTTTAATAGTGTTGTGGGTCTGGTATTTATTGTTTTTGCTTCTTTCTGTGGTTTCAGATATCGCTGATGATTATATTCAGATCTCAGCCACACTGAATGGACTTTCTGCTGAAGATACAACAGCAAATAGGAAGTGAGTGTTGCATTTAATTGTTGAAAGAATAAATACCACATTTTTCTAAGTATCATTCTCTCTGGAGTATTAGTCGCGCCAGTCCAACAATCATGAAGAAGAAAATGGAAATGTGCTGCTGAGTCCAAAAAATACAGTAAATGATTTCATGTTGGAGTCGCTGCTGGTGTAATGGTGCACTCATCTGACTTGTGTGCAGGCTGCATGGGAACGGTTCCCACTTAGTTACGGTGTGGATGTAAACGTGAATGTTTGCTTGACTCTATATGTGCCCTTCGAATGACTGGTGACCAGTTCAGGGCGTAGTCTGCCTTCTGCCACAAAGCAGCTGTGATATGCTCCAACACTCACCCGCGACTGTTCAGGCGAAGCAGTGTTGAGAAATGGCTAGATGGATTTCATGTTGGTGCCTGTGAACTAAACATGTACGTTTCATGTTTATAGTGTTTATTTTATTTCCCTTCAGGCATATGGAGAAGCTCTCAGATCTCTTTGAGAAGCTCAGAGTGAGTATCCGTCATCACAAGTGGATGTATTTGGGAATGTTTGTTCAATTTTAAATGATATTTTAATTTAATTAAGGTGTTTGTAATTCTTTTTTTCCTTTGTTCCCCCACAGAAAGTGGAGGGAAGAGTAGCATCTGATCAGGAGCTCAAGCTCACAGAGTTGCTAAGATATTACATGCGAGATATCCAGGCGGCCAAGGTGAGTGAGTCCCACCAACTACAGGTTGAAGTGAGTCGAGTAGAAAAAAATTGCAGCCAAGTAAAAGTCCTGTTTTGACTATATGACTTCATTGATATTATGCCGAATGGAGGTAGTTATACAGTAGTAGTAGTGTCCCAGAACCTTTTTTTCTTGGGAGAGGTATGGGGAGATTTGCTGTCGGGGATAACGCCTGTCACCCGTTGCCAGCGAGGGTGGGTGTCAGTCACCAAACAGCCACCAGAGACGGGTTAAACTGCAGAGGTGTCTGTATTTATGGCACTCGTTCCCTATGCTCCTTAAGCATCAACTCAAAAATGCTTGTCCTTGCTATCAATTAGCACAAACACTTCCAAGTTTCTCTCTCAGCCAGCCCGCCCCTCCCTCACGCATGCGCACTCCACCTACAAGTGGCTGATGAATATTCAGTAATAGGGGAGACTGTCACTTTTATTCCGCCACTGTGACTCATTCGCTCAGATGTGTTGAGACTCGGTAAATATATTGGCAGCTTGAAATTCATCAGTAACAATGAATAAATAAATCGTGTCACATTAAAAGCCGCAGGGTTCAAAGTATGGAAAAAATGTCCATCTTTTGTCCAGAAAGTATGCGACTCGATTATGCCTTCAATACGGCATTACTGTAGGTTATCAAAGGACTATGGATTATTCTGACTCATGATAGTCATCTACACAGGAACAGAACAAACGATGAGCCCATGTAATGATTTTGGGGGGGCTAAAAGTTGAACACGTAATGCATCAGAGATTCGTAATGTGTCATATTTTCTTCCTCTCATTCATCCATGGCTTTCACATCTTTTAGGACCTTCTCTACAGACGAGCTCGTGCATTAGTCGACTATGAAAACTCCAACAAGGCTTTGGATAAGGCTCGACTGAAAAGTAAAGACATTCCTCAGGCTGAGGAACACCAGCAGCAGTGCCTACAGAAATTTGACAAGCTCTCAGAGTCCGGGAAGAAAGGTTTGTTTGAGCGTCCATGTGGAATCAATTAAAACAATTACGGTAGATTTGCTGAAAGCCTGTTTTTATGAACAATTCACACAAAAATACAATTCATTACATACATGTGTAGACCTTGAACCTCTAAGCTAAATAAGGTAACAAAAATATTCTATATGACAAACAGCTAGCAACAACAACATTATTATTAGGCATCACAGTATATGAAATCAGTTCTTCTAGGTTGACAGAACTGTGCATTATCTCAAAAGATCCGGATAATTCATAGAATCATTTAGTGTTTGATTCGGTTGTTTTAGGTGACTTGAATGTTGTAGCCAGTAAATGTACACAGATTTTGATGTATGTTATATCTCAAAGGGCACATTTGTGTTTCTCCCAGAACTCACCAGTTTCAAGGGCAGGCGAGTTGTGGCATTTAGAAAGAATCTTGTAGAGATGGCCGAACTGGAGATTAAACATGCCAAGGTAAGTAATATGAGATGGTAAGAGTTCATCTTCCTTTGGAACTTTTGTCAGTTTTATTGCCTTCAAATGTTTGTAAGTAGTTTTGGGGATAATACAAGAAGTTTTGGGGATAAAGACGGGAAAATTAAAGTGTTTTAATCCAATTCATTCTAACTCCCAACAAAATTCTTGACATATGAAGTGATTATTAAAATAATGGTTACCGGAATTTGCAGCCCAACATGCATGGGAAGATTTCTAATTGGCCAAAGTTGCAGATGTGAATGTGAACGATAATGTGTGTAAATGTGTCCTGCAAATGGCTGGCAAACAGTCCAGGGTGCACCACACCTCTTGCCTAAAGTCAGGCTCCAGCTCACTCGCACCCCAAATGAGCGGCTTGTAACCGACTAGCAAAGGCAAGTGAAAGGTAGACTTACAGTATTAGTATTTCTTTTGTCACCAGGTTCAATAACCGCTGTCCCCCGTCTACATTCTCCTTTTTGTCACTTTTTATAGTGGAGACATTGGTGTGGTTCAATTTGATTTCAAGACAAGAATACGTTTCTAGAGGATATGCAGCATTTTTCTCGTTGAATAATTTTGTGTCTATTGGCTATTTCACCCAGTGTCAAGAGTGTATTTCCATCCTACATAAAGGACTAACAGCCATTTTTCGCATCTTCCACAGAACAACGTGGCACTATTGCAGGGTTGCATTGAGCTGCTCAAGAACAACTGACAGCATTCCAAGTATTCTTGACCTCCTGCTGTCAAGTGACCAGTCACAGCCAATGAAGCCCTGATGTCTCTTACGTCGCGCACAGACAAGAATTTAAGCTGCATCTTTGCTTCCACTCACCAATCTGGTGCCTCTTTACCAACACCTTTGTTAGCACAGCATTCTTATCTTTCCTCGGTCCACACCGCATACTCACCAAGATGTATGGAAGTCTAACCCATAATTATTGAGTCTGTTGTTAAGATCTATCTTTTGTTTGGTCTTTCTCGTAACATTTCATTTTCGTAACTATTCACACAATAGAAACCACAACTTTTTTTTGTGTGTACTTCTCCGCGTTAGACTTCTTAAATTATCTCCCTAGTGAGTTGAGTTTGACACCCATTGCAGACTCTATACATGAGATTGTACTTTACAATACAAGAAGAAATATTGGCTATTCCCATTGATACTCTCTTGCCTTTTTTTGCGTTAATGTCTGGTTTCAAACATCACAGCAGACCCACATGATTCTCCAGCACCAAAAGCCAAAAAGCATCGTTTTTTCCTTTTTCTTTTTTTTTTGCTTAATTACATTTGCATCATACTGCAGTTACTAAAGATGCCCATACAATTTGAGAATATTCGCATGAATTTTTCCGTGCAAAGACAAATTACGTATGTAAGCAAACTTGAATTGTGGACTCACGGTTTACATTATAGTTTTGTTTGCACAAGCCACTCATACTACCTCTACTACAGGTATTATTCCATCACGTGTTCATACCGCCAACTGACTGTCCTTTCCAATCTAATTGATAGGTATCAAAACAATGAAGAAAATTACGGGCAAGGTTGACAAAAGTTTTGCAATCATCGCCAAGCACAGTGGTGTGATTAATGCATTATAGTTTTCTAAAAGAATGTATTTCTGATTCCAGCAGTGTGATTTCCTTTTTATTTTTCTGACTCAATATTAGCATTTTATACATTTGTACCAATACTGAATAAATCCTACTTTCCCAAGATTGGTCCAATGTCAAATTCTGTAAACAAATAACGTTGAAATTAACTGCATTGCATTACCAATCATACCTTAGTTAAGATTTGCATTTATTTAACTAAAGTAGTTAATCGCCTTGCATTTGGTGATGCACCTGCCATTTGGAATACTTTTTTGTAAGATGAACCATTAACTGAACCCTTAAATTATCCTTTCAAATGTGTGAAACATAAATCTATTGAATGCAACTGCTGCAGTCATAGTGACCTGAAGGTTTCTAGAGTTTCTGATTGGCTGAAACAGCAGATGTTGTGCCAATGGAATTTTGACAACTCATCATTGCAAACATAAGTTTGGCAACCACGATTAGAACAAACAGATAGCTTCGCAGTATGGTCCAAAGACCAGGACCTGTCGTGTGTTTTCTCCTGTAACCGGATAATCATGTTGATGTCTTGTGTTTTCTCCTGTAACCGGATAATCATGTTGATATACAGTATTTGCAAGTTCAAAGAGGACGAACAGAAAGTTAAGTTTTTAATTGCCTGTAAAAAGTATTTTGGGGCTTCTGGAGTGGCTGCTCAACCAAGTGTGAAATCACATGGCAAAGTAATCCTTGAATGTACAGCCTATTTCTGAAAATGTCTGTGAGCAAGCATCTCTTCTGCCTTTGATTTACAGCGAGACTCGACAGAGTCACCATTCTCACACGATGGCCGGACTACATGGAAACGCAATTATGTCAAAGATGAAGAGCTTAGCAGATCTGCACACTAATTGACAAGTGCAATCCAACTAACTGCTCCCCCCCACAAGTAAATACAAATTTGAGCGCTGTGCAGTTGGCACTCATGGTAATGAAAGCTGCACTCGCATGCTGACGCATCCCGCACTAGCGGGAGGCTCATTGGTCAAACCACTCCAAAAAGGCAGCGTTCAACAAGCCTCGAAAACGGGTGGGTCACAGATTCGGTATTACAATAGCTGTGGGGGATGCATATTTCGCTTTAAAATTGCAGTCTTGTCCTACATTTGTACATTTGTGTCTAAAATCAATACTTGAACTTTCCCTTGGTCAGTGTGCCCTGCCCAGCCTATCATTTGCCCTCCAACACTTGACAAAACCACTTTTTGAATGATTGTCATGTTAACAAGGCAAATGTTTACTCTCATTGCGTAATATTTATACTTCTACATTATGACATTCCAATAGCAGATTGATTAAAGGCCAACCTACATGAGAAACTAAACATGACTAGCGCGATCTTAAAACAAAATTCAAAACTCGAGTATTTGAAGGACGCAGGTTGTGAATTTACACTGAACAAAATACAACGTCAACACTTTTGTTTATGCTACTATTTGGCATGAACGGAGCTCACAAATCTAAGACTTTTTCAAAGTACAGAAAACCCCAATTTCTCTCAAACATTATTCACAAAATTGTCTTACAATGCTGATTTTGACAGCATTGTTGCGCAAGAGTGCCTCAGGGTATCCACACAAAAAGGCCTCTCTAAAATGTGCAGTTCTAATCTCCTGGGGCATCTAGAAAGGTCAGAAAACCGGTCCGTATCAGGTGTGACCACCATTTGCCTCACCGCTGCAACACATTCCCTTTGCTGAGAGATGACCAGGTTGTTGGTTTGGTGAATCTGTGGAATGGTGCTCCACTGCTATTCAATGGCTGTGTGAAGATGCTGAATACTTGCAGGAACTGAAACATGCTCTCCAAAACGCCAATCCCGAATATGCTCATGTGAAAGAAAAATAAGAGAAATGCATTAGTGTATGTATAAACTGTGTTTGAGCTTTGTACACTTCATGAAAGTGGGAGCAAAAACAATTAATCATGCACTTATCATGACACAATTGATTTTTTTTTTGATTTTTTTTTTCCAAGATGGCGCCCGAGTAGGCAGACTTCGGCACGTGCTCTACAAGAGCCTTGCTTTTTTGTTCTTTTTTGTTGTTTTTGTCTTTTCTTTTGTCACATGTTTGTAGTTTCATCGTGTGGACCTGATATGGACTGTTTTCAGCGTTTTTTTGGCCACGACATTCGTCAAAGGAGAAGTATCTGTGCTTGGTGGTAGCGCCTTCTCGGCAGCAAGCCTGTACCAGCACAGATTTTGAATGGGAGGAATGTCATTGCCATTTGACTGACTGTCATTGCTGGACAGCTCTGGGGCGCTTGTGTTTTTTGCGCCTGTAATGGGCAGCATTTTTCACAACCTCGTTTTGTTCAGCGGAGATGTCGGCGTTGGTGCGGCTGGATGGATGGCTGCTGAAGTTGAGGATGAGGAGAGAGGAGCGTTGGCGCAGAGCGCCGATGCGTATTTGGAACCGAGAGTCGCCGCTTGGAATTGAAATGGATTTCCATGGGACAGGAGAAGTGAACCAATCTCTTTTTTTAATCAATGGATGCGACAGCTTCCTGTTGACTTTGAAACTTAGCTTGTAGCCGACGTGTGCACATTTGGAGCATGACGTCTCTGATCCACTGGTTAAAGGACACTTTCATTATCACCTCTTCATTCTCAAACTGCTTCAAACAACAAGGCGTGTGACGGAAAAGTGGTTAGGACTGCACGGCTGTCCGTGTTTTATGTTATGTGTTGTGTTTATTTATTTTACTTTGTGTGAACTGTTTTGTTAAGCGCTTTGTTACAGCTGCCGCTGTTGTGAAAGCGCTATATAAATCAGCATGTATTGTATTGTATTTATATTTGTAGACAGTAGCAAAGCAGGGATCTCCTACGGGTACCTTTGAAGCTACCAGATCAGATCTCCAAAGTGTTTAAATGACGTGCTGATGTATCATTAATTCTCTGGATTCTGCCTCTTTAATGACAGTTTTACACAAAGACGACATTGTATTCTGTGTTTGAGCAGAGATCTTCTGTGTAATTATTTTCTTTTAAGTTACTAGTCATAGAAGTAGCTTTCCCAGTGTAAATGATAAAATGTGTTGCTTTAAATTACAGGGCACGATACTTGAATTAAAAAAAAGATCAGGGTACAAATATTTAGATTACCCAAACATTTAATTTGTGCGAATACTGAAAATAATATTTCAAACAACTGCCCTTTGTTTGAAAGAGAAAAAAAATCCACTGAACTGTGAGTTTATTCATATGGCAAGTAATCTAAAAACTACAACTCCCAGCCTTCCTATTTCCTGTATGAATGTATTCTAACCAATCACAGTTTTCCTGGATTAACGCAAGCTATCTGGGGCATGGGGCCAGCACGTCTAGCCAGCTAGAAGTGCCACGACTTCACAGTAGTCCAGCGATTGCCCGGCGGAGTTAGGAGGAAGATATCAGGGAAAAAGCAATTTAGCTAGACCGCTGTAAATACAGAGGAACTGCACACTGCAATTGTGTTAGGTCCCCGATTGAAAACTCACGACAATCCCTCAATTTTTCTTTGAGCCAAGCAGACACATTCTCATCAATAGCGAGGTAAGTAGTGTTGGAATAGGAATTTTCAGATTCATAAAGCCAGCGAGAGAACTAGCTTGGTAAGCTACCTCCTGCTAAGACCAAATATGCCTACTTGTGTACATGAACTTTATTGAAGTTATTGCGCCTAATTTGTGTTTCGTTTGCATATGTTAAAGTAACGTTTTGGCTGCAGCTCTCTTGACACGTCATTCTAAAAAGTTCACGTCGCAAGCCAAGTTCATTGATTCCCACTGTTAGCTAAGATGCTACAGTGAAAATTAACGATTAAATGTGTACGTGGATACTTTCCCAATTGCACACCACATTTGCTTGTATGCCCGTTTGACAGCTGGAGTTTGTTTTAAATGTCTCCTCCTATTGTAGTACAGTATTAGTCGAGGCAGTGCAGTAGTTTATGAATTCGCCTACATCAAATGAATATGCTGAAGTTTGGTGAAAGTTGTAAATGGGTGAGATGCTTTTAAAAACACAATAAAAGTATAATTTGTTAGCAATACGTCAACAACTGTGTGTATGTGCGTGCGTGCATGTGCGCGCGCACATACACGCGCCTGTGTGAAATTGTCGGCTGCTGTGCAATGTACACGTATTGACTTTACTCGACACGCGTAGACGCCGTTACCTGTGCGTTGTAAAGTTAACTCTTTTGCATTGAGCCTATTTTTCGCTTCATACAGCAAATTAACTATCAAAATGCGCGTTATGTCTAATCTTTCTGTTGTGCAATCGTTCAATCCAAGAGTGAATGTACTTAATCTATAAACTGTAATGCATTTCTTTGGGATTTTGACGTTGGGGTCTCGCTTCAAATGAGTGTAAATCTGCAGCAAAAGGGGACTCTTAGAGGTACATTCATCAGAAGAGTGTGAGCACAGATGTCCTGATGTGTGACGTGACATTCCGAGAGCTTGTATAAACTCTTCCTTCTTAGCCAGTTTTTAAACCCTGACACGAAAAGACCCGTTGGACTCCTTGAGCCCACAGTATAGTCTTGATTATATTGAAATCTTACAAATACAAAACGGATCAATGTGTTACAAAAAAATGAATCCATATTTGTAATAGAATTTAAGACATAATTTTCAGGGTTTTTTTTCCAGCAGCTCTTCTGAACTAGTGGGGCGGCCCACTTTGGGGGTGGGGGGTGGAGGGCATGATGCGATGCCAGTGGGGGCTTGTGTGATCCCAGAGAACATGCTAGCCATGCTAGAATAATGCATAATAGCATATCCACTGCAGAAGGTGGCAGTAGCACTCTCACATATTTATTTATTTTTAGTTTCAGGAAAATTGAAACTTTAATTTTTTTCTGTGACAGACTAAAAATGTTGTTGGTGAAGTTATTGCTTGTTTTAAGTTGGTCTGTATTTTCTTTTTTTGTTCCCTTTAATGTTAGTAATGGTACATCGTTTTGCAGGTGTGTACTTGTAACAATTTTAAAGAAAATTATACTATTCAGAGGTGTTAGGCGCGGTGTAACAGAAAATAATTGAGAAGCACTGGTTTAATGTCACAAACTTGGAACAATCTCAAGTACAAGTATTTCAAGTTTAACACATTTCATATCCGGTGTGACATAAATATTAATTATTAAGAAAAATCAGAAATCCAATTTAGTTTGAACACTTATTTGTTGAGTTGGATTTTATCTGCTTGCTGATTTTTGTTGCCTCAAGGCTAGTGTTCGAGAAAATGCAGAACAGGGACATCTTGAGGCCATTGCAGGTATAAAGGGATACATGGGAAAATTATTCTCGGTCAGTAAGCGCAGGCAACTTTTTAAACATCCAATCATTCTGCCTTTTTTTTCCAGAAAATATGTTGATTTTGTTGTTTGAGTTTTTGCTTCCTTGTTTCAAACAGCCCATTTTACCAAATTTTAAAGGATACAAGAGAAAAAAGAATTACAGTGGAACCAAAAGTCAAGCACAATACAGTTTTTACACAGGAAGTAGTGGAAATAAAAAGAATTTGCTCCCGGGTTAAACTGTCACTTTTGTCATCCCATTATTAATTGTAAAGTTAATTGTAAGTAACATTTCACGCTTAATCCCCTTGCGCATGTAGTAATAATAACTCGAAACATCCATCCATCCATTTTCTCTTCTACTTGTCCTCAATAGGATTGTGGGTGAGGTGGAGCGTATGCAAGCTGGCTTTGTTGCCTTAGGCACAATATAGCCTCGACAGGTCTACAGACAACCATGTCGGGAAAGGCGACCACTGATGCTCACATTAACACCTATGGACAATTCAGAATCTTTATTGAACTATACATGCATGTTTGACCTGCGGGAGGAGTACCAAGAGGAAATTGGCAGTCGTGGTCAACTTTGGCAAGCGCTAGCAGCTGATGTTAGCAGTTCTGGCTCAGGCCTCGAGTTGACTGTCCCAACAGCCTCAGTCTTCATTCACTACACTTCCTCATCCACACGGTGATTGAAGCTTTTATGGGAGCAACTTGGCAGGACGATCCTCGGTATACAACTGTTTTTTTTCTCCAAAGATGGCGATGAAGCCTGAATTCATAACCAAAACAATTCTTGGTCATAAATGTAAAACAATAAAATGGACAACACAGTAAGTACAACGGTACTTGTGCCACTTAACGGTAAATTCGTATGCATACCCTTGAAATCTCTTATGCTTGTACCAAACCAGAAGCCCCCTGTATTACAATTTTGTTCCACAGATCCACGTTGAAATATCTATCTCTCTTTTTAGGTGAACTAACATTGAACAATGGATATCTATGACCCGCAGACCCTTGGTATAATGGTTTTTGGTGGATTCATGGTGATCTCTGCAGTTGGGATTGCTCTTGTCTCTTCCTTCTCTATGAAGGAGACCTCTTTTGAAGAGGCACTTGCGAAACAGCGGGGTGAATCAGGTAAGATACAATCAGGTCGCACAGAGAAAAAGAAAAAGGACAAAACATCTGACAAGAAGAACCGTGGAAAAAAGAAGGATGAAAAGCCCAATGGAGTCATCCCAGAAGCTGAAAAAACCCCAAATGAGACACATGACGCTGATCAAGTCCGTAAACCTCTTGCTGCACCAATTGTGGCTACTGCTCCTGCCTCCAAATCTATCTCTGAGGCAAAGCGAAATGCAACCTCCATACCAGCACAGCCACAGTCCAAAGCTGTCAAAACATGCCAAACTCCTGCTGAGTCCTCACCTGTTCCTTCACCTAAAGACAAAAAGAAGAAGAAATCGGCCAAGATTGAAGCAACCTCGACTCAGCCTCCACTTGCAGTTGCCCCTGCACTGGGCAAACCCTCACCAGTTTCTGCTCCAGTCCAGGCCAAGGAATCTCCCAAAGCCAAATCAGCGGGTGCCTCTGCCGCAACAAAATTAGATCCCTCAACTTCTGTACCTGCCAAGGCATCCTCTGCTTCAACGTCAAGCAAATCTACTTCTAAGTCTGCAACACCCTCTACAAAATCTCCTCCGGCCTCTGATTACCCTGCCCCTACCTCAACCAAGTCCACACCAACCTCACCAAAGTCCGCCAAGGACAAGTCTGCCCCAGCCACGGACAAGTCCGCCAAGGACAAGTCCGCACCGCCCAAAGACAAGTCCGCCAAGGACAAGTCGGCACCGGCCACGGACAAGTCTGCCAAGGATAAGTTGGCCCCGGCCACGGACAAGTCTGCCCCGGCCATGGACAAGTCCGCCAAGGGCAAGTCTGCCGGGGCTACAGACAAGTCCTCCAAGGACAAGTCCGCCAAGGACAAGTCCGCCCCAGCCACAGACAAGTCCTCCAAGGACAAGTTTGCCCCACCCACAGACAAGTCAGCCAAGGACAAGTCCGCCCAGGCCAAGGACAAGTCCGCCCAGGCCAAGGACAAGTCCACCAAGGACAAGTCCACCCCGGCCACGGATAAGTCCACAAAGGACAAGACCGCCTCAGCCAAGGACAAGACGGCCCCCGCCACGGACAAGACCGCCACGGACAAGACAGCCAAGGACAAGACTGCCAAGGATAAGTCCGCCATGGACAAGTCCGGCAAGGACAAGACTGCCCCGGCCACGGACAAGTCTGCCAAGGACAAGACCGCCCCGGCCACGGACAAGTCTGCCAAGGACAAGACCGCCCCGGCCAAGGACAAGCCCGCCAAGGACAAGCCCGCCCCAGCCAAAGACAAGCCTGCCACCCCCACCTCAAGCAAATCCACTCCTGCCTCTACCAAATCTGCCCCTTCCTCAGGCAAGTCTGCCTCAGCTGCATCCAAGTCTGCTGCCGCTCCAACCAAAACCTCAGCAGTACCCACCAAGTCTGCCCCACTTCTTGAAGCTGTCACTAAAGATGTTCCCGTCATGGCTGTACCCCCAGTGGGGTCTAGTGCACCAAAAGCCCAGGAGCCCAAGAAGAAGGCCTCCAAGAAAAAATCTGAGAGTGGTGAGTCTGAGGACAGGCATTTCTGTTTACTATCCTGTTTTAAACATCACTCTTAGCAAACTACCAGTATATTTGACCATAGCTGCTGCTAGCCAATTACTTAAAGGTCCTAACGTTTGTGTTTTATGCCTAATATTGGCACTATTCCTGCATATGTCTTGTTGTTTTAAGTATTCTAGATGAAACAGGAGAGAATCACTTCGTTCGTTTACCAGTGGGTCAGAGACGTCACACTCAAAACGTGCATGACATCCCACATGTCTGATACAAGCTACGTTTCAAAGTAAACAAGAAGCTGGTAGTGTCCATTGATGGAAAAAAGAGATTTGTTTACTTCTTAAAGGTAATGCTCTGTCAGTGCAGCTGGTGCTCTTGCTATGGGGAAGTGCTGCCAGCAGTAGTGCTGAGTTGCTTCTGTGGAGAGCAGAGAGCATGACAAGCTTGTTTAAACATGGTGCAATTCTCAAGTTGTCTTTGCCACCATTTCACCTTCAACCAAAGTAGCACAAATTTAAGACAATCTGAAGATTCATTTGAACTACCAAGTACGGCTGTGAATGTTATTTCTGCCATCTCATTTCTACCACTTGATTACTTTGTCTGATCAGTGGGAGCCGTGGATTCAGCTGACACTCCGCTATATCTACCCTACAAGACTTTGGTTTCCACTATCGGCAACATGGTGTTCAGTGAAGGAGAAGCTCACAAGCTCATTGACATGTTGTCTGAGAAAGCTGGCATCATTCAGGACACCTGGCACATGGTACGGAATGAGACATTGTGTAGTTGGTGCTTGCGTAGTTTGCACCGAGGAATGCAAGTCTTAGTCTGCTTCCTTTGCATTTGCAGGCTACTCAGAAAGGAGACCCAATAGCCATCCTGAAGAAACAATTGGAGGAGAAGCAAAAACAGCTGGGGGCTCAACAAGAAGACTCCTCTGCAGCAAAGAACCGACTGAGAGATCTCACTAAGGTTAGAGCATCTCTTGTCCGTCCTTGTCCTACATCTATTTCTGTAGCCCTTGTGGTTAAACTAGGAATGCGAGATTGGTTGAGAGAACAGTCGATAATGGAAGCCAACTGAGGCTGCCAGAACGGCAGAATAAAGGATTAAAATCTCCAAGAAAGCACCTTTATTTAATGCGACCCAGAGCACTTTTTTACTGCAGTAGGAGCTGAAAATGGCCAGTTTTTCTTTGTAATCCGCCAGATGTTGCTGTGCCATGGTCGTCCTTACCCAGATGGATAGATGGCACTGTTTCAAAAACAAAACCACCCAGTACCATGGATTAGTTGATTATGAATTGTCTCGCTGCTGCTCGAGTCGCATGGTCCACTGCGTAACTGATAGCTTCCAGTTTAAACTGTGCTTCATAAGCGTATTTCTTCATAGGTGTCTCTTTGTATTTTGGGGGATGTTTTTTTAGACGGTGTACGTACTATGTACTATATTCACCTACTGGGGGCATGCCGGGGCGGCCCGGTAGTCCAGTGGTTAGCACGTCGACTTCACAGTGCAGAGGTACCGGGTTCAATTCCAGCTCTGGCCTCCCTGTGTGGAGTTTGCATGTTCTCCCCCGGGCCTGCGTGGGTTTTCTGCGGGTACTCCGGTTTCCCCCCCACATTCCAAAAACATGCATGGCAGGCTGATTGATTGCTCTAAAAAATTGTCCCTTGGTGTGGGCGTGGGCGTGGGCGTGGATGGTTATTCGTGTCTGTGTGCCCTGCGATTGGCTGGCAACCGATTCAGGGTGTCCCCCGCCTACTGCCCGAAGACTGCTGGGATAGGCTCCAGCTCCCCCCCCCCGCGACCCGAGTCAGGATGGAGCGGTTCGGAAGATGAATGAATGAATGGGGACATGCCTTTTATCATCCTCTTTCACGCCCACCTTTCCCACTACAACGTCCGCATGTGGTCGTCAGCATTTCCTCTCTATAACAAGGGTGTTGGCACAACATCAGTCAGTCAAGCGGACCCCTCATCAAAGTCACACAACACCATTCGCAGACATTTTGGTTCACTGTTAGAGTGTAAAACGCCTATTCATTGAATTCATTGCAATTTGCTTACCAAGTGTTTGTAAATTAGCAAGACCAAATCTCAGTCGTCACCACATAACCTCGATGGAGATGATTCGAAAATCGAAAGAATGCTGTCAGACCATGTGCTCCTTTTGACACCTGACAGTGCTTGCAACTCTTTCTGTGCTCATAGGAGCTGGCCGCCGAGAAGTCCAAAGTGGCCAGTGTCGAGACTAGGCTGAGCTCCCAGCTAAGCAAGAGGGAGCAGGAAATGATTGCTTTACAAACTCGCATGCAGGCCAGCTACCAGGACCATGTAGCACAAACCCAGAAGCTCAATGCAAAGGTATTGTAATATTCCTCCAATTAAGAGTCAGGATTGGTACATATTAGCCTGCAGTTCAAATTTAAATATTCTGCTGTGAAGTTTTGATATATGATCCAGTGCCACACAATAGAGTTTCTAACATGACTCATTAAAAATAAAAATGTGACTCTCTCCCTGTTAGATTGTCAGTCTGCAAGACCAGATAGAAAAGGGTCCCAATGCCCAGCTGGCCCGTCTCCAGCAGGAGAACTCCATTCTCCGTGATGCTCTCAACCAAGCTACCAGTCAAGCTGAGAGCAAGTAAGTGTTTTGAAGCAGGTTCACATTGAATGCATTGTCAGCAGATCTTCCCCTTTTCAACCCTGGAGAACCCAAGAACCCTTTTCTTCTTTGGAAAATGATGAATTATACATTTAATATATGTTTTTTTCAAATATTCAATGCTTTAATCCTAATTTAGGATTAGGGCCAAATTTTACCCTTTGGGATTTAAGGGTAGCATTTGAGTAGCAGAATTTATAGAGGCCAAATTTGACCCCGTGGGTTCTCAAGGGTTAAACATGTGTTTGGTCTGAAAATGCTTTTCTCTTACTTTGTTCTGTCCCCAGACAAAATGCAGAGCTAGCCAAATTGCGTCAGGAATGTGCAAAGCTAACCAAGGAAGTTGGGGAGAAGACTGAAATTTTGCATGCTGATGAACATGTGAGGAAAGGGTTGGAGGCTAAGGTGTCTGCCACGGAGAAACAGCTCTCTTTGCTGCAGGTTAGATCATTAACGGTTTTATTTCTTTTTTCAACATTTGGTAAGATATATTGGCAGATTACTAGCCTAAACTTTGCCTAATATGGGAAGTTAATTACACTTGACACTACCGACTGGGTTGGTATGCAAGCACACAAATATACTAGAATTTGACCAATTGTCTTTCTTCATTATCATAGTTGTACCTCAGGAAACACACACGCACACACACAAATAGAATGCAGTGACAGGTTACTTTGCCACGTAAATTTGTATCTTGAGTCCTCCTGTCATGTTATGGGTCACTTCTGGTCTGCTATCAGCTTCGGTTCATAGTATGTGGAGCAAATGAGTCAGCACTTCCTGGCAGTCAGATTTAGTTTCTTTAATCATTAACTGAATCTATTCCAGTTTTAGGTCTTTAAACCTGAATTAAATGGACAATGTAATTGGTGCACTAGTAAATGACAATGCATTTGTGGATCTCATGTGTTTTCTGAAGCTGAGCAATTAATCATTGGTCGTTACTTAAGCCTGAGCAACTGTGATGTAATTTTGAGTCTACGCAAGTGGCAAAATGGCCACCCTCTGAGATGGACAAAAACAGGTGGCTTTCACTGCTTAATTCATTCCACATACATACGTACAATATTAATCAGAATGTTGTGTTTAGATGAGTGTGGCCGCATAAAATATATTCCAGAAAAGATAATGTTCGGATTGACTTTGGCCTTAAATGTATGCAATTTAGTTTGATTGAAAATGGCGGGGGGATGCAAGAAAGTTATAAAGGAACGTCTTGAAATGTTAACAAGCAAGATCTAGTACAATGGGTAACAACAAAAAACAGCAATGAAATGTGCCTCATCAATTTCAATTCATGTATTTGCAGCTCAGTACCGTGTTCTTCAATTTCATCTTTACATCTTTACACCTTGTGTGCTTGGAGTTTGACTTCCAGAAGGATCACGTACTTAGTATTTTCTCCCTCCTGCTGTTTGACCTGAGTAAATTGTTTTTGACAATGTCAGGCCAACCATGTAGAGAGCCAGCAAGGGTTGCAGAGGAAATTGGAGGAGGTCTATGAGGAGCTGAGAACTACACAAGCTGCAAAAAACAGCCTGCAGGATTCTTTGAAGAAGGCCCAGCAGGACACCAGCACACTCTCAGGTCAAGAAAGAATCAAATGAGCACAGCACTTTTTTTTAATGCTATGTGTGCATCATAAAACATAATTGCCCTTTCAATGGCCTGTACTGAAAATGCTAATTATCCTTGTAGAGTTTCAGATGCGAATGGGAAATCTTGAGGCTCAGGTCAAGGAGCGCGCTGCTCAGGTCAATGCTCTCACTGCTCAGCTGGAGGGCACACAGGTTGAGAAACAACAGCTCGTGCAACAGTTGGCATCCATCACCTCTTTGTTAGAGGCCAGTCGGAATAAAAACGAACAGGCTCCTCAACAGGTGAAGTTTTCTTTTGTCGATTTCAGCTTTCCTGATTATTGACCACCTATTCACCAAGCATTGCATTTTTACTCAGCAGGTAAATGCTGAGGAACTGCAGCAATTAAAACTCTGGTACGTTTATTTTTTCAGTATTTCATTAGACCCTGAACTATTTTGACAAATGCAGAGTTTGGTTGTTTTTGGCTTTTAAACACCACCGTAATGGCGCTGAACTAAACAGTCAATATGTGACTAAAGATGATATTTTCTGCTTTAAAGGTGCACTTTTTTTCACAGTTCAAAATAGTTTACAGGTGACTTAATAAATGGTCTCCGATATTCTTTTTTAAAAGAACATACAAAAGATGAAGAATGATGGTGATATTTGGCTGTCAAACTCAGTTTCAAGTGTCTGATATTAGTATACGGTAGCTTTCATTACCATGATGAGAGGGGGCGAAGCTGGGGCGATGCAACTCGGGTACTCGCATTGTGACAATCAAGCTGTTTTTGTCCCTATTTTGTCCCTTTCCGACCAAGGACGTCAAACATCTGACAAGCTTATTTCTTACAAGATGCCTCCAATATTGATAACCAAAAATCTTTCTGTGTTGGTTTAGGGAACCAAGTTCTCCTGAGCTAGTTAACTCTGGAAACTGTGACGTGAATGTAGCAGTAGAAGATGCCTGACTGATGAAAAAGAAAGCGCTAGTAAATAAAACACAGTAATATTCTACCCGATTTCAGAAACTTACTCGGGGGGGCAGGTGTGCTTGAGCCTGTACCAGCTATCTTCAGGGGGTAGGCGGCAGACCCAATGTCGTTTGATGAAACATCTTTTAAGATTCGAAAAATCATTTTGTGTCTACCCAGCCTAGGTGAGCCGACTCACGATCTTTACCAACTCTTTCGTCCCCTCTGTGCAACAGTTGGAAGAAAAGAAAAAAGTGTGGAGCAACCAAATTGCTGTGTTGTTATTGTAGACTTCTGGAAACTCTGCCACCCTGCTGGGTGCAGACTGCAAATGAATGGCTCCTGCACAATGCCACTTCTGGCTCATTTAAGACAAGTGCAGAACGGCTCGCGTTGACTCGCGTTCACTCGCGTTCACTCGGTTGTTTAATTTCACACTTAATAGGTGTGCAGGCACTCCAGAGACCGAAAGATTTGTATCCAATTAAAAATCAATAATCATATGTCCTCTTTAAATTCTTTTTTTTTCCCGGTGTACTTGTTTTAATTTTTTTATACTAAATGGCATGTTTGTTAGTACTATCTAACATGTTATAAAATCCTCTTTAACATTGTCCAAATACGTCTGAATCAAACTGTACATGCCCTATGCAGCCTGCAGGAGAGGGATGACCAGTTGACCACTCTACAGGAGGAACTGAAGCAATTTCAGATAATCGAGGCAGCGGTAAGTGCCCCCGCATGAGAACGTACTCGGTGAATGGAGGCAATGAGAAATTCCCTCTATGCAAGATATGTCATACAGAACCGAGGCTGTCTGAGTCAACAGTCTGCCTCAGTCAGTTGAGTTGTGATGGAGAGAGAAGAGCAGGATAGAGGCATTGAGGACCCAAGACAGCAGTGGACACAGCAACAGTATAGACAGCGGTAATATTAATATTTGCATGATGACAGCAGCAGCAGCAACGATACCGGTCCGCTACCAGCAGCACCTTTCCCAGCCTCCCCACCGCCAATAACAAGTACCGGTAGATAAATGTTGAATGGGTAGTGACACCTCTGCCAGTCACACCTCCAGAAGCAGAGAGTAACAACCACAAAATTTTATATTGTGATCAGACATTGCGATCATTATACGCAAAGACAAGTAAAGGAGACTAGAGTGAGTACACTTCACTACCTCCATGCAGAATAACAAATGGCCCATTTGGCTAACGATCGCCCCCTTTTTATTACAGCAATCAGATGTCTCTGCCGAACAAATAAAGAGCAGGTAAATGGCAGCGTCCAAAAAAGTAAATAAATCTGCATCCTATTTTTTGGTTGAAGATTTAAATTCATGGTTGTGTTTAGTCTGACAGAGAAGGAAGCCCTCGTCACGTCCCTGCAAGAGCAGCTGAAGGAGTGGAAGCAAAATGAAGTGAGCATGTCTGGAACACTTCTCATTGAGTACACGCTGCATTCCTCTCGCTGTGCTGATGCTTGTATCCATTTTCAGGCTGCAATGATCCAGTTAAAAGATTTTCAAAGTGAAGCCAAAGAATCTCTCCAAAAACTCTTCCCTCTTATACCCCTTGAAACACAACAGGTCTGTAAGCTGCCTCCTAAATCCTTTTACCAAATTTGTTTAGAATTCAGATTATAATGTTGCTTCTAAACGCATGGTTACGCCTGCTTTTTCTGTGCACCTTCAGCCAAATTGGTTGCAGGGTTTTACGATGAAAGCTCAGGATGTTCTTAGACAGCAGAGCCAACAATCCCAGTCAAGAAGTCAGGAGTCACCTGTAAGCCACAATTTTTTATTGTCTCACATACTGATTACACATGATTCCATATGTGACAAAACGAATTTGTTTCAGGAGTTGCTTGAAAAGTTGAAGGAGGCTGAGGAGAACCACTCTACCATGCAAGCAGAATGTGAGCAGTACAGGACGGTTTTAGCTGAAACGGTAAAGGAATGATTGTAGTTGATATACAAACAGTTGAAAATGTCTGAAAAATGACACGAGCGCGGAGGCTGAGTTTGTCGTCGTTCCAGGGTCGATTTATATTGACAGTTATTTGTCTCATTTTTGCTCTTCCGCTGCAGGAAGGAATGCTGAAACATCTGCAGAAGAGTGTGGAGGAGGAGGAGTTAGTGTGGAAGTCGAAAATGATGAGCTCCGAGGAGCAACTGAGAGCAGTAAGTAATCTTTACCCATCTGAATTGTTTTTTTGGTTTTTTAACAGCCGCAACACTTGAACCATCTTTGCTTTTTCTCTAACAAATTGCGTCACATTTGTTACCAGGCTTTGGAGGAAGTACACAAGCTAGAGTCAGAAAATCAAAGTATAAAGCAGGTTGGTTAGTCCTCGTCCCCCCACCCCTCTGCCGGCACAAACGTCCATTTTAAGAATAAAAACAATGTGTAAACTTCCTTCTCTTTGAAACTGCTTGTGTGTTGCAGTTGAAAGAGCAGATGATGCTTCTGGAGGCACAGCTGGAGAAGCAGTCAGATAACCATTGCCTCGCCGAGGAGGTGGAACAGGTAGCGTTTCAGAAAGCTTCTCGAGTAAAACGTCTCCATACGTTGCATGACACAATGTGTTCTGCGGGTCTGTGTTCAGCTAAGACTGCAGCTGTCTGGCAGTCAGAACCAGCTGGACTTGGCCCACAAGGAGGTCCAGGCGCACAAGGAGGAGCTTGCTCAGGTTTTTTCTTTTTCTTTTTCCCATTCTCAACCCCAACTTTACCACTTGGAATCATACTTGTTCATCTAGGGTGTGTTCACATTTGAAATAATTTATTTCCCTGATGCGAATAAAAGCAGAAAATAGACACGCAGAAGGTTTTGCGTGACAAATTTGATTCTAGTTCATTTGGTATTATGCTGTCATTTTTAGCCCTTTTCCCACAAATTTCCCAATGGTATGTGCCTCCAGAGATGGAACTATAACTAAGTTGTTTCCCAAGCTTTATTGAACGAAGGCAGATATTTTACAGGAGAAAAATCTGACCAAAGTGTCCTGGTTGTCTTCATAACATACCTTGGCATAATTTGCAAGATATTGTCACCTTTGAGAAAATATGACTGATCATGCAGGAAAATGCTTTTATTTCGGGATAGTGGTCAGGTGAAGCCATTTATCATCACGTCATTGTGTGTGCGCCATTTTTAAATCATAATGATGACTGAAATCACCCAAATGGGCCTGATTCAAAATTTACAAACGGTTCATCGTTTGTCCTGACAATGTTCACGCATGTTGCCACACAGGTTTAAATTGCTCTCAGGAGTAAGTTCCCACATGTAACTTGTTTGATTGTAATTGTTTGTCTTTATGGAAGTAGTAGTCAATAAGTGTGTTTGAGAAATCCCAGAATTTTGATGCCAGGCACGTCCAGTAATTATCTGATTGCTGGATCCTGTGTGAAAACACGACAGAAAGGCTGTTTCGCCGGGTTCTGTACAAAAGGTACAAGCTGAGCTGATGCTGCGATTGTGGGTTTTTTTTGGGGGGTGGGGGGCTCTGTGTAAAAGGGGCTTTTAACAGCAAACCAAACATTGCCCAGTAAAGATCATCTGCATAGTCAAAGAGAACCAAAAATGTCAACAATGAACCCACCCTTCTCGAAAAAGGCCTCCCCAATGTGAACAAGCAATTGCCGAAATGTCACTGATGTGCAAGAGACGAGGTGTCACAGTTGAATATTATGTACAGTGAACTGAGTGCGTGGTGTGTGTGACAAGCAACAACTTCCCATTTCAGGTCAGAGAGCAGCTGAGCCAAGTCGCGTTGAGCAGCCGGCGAGAACAGAACGGCCCCACAGAGGCTCAACCTAGCCAGGTCAGGGTGCAGCCGTCACAGGGCACCCTTGGGCACTTCTTGTCAGAGCGTACAGGACAGTAACTCCCTCAAACAATGCTTTTGATTCAGGCTACTCCTTAAAAAATAAATGACACGACCGTTTGAAAACACTTAGGAATGTCCGTATTTTTGAAAGAAAGGCGAGTAATGAATAGGATATAATCTACTGCAGACAATGTGGTGTTTTAACAGTGCTTTTCTTTAAAAAATTGGAACATTTCTAATTGACTCACAAACATTTGAACAATATAGTCTATATCAGGGGTCACCAAACTTTTTGAGAGTGAGAGCTACTTCATGTGTCCTGATTGTGTGAAGGGCTACCAAATTGATACACGTCTGAAATAACATTTGTACAAATTACATTTAATAATATTAGAACATTAGCTAGCTAGATGTATACTGTAGCTAGCTAGTTAGATAGCTAAATAGGTAGCTATAGAATCTATAATACTGCCCATGTTTGCATTTTTAAATCATAATTTCTACGAGCAAATCACAATCCTAGCACTGGCGGGCTACTTTTGTGGTCCTCACGGGCTACCTGGTGCTCGCGGGCACCACGTTGGAGACCCCTGGTCTATATGCACTACTGTTAAAAAGATTGGGTTGAGATTGAGATGTTTACAACACTTACATGAAGTTTGGGGATTTTTTTTCATTTGTTTGTTTGTTTGTTTGTTTTTTCAGGATGAACCTAAAAGCTCAATTTATGTGACCATCTGCAAACCTTTGAAACCAATGGTGTATTTTCAAAAAATATATCTTGGTGCGCCCAAACTTTTGAATAGTAGTGTATATTAAAAAAAAAAGCACAGAGAGAAAACATGGATACAAACCCAGATCAGTGTTGTTTCCAGTCTGTCCAGTACTGCTCCGACACTCCAAAGTCTTTATGCTAACACTTGGCAGTTAGTGTTAATGTGCACTCACTACTAACCACTCGCCTCTTTTATGGCATGCAAGCTTCCGCTCCACTTGTTTGTTAAGATGACCGTGAGGAGAGCATTGTTTGACTAAAGCCCTTCGCCGAAAGACCACTTACAGGTCGAGCGGTTTTTGTGTACGGATGTGTGGCGCAAGTTTTGCACAAGAATGTTTGCTGACACACACACACAATTTTATTAAAGGTCTCCGTGTGTCACCAGGTTTTGTCAGAGTTGAATCAGACAACTGAGAAGCTGCAAGGGGAGACTGCTGCAAGACAGAATCTGTCAGAAGAGTTTCAGCAGGTAGAAGCCCGTGTTGGTTTATCCCACGCTTCTTCTTTTAGACAGACGTCCTCGCTTGACTCATTGTGGATTGGTACAATTAAGAAAAACAGATTATGATTAAGTTTGTAGCTTCTCCCAATATGACAAATTATGGAAGATGTTTTGAAGAACTTGTGCTAAGGAAGAAACGCATTCTTGCTATCGCTAGCCTTGTGTTTCCAAAATCATGGCTTTTCAGAAAAGCCAAACAACTTCTCGCTTGAGTTACCAAACATTGCATTATTCAGACTGGCATTACACCTTTTGGCTATCGATATCGTATCCTGTTGTCCACTGACATCAGCAGAACACGATCAACACCACCCCAAAATCATGTTCAAGCACTAATTTCTTGTGCTTTAATTAATTAAAATGACACATCGCCAGTACAAGTTGTCCATAATCATCTGCACTCAGGCTGACCAACCCTATGAGACAAAACTCTTTTGTCAAATCATCACATCTTGTCAAACTCTTTTTCAAAGGCCTTCATCACAATAAAAAAATGTGAGGCATTACAAAAAAGATTTTTGACAAAATAGACTTTTATCAAATGCCTAAATTATTTAAAAGCAGCTTTAGAGATGGCTCAGTGTCTAATGGAATTAATAGGGTGGTTGTTGTTATTTTCAATAATTTAAACAAAATATTTTGCATCAAAATAACTCGCAAATTGTATCACTTTCAGAAAGAAATTATTTGGGAAATTATCCATAGTTGGACATGCGAAATGGAGGGAACAAAAGTATTTGGGAATGAGCTTCTTTTCTTTTATTTTGTTAGGTTATTTATTTGGAAAGCTAGGAGAATGGCTTTTGGGGCAGCCCATTTTGCTAATTTCTGTGTTTTGGCAACTTTTAGGCCCAAGCAACCATCACAGAACTTCAAGCTCAACTGGATCTTCTGAAGGATTCAGCAGAGTCGCAACAAGGTGACTCAGAAGCTGTTGCTCAGCTCAAGGTGGGGGTCATAATCCAGTTTCCAACAATGTGATGGGGATACTTCATTTGACTTTCTCTGCAGCATCTGACATGTTTTAAGATAAGATAAGATATCCTTTATTCGTCCCACACTGGGGAAATTTACAAAATTGAGTAACCAGAGCAGTGATGCTGTGAAACTTAATAACTGGGAAAAAATACATTATTTGTGAGCAAGGAGAATGTCCTGTCTATTTATTTGCCAGTGCTATGAATTTTGGACACCTCTTGAAAGGCTCGTCTTTTTCATTCTAGCCTGTCAGTTCAACTTCAGTCAAACATACTGCGATTTGTTGTGTCCACATTTTACCTCATTAAATGTCAAGAATACATGACGGTGTTCCTTAGAAACTCCCACTGAAGCGTGATAATGGGCAAAACCAGCCAGCAGATGGCAGCAGTGCCCCATTTTTAAATTTTAAAACGGCCTCCGTTTCCCAACTGTTTATTGAGGAAAGGAGTATTTGACTGAAGTGGCAATAGACCTCAACGACGATTTTCAGTTGAACATTCTGAAATATACACTCGAACGGGAAACGCATACAGAACGTAAATAATTCAAAGTCTGTGTTACATGGATGAAATGATAATGATATGCTAACCCCTTGTGCAATGTCATCCTTGGTGTGGCAAAAAAGCCAAAGAAAAATTAAAACACGCTGCAGCGATCCCTGACTCGAGGTTCAAGCTCGAAAGTTGCGTGTGATTTTAGAAGCACTTGTCCTTTTGGATAGAATTCAAAATTGTACAACCGTGGGAGCATTTGACTTTTGAGTTTCTGCTATAGCAGTGATTTGCCTCTGCTGTTGTGATAGGAACGTCTGGAGAAGGAGAAGAAGTTGTCCAAAGACCTGGGACAGGCAGCCACCAAGCTCCAGCAACTTCTCAAAGCCTCACAGGAGCAGCTGAGTAAAGAGCGAGAGACGGTTGTAACACTACAGGGACACCTAGACGGCAAGGTAAGCTCACACGCGGGACACGCACACTTGCATACCGCATATGCGATGCTGCTTCGCTTAGTGTGACTCATTTTGCCCCTTTTGCCCCTTTCTCTTGTCAAGGGTGAATGCGTGGAATTAAAGGAGGGAACATCCGTCTGAGAGGAAGATCAATGTATGGATATCAAACCAAATATGCCTTATGAATACCATAGTTATGCATTCCAAAACAATTTCTTTATTGAACTGTAGTTTTTTCTAAAATAATGCCAGTAATCAAATTATTTGATATTAGCATTATATTACTATAGGAGGCAATCATGCTGCAATCTTGACTGAAAACCCACATTGCATCAACAGTTTTGACTATAGTACTCCTGCCTTTTAGTCCAAATATTTGCCCACGGTTCAGTGTTAAAAGGGAAACCGAGTGTACGTTAAACGTACATCTACCTGTGCAATTACTTTGTATGTTTGGTTTTGTTTTTTTCTTTCTGTGCTTTACTGATGGTAATACTTCAGTTACAAGTGCTTTGGGCCTGCTTCCCTCCAGAGCGGGCCACCAACCTAAGTTGAATTTGTATGGATGAATAAACTACAGTGTAACTATGTAACTGATAGTCTGTGTGATTGTTCTGACTGCTGAAGCAACATGAATATCCTAAGAATTTTCCCCCAACTAGGGTGGTAATATTTGCACAAAATATTTGAAAAAGTATTCATTTAAGGACAAAATTCAAATATGCAAAGTTAAACTGAGTCTTAAACATGACATGAAGCTCTCAAAATATCTTTATTGAATAAACGGAATAATATTGTGGTACATTGCGTACTTTGTAGAGTAACTAATAATGTTCTCTCAAATTAAGTCACAAACCATATCCAAAGGATAATGGATTCAAAAACAAACCAAATATTCATTAAAAGGGGTAGTCTGCAGTTAAAAAAAAATCCTTGC
The DNA here is from genome assembly GCF_025434085.1 of Hippocampus zosterae. Lineage (NCBI taxonomy): Eukaryota > Metazoa > Chordata > Actinopteri > Syngnathiformes > Syngnathidae > Hippocampus > Hippocampus zosterae. The sequence goes on along the minus strand of NC_067461.1, from coordinate 12,915,635 downwards.
CATATTTGTTTCAACCTTTCAGTTATATTTGTTAAAACTGTCGGTTTCAGCTGGACAATATTGTATTAGTAAAAAGTGATCTGTGGAAAAAAAGTATAATAATAATCACTATCTGACCCCATCTTATACCTATTTCATCTGAAACAACTACACCGAAGGAAGAACCACCAACGTGAGACAGACGTCGTCACCTATAGGACAAAGTGTCAATCATTTGACGTCCACTTGCGCCACGTTTTTTGCTACTCTCCGGCACACCCCCGCAGACTCATTCTGGTCTATTAGCTGGGGCTTTAAGAGCTTTGCTGAAACTATGGGGAAATATCCACCTCTGAGAAATTATAAAAGGAAAAAAAAGGCCCATCCCTTATTTTCTAACAAGTACAGATGAGACGAGCCAAAACAAGGGTCCTCAAGGAACCTCAGGCAGGATTCTGAAGAAGCGCCAAAATAGCAACGTTGCTGTTGGACAGGTAATCTTTAACTCGTTTTTGATTTGTAATTAATTTTTCATTAATTCCTAACAATACACTTTCAAAAGGACAACATTAAGTGTTCTAATTTTAATAATGAATATGAATAAGTATTGCTACCAATGTAGCAGTCGTGGTTAACGTTGGCTTATTTACAGTGCTAATGTTTGCTGAGTATGAGCGCGGCCATTTTGTCCATCACAACTGCATTTTCATCAGTGCATGCCATGATGAACGAGCAAGTGTGAGAATCGCGCTCGTGACACAGACACCGAAAAATAACCTGGATGCAGGATACATTCGAGTTTTCCTAGTGGTTTTAAAACTGCAAACTCCAACTTAAAGAGCAGCTGCTGGTGGTGGTGGTGATTCTTTTCATTCATTTTTTTTTTTTTGTATCTTCAGTCTGAGCAGCTCCTCTACAACATGGATAATTCCAGCCACTGGGAAGAAAAATAAGCAAAGAACACAAGCACAAAAAATGTTATTGTCAAATGTTTCTTCATATTTTCATCCCACCATCCCCAAGCGCCTCATACCTGAAAGTAATTCAATTCTATCACACCAGAACCGCTGTCTATGGATTTGAATGCATCTGTTGGGAAAGGAAAGTTGCATTGAATTGTTTTTAAAAATGTGCTTGGATATTGATGCAATTTTACTGCATATTTATACCATAACATTTTAGACAAAAATTTTGAGAGGGCAGACTCACGGAAAAGCGACTCTAAGCGGATTAGGCAGCACACAAAGTTGTCAAAGTCTATGGTGTAGTTTGGTTCCCTGTAGCGAGCAACAATGATCTGGTGCAAGGCGTTGTTGAGTGAGAAACCTGCAAAAGTGCAACATCAGATTTAAAATAAATGTTAAAAAAAAAAATCCACCAGCCACAAACCACACATGCTTAAACGGAATCTATGTGAAGTTTTGTACATTAGATTGACTGGTAATTTATATTGTTGACAAAACATGATCCTACATTATTTAAAATGGACTCACCAGCGACTTCCACAGCTGACCGCATTTCGGCAGAGCTCATGCATCCGCTATTGTCAGCATCTTTTTCCCGGTAAATGTCCTATTGGTAGAACCAAACAGCTTGTTAACTGCAACCACCATTCTAACAACCAGTAAATATGAAAGATCTCTAACCACCACATTATACAACAAAATTGAATGAGAACCAATAAAAGATCAAATATTTCATTTTAACTGTGGCTGCACGATATTTTAACTGTTTTATAGTGTGGAAATAGTTGTTAGTGTAGAACAGGACTGCATCACACAGAATCTCATGAACACTTCTAATTACGATGCAGTGTTGTTATACATCTCAGTCTAAACTGAGCATTAACTCTTTCTGTAAAGGCAACATATTTATTAGAGGTGTATATAGTGCTGTGGTCTGTAAATGGACATAACACAAAAAAATAATAATAAAGGTTACCAAAAACTTTTCAATCTTGGTCCACAGAATCTTAAACTCCACCAGTCCTAGTTTGCCGCTTCCATCTTTCTTTGAAGAGATTGTTAAAGTTAATCTACAAACAATTCTTCCTTCAATGCAAGCTAATGATGACAAGACAAACTGAAAATCAAGTGCTTTTGATGGGAACAAGCCAGATTGGGAATTAGTAAGGATCCAACTTGTTGGAAACATGGCTAAATCCAAAGGATACATCAAGCAGATTGACCATGTTGCGGCACGTAGTCAGGCTGAACCCGTCAGTTTTGATGTCTCCGCCTGTAAATGGAACAGCGATCAAGTTCTTGGTGTCAGACGGTGATAACTGTGTTTATAAAACCTGTTTGGACACAAATGATTCTTTTCTCTTACGCTTTCCCACCACTTTGTTGAGGATTCTCTGCAACTCAAAGGCAGAAATCTCCACATCCTAAGAGTCGGATTGGAATGTTTATGTTTTATGCTTTCATTTATCCGCAAGAAAGAGGAAAAAAAACTGTATTCTATAAAGTACTTCGAGTTGAAACATTAAAATACTGATGACTCACATGTCCGGCCAGCTGTCCAAACAGTCTCTTGAACCTGTCATCAATATCGCTTTCATCGATATCAATCTAAGGATGACCATAAGTAAATATTGACAGTAGAAATGTCATGATTTCGATCTTTGGCATTCTGAGCAAAACTATGGCGGTGAAATGATTTTACCTGTTCAACATGGCAGTCAACTGGATCGTCAATCTCCCTAAAGAAAGGCAAAGGTTTTAACACTAAAGGACGTTTTCTGTGAGCATTCATTTAGGGACAAAAAATTGTGCCTTAATTATACATACTGAAAGTTCGCCGGTTTCTCAGAGAACACCCTTATGTAAAAGTCTCCGTTCTTGTTGGGCTCAAAGGTGGAGGGAACGATGAGGTATTCCCCGGGGGGTAGATGATGACGGCTGCACACCTCCCGGAGATTGATGAAGGTCTCAGAGCGCGCAGCTGAGCGATTAGCCAAGAAGAAATTTTTCTTCAGGTGCACTTGCTTGGCGCCCCAGTACTAGAAAGTGATGTGTAGAAAATTCACATGAGGGTGGGTCTACTCCTTGCGATGTGAAAATGTAACACTGGTGCAATATTTTCAATGACCGTAGCAGCAAGTGTTTCAGATAGATTTGTGAAGTGTCTGCTTTTTTTGTGCTCGTACCTCCTTAGGGAGCTGGAAAAAAGACAAAAACAAATCCACTATAAGAGAAGAGGGCCAATGATTTGTACTGTCAAATTTATTTTATCCTCGAGTGTTGGTCACCTCATACATGAGGAAGCCAATGGTTTCCATGTCCTCCCCCATTTTTCTCCTGCGGCGCTTGTCCTTCTGCATCAAACCCACAATGAATGTGCAGCCGTCCTTTCCGTCATAGGGGTCATCATCCATCTCGTCTAGTTTTATGACAAACTGAGGATTTGTCCAGAAGGTATCTAAGCAAGCATAGAACAACAGCCTTTTCGTATCACCATCTTCTACCCCTTTGCCCCCCCCCAAAAACCTCATGGAACATTGTGAAACAAAACAAAAAATACATCGTAGAACTCATGTCATGTACTTGGGTAGTTTCTGCAGCCACCGGCAGAAACTCCGATTCTCCACGTTTCTTCAAACTCTATCTCCGCCCACTTCCTGTACTCCGATGTTAGGGCATCAGGTGTGAGGTTACAGATCTCCAGCCGGGAATATTCTCTCAGGAAGTCAGAAAATGACATCCTGTCGTCAGAGCAGGAAGAAGATGAGCACAAAAAAAAGTCACAATTGCAGTGAAAGAAACAGTATTTGAGTTCAGCCACACAAGCTATTGAGATCCAATAACGGCATGCCCGTAATCGGCTATAAGGTCTTGGAATTTCAATCACTGTGATGTGTGATCGATTACCAGAACTCCCCATCTTCTCTGCGGTTGGTCAACCTCTGGCGGTCCTCATCGCTTATAGATCTCCACACAGAGGACCTAGAAAATGACATTTAAATTCTCAATTTGGGGGAGGTGAGAATTTGATGCTTTTCATTGGATGGCAAAATTTTGCTCAGTCTCTGCATCCATTCCATTTCAAAGTATCGATTCGACATTAACATCAAAGAAAGTCAACACAACAGGCAACCCCCATGTAGGAATCGGTCAACTGTAAAACAAAATATTGCAAACTATTCGAACCCTGGTTCCTAACTGATATAGTTGCCAAATAGTTTATAAAAAAAGAATAATTTTATTTGATTTCATGTTCATTTATTCCGGTAAGACCGTTGAGAAGACATTCCCATTTGTGACGACGTCCTGAACAACACAACATCCCACCTTTCGCGTCAGGTTTAGTACGCCTTCATCAACATTTTTCTGCCGGGCCTGTTGTTGTTTTCCATGATATATTTTAGTGATGGGAGAAATATAATTGAGATAAATATCTGCCAGCGCTTAAGTGTGAATGTGTCTGATATTGTGTAGAGTGTGTTGAAAAGGTTTCGGCAGCCTCTGTTTCCTACTCACTTGTCACTCCAGTCTCCATTCCACTCCACCTGACCCCATGGATTTCGAATTCTGATCAGCTTTTCCATGCCTCCTCTGTACTTCACCTGACACATAAAAATGTGACTCCATTTAATACGGAAATGGAGCATCTTGTCAAGTGTGTTTGCTATTTGACCACCTGGAGTTCTATCTGATGTGATAAGCGTAACCAATCCTAGTGGGCGGACTCTTTACCTGCTCAGCTCCTGTCACCGAGTAGGCGTGACCCTTCACCAGCTTGCGATATGTGACAGCTTCAGAGTCAGCTGCACTGGTGATCTGGATTGGACAGAAACTTCAGCAACAATAGCGGCTAATGTAAATAGGAACGCAGCAGGAATCTCAAACTGACATCAATGGAGCATCCCAGAAGGGAGCCTCTGTCCAGGGCCTTCCTGATGATATTAAAGAGGTGAGGATCAGGCTTGGAGAGTTCATGTCTCTCAGCAATGCCGCCAGTGAAGTCCTCGAACCCCTCAGTGGTGGTCCCTCCAGAGAGGGCCTCATAGCATCCATTTAACCTGTAGCAGGAAAAGTAACAACCATCATGGTGTAAAGCAATCCAAAAAGTAACATGGTCACAAATAAGAAATCCAAAGTGTCAGTCGTACTTGGCGTAGGCTTTCTCCAGCAGGGCACTCCAGAACTCAGATCCGTCTTCTGAGTGGACAAACAGCAGTTCTCCATCTCTGGTGGGCAAGCGGTCATCAACCACCACATCCACCCAGTCGCCAAACTGCCAGAACTGAAAATGCAAGAGGATGCGGTCTAGCTGCTTGCCTGCAAGTGAGACGTATATTCGAGCCTGGTTCTTTTAATTCCTTTGGGAGAAGGGGCGTGGGGGTGTGATGGGGGTTGTGGTCTAGTCCTGATCATACTGAAAAGTTCTTTTGTCTCTGATGTTTGCAATATTATGTAAACAGTAACTGCCAGAAGATTGTAAATTTTCAGTTGAACTTATTAATGCATTCCAGAAAGACTGAGACACCACCATGGAGCCCATGGTGTTGAGTTTACTCATAAAATCATCTGGATCCAGATACATTTTTTCGGTAGACTATACATCTACTTAATAATGTATCTGGATCCAGATGATTTTATTTTGTGCAGACACTTGATGAAATAAAATTGAGTAAATTCAACAAAAACATTTTTTACGTGTGACAGATACGGAAGAAATTCACCCTAGCCCCTGTGACAATGTATGACCCAAAAGTCTTAGCTGGATCCAACAGGTAAGTGTGCAAGGGTACACAAATGATAGGAAAATGCAGAACCAGGATAAAGGTCACAGTGACACAACGGCCTAGCTCAAGTCACCTATCAACTTATATGCCTAAGTGGCCTAAATAAACCATACCTTGGGGTTATTCCAGTTCTTACTCCAGTGTTGTGGTTTATTCTGGCCTCATCCAGTTTTATCTCCTTTGTCAAGTATGTGAAATTAATGTATTCTTTGAGCTACTCCAGTTTCATGGGTTTATTCTGGGCCAGCCCAATTTATACCACACCAGTTGGGCATATTCTGGACTTGTCCTTTGAGGTGGAAAAATAAGCTCACCTGACTGTTCTTTTATCCAGCTCTATGGTACACATTATTTAACCCTTTCATGCATAATGGTAAACTGTAACCTGATAACATGATCAGCTGTCCACTGGAGTAACCGATGTCCCTGAAAGGGTTAATTGCAGTGTGTGTGTGTGTGTGTGTGTGTGTGTGTGTGTGTGTGTGTGTGTGTCTGTGTGTCTGTGTGTCTGTGTGTCTGTGTGTGCGTGTGTGCGTGTGTGCGTGTGTGCGTGTGTGCGTGTGTGCGTGTGTGCGTGTGTGCGTGTGTGCGTGCGTGCGTGCGTGCGTGCGTGCGTGTGTGTGTGTGTGTGCGCGCGTGTATACCTCAAAATGAAAGATTCCAGCATAGTCCTCTTCAAAACTTTGGTCATGCGGTACAACGCGGGACAAAATCTGCTTGTTGAGTGTCAAGGAGGCAATAGCTGCTAGGAGCCAGCAGTCACCTGACCACAAGGTTGACTGTTTTAATAACAAGAAGACTCCGCTCGCTCTGATGTTTCATTCAAAAACATATATTTAAGGTAATTGCCCGGGCTTGTCGTTCAACTGCTATTTAAAGTATTCAACATTCAGCCACACCTACATTTGCCTTGTTCCAGACAGGGGATAGATAGAGAGTTGCATGACAACAAGACGGCTCAACGTATTTTGTCCCAAGAGTGCACAGGCGTTTACGATGAAGGTGTTGCTTAATTTTAAAAAAAAATCTAAAAATTAATTCAATCAGGTTTATGTTTTGATTATAGAGAACAGAGTAGGAAAACCCATAGTTTAAAAGCATGCAATGTTTTTGGAAGGAATGTTAGATGAGTGTGTGTGCATGTCTTACCAAGTGCTCCCTGACATATGTCAGTCCTGGTAGCATCTTGCTTGATAAATTTGGGATTCGATACAATATCCTAAGAAAAAAAATGTTTTCATTGTTAAGCATGTAACAGAACAAAGTAATCAGAATCACACTTATTAGCCAAGTATGTAAAATTTACTTTCCCATTTACAACCTATGCAACAGAAAAGGAAGCCTGGTGGTTCTCATATATATATATATATATATATATATATATATATATATATATATATATTATATATATATATATATATATATATATATATATAAGATGGGGTCTCATGCACCTTAATGGAGCCTTAGATCACATTTGTTTGGGTAGTTGATACACCATGAACTGGTTACCAGCCCAGGAAACAACCATTCACATTCACACCTAGGGAAAACTGTGAGAGTGTTTAATTAACCTATCATGCATGTTTTTGTTTTTTTTTACATGTGGAAGGTAACCGGAGGAATCCCATGGGGAGTACATACAAACTCCACGCAGGAAGGCTCGGATTTGAACCCTGGACTGCTGTACTATGAGGCGTATGTTCATTTTCATTTGTTTTTTTTTAACTCTGTGAATAAATGTATCTGTCATGGGAAATTGGCCAAGTTCCAACAAACAAATTTCATTAATCGCGCCGAGACGTGAACCACTTCACAAGACAGCGAGGCTTCACACGTCATCAACACCGTCATTTCCCTATAATGAATCATGCTTCGATACACGCTTCAGAAATTCTGTCCTCGATTGCTCGACGTGCTTCGAAGCCTCAGCACATCTTGACCCATCACTCAAAAAATCCATAACGAGCAAAACAGGACACACGAGAAACACAACAAAAAATTAAATTCAACTTATTATAAACAAAACCAAACAAAAGTGGAGATCATGACAGAAAATGTACTTGAACCTCCCCCCCCCCACCAAAAAATTATTAATCATGCTCAAAGACTAAATAATATATCTTCATATAATTGCTACCCTTAAAAACACAGACTATGAAGCCCAGGAATGCAGCAAACCTGCAAGCAAATGTTTGCGTTAACACTGCTGTACCCACCTTTGGTCTCAACCATTTGATGCCTCGTACTTTATAGGAACTGGGTCCAAGTTCATTGAAGCCCAAAGATGCCGGAAGTGGCTCAAAGCTTTCATCCTCAAATAGACGTCGTCTCTGCAGGCAGCTTTGCTTCAGAGACTTGTAGTTCTGGTTTAAGTATGGCACTGCATTCGAGTTCTTTCCAATGCCTTGTGATTTGTCCCGGTTGTGCTGAAGTTTAGCTGCAACGCCAGACATTTTCGATGTCCTCTCAGGTGCTCTTACTGTCTGGTTAAGTGACTGGATGTCTGAGGTGTGTTTATACACAATAGAGGAAACTCAGTTGAAGCCATGCCCTTGTTTGTCATGCCTCTGGGCTCCGTGCCACGTTTAACTCATTGTAGCACTTGTACGAATGTCAAGCATCAGGATGGAGTGGAAATACTTTCAGGAACCTTCAGTCTGCAGGACAATGAAGTAGTGGCTTATTGCCGGCCCTTCACTTTTCACTTACTTGAAAAGGGTCTGAGATTAAATGTGTGGCATCTGAAAAGACATCTAAATACGCTTTTGGGAGTGACGGAGTTAAATTCATAACACACTGGCACAGCTTTGTGGTCGGTTATCTTTGTGGGGGCCAAAATGACATTTAATCGGTTTAGTTTCAACTTACTTCCACATCAACTGTCACATAAACATGGTTAGTAAGTAGAGTTTGTATTTTGTTGACTGCTTGACCAAACATTGAACAAACAGTTCAATATCCCACACAAGTCTTCAAAATCTTTATTTAACTCTTTAGCTTGGTCTTGGTAGTCCCATTTTTAGTATCATTTTACCATGCCTTTCCTATATTGTTGACGTTAGTTTTGAAATACAGTAATATATATCACAAGCATAGTTCCGTTTAAAATAAATAAATAAATAAATAAATACAAATAGAATGGAATGGAATTAAGTTTCAAAATTGTGCTATTCATTTGGTTCCCCTAAAAAAAAAAAAAAAACACACTCCTTGCTTGTGTGGCTTCCCCAGCTAGTACATTGGGAGGCACAGCCAGTGTAAAAGAACATGACAAGAAAATGATGAAAGAGAAAATATACAACAGAATAAACAAAGAATAACAACCAACTAGCAAGCTGTGTACATATATGTACCTGCTGTTTTTCTAGCTCAATTTTCCCAGAGTCTGCTTGGTCTAGCGCCTTAAATATTTCTGATTGGGGAAAAGAAGAAAAAAAAAGACAAGAATAAAATGCAGGGAATATAGGAACTGTGATAAAAATCGATATCAACTGTGTTTTTTCACTGCTGACTGAAGAGCATTTCCACTTTAATGAGACACCCAACAAAGTTGTCAAACTCGATTGCATAGTGAGCATCAGCGTAGCGGCCGACGATGGTCTACAGCACTGTTGATGTGAAAACCTGCGGAAGTAAAACAACCGTCACTTGTCATTATTTTTTTTAAAGCTGCTGAAATCATTGTCAGCGCTTGTGGATTACTCGAGATCCTACATGGTGTCGCACGCAACCCGAGTTAAGTTGCACAGCCTCTCCCATGCTTGTTTTGTTTCTGTGGTGAGTGAAAGAACTTGACATGCTCCACCCCCGTCTGGCCGGTTTATCCAGTTTACTGTTAACTGCTCAACAGCACAAATGAGTCAGAATGCTGATGAGCCCTTCAGATGAATTAAAAAATAGCTCGTACACCATCCCCTACTAACACAATCAAAAAGTGGGTGTGGTTCCTTTTTGAAGTCATTAAAAATGAATGTCCAAGAATGTCTTATACCTTGATAAACGAGTATATTTAGCACAGTGCTAAAGTGTTTTTGTCATTCAAATGGCAATAAAAAAAGGCTACAAAATGTCAGTCTTTCCGTTAATTATCACAGGTAAGTATTGATATACTATACTGTACCAACTTAAGATATCAATACTGTTGTCAGATGTTCACGGTGTGCACTTCAGATGGATCTATGTAAGGTTTAGGTATGTGAAGAAAAAAATTCAAGCTGCTCCAAATTTAAAGAAACTGCTTCCCCTAAAACGGGCCTGGAGAACTATTTAAAATAATCGAGACATCTTGAGCAATAATGAGTTTGCAAACCGTATCGGTAATTGACAGCTTTTTTGTAATTGGGGAGCCTTTGGTGACCTTGCCCAGCTTGATTGGCACCATGACCATTACTGGTAATGATTCGACTTGTCAGGATCATTTTTTTCAAACTTATAGTTCCCACATCTCAAGATGTTAATTGGGTTAATGACATTTGGAGCCATATATATATATATATACAGTATATATATATACACAAAAGTTTTTTTGTTTGTTCAAAAACCAATTTTTCTTCGTCTGAATGCATATCTGCAACAGTGGAATTAATACTTCAATTGCAGATTTTTTTCCCCACGCTAAAGTTGGCTTCAAAACTAAAAAGCCATATTTCAACCATGGGGTTTAAGTGATGAAGTGAGGTTGCGTTACTTGTCAAATGTTTTACCTGCTTCAGTGGCAGCACCTCTCATCTCATGGGAGCACATGGTGCCAGAGTTGTCATGGTCATGTTTCCTAAAGATCTCCTATTGCAAGCGAACAGTGAGTCATCAAATCAGTCGGGCGTGTTCGCCCAAATGATATCAGAGTAGTAGAGTGACATTTACCAAGTATTTCTGGATTTTGCGCCAAGGTTTGTAGAATAGAATACCATCAGTCCTGATATGGAACTTTCATCCTTCTGTTGAAAGTTCAGGTTTTCATATCAACCCCCCCCCCGAAAATAGAAGCGTTTAGTTGGCCTGTGCTTAATTTGGATACAAATTGGATTGGCAAATATCAGATAATCTGCTTGAAGAGATACTTGAAATGAAGATCCAGATCACTTTCTGATAATTCCTCCAGCTATCACAAGACATGAAATGGAAGTTGATCGTGAATACTCAGTTTTGAACATGTGTAACAGATAGTTGTGACACCATGTCATGCTTTGTTCAAAAGCACCAGTAGGTTATTCAATTTTATACAATGGCACATAGGTGTGTTCTTCTTACTTCTTCTGTTTCAGCATCAATGTCCTCCTCCAATGGACTGAAATAGAAATTTAGTGGTGAATTAAGTTTTACATTGTTGTCTTCTTTTTTAGTTCAGCCAACACCGTTTTTTAGGGATTTTACTTTTTTTCCCCAAATGCGTTTCAATGGCCGTCAGTTTTACACAGATTCTGACTATTCATTGGCTTTCGCTATCGACACGAATAGCGCACGTCCACTTTATTTTAAATCAGGGGTCCCCAAACCTTTTCCTGTGAGGGCCACATAACTTTTCCCTTCTCTGATGGGGGGGCCGGTGTCAGTTTGTAACAGAAAAAGTGTGACGATCGAACGCCACCTATCTTGTCTTGTTTATGTCTGCTAGTGACTTGTTCATGTGTTCTACTAATTGATCTGAGACACAACTAAAACACTGAAACATTCTATGGTGTGTAAATAACTTTGTGACCTTGATTTCCTGACTTTTGTCCACCAGATGGCAGTGTAACCCAGCGCTTTGATAAGTCCGTTACCTGCTGGAAGCTCTTTACTCAGAGAACACTCTGAGAACAAAGCTGGGATTCTTGTGAGGATAGATGGTTTGAGGGCACGATGACATATTCGCCTGGAGGAAGTCTAAAGCGATTGCAAACTTCTCGGCTGTTGATGAAGGTGCTGCTCATAGCCACAGCTCTCTGACGCAGCAGAACATTCGGGCCCAGGTGAGCATTGTTATGACCTTTGTACTTCACATTGACATAGAACACAATCGTTCTAATGATTCATTTGATTTTGGGCTCAAGACGAATCTCAACACGTTCTAATGTTTATCATCTTTAGTGTAATCCTAAAGACATACTACACCTCGTCTGGGACCTGGACAGAGACAAAAGAATTGAATACAAATAATCAATCAAAATGTTGTTTCATGTTACAACTTCAAATTAATGCAATTCTTCAAAGCTAGCAAAGCCACTTATTTGATTATTGCGATTGAGCCTCCTCTGCCTGTGTCCGTCTTTTTGCATCAGAAGGGTGCATCCATCCTCCCCGCCCAAAAGATCATCGTCCACATCTCCCAGACGCACCATAAACTGAGGGTTGGATGCGAATGTCACTGGAGCAAACATTCAAAGGTGACACTTCAAACTAAAATTCTTTTGCCACTTCGAAACATTGATCAATGTTTATGTATTTATGTATGTAAATTTCCCCAGTGTGGGACAAATAAAGGATATCTTATCTTATGAATGTCTAGTCTTTGGCCCTCAGTGTACAAAAAAAATTTGAAAAGCGTCATTTTTCTTGACATTACCTATGCTAACACCTTTACTTCCGGTAAATTTGACACAACATGATATCACTTAATGAAAATTGCACTTTGAAATTAGTCGTACAGTGTACAAATACACTATTGCCCCATTTCACATTCTGTGTGTGTGTGTGTGTGGGGGGGGGGGGTGATACCATCATGAAATTAGGGCCTCCTTGTGTTAAACCCTCGAGATTGTATGCTCAGCACCATATGGGCTGGGATGTTGGGTGCCTCAGTTTCATGAGACAGTGCTGATCTCAGTAAGACAAGAAAAAGAAATAAAATACAATTCTTGATATGTGGGGTATTTTCACAAAAACGTGTGACACACTTGTTCATAAGACACATTGGTACTGTTTTAAATTGTGAAAAAAAACAAAGAATGATCTGGATTCATGGACCCCTCCTGTTTTTTTTTTTGTTGCTTTTTGGGGGAGGGGGTGACTAGTGGTTCATGACCTCATGAAGCAGCATTCAATGTCCAGTACGTTGGGTTGCTCTCCATTACACACAGTACTGTATGTCAAATATACAGTAAAAATTTACAGGACATGATTCCTGTGTTACCAGGGTGATTGCGGTAGCCGCCTGCAGTTGATCTGACTCGCCACATCCCTTCAAACTGATAGTGGTTCCAGTGGCCAATGTCGTCACTCTTGAGTGTATCAGGAGTCATGTTACAAATCTCCAACTTGGTGAACGGTCTGATGAAGTCCAAATAGGACATCCTGATAGGGGTAGGGTAAATGAGTTCTCTTCATTTTCATCTTTTTCTTTTATTGTCTATTTTTACTGACATAAAATGCATAAATCTGTATATTTACCAGAACTCTCCATCCTCAGCCACATGATTGAGTTTAGATTTGTCTTCTTCATTGACATATTTCTATTCAGTGGAACTAAAGGTGATAAACAATCATTCTTGTGGGGAAAAACCAGACCACCCACCAATATCTGCATTAACACTTATGGGCGGGTGTACCTAATGAAGTGTCAGGAGAATGGACTGAAAAGAGTCTTTCTTGGAATGTAACCCTTAATGACAAATCGAAATAGTGTTAATCATATTTCTTTCCTCTCACAGCAGCAAAATACAGTCCTAATTTTCTAAGTTTATTTTCTATGGCTTCTTACTGTTGGTCTCTTCCAAACTACTCCTTTGGTCATGGATGAGTATGGTCCCAATTCTTTGTAGCCCAGTGACTTGCACCCAGCCAGAAAGCAGTCGTCCTCAAACAGACGTCCCTTCTCCACACACTGTTGACGTAGATGCTCATAGTCCTGTTGGTGGAACTTCACAGCATACTGCCGCTTCCTTTCCTGCTGCTGGGCCAGGTGACCTGCAGTGGAGGTCATCCTCACCTCTCAAGCGTCCAGCAATTTTCCTGGGATTTGCCTGTTTGTGAGTTGATCTTTCAGCTTGACGTGACCAAGACATGATCTGGCCTCTTTATGGGGCGGGGGTATTGCTTCAGTCAGAGAGGGGCTCCCAATGTGCAGGTGAGGCAAACAAAGCAGACACCACATTTGTATGACCACAACTGGAAGGCAGACAGGGACCCACCCAGTGGCGGTTCTGGAGGGGGGTGGGGGGCAACGGGGGCCAGTGCCCCTGTAGCGCTGATTCCCCCCCCCCCCCCGTGCCCCCCCCCCCCCCCCCCCCGAGTGTAGATTACGCAATCGCGCCGAGTCGCCTGAGCGAAAGGTGGAAACAAAGTGCGTGATTTAACATTCTTGTCGGACCCTTTAGTGCGCTGCAGCACTTAAAAATGAGCGGGAAAATGAAAAGCAGTCCGCAGAGAAGGAAATTACCACGACGTGCGTGTGTGTGAGCGCGTGTGCGTGTCTGTGTGTGCGTGTAACTTTTTTAGTCTCCTTTTTTATTCTTATTTTTATTTAACAGGATCAATATATAAGACATTCATTCATTCATTCATTCATTCATCTTCCGTACCGCTTGATCCTCACTAGGGTCGCGGGGGGTGCTGGAGCCCATCCCAGCCGTCTCCGGGCAGTAGGCGGGGGACACCCTGAATCGGTTGCCAGCCAATCGCAGGGCACACAGAAACAAACAACCATTCGCACTCACACTCACACCTAGGGACAATTTAGAGTGTTCAATCAGCCTGCCACGCATGTTTTTTTTGGAATGTGGGAGGAAACCGGAGCACCCGGAGAAAACCCACGCAGGCCCGGGGAGAACATGCAAACTCCACACAGGGAGGCTGGAGCTGGTATCGAACCCGGTACCTCTGCACTGTGAAGCCGACGTGCTAACCACTTGGCTACCGGGCCGCCCTATATAAGACATTGCCTTCTAAAATTTGGATAATTATATGCATGTAAAACATCTAGCTTCAGTGTATTTGCAATTTTTCATCCCCTGGCTTGAATATTCTCAACAGATGGACACGGCGTATTGTTACTCTTGCATTTTAGCCCTCATTTTAGCCCCCCTAATACTATTTTATTCTGATCACTGTAATGTTGTGACTACAATTTCAAAGTTTGAAGAAATAAAAAGTCAAATAAGATATCGAATCTGTCTTTTTAGCCCTGGGTTGAATGTGCCCTCCCCATCAAAACCGCTGGCCCCTGCCCAGGCCCCTCAGTGAAATTGATCCAGAACCGTCCCTGGACGCACCTAAAGGTAAATTTAGGCAAGTATTACATTTCATTTATAATCTCCTACATTCATGTTCAAATAAAAACAAATGACTTGATCACGATTATTGAAGTCATTATTACACACTGGTTATGCATTGAGATTTTATCACACATAAAAATATGGTTTTAGGGGATTTACTACTTGGAACTAAAAGTTGTAATTTTCTATATAATAAATTGATATAAAATTTCAAATTTGTAAATGACCTCGCGACACCTTATCTCTCTGAGCTCATCCGCTCCTACACACCTGCCGGGCGCCTCAGGTCTGCGGACGAGACCTTATTAGAAGTACCAAGAACTAAACTGAGACTCAGAGGGGATCGAGCCTTCTCCTTTGCCGGTCCCTCTCTCTGGAATGACCTCCCACTGAACATTCGGCAAGCCTCCTCGCTGCCCATCTTTAAAACCCGCCTCAAAACGCACATGTATTCTTTGGTATTTTACTCAGCATGTTTGGTGCTCTCTACCGTCTTTGTTACTGATTTGTTGCTTTACTGTTGCATATTAGTTGCTCCATGTACAACACTTTGTGCGCAACGATGACTGTTTGAAAGTGCTCTATAAATACAGTTGAGTTGAGTAATAGGGTGGCTTCAACACAAAATGAAGCTGAAGCAACAATTCTAAGGAAAAAGGAAGGGATATACTGTAAACGAAATTGCAACAGCAGGCTGCTTTGATTGTCTGGGCTCCATGGAAAAAAATCCGCCCACTGATAGATTCACGTTTAATTGATGCTTCAGTGGCTATGGTCATTTACGTGCCTGTATATTGTCCCTCCTTCTGCATCTGGACAATCCTGTTTTGAAATGTTGATCCTTATTCCGCTTGTACATCCTGAAAGCTAAGCACAAGCCTTCAAGTTAAAATAATTTAATTTGCTAATCAACAAAACTCCACATTTTTATTTGGGAAATAAAAATTGAGGTGACTTTGAACGAATAGAGAGCATATTCACATCATGTCGGTTATTTCAAATCAACGCTTTGTGGTCCTTCGGAGGTGAGCAAAACTGTCTGTCTTGTGAAGACCAAGAGTGTACGACTAATATGGACCCCTCAAATGTTCGTCGCGATGTCGTCTGATCAACGGATCTCCGGAGCCCAAACGCACACACCCACACGTCAAACTAGCTCCCCAAGTGGTAGCTCGTGCGTGGCGCAGTGTATGTTTGCGTGTGTGTGTGACGTATGCCCTCCTAATGCGGTGCCGGTGAGTGTCTGTATACTGTGAGAGGGCTGGACCTCCCCTTCTGGCTTCGGAACCGCTAGTCTTCACTTCCCCTTTTACAGGCTTAGCGTTTCTCGACTCCCACAGAGGAGACCACGATTCGTCTGTAAAGGCGGTGGTGAGTGTTTTTCTTTTTTCTTTTGTTTTGGTCATTGTTTTTGTTGTCATATGACTGTGTGCATGTCTTTTTGGTATGCGGCTAACGGTTCGCCTGTCTCGTTCATATTGGGGGTGGGTGGGTGTTTAATACGGTGCAGCGACTTTAAAGACCGATATGAGATGGCACATTCAAGCTCGAATAGTGACGTCACTTTATGTGTTATTGTGTGTTTTTAAGACCGTTTTAATAACTGGGGTGTCGGCACACACGGGCCTTGTGAACAGGTGCTCATGATAACAATCCGGGGCCTAACATGCCTGGCATACTAGATGCTTTTTGAATCACAGCGAGCCTGTGAATTCATTGCCACAGTGCTGCAAATGAGAGTGGGTAACACTATTATCGTGACTTCCTGGACAGCGTTGAACAACGGTTGAGGCACTCTGATGACATCACTTACCACAGATCTGCTTTGATCAGCTATTTGCTTGCGACTGTGGATTGGAGGAGTTCTAGAGTTCATCATTAGCCAGAGTAGAGCCACAAGAACATTCCTCCAGCAGAATGGAAGGGCACCAGAATGAGGGGGGTGGCGCCTCGGCTCGCTTCTCTTGTCTCTACTGTACACTGCCAAAACTGTTCTTAAAAACAAAAACAGGATTTATTTAAAATGTTTATTTTTCTCCAAAATCAGAAATATATTATTCAATTTTGGCAACATCATTTGCCACTAGAACAGGAAATGAACAGTTCTGACAATGAGGGTTTGAATCTGGACTCTGACCTTCCTATCCCAAAATATGCATGTTCATTGCAGACTATATTGTCTATTTATGTGAGTGGGAGTGGGAATGGAGTGCACTTCCTCATGCTCATTCATTTAGGATAGGTGTCGGCTCACCCATAACTACAATGTACAATGAAGATAGGCAGTCAAGAAAATTGAGATTTTAACAAGCCCACGGATGTCTGAAAAAACAGACTTGTGGTATTTCAATAGTGCGATCCTTATAAATTGAATTTGAAATGTTTAAGGCAAACAACTTTGACACACTTTGACACAAGTTAAGTGCCCTTACACAAAGACCGCCTGGTAAAAGAAAGGTCTCAAATGATGGAACAAGCTTATTTTGTCTTGATTTGAAATTGGTTGTTTGTTGTATTATGGTTGTATTGTTGCATGCTGGCTTTCGTGTCAAAAATGTTGCACGTTTCACTCAAAACACAGTTCTTTGCTCCCGTTTTAGGTGACTTTCTCACTCTGCATCATTAGATCAGCACTCCTGACTGGACTGTGTACTGACCCCTGCTCGTTAGATTCTGTTGAGTGGTACAGAGCAGCACAAAAGATGGTCTCAAGTGAAAGCACTGATTAGAATCACATTTGCCAGGAGAAACTAATAGCCAGCTGCTCCGACTGTTTGCCTCGCAGCGCTATTCTGCCCTCTGTGGAGATTTGTGAATCTCTCACTGATCAGTCAAATGCATTCAAGGAAAAATAAATATATAAAGCTCTCATTAACTAAAGTGCATCTTCCACAACTCGGTGTCATCCACATTCCATAAACGAAAAGGCATCTTCTTTCAAGATCATCAGAGAATGACATTTCTCTTTTTTCCTCTTTTTGTGTCGCTCTCTTCCTCTCAGCCTCTCTGCACATCAGGTATCATGTTACTAACTTCTTCTTTAATGATGCTTTCTTTTTCTTGTGTGGTCTTGATTTTAGAACTGTAACTTCATTTCCTCTGCGCCTCCGTTCTGAATGCTCCTGCTATGCTCCTTAACTGTTCAATTTGATTGTACATGACCTATACTTGGGAACCACTAAGGTCGAATATACTGCATTCCTGGACACTGGTCAGCCTCTGATTCGGTTGGATTTCTAAACAGTTTAACCGTTTTGAAATAATGCAAATGTGTTTTGTGGCCATATATGACATCTATCACTGTAGAAGTATAAATCATCACATTATAAAAGCGAAAAGTAAAAACTGGGCAGTCCGACTTAATTGATGAATGTCAAAGGTGTAACGGGAAGTTGATTTGTGTCACAGATGCGCCAGATGTGTCTCACTTTATAACAGATTGGTCTCATGAGTATTTTGAACTCAAAGGAGACGTGCATTTTCTTTTACAATGAACAAAGTAAAACAGTTCCCAGGTGGCTTCATTAAAAGCACTTGTCAGTTGTAATAGACTAAGGATAAATTGCAGTGATTTGCTGGCGACTAGTCCAAGGTGTAGACCACGCTTTCACCCAAAGGTAGCTGGGATTGGCCTAACTCACCCACGATCCTAATGACGATAATCGATGAAGAAAATGAACGAGTAAAAAATTATTGCACTGTTAATATACACTGTACTTATCACACAATATGCCACCTGCCACCTGTCTACCTCCAGACTGCAAATGAATGGTGCCTGCTGCCTACCGTAATTTAACCACGCTATTACCTAGCGCTCATCTGACACTGCAGGTCTACTTGACTTTGGGTTTTGACATGACAGAAGTCAAGGTTTCCCATAGAAAACTCACCAAGTCTGGTGGTCGAGAAGCCGGCTGGATTCATAATAGGCACTTCATTTTCATTAGTGTACTGCAGGTGTCACCAACATTTTTGAGGGTGAGAGCAACTTCATGTGTACCGATTGTGTGAAGGGCTACCAAATTGATACACGTCTGAAATAACATATTTGTCCAAAATACCTTCAATAATATGAGGATGTGTTATTTTTAATACTTGATGATTTAAATTGTCAGACTTTGATCGTGTTTTGAAATGTCTCACAGTACTGCCAATGTTTGCATTTTTAAATCATAATTTCTACTAGCAAATCACAATGTCCAGGCACTGGCGGGCTACTCAAGTGGTCTTCACGGGCTACCTGGTGCCCGCGGGCACCATGTTGGTGACCACTGGTGTACTGTATTCACTTTATTTTTTTTTGGAAGATTTGTCACAATATTTTGTTACAATTATGTATTTACCCACAAACTATCACGATAAATGATTTTTCTTTCAAATTTCTTTGTTGTTGATGTTTTCAATGCCAGAGCAATAAAAGTATCAAATATTTTTGCTCATACATTTTTAATGTACGAGCTAAAACTGAATAAATAAATAGAAGTAATCCTTTTTAAGTGCAATCCTGTGCAATATTATAAGCATATGAAAAAATGGCTTTGAAATGTAGAACGATAAAATATCTTGAGGATATAAATACAAATTCAATAAAAAAGAGGCAGTCTCTTTTAATTATTTTGCCAACATTCAACCAATATGAACAGAACGCACACCACATAGTGTATTGGCATATGTAGTGGTAGAGCAAAATGATATGCCTTTTTTGTTTCCTTCCTTCCTGAACCATTCATCTTAATTTTCTTCTTTTAAAAATTCTACCAGCAATTACAAAACGGTGAGTTCACATTACATCAGTACTGCGTGTGGGAGTGTTTTACTGTATTAATTTATACATGTAAATTATTTTCCAGAAACAGGAAAAATATTTATTTCTGTTCAGTTTCACATTTGAAGGGTTGGCAGGCACCCGAGAGACTCATCTGGAGGCAACTCTCCAAAATATTTTTTGTTGCCTGTGGGCTGAGGACGGGGAATTTTTTACCTTGCCAAATGCACTGGCTGTCCACGTGCCCACAGTAATCATTAATCCCAAAATCATCTGATTCATAGGTTTTATTTTCTGCGAAACACAAACAAGATGGTGATAACAGGCCCAATGTGTGTTCCATTAGTCAGTTCAACATAAGTTTAAACGCGATCAACATACGGTCAGCAAAAAGTAACACGATTAGTTTCGGTTAAGTGAACAGGTGATTTTACTACCTGTGCTGATGTGATGTATCGCCCCAACACTGTGTGACGAGCATCCCATTTACCAGTTCATTCACAAGAAAAGGCATTCAAAGTAACAGAATCTCATTGCAAGGACAATATGCCACACAGAGTATATCCCCTTTTAAAAAAACAACAAAACAAAAATTTGACTAAAACATTTTCTCAAAGTGAAAATAATATTTTTCTCAAAGTGATTCTCATTTAAATAAATGATTTGAATCATCACATTCGACTTTAGAGGTTCCACTGTAATGTGCAATAGCAAGAATAGAATTTTGTAATAGAACGTCCTTTTTGCGATGCTAAAATGCCCTCGTTTCTTGAGCAGTATCAAATATTTTTTTCTACTTTTATGCTTGCATAATATGGAGTCAATGTGGGTTTGATACCCCCCAAATATGGTCAGTGCAATTTCGGTGGACGGATTCGATATACAGTTTTACCCATACTTTGTATGTTTGCTCTTCACACTCGTTGCTGTACCCTCTTGACAAGAGTGTGTCACTGATACTAATAATAGACAGTTCAGTACCCCACCACCCACTTCCATATTTTTATCTTGCGCTAGTATGAATCCTATTGGAGGGATATCTGCAACCATAAACGCCAACAGGCTGCGAGCGGAAGGCATGGGCTCCCACGGGCAGGCGGTGCACTTCTCCAACCAGGACTATGAGACACTGAAGCAACAGTGCATTGAGTCGGGCTGCCTTTTCGAAGACCCCTGTTTCCCTGCTGAGCCCCCATCGCTTGGCTTCAAGGAGCTCGCTCCATACTCTGCAAAAACCAGAGATGTGGAGTGGATGAGACCCACGGTAAGACCACTGAAATGTCATCAAATGTTCTATTACTCCATAACATTACCTTCAATGAATGACATTCAATGCAAAGTCTTGATTGTTTCAATGTATCATTCCCTTGCATTTTTTAATGGAACATGATTTTTTATGGGAACAGTTTAAGTCTCAAAACAATTAGACGACAGTCATTCAATTACGAATAAATCTTATGAGCAATTGGCGGATGACTGGTGGGTACATTGCCGGTGGTTTTTGCTCCCATGTATTTCTCAACAATGGTTCCATTCCGTTTTATGAAGCCGGTTCCCCATAACCTTTACACTGTTGTGAAATTTGATGTCACATTGTACCCCCCCCCCCCCCGCCCCAGTTGTGCTGTGTGTATTTTTAGATAATTAGATATGTTGTGTTCTGTAGTAGGAATGGCTCTAAGATATAGTATATGACAAAAGTGTAGGTAATGTAAGGGCAGGTCACACTGAATACTTGCAGAGGCTTAACACTTTATACTAATTTTAACATCTGTGGTTGTTTTAATAGTCTTATGGTATTCTACTTAAGAGACTGAGAAATCACTATACTTGGTCAGAGTGTCATTGTTAAACCAGCAAATAGTGATGCACTGTAATGGACATCTTATTTTACTTCACAAGTTTATGAATGTTGACCTCTTTGATTAGCTTCTCATGTAACTTGTAAAACAGCATGACTGTTTGTGGTGGTGACTGGAACGTAAACTCAGCAAACAGCATATCAGTGACCAGTTTATGCCTGAAAATGCGGACGGAATCGGACACGTTGTGGCAGGGGGTGATTAGACCACTTCAGCTGTCTGCATTCTCATCCCCATATTGAGGGTGTTTGTTTATATAAGTCCCTCGGAGCCTTGATGCAAGAATAGTCTGTGTGCACGATCGTAATCCATATAGGCTTTGTATTAGTGTACAGAATTAATCACAGAATGTGGATTTGTGTTCACCAAGACATGCTTTTATCTCTACCAAGGAACTGGTGAATCAGCCTCAATTCATTGTTGGCGGTGCCACCAGGACCGACATCTGTCAAGGAGCACTGGGTGAGTACGCTTTGGTTTAATTCCCTGCCAAAACCCCACGGTAAACTGACTAAATGACCTCTTGCTCCCTTTACTATTAACTTTCCCTGCTGGGTTTTCTTGGTATGTCGTGGTTGACAACAGTGGTGCTTTTAGGATTTGACCTCGAGGGGTATCTAGCCACAGAATGTCAGGAATAATAATCCATCATAATGTTTTTAGATGGAGTCATTCTTTTTAATAATTACAATCATATAATTTTTATTATTACGTTTTTAAGATAATGAATGGATGGATGATGATTAAAAAGAATAACAATATTCATTATTACTATGGGTGGCAACTGGCCAACTGGTTAACACTTGGGAGTAGAAGTGGCACTATAAAGATGGTAAATAATACAATGTGATGTTCAAAAGTAGTCACATTTGTAAGATGTCTTATTGAAGTGCAGAATATTTCGGTGGAATCAAGCCATACATCCATTATATCCTCATTAGAGTTGCCAGTAACTGGAGCCTAGCTGTTTAAGAGAGAGGATGGGTCCACCCTGGGCTAATAGACAAGCAACCACATTTAGACAAGCAACCACACTCGCCTTCACATGTCTGGGCAATTTAAAGTACCATATTTAATTAACCGTGAAAGCATATTTTGGGGAATGCTTTCATGTTATATGCAGAAACAGTAAAGACCTGCACCAGTGCAGACACTTTCCCAATTCATACGTATCTCAGAAAGCAAATTTGAACATGAAACATTTAGTTTGTTGTCTGCTATTGTGTCGATCCAAAATGGCTGGCTCATCCTGGCACTTTAGCTCACGGATCCTTGCGGTGTATTGCAACTACATAATGAGGCTCTTTCCATTGGCTTGAACGGTACAGAACAATTGTAAAAGAGACCAAGAAGGGCACTCTTATGCACTGAGCATACACTAGGTCAAGATTCATAATGCTGTGTTTGCTTATACTGCACTAAATAACAGAAGCTAACCATTAGCTCATCTGTGGCAACTAGGCTGGTGTAAGCTAAAATTTTTGAAATTATGTACCTCCAATTTGTGCGAGTACAGCTTCATTCAAACTCAAATAAAAACTTAAAGTGGTGTGTCTTAAATTCTTGGGCAGCCTGCTACCAAAACAACATCTGCTATCGACCTTCCCCTGATGAAAATATGCACGGAAGCTAGTCCCCCACCATCACCCCCTCCCTCATATATTCCCTTATTTCACCGTCTTCATTGTTTATGTCTTGTGACCTGTTGTAACTGTCATGTGCTTCTGCAGGAGTGTTTTTGCCTCACTCAAATTATCCTCAAAATGAGGGTAGTTCAAGCGTGGTTTTTTTCCCTCCCCCCCTCCCTCCCTTGTGGTTTCTTTCTGACTTTCGGGTTGAATGAACGCTGGCGCGTTTTGGCTGCCGCTGCTCAACCCGTATTGTTTTGTGTTTTTTGTTATTGTAAAGTGTCCTTGGGTGTCTTGAAAGGCGCTTATAAATAAAATGTATTATTATTATTATTATTATTATTAAGCCAAGGTACAAAATTAGAAACGTCAAACAAAAACGTCAAAAAAAGTAAATAGACAATTGAAATGCATGGGGAGGAGGTTGTTTCAAACCAAAATATTCTTTATTGACCTGGCAGTTAGGGTTAGTGGCGTGTCTAAACATTTTTGACTGAGTACTCTAATACTTTCTTTCCTCTTCCTCCAATGTCAGATCCATTTTCTCATTCCCTGAACCATGAACATTAAAAATAACATTTCATTTACATCTTTTGGTTCAGGGGACTGCTGGCTCTTGGCAGCCATTGCTTCTCTCACCCTCAACGAGAAGCTGCTTCATCGAGTTGTCCCACATGGCCAGTCCTTTGAAGATAGTTACGCTGGAATTTTCCACTTTCAGGTAATTTTTAAAGACACATTGATTGTGCAAGATCATTATGCCATTTTGACTGATGAAGTTGTTGTGTTTTAGTTCTGGCAGTTTGGTGAATGGGTAGATGTCGTCATAGATGACCGACTCCCTGTCAAAGATGGCGAGCTGATGTTTGTGCATTCTGCTGAGGGCAATGAATTCTGGAGTGCACTGCTGGAGAAGGCTTATGCTAAGTAGGTAGTTTGGAAGGCTACTCGGTCTATGTCTTTAAATTATTCAGCGGAGTGCATGTACTATAAGAGTGAAGTGCAAATCTCCACCGCATTAGGAAGTGCTGCAGTTTCCCATCAATATTGCTGAAGAGTTTGTGTATTTTCTTCTTCGTTGTGTCCATCAGGCTGAATGGAACCTATGAAGCTTTGTCTGGAGGAAGTACCACTGAAGGTTTTGAAGACTTCACAGGTGGCGTGTCTGAGTGTTACGAACTCAGCAAGGCTCCCAGAGATTTGTACAAGATCATCGGCAAAGCTCTGGATAGGGGCTCCCTGCTGGGCTGCTCTATTGATGTAAGGGCTGAAGTCACTCACGAAGCCGACACTGCATTTCGGAAAACTGGACAGACATTTGACAGAGTAGAACAAGAATTCTTACTCAAACGTCCCCAAGATGCAATAATGTGACATCATGCAACAATGGCAGTGTGTTCACAAACTTAATGGGGCTTGAAGTATCTCTCCCCATGTGTCTGCTGCACTCCTTTCATGATGCCTGCCAAAACCACAAAAGCTTGCTTTGCGCACTGCACACAAAACGGTAAATGGTAATAATGATAGAAAAACATGAAAACATGTAATGTCTCTCAAGGATATGACATCAGATGTTACTTGTTTATCTCACTCTTTGATTATAAATCACGGCTACTGCGGGCCTCAGCCGACGGTAAATCGGCAACATCTTCAGGCAAAGCCGACACACGGTTGAACTCCTCTCCGAGTTGCATAATGTCCGCTCTCCAAATTATTCTCAAAACCCACCCGCTCCCTCCCATCCCGTGAGTCACATGGGGCATTCAAAAACACTTGGAAATGCCATTGCTCATCAAACGTCATGTGTTACCAAAAGCAATACACGTATCCTGAATTTCTCACAGTCAAACACTAATTTTTGCCGCTTGGACATTTTGTAAACTTAAACATTGTCAAAATTGACAGTTTTCGTGACAAGCAGGATAGGTGCAATAACAACCACTTCTCCCCAACTCCGGCACCTCAGAGAAAGTGGGCGTGTGTTGAGTCGGCAGTGGTGGTACAAGGGTGGCTCCTCACTTTGTGACGTATATTTACTTTGATTGGGAGGGTCTGGTGCTTAGAGAGCAGGAATACTCTGCGATGGTTGAATGGAGGAAAACACCACTTGGGAGGTGTTTTTGGTGAGGAATTAGCATTTTAACATTGCTTAAAAATAAATAAATATTTTTTAGCGCCGATGTGGATTTGGAACTGGGAGTCGCGGCTTGGAGTTTGAAGCGGATTACGTGGGACAGGAGAAGGGAACTAATGTCTTTTCGTCAATGGACGCTACAGCTTGGTGTTTGCTTTCAAAACTTAGCTTGTAGCAGACGTGTGCACATTCTGAGCATGACGTCTCTGACCCTCTGGTGAAAGGACACTTTGATCCTCTCCTCTTTCATCTGTAACTGCTTCAGACAACACAGTGCATGCAGAAAAATGGTGAAGATTGCACGACTGTCTGTGTCCTATGTGTTGTGTTGTGTTATTTTTGTTATTTTGACTTCAAAATGGCGCCGCGAGAGTGGTTGCCTTTCCAGCAGCTCCTATATTTTGTTGTTCTACTTCTTTCCCTTTCGTAACTTTGCTGCTGTGAATTGGGAATTTCTCTATTGCGAGACTAATAAAGGTTTTCTTATCTTATCTTAAATAGTTTGATTAGCATGATATGGGCATCATATCCGATTATCAAAATTCTTTGCACATTTTATATTTTATTATAAAAATTTAAGCAATACACATTTTACCATGCATTGTAATTTAGAGGTAAATATATCACATTCTGTGCATCTCATTAAAAAAAATTCAAGTACCGGTAGTACAAATTTGCATAATTACGTGAAGAGTTAGTGATTCAACTTTCAAAAGTGCTCAAAGGTGAGTGACTATCTGTGTTCTAGTGGGTTGTATTGATAATGCATTTGTTTTATTGGGTGTGGGCGATGGCCGGCACAAACATTTTCCAAGACTGCATCATGGAGTGAGTTTTGTAATTGCACCTAGATGCCACCACGGCATCACATTTGTTTACAGCACTACCGTTTAATCCTACAGCAGAGGTTTCCCACTGAAAATCAATGTGTCCTTTTCATTCCAGATAACCAGTGCCTTTGACATGGAGGCTGTAACATTCAAGAAGCTAGTTAAGGGTCACGCCTATTCAGTCACTGGGCTGAAGGAGGTACGTGTGAGTGGGACACTACTAGGCAGCAACTGGCGTTATATTTCTTGTTGACAAATGTCTGTGTGATGTAGGTAGATTACCGTGGCAGACAGGAGCGTTTAATCCGAATTCGTAATCCTTGGGGTCAAGTAGAGTGGACCGGTGCCTGGAGTGACAAGTGAGTCTTCCGAGTATACCAAATGTCAGCCTACAGACAAACTTCCACGTTGAATGTTTTGTCCCATTCTGTGAGCCGGTAGCCAAATAAACTGAAATCTGATGATGCACTCCCGTTCTTTGTAGTTCCTCGGAATGGGAGCACGTTGATCCATCTGAACGAGATGAAGTGCATTTGCAGATGGAAGATGGAGAGTTTTGGTACGTGTGACAGGTGCCGCAATGATTAGCATTGCTTATTCTATATTAATGTGGAACAATGGAAAAATAGAGTCTTGTAAACAAACCGAATTAAAGATTAAATTGGGCTATGGCCTATTTTACCATTCGTGGATGCTTAAATCTAAATGGGTTTACTGTGAGGCAGTAAATATTGTGTAGTACCCATCTATTTAATTTCTATCATGCTTGTTTTATTAGGGCTGTGGGGAGCTATCTTAGCTGACTTTGGGAAAGAGGTGGAGTACGTGCATTACTGGTCGCTAGCCAAATGCTGGGCACAAATGGAAAACCAACCACTCAGACTGACTGTAAATTCACAATTAACAATTTAGGTTCATCCATTAAAACAAGAGATTAAAAATGGGAGGAAACAGGATAGGCTCCATCTCACCTACGAGGCGACCCTGATAAGAATAAACACTTTAGAAAATGGATGTTTGGAAGGATCAACAATAATGATGTGTAAATATAAAACGCAGTGTCCATTCAATGTTGTTATGTTTTGAGCTTTGTTTCTTGTCTGGATACTAAACCTCCTCTTCAAATGTTCTGTATTGAATCTTCTGACAGAACTGAATTCCAAAATGTCAACCCACTTCTTGCACTTTTGAATTCCATATTTTTCTTTCCTTCCAGGATGTCCTTCAGTGAATTCCTGAGACAGTTTTCCCGACTCGAAATATGTAATCTGACTGCTGACGCTCTGAAGGAGGACGCTCTGAGCCACTGGAACACCATCAAATTTAATGGCACGTGGAGGAGGGGCAGCACTGCCGGAGGCTGCAGAAACAATCCCAGTGAGTCGTGTTCTGACAGAAGCTATTTTTCTGGAAATTTTGGAAGCAAGTCTTGAACAGAAACACTGATGTTTTTAGACACATTCTGGATAAACCCTCAGTATAAGATCACACTGCTTGAGGAGGATGATGACCCCGACGATGACGAGGTTGCCTGTAGTTTCTTGGTTGCACTGATGCAGAAGGACCGCCGTAAATATCGCCGACACGGTCAGGATATGCACACCATAGGCTTTGCGCTATATGAGGTAGGAGTGAAGATGAGTTCTCTTCATTGTTCATCAATCTGCAATTAACTCTGCTTATTTTATGATTTTTTTTTGTCTTTGTGTATTCTTGCAGATCCCCGAGGAGGTAAGCAACATGTGAAGTGAAGACATGTTTTTTTTTTGGTACAATATTTTATAATACCGGATTTTGCATTGTGATGCACTCACCAGACACTTAATTAGGTACACATGCACAATCCATCGAGATCCAATAATAAAAGTTGCATTCCAAATTCTGCCTCTGCAAAGACAGTTGTGGTCAGTTTGGAATGACACCATTCGAGATGTGTAATGTAACTGTTCTGTTCATTCTTGTAGTTGGCAGTGGTACAACTGGGTAAAGTCCAGTTGTATCACTGCCAACTACAACCACAATAATAGACAAATCTGTTGAGATCGGTTTATGTTTATTTTGTTCATTTTAGCTAACATTAGCACAGCAAACTATTAGAACCTGATCTCAGTGTGACACAAAACAGTTTTACGCCATAATTACATATAAAAAGGCAGCTTCAGTCACAATGGGACATTATCTTTTATAGAGGCAGAACTTTTTACACCGCTACTGAGTTGGGATTCATTCCTATTGCTACTTGAAAAACTGAAAAATTAATCAATAACTACCGTACATTTCAAAATCATAATTCAAACATGATTGGAGTAAAATGGCCAATGGCACATTTGTTTTCTTACCGCCCTCAGTTTAAAGGTTGCCAGAATGTCCACCTGAAGAAGAATTTCTTTCTGAGCAATCAATCGTGTGCTCGCTCTGAGACTTTCATTAACCTTCGGGAGGTGAGCACACGGCTCCGTCTACCTCCAGGAGAGTATCTCATTGTCCCCTCCACTTTTGAGCCCGGTAAAGAGGCAGACTTTGTCCTCAGAGTCTTCACTGAGAAACAATCAGAAACCGAGTACGTGTATTTTTTTTCCACACTTGATATTGTTGCGTGGTCTTATTTCAAGGGTTGTAAAAAGGCAAGTGTGATGTCATTGAATTTTGCAGAGAACTAGACGATGAAATCTCTGCTGACTTAGGAGAAGAGGTATGTGTACCTGTCTGACACATGAGTTGTATGGAAAGAAGTTAGAAGTTCTCAACTTATCTGATACTACTTAACCTGTAATATAATTCACCTTGCCTTCAGGAAGAAATAACTGAAGATAACATTGATGAGTCCTTCAAGTCCATGTTTGCCCAACTAGCAGGAGAGGTAGGCTGTGGAAAACTCATACATTCAAGTATCTTTATTTGGTCAACTAAACTCGAGCTCCACCTCACTGAAAGACAAGAACTGTTTTATTTTTCCGAGCCAGTCCCTGAAGATGTGTAATGATAATGATGAAAATGCTATAACAACATGAGAAAATT
This sequence comes from Hippocampus zosterae, assembly GCF_025434085.1. Taxonomy (NCBI): domain Eukaryota; kingdom Metazoa; phylum Chordata; class Actinopteri; order Syngnathiformes; family Syngnathidae; genus Hippocampus; species Hippocampus zosterae. The sequence continues at coordinate 12,886,476 of NC_067461.1, read as the reverse complement.
ACATTATTGTTCGAAATATAATAAATATGTATTTCAACGGATGCCCTGCAAGTATATTTGTAGAAATTATGCATGGTTTGTGTTTTTTGTTATTGTAAAGTGTCCTTGGGTGTCTTGAAAGGCGCTTATAAATAAAATGTATTATTATTATTATTATTAAACTTGAAAATAATGTAACTGAATTGAAGTATTTTTCATGCAGGACATGGAGATTTCCATTCGGGAGCTGAAGACCATTCTGAACAGAGTCGTCTCGCGCCGTGAGTTTTGTTTATTCGCAATGATAGATTGATAGCTGCTGATATGCTGACATGTTAGTATGCCTCTTGTGTATACACCGTCAATTTCCTGAATGGCCACTCCTATTATAAGCGACTGTGTAACTCCACTTTTGGTGTTCTCTCAGATAAGGATCTGAAGACGGATGGCTTCAGTCTGGAGTCCTGCAGAACAATGGTCAACCTTATGGACGTATCCTCTTGCCTTATCATAAATTAATTTGAAAAACTACAAGACAGTTTTACAATAGAGTACTGTAATTGTGTCAGATTTTTGCATCGCCTTGGTTGGTTAGTTAAACACCGTGACAAGATTTTAATTAGAAGGATGGAAGCGCTCGTTTGGGAGTGGTGGAGTTCCAGGTTCTTTGGAATAAGATTCGAAAGTGGCTGGTGAGTGAGTAAAAAGTGTCGTGCATTACAGCCATTTCAACCAAATTAAACATGTATTCGCTTTGCTTACAGCTTGTCTTTAGGCAGTTTGATCTTGACAAGTCAGGTGCCATGAGTTCCTATGAGATGCGTCTTGCCGTGGAGGCAGCAGGTACAAACGCTCACTATTTACTTGCATTTAAATAATAGTTGACAAGCGAGATCTACCCTCATGTATTTTATTTTTTGAAGGTTTTAAACTAAACAACAAACTGAACGAGATTCTGGTGGCCCGATATGCAGAGAATGAGATGATTGACTTTGATAACTTCATCTGCTGCTTGGTCAAGCTTGAAGCCATGTTCAGTGAGTACTCTACCCCTTGCTGTTATTTTGTGTGTAACTTTGCCCATAAACTCCTCATGGCCATTCAATAACATGTAAATGGCATTATTTTACACAGGGTCTTTCCTGCAGTTTGACAAAGAGTCCTCAGGAGTGGCTGAATTGACTCTCATAGAGGTGAGTTCTGAATTCTTGAATTGGATTGGATACACTTTGTCAAATGTACTGTATGTGAATTGCAAGCCTTTCCATCAAACTTGCATTACTCTCTCTCTCTCTCTCTCTGCTAGTGGCTTTACCTGACCATGTGTGGTTGAAGAGGACTCTATACCAAGTTGAGGGATGGCAGCAGCCTGCAGATTGTTTCAACGCTCAGCCTTGAAAATCCTGTAACATTTCCCACCCTAGCGTATCCAAAGTAGCAGTAGAGACACATTGAAAAGTCCATCCAGGCCAAGTGTCTCCCACTAAAAAGTTGTAAAACTATGCAAACCTGAAGTATGCAGCTATCACTCCTGCATGAGTACAGTATATGCGTAACCACAGAATGGCAAGTTATTTGCATGGTGATATTTCTGTATTTTAGGTTGGCTGTCTAAAGGTCTAAAATATTTAGCAACGAAAGCATATTGGTAGTGCTTGAAAAAATTACATTTTCACGAATTATCACATTGACCTAGGAGCTTTTCTTACTTTGTATATGACTTAAATTTTTAACAGGATAGTGTGCATCCAACTTTGCACCCATAGGTAGTGAGACAGACTTGAGCATACGACTTTTTTTAAACCTATTGTTTTTGTGTTGTTAGAAATAAGTCGCCCATCTGTGAGGTTTCACGCTAAGGGTTTACTTTGCACTGAAATTTTTGTTGAAGGAAGCTGCAAAAATGCCTCACATTAATGTAAGCAACGGAGTTTCTTGACAGGGATCACAGTATTGGAATGCCTTATACATGTCCTTAGCTCTAAGCGGCTAAATTAAAATGTGCCAGTTATGTTTTGTGCTCAGAATGTGTGTTGTGCCTTCAATAAATAATGCCAGTAACATTCTTCATTTCAAGGTTTGTTGATTGTATTCACAACATTTAGTTGACCCACATTTGCTTGTTAAACAGACCATACCATGCGTTTAAGGTAAAGGTTGTATTTATTGTAAGCAAATAGATGACTGTCAAACAAACTTGAGCCTATTACAAACAATACTATAATTGACAAAACGACCAAGTGGAGAGATTTTCAATCAAACAAAAGAACTAGCAATTGCCAGCACCTTTGAGTAGTCACCCTCCATTCGTTTACGTAAATGAGTGGGTATGGGAACCTTAATCCTTGTTCCTGTGGGGTTCCCATTCTCCTCGATCAGAACGACATTATTTGAATCGAAGCGTGGATTCATACGTTCTCCTGGCATTTTGTGACCAACAATTAGTGCTGCTTTCTTCTGTCCTTTTATGGCCAGCAACACTTTGTCACCAACTTTTCCAACGCCGTTCTTGGTGTATACATGGATCACTCTTGGAGGCCGGTGGTAAGGTGTATTCCCGAGAGAGCTGTTATCCACCACTCGCACTCTGGTCATTTTTTGAATGGCAGCTGCAGCAGAGGACACACTGGAGAAAGTTTTGTTACATTTATTTTTGACAGGATGCTGATTCAGTTGTCAGGCTAACTGGTATGGATATCTTCTTCATTAAAGAGACTCTAATAATGTAGTAGGAGTATAAAATATGTAGATCGTATAGTAAACAGGCGAATTAGAACATGTGTTTACTATGTTTGTGATGCAGAGGTTATGAGATTTCATAAAATGTGTCAGATCATAGGGCAAAATGCATCGAACAAGTTGGTGTCGCTTTGTATGTACAGTACGTTTATAAATATACTTAAATATAGAATAAAATGAAATGTGTACACAATGTTTTAAAAAGAAATCTTGTTAAGCAACCTTTCAGTATCAGTCAAATAAAACAATAGTCATGGTGCAGGCTAAAGATCGGTGGCCCGCGTGTGCTGCCAGAAAACTTACCCGAATGTCTTCTGAGGAATTAAGCACAGTGTATCAGCGAGGAGCCATGTGACAGGTCTTGCAAATAGCTGCAGCGCCATCACTGCAAGGAATACTGTTCAGGATCTTCAAATTGTACAAAAGTCTGTGGCTAATGCTATCGCTAAATTATGGTCGTATGGTTGAAACAAACACGGTCCATTATTAATGTGAATTCATTCAAATAATTTTACACAATTAAAACGCCTGCTTTTGTCCTACCAACCCAACAGTTTTTTCAAAAATATGAGTTCTATTACCGTTCTTGTTCGGTCCATGCCAATGTCAAATGTGACGTAATTAACAAGCGACAAGAGGCGTCGTGTATCACACATTCAATAAATTTGACGGATTGTAAATGTCGGAAATACGTTACCTTTTTAATGCTATTTACATATTAACAATGAGCACATGTCAAAGAAATCACTAATGTAGCGAATAGAGCTGGCTATTTTCCCCATCTAAATACGTCATACGCATGCGCTTCTATTGATAGAAATATAGAACATAGATTCCTCCCAGCACGAAAGCTCTGTTAAGTGGTTCTGTTGCGAATCTGCTTCACATGTCTACAAGTCATACGTCTGTGTCTGCCATACTTCAAGCATGATTGGCGTCTCCGCCCGCTGGACTGGTCCGTCTTGATGGTTGTCCAACCGGCTATCTTGACATGCACAATAGTCACTGCGTTGACGAGCGCATCATTGTAAACAGGTTCATAGTGTATAGTTTGCCGAGATACTAAGTTATCATTTTATATTCCCCTGACGTTGTGACGAGGGACGTTAAACTTAAAAAAATCCTTGTAGTTTGGTCGACTTCAACTGTCTTATGCTATGTTGAGCAGCTAATAGTTAGGCTACGCTTCACTGCTAGCCCCCATTGACGGAGTGACAAGTCCGCTGACGACTTAACTTGTTTAATGCATACGGAAAGGTAAGTCTACCTCCCGGCACGGGATTGAGCTCATTCACACCATTTGTCCTCATTTTAACCCGTGGTGAAGTTATAATATCAATTTGGTACTTCTGAATGAACTTTATGCTTGACAGCACAAGTAAACTGAGTGATATTGTTAGCGTTAGCAGACTAACACGATATACTCACAATAAGCGACTCTGGTCATTATTTATTGTTACAAGGCGCTGTTTTGAAGAACATCACAAAATTGTAATAATAATTCTAATGACTCAACTCACTTAGGCCAAGATAGTAAATAGCGTGGCATACTTGTGATTATCTGTTGTCTGTCAGCCGATGGTTACATGTAACTTGTGGGACACTGTCAAGATACAGAACGATCTATTAGGTAATGCAGCTCGCATGGCTAATATATGCATTTATTCTGAGCGTGTTTGACTCCCTGTAGGAATTTGACCGATGTCGAATCGGTAATTTACATATTAATTCAGCATTGCTACCTTGACAAACTCCTGACATTATTTCCATTAGCTAACCGCAAGTCCAAAGTCAGCAGCGTCAAGTAGATTTGATGAGTCTTTTTAAAGAAGGTGACACGGACAATTAAGTTGAAAAGTGTGCGGCCGCGTTCATGGGCACAGTTGGGTGTGCTGTATCCTCCTCGGGCTGACATCGGCCCATTTGAACCCTGCGGTCTCTATTGGTTTATTGTTGGGCTCTGGCTGCATCTTGCCGCAGTGATGTCACAGCATTCCATGGAGCAGATAAACGACTTAGTGTTAGGGCAGATGAGCACTCAGCATCGCGAATGTTGCGGTCGAAGGCCAAATATAAAGGAGTGCAACTGTGTAAACACATGTACCAGCACACTCTAGTCTAGGACACCAGTGTTGTTTTCATGTCCTTATCAAAACATGCAAAGTATGTGAGTCTCAAATGCCTGTAGACGGTCGTGGGAAGTAACGGAGTACGTTTTTGTTGTACACAAGTTAACTTTGTAGGTATCTGTACTTTCTGAGTATTTCTTTTTATTCACACGTTTACTCTTACCCTCTTAATACAAACACATATATCAGTACTTTGGTCTCCTTACTTTCTCAAACTAGGCTTGTTGCTTTTGTTTCAACCTTTGAGACAAAAGAAATGGAGGTAAAGTCAACTGCATTTAAAATTGTCATTGCTTCAGTTCTTGGGACAGTCGTGACATGAAGGAACCTAAACCAGGAAATATTAATGATGATGCTGCAAAAGATTCAGAGAAAAATTGTATTCCCCATCCATCACCCCATTGAAGAGAATTATTTGGTGTTCTTGGCTCAAAGAATAATTTATTGAAATGTGTCATTTTGTGCCAACCCACAAATGTCGTCTTAAAAAATAGTGTTAAATATACCTTGTATGCTCTTTTTTCAGTGAGCAAATTAGATTGTTTTTTTTTCTTCTCAGTACGACCACTATACCAGTTAATAAATTAAGGAAACTGCTTTGAAGATGTTTTTGTTGTGACACGTTATCCAAAAGGGTGTTGTTGCAAAAGGTGGAGTACAATTCCGCCTGCACTTGGCTTTTACTTACAAGTCAATTTTCCCACGGATTACGTCTTCCCATGTACGTTGTGTGGATACTTTTTCCATCTCCGTAGGATAAGAATAAATGCACTTTCATGTATAAAGCCCGTCTTAATTATCAGCTATATTGTGGTGATCACCCAAAAAACAAACATGTTTCCTGAGCATCCATTTCTAGTCTATGGTGTTTATATTCCTTCACACTGGAATAAAACAGAAAAAAGTTAGATAATTAATTCTGCTTACAATGCTCACTCAGCTGAAGTCTGCCAAAATAAAGTGCTCTCACGTCCTGGACATTTTGTGTCACGTTTAAGGTATTTTGTCCCTGAAAAACTGATCGAATTCTAAATTGAATCAAGTCAAGTCTTCTGACGAATGTTGGCAAAAATCAGGGCTTGCCTCTGTTAATGATGTCATTCAGTGACTTTTGATAGTATGTAAATGAATTATGTGTACTGTAATTCTTTCATTTCAACACAAAAACTGGTTGGCACAAGGCCCTTGTCTTCAAATTTTAACGAACTCCTTCACCATTCTTCTTATTTTGTGTCCTTAAATTCATCGGTAAAACATAGGCTCTTCTGATTGCCTTCCTCTTTGGCCTTGTTTCTCCTGACATGAGGATCCATAAGGAAAAATTTTAACTTTGGCGACGCATCTTACGACTGTTTACAAATGCACAATTGTTTTGCAAACACTTGCTACTGATAGTATTTCTTCACTATCATTTTCCTTGTGACAGAAAAAGTGTTTGCGACAAGTAAAATTGTAAACATTTTTCTAATCTTTTACAACCCCTGACAAAAAACAGAATTTGCTACAGTCATAAGCATTTGTCGCTTTATGAGATACGGGGTTCTGTGGAGTTGTTCTCCACATGTTTTGTCTGGCCTCGTCTCACCTTTGCTTCTATTTGTCAAAGTCTGTGTTTGAATCTGTGCTCGGATGTTCCATGTTCGCCTAGCATTTCATCTAATTTGCTCGGGAGAGTAAAAGGGAATAGTGGTCACTCTGGAATGGATTAATCTTTCTATTATTATTTCTGTTGTTTCCTATGAAGATCATTGTCTTCTGTACAACAACGACGTTTTACACTAGATATATAATTGTTTCCATGAAGGCATAATTAGAGTCATTAAAACTGATATATGTACTGACCCTAATGGAGCAAAGTATTTCATGACATTTTTTTAGATGCAAAATGTGTACAATTTGCATCAATCATCAAAAAATCGAATTCCATAAACACAAGAAAAATAGTAAACTAAGTTTTAACTAGTGACATACATGTACAAGGAAAAACAAGATCCCTTTTGTACATCTTGGACATACGGTAATGGGAAATACAAGAAGCTTGATGATGACTGGTCCTGAAAATGCTTGAATTTGATCTCGGAAGTGCCCTATTAATTTATAGAGAGAACACAAAATAAATGATTTATTGTAACAGCACAAAATAGGAAGAATGAGCTTATTGAAAGAAAAATAAACACCTTTTGGTTGTCTTATGTGTTGTCACAGCGGTTGGGTGTGTGATGAACAAGAGAAATGTCAGCTTTGGACAAAAGAGGACAGAAACTATTAATCTGTTCATGTTTCCCATTAGCTCAAAATTTCTCTTAACTGGAAAGCATTTTTTGCTATTATCCTGTTCTTTTTCAGTGTGCATAAGCGATTTATACCGAGTGTTCTAAACACACCTGACCTTATTTACAGATTGTCATCATGTTGCAGTGAGTGATGCAGGTGCTTGTATTAGGGATGGCCATCTGGGGGGCACAAGCGTGCTCTGACTCACAAAGCTGTACGACAACGCTGCCACCCAATGCCACCTCCAAAGAGTACTGCTACTCGGCCCGAATTCGCAGCACGGTGCTGCAGGGCTTGCCCTTTGGTGGCGTACCAACTGTTCTCGCCCTTGACTTCATGTGCTTTTTGGTGAGTTGTTCTGGAACATATGTCCATGTTTTTTCCCCAAGGAGTACCAATATTGTAGTTTTCTAATGCATCCATTTCTTGCAAATAATTGTGCACTTCCAGGGCTTGCTGGTCGTGTTCTCTTTCTTGCGAAAAGTAGCGTGGGACTATGGACGTCTCGCTCTGGTCTCTGATGCTGACAGGTAAAGTATCTCTCTGTCAGGATACGTTTAAAGTCGTTTTAGTTACTTCGGAAATGTGCAACAAAAAGTAATGTGCTACATTTAAAAAATAAATAAATACAATCTTTATTTTTTTATGAATCGTATTTATTATTTTGTCATTTTATGTTAACTGTTCTGTAAAGTGCTTTGTTACAGCTGAAACTGTTGTGAAAGCGCTATATAAATAAATATTTATTATATGGTATTGCATTGGCTGTCCTTCCTCAAATTTCACAGGGTTACATTTATAAACGGTATTATCAATCCACCCCAATTTCTGTACATCATATCAATGATAAGGAAACCAATAAGGAATCAATGACAAGTAAAACAATCAATCAATTATTTCTTCACAGCTGTTCTGTTGTTATGTTTGCTAGGTGCGGGAAGGCATTTTCTGTCAAGCTTAGTGTGGCAAACAGCCACTCACAATCTGTTTTTATACCCAGAGTCATTGTCATGGATTAGGCTATAAAACAGGAAGTGTATGTTTGCCAGCAGTGAACATATGCTCATTACACCAAAGGGAGCATATGCCTAGTCAATGTTTGTCCCAGACAAAAAAACAAAACAAAAAAATCAATTGAATACACAGTTGACACAGCAAAATTAAGTGATCTGAGGCTAACTGGAGGAAACCTCTCAAGGATTTGACCCAGACAGGAAGTCTGTGTCAGCAGCACATGGTGTGTCTGGTTGAGTCTAAGCACTTTCGGTGGAATCAGACCTGACATTAACCCTTTCATGCATCATTAATAATAACCTGGAACCTAATAACATGTTAGGCTACCCACTGTTGTAACAGTTTCCGCTGAAAGGGTTAATATTACATTTAGATTAACAGCAGTATCATCAAATGAAATAATTATACTGATTAGACACAACATAACATCTCCCGTTCTCATTGATCCTGGACAGTCATTATTGCAAGTAAAGATTTATACAATGATGACGTTATTCTTATAATTAAATGACAGCTTTTTTTCCTTGCCATTTTAGTGTATCCCCAATGCATAAAAAAATTATACTTGGAATCCAAGTTTCTCCCAAACCTACTAATCAACCCCGAAAGAGGTGCTTTGCGGTAGTGTGGTGTTGTGAAGAATGGTTAAATAATCTCACCAATACATTTGAATGGCAAGATTAAAAATGTCAACTTTAGGCAGAGAACACCCAAAACCTTGGGGATTCTGAAAAGGTTTACCTCATGACATGCTGCTTTGTAACCCACATTTCCCAGCTGTGGAATTTGGATTTTACTCCTCCACTATTTTTGCAGCTGCGTGTCAACTGATAATTGGGTTGCAGCATAGTGGGGTGATGGGAGAGGAAGGCAGCTGTCAAAGTCCTTTGTCAAATATTATTTGTTGAAAGCAGACTATTTGAGTGGTGAAGCTCAATATCAGAAACAGTGATGCGGTTATGTATCTGTTCATTGCTAGTGTTTTTTTTGTGCTAGGAAGCTAATTAGAATGCTTGTGGTGTGAAATGTTTCTTCGGTTCACCGGTGAACCCACCCATACTAGCAAGCAGAGTTGCTTCGTATCAGCATAACTAAATGTTTTGCCTGTCTTTTCACCAGGAGAATGGATCAGCGTTACAGTCGTCTGGATGATCGGGAATAGTATGTTATGTTTGTATTGGCTTTTCCTCACTTGCTCCTTCTTTCTGTTGTTAACCTAGCTACCACTTTTAGGTTTCCTCATTCTTGGTGTTTTAGTTTTTCCTCCTCCAGGTGTTTCCCAGTACCAGGGTCCTAAATGATTCTCACTCCTCTTGCCAATGTCATTGTTGTGCTGCTGTGTCCTTGTCTTTAATTAGATCTGTGTGTACTAATCTCTGTATTAACCTCTTTCTGAAGCATGGCCTCCTTGTGTGGCCGCACAGCATGATGTTCACAGACAAGACTCTTAGTAGAGGTTGTAATGTTACTTCATCTCCTCTTCACCTTGACTGCTACACTTGAAACAACCCCTCTCTAATTTCTCATTGGAATGAAGGAGACCCTCTCGCGAGGGTGACATCATTCTTCTAATAAGCATACTGTGAGCTCCGGCAGAGCTCCCGCATTTCCTGAGCCTATGATACCAAAAAGTGCTCATCTCACTCCCGCGTTTGTATATAGAGCAGGGGTCACCAAACTGTTTTCAAACTGAAAACTACTTATAGGATACTCATTCATGATAAGAGCTTTCAGTTAGTTACACACACCTCGGCAATAATACTTTTTTTCACATTGCCTTTAACTATGTTATTGTTAATGGTCTTCATCTGTGTGAAGATACTGATCACATTAATGATTTCTTATAATAATCATCAACCATGAGATAACAATGTAGGAAACGCATATATATCCTTATGTAACATAGTACTTTAAATTACTGCAACAAATTTTCTAATGTTCACTTCTTATTACATTCCTAGGAAATCACAGTGTACCATCTCTGGTGAGCTATTTTGAAAACAGGCCCGCAGGCTACTGAAATGGTCAATACGGTCTGCCTGATGCCCACGGGCAGCATGTTGGTGACCCCTGAATAGAGTATATTAAGGGACAGCACATTCGCGCTGCTGAACTCAAAAGGATCTGCTTCCTATCTTTTTCATGTGTCTGGACTTCTGGGCTGAGTTCTGTTTGCAATGTAACAAGAATTTAGGAAGTTCTCAGACTCACTTTCCATGCTCTCTCATTTTGAAAGTAACTGTTGCTGTTGCACTGACTGTTAAGGAATGATCTCAAAACAGGATTCCGTCTCTAGTCTGTGCAAGCGCATACATTCCCTGCAATAAACCACGGGTCTTGTCTGAAAGGGACAGGCGAATAAATCCTGGGTCTTATGCTTCCAGTGCACCATTTTATTGCAAATGCAGTGTGAAAAGGCTGTGTTTATGTGTGTACAAGCGTTTCCATTCTACTAATGGCAGTTCCGGTGTGTTGACTTTTCTTTTTCCTCTTTTAAACCATGGCACTGCTTTGGGTTGTGTTATATTCACACAGTGCGGTCGCTGCCTTAACAGAGGCACCTGAACGCTATGAGCGCCTCACCTCAGTTTCCAGCTCGGTTGACATGGATCAAAGAGACACAGTAAGAATGTCATTACTGTTACAGAATGGGCAAGTGTGTTTGGCCATGTTTCATTCGTATTATTGCTCTTTTCTCTTATAGGGCTTCTGTTCCTGGCTCACTGCCATCTTCCGAATCAAGTCAGTCGGCCTTGCTCTTTCGTTGAGACCTTGTATTAATATTTTTAAACATGCCCCCCCCCCCGATGAATAGACTAAAGCCAGATACCTCCCACTTTCTTATGTTTTACCTTGTAGGGATGATGAGATAAGGGAGAAGTGTGGGGAGGATGCAGTGCATTATTTGTCCTTCCAACGCCACATCATTGGCCTGTTGGTCGTGGTGGGTGTGCTCTCTGTTGGCATCATCTTGCCTGTTAACTTCTCAGGAAACCTACTTGGTGAGTTCACTGTGTTTTGTCACAAAAGGATGGGACCACTTTGCGTGACACAAAATTATCATGAAAAGCAGAAATGATTGTCGTCTTTTTTTCCGACAGAAAACAATGCTTATAATTTTGGAAGAACTACTATAGCAAATCTAGATGCAGAGTGAGTATTTCTTAAGCAGCAAATTTTCGCACGAATGTGATTTACAGTTGGTGTTGCTTAACACTTGCCATATCAACTTTTTTTTTATCTTATCCAGTAATGCACTTTTGTGGCTGCACACCATATTTGCATTCCTTTACCTGTTACTGACAGTATGCAGCATGAGAAGACACACCTCCAAGATGCACTACGCGGAAGATGACTTGGTTGGTTTCACAAAATTCCATCCACAGTCAAACATTTTCAAAAATTATTGACATCCTCCCTCCCCAATTCACTGCAGGTCAAACGAACATTATTTGTCAATGGACTCTCCAAATATGCAGAAGAAACGGAAATAAAGCAACACTTTGAGTAAGGGCCTTCAAATATTTGTTTTGAGTGATTTCATGTTGAATCTCATTTCCTGTCTGATCATGTACTCTATAACTACATTAGAGTATATGAGAGCCATGCCTTTTCCTCTTAAAGCTGGTTTCGGCAACTATGTACTCGGTATGAGACAATGGCCGGACTATAAGGATAAATGTTAGTAATAGAAGCCAGATGAGTAGAATAAGCAAGTCATGTGTCATTTTCTTCTAGTATGGAGGGGTGCTTGGCCCCTATCCCACTTAACTAACATTTATTATGCAGAATGTTGTCTCCACTGTTGTTGTAATATGATTCCCTCTGTCACTTTTAATAGGCAAGCGTATGAAAACTGTGCTGTGCTGGAAGCTCGCATCTGTTACAATGTGGCCAGGCTGATGTATCTGAACTCTGAAAGGTATCAATTTCACACAGGAAAATAAGGATTCATCCTTTATTTGCAATGTCATCAGTGTGAAATATGACTGTTTTGCATGCAGGAAGAAAGCTGAGCGCAACAAAAAATTCTTCCTTGATCTGCAGGCCAAAGAGCACATGGCCACCATGATAAACCCAAAGCCGTGTGGACACCTTTGCTGTTGCATCATCAAAGGTTGCGAGCAGGTCAGAAAAACATTTTCCATTATCTCAAAACAATAACACGGCTTAAAGCTTTCTGGCAATCAAATGTCTGTCTCTCTGCCTGTCTGTTTTTGTAGATGATAGCTTTTTTGCCGTTCTGATTGGTATTTTTCTGATAACCTACAGTGGATATGAAGTCTACACACCCCTGTTCAAATGCCATTTTTTGTGAAATTAGAAAATTAGGCCAGTATAAACAATTTCCAAACTTTTTCCACCATTAAAACATTATAAGCTACAAAAAGAAGAAAAAAAGAAATGATCATGTGGTTGCACCGTCTGCAGACCCTCTTATAACTGGGCATGTGCCTGTGTTCTAGTGGGCTTTTCCTGACACTTTTGGATTTTAAGAAGCCTGAAGGCTTTGTGCTAACACTGATTGGTATTTGCAACTTTTCATAAATCACTCTTCCTTGAATTTTTGACTATTGACTACGATTACGATTTCTACTACTTGCTTTTTTTAAAAACTGAGTTGTTAAGTTTATGTCATATTAATGGTGGTGGGGTAGGGGGAGTTTTGAAATGATTTCCAGTGGTTTCATTTTTCTATATCACACATCACCTGGCATTTGAACAGATGTGTGTGAATTTCTGTATCCACTGTATGTTCATTTCAGAAATCCAATCTTAAACTCACTATAAATCTCATCCATATTTGGATATTTATCTCCGACACAGGAAGAGGCTGTGAGTTACTATACCAAGTTGGAAGCTCAATTAAAAGATGGCTACAGGAAGGAGAGAGAGAAGGTCAACAGGAAACCTTTAGGAATGGCATTTGTCACCTTTCAAAACGAATCCATCACTGCTATGTAAGAAATGCACTGTTAATATATTATATAGAAAAAAGAACATGTCAATGCAGGTTAATGATTTTTCTTGGTTTGTCTCAAGAATCTTGAAGGACTTCAACGCTTGCAAATGTCAGGGCTGCCACTGTCGCCAAGAGCCTCAGAGCTCTGCATTTAGTGACAAACTCCAGACACACAACTGGACTGTGAGCTATGCCCCCGATCCACACAATGTCTACTGGTTAGTGTGAATTCAAGTCACTGTGTCAGCAATACAATATCAGCTAAGTAACCAGCTGTGTTGGCCAGTCTGGATTTTGATCTAATTGTTAAATAATGTTTTATCCCCCCCAGGGAGCATCTGTCGTTGGGAGGATTCTCGTGGTGGATCCGCTGCTTGATCATAAACTGTGTCCTCTTCCTCCTCCTATTCTTCCTCACCACACCAGCCATCATTATCTCGACCATGGACAAGTTCAATGTTACCAAACCAGTGGAGTACCTTAATGTAAGTTGGTTTGTTTTGAACATTAAGGGTTCTTTTATTCTTGTATCAATTATAAATAAACAAATAATCCTCAGCCAACCTTATATTTTTTTCTAAATTATACAAAGGGGTGAGAATTATAATGCTCTGTAAATCTCTAATAATAAGTGTCAGAGATTTTCTCAGACAAAGTTAAAGAAACGACTCGGCACACAGGAAAATTTGTCTTCAATATCGGCGGAAGCGGACCTCTGAGAGCGAACGACGGTTGTTGCTCCGCGATCACACTCGGCTCCCTCCCCGCCGGTTCGAACTTTTATTGCAAAATACAAGAAAGACCCTGCCCCAGAGATTAGCATACCGCGCCCCCGGGTCCGGCCCCTCGGTAGTGATCTGATCTACCCGAATACACAAGTCACAGACTTTGCTGATGACTAATGTCCACCTGGGCGCGACAGCTGCTCCCAAACTGTCTTTTGGTATTCAACAACTCTTTGTTCCCAATTTGTTTATTCCCACTCTGTGATTGAATCTAGCCTTCGCCCCTCTTGCTTTGACGTGATTACTCAAGAAAGAGGCCCTCCGCCCAAACGGCCGACACCTCTGCGCTGAGCATGTCCAGACATGCCCAAATTAACCGAAACTTTAAACGTGATACAATTTTGTTCATAGATTTCTCTATCAATAAGTAATGAAGTAATCCCCAGCTTTCCTGTTACTTTTGCAGGAAAATAGCCTGTCATATCTTAAATATTCTTGTGTTTGTATGGAAAACAATCACATCAATCACAAAGGTATCTTTACTGTGCCCGCGCAAGTCTACCGTGGCGAGGTGTTGAACGTGGAGGCGGGTTAGACAAAGATTTTGTTTTCACAGGCGAATGCAGCTTGGTGTAATGAACATCAGGCGACGTTGTGGGTGTGAGCAAAGTTGACTTTATTTGCCATCATTTAAAGTGGGTCCTTGCATTACTTTTTGAATCGGCACACAAGAGGCACAGTCCTTGGCATGGCGGAAGAAGATACTGGCTCCGTGCTGTAGGTTGAAGCACGCAAAGTACATTTATAAGAACATTGCGAGACATTTGCAAGCAAAATGATGCTTGCAATGTCACCAAAATCGAGCTGCGGCAGTTTTTCCGTGTGAGCCCAGCTGTTGCCGTCTACAAATATAGAGCCCTGAGACTTGACAACAGATTTGTGAATGTAAATTTGACTTTTGACTTTAGATAGGCCTTCGAGAATAATCCATAAAAGTTGGAGGCAAATTGATTTGAAAAATGCGCACGGAGTACTGAAACAAACATACGGACAGATCTAAACTTTGGCCCTCAGTTCAGATACTCAATTTAGTCGTTGAGTTATTGTCATGACCTCTTAGTGTGTGTCTGCTTTTTGCCCACAGAATCCAATTATCACTCAATTTTTCCCCACCCTACTCCTGTGGTCCTTCTCTGCCTTACTTCCTACCATTGTCTACTACTCTGCCTTCTTTGAAGCCCATTGGACGCGGTAGGGTTTTTATTTAAAGCAGTCATTTCAGGATGTGTGCGTGTGTGTTTGTCCTGTTTGTTTTGCCTTTTAGTGTTCACAGATTGATAATGTGTCCTTTTGTTCCTACAGGTCTGGCGAGAACAGAACTACTATGCACAAATGCTACACGTTTCTAATCTTTATGGTGCTCCTGCTGCCTTCCCTTGGTCTAAGCAGGTACTGCATATTTTTGTTTTAGTACTACGGTACAGGACTGTTTTTTTTGGCATGTATTAAATGATGTAATTTTGTTGTTGTTATCAGTTTTAACTATGGTCTTTTCTGTCTGTAGTTTGGATGTGTTCTTCCGGTGGCTTTTTGACAAAAGATTCTTGGCAGATGCGAAAGTGAGATTTGAGTAAGTTGCATGTGTGCAGATAAGCAAAAGCTTTACTGCACTTATTCACTGAAATATGTGTGTGTTTACCGCTTATCTCATGATTTCAAACAATCATGCTGCACTGCAGCATATTTATCGTTTTTAGGATGTATTCTGAATCCTTACAAATAAACATGAGTAAATGAGAATAATGAGTCTTAAATGGTAATCATCTAACTCACACATTTTATCCGAAACAATAGTTAAACTTGTCTACATGACACGCTGCTAGGCTTTCCTTCAGGTATTATGGCTTCATCCCACAAAAACATGCAAGTGAGGTTAATTGAAGATTCTAAATTACGGTACCCATAGGTGTGAGTGTGAATGATTGTCTACTTGTCCTGCGACTGACTGACAAACAATCCAGGTGGTATTTCCTGCCTCTAGCCTAAAGTCAGCTGAGCTCCAGTTAAAGCATCCTTAATGAGGGCGAGCAGTATATAGATATATATAGAGAATGAGTGAATGGAAGTTTTTACGCTCTTTGATCTGTCTGTGCCATTCACACCAGGTGTGTGTTCCTTCCTGACAATGGAGCCTTCTTTGTCAACTATGTCATTGCATCTGCATTCATTGGCAATGCCATGGACCTGCTCAGGATCCCCGGTCTGCTTATGTACATGATCCGCCTTTGCCTTGCTCGATCTGCAGCCGAGCGCAGGAACGTCAAGAGGGTTAGTATGTGATTTCCTCACCAACAATACTCAATCTGTTATTCATTTTTGGGACGAGGTGTACCATCTCTATCCCTTTTTGTGACCACTTATACAACCATATATTTTCTCACATTAAACCTGTGTCGCTCATGATGATGGAAAGTCTGGTTATAATTCACAGTAAAAAATATGATCACTGTAGTAATATTGTTAGACCTATGAATGGTAAATCCATCGGTATTGGTTTTGTATTAAAGCAAGGTTTGACCAATTTTCTTCTAAGTTTGAAGGTTAAAGTCACATGATTCAACTCAATAAAATCTGATATTTATCTTGTCATTCTGTAGCATCAAGCTTACGAGTTCCAGTTTGGAGCGGCTTATGCCTGGATGATGTGCGTCTTCACAGTGGTTATGACCTACAGCATCACTTGCCCTATTATTGTCCCCTTCGGTAAATTCAGCTTTTTCAATCACCCTGGTCTGTGACTGATTATGCAACCTGATGCAATTATGTTGTTCTGTTCTTCATAAGCTCGCTCATCAGCCAGCCTGATAGGATTTGCTCTGACTTCATACTCCACTTCTTTGCGCAGGGCTGATGTATATGCTGCTCAAACACTTAGCAGACAGGTACAACATGTACTATGCTTACCTGCCTTCCAAACTGGACAAGAAGATCCATTCTGGAGCTGTCAACCAAGTGGTGGCTGCTCCAATTCTCTGTCTATTTTGGCTTCTTTTCTTCTCCACGATGCGCTCTGGTAGAAAAGCACTCCCCCTACAGGCCACAAATGACAATTTAAAGCACCGGATTAACAGATGTCCTCCAAATTTCTTTTCCCAGGGTTTTCAGCTGCAATCTCCATGTTCACGTTCATAGTTTTGATCATCACAATCACTGTCTGCCTCTTGCACGTCTGCTTTGGACATTTTAAATATTTGAGCGCACACAACTACAAGGTAACAACACCTCTTAACTTATACTATTTGTATTTCCATTTTTGTTCTTCAAACTTGAGTTAAATATATGTGTTTTGTGTGTTTTGTGTGTTCCAGATTGACACTCAAGAATCGGATGGGAATGTGAATGGGCATATTGAGTGCACGACTAACTCCAACAAAGCTGCAGTAAGTCGAGCAAATGTGTTTGTAAATTTAAGTATCTCGCAGTTGGAAATGTATAGACCATGTGCCATCATTAACCACCACGCAAACTCGGTACAAATGAACACAAAACCAGCCCCAGGAGCAAATACATTGAAGCACATGACTATATTGATAAACTCAAACAACAATTACCTTGTTAAAGGGATTCGGGCTGCAGCCCCCTGTTCTTATGCCCCTTCTCACCACAGACCTCAATTCTGCACCACCGTCAGCCTCTGGAAATGTGTTACATTCCCGCCAAACATTCGTCAAAATCAAATTCACTCTAGTTTGAAAATCAAAAGTAAATATGCCTTCTCTCTTTCAAATTCAATTATCAGGTCTAAGTATCGTTTAAAAAGTTCTGACCTTTGTTACCTGAAGTAATGAATGAGGGGGGGCTTAGTTTTACATTTCCTGAAAAACTGCAAAGGACTTTTTTCAAATTCAGCTCTGCCTGCGCCAAGTGAGTAAGATGCTATATTTCAAACAGCAATAACGCTGTCGGAAAAGTGATTCCTGTGCCAGTTTACATTTTTAATGTAATGCAGCTTTATTTATTTTAAAGCTTTTATTCTGGGCTGTAGGCTAAGACACAATTGAAAAAGTGATACATGAGCCGATTCATATTTTTAATGTAATACAGCTTTATTGTTTAACCTTTATAAGCAATAAAGCTGCACTACATTATAAATGGGAATCAGCTCATACACTCTCGAAGGGTTGCTCTTCTAAGATTCAGCGCTTTATTTCAGGTCTTTTTTTTTTTTCTGAAGATAACATCAACAATCACGACATGACCAATGGAAGAATAGATGTAAATACCATGACATAAATGAATGCAAAGAACATTTACCTTCGGTTGTTATGGATATTCTTTTTTTGAGTCTGTAGTAACATTCCTCTGCATTGTATCCTGCAGTTTCTCCTTCTAACATCTCATAAGTAGTTCCTTAATTGTTTTTGACATCATCTTGGAAGGTTCACTGATAAAGCTTTGTGACACGGAGATGATACCTAAGAGTACGTTGCATATGGAGTACTCTGATCTTGTCAGAAACTGTTGTATTATTTATTTTGATTCTTAAAAATATATTTCCATTCATACATTATCTGAACTCCTTTACCTTCACGAGGATCGCGACGTACTGGAGCCTATCCCAGCTGACTTCGGGTAATAGGCGGGGTAAACCCTGACCTGGTTGCCAGCCAATCGCAGGGCACTTAAAAATATAGATTTAATATATATTTAATAATATATATTTTCAAGGCAACATGTTTAATTGGAGTTATAAAATAAGACAAAACCTGATAAATGGAGATTAAATAAAATGACTTGTATAACAATCAGTGGCGCTTTCTTCCACTTTTGGAGAATCATCAAGATGTGTGAGTGAGGGTGTACTTTTGATAGGTGGCTGGTGGTGGTGGTGAGGCATATGTGGTAACCTGTAACAGCGGTTTCCAGGTCGACCGGCCGCAAATTGACTGGCCGTTTGGGAAACTTGCCGAAATTCCCAGTGGCCCCACGCAATATTTTGCCTCTCTCATCTAGCTTTGCCTCTGATCACTTCCTACCACGTGATGCAATCCTCAAATGTAACAGCAGGGGTCACAGTAACCCAGATAAACGTGACGTCTTTAGAAAATTACTCACTTAATACAGACCTTTGGAATTGAGCATTACTGTATATATAATACAATGCTGAACACTGACCCTTTCAGTGATTCCTATTGTGCATCAGCTAAAAGCTTTCTGAGAAATCTTGCCGATAGTGCTGCCTTGAGGTTGCTTTTGAGAAAGACTTTATTTGTAATGTTTGTTCCTTTTCTCAACAGCAGATGTACATTGCTGAGGTTCTGCAAGATCCAAATTCAGAGGAGGCTGGATCAGGCAGTGGCGAGGACGACGGTCAGGGGTCGTCACAAGATGAGGAAATAATCAATGTAGAAAATGGCCTCAACGAGGACTTCCAATCCGGAGAA
Organism: Hippocampus zosterae; assembly: GCF_025434085.1. Lineage (NCBI taxonomy): Eukaryota > Metazoa > Chordata > Actinopteri > Syngnathiformes > Syngnathidae > Hippocampus > Hippocampus zosterae. The sequence continues at coordinate 12,867,209 of NC_067461.1, read as the reverse complement.
GACAGCCTCATTGAAAATGAAGTGCGACACTGAGACAGCAGATATTTCAAAGTCACTGAGAAGAATGCACTGAATAAATGGACTGGAAGAGAGCCGACAAGTTCATCAAAGCATCTCAATTTGACAGAGGGATGAAAAGCTAATGGATGCGTGTTGTCTACTAATGATTACACGGATTCTAGCTCCAGGATTCTTACATACTTACACCAGGACTACTTGCACAAGGAATGCATGAGCAGCAAAGCCCATCAGATCAACCTCCACAGGGCATGGACCCAGGGAAAAGACACAAAGGTAGACACGACCACTATGGCCCTGTCTTGAAGGGAATAATGTTCTCTCCTTGTCCTCAACATCGTTGCACGTCTAATGAGAAGACTTCGAACTCCAGTAAGCTTGACTTTCCACAAAGGTACCGTCGATTGCGTCTTCAAGAAGTGGCGGTTTCCCCAGAATCATCTGCTAGTACCCCAAAATGTCCCCACTCAGCGCTCCATATGGAATGTGGTTATCAAGTGAGGTGCAGATGTTTCCGCAATGCTCATGCAAAATCATAGAAGCCGAAAAGAGAAGACGACTATTTTCTTTCAGCAAATGACCTTCTTGTGCATTGATTGGAACACATTTCCTTCCCACTGTGGAAGATGAGTGGTATCTTAGCACACTACAGTGAAGCGATGCAGCCAGTTAGGATTGCCATTGGACTGCTGCTCCTGACCCCGATCTTTGGGTTGAATAGGATGGACAGGTTGGTGGGTCAGTCTGTTATGATAGTTAGGTGTTTTTTTTGTTTGTTTTTTCTTCCCCATAGGTTTACATTATTTACGCACAGATACTGACATTTTCATTCATTTTACAGTGGAAACTGGATAATGACTAGTTTGTCACGGACTTGTCTTTGTTAACTTTTGTAGAGGCACTGGATCACGTAGATCCTGTTAGGTATATTAAAAGTGGTTTGTAGCCGTTTAAGGCCTCCCCAAGCTGATTTGTAAATTATTTTTGAAATTGTGTACGATCTATGATAAAATGTTAAATCACAAAAGAACTCAACAGTCACAACTGTGGGTAAGATGCATTCAACATCTAAATATTTCAAGCTGAATGAAGTAACATTTGTTCATGTGAAATGCACCACACACACACACACACACCCAATGGAGGCCTTACTGTGCATCAAACTTGTCATTTTTTAAAATCTTACTTAGCAGGAGCGGAGAAAAAAGTTTCCTATTCAGTGATATTACAAAAGTTAATCTTTCAGACCCACTCCATTGCTTTCACAATGACAACTCTACTCAAACAGCTGCCAAGATCAATAGAAACTCCCATAGGGTCCAATCACAACACTGACAAGTGACCATGACCTCTTGTTAGAATGCGTGTATTATTTTGGTACGAACAAAATAATTGTCTGACGTGTTCAAGTGGCGTTCTCTTCTAATTGTAAGGAGACTGTTCCATACCTCGACATTTGCATACCTCTATTATGTCTTGAAATTTCTAAACGGGTTCTGGCGGGATATGTTGACAACGCTATTTCTTTAACTTTGAATGTAGCTGACCACTGCAAGTGTTGATAAGATGCTAATAGTGCTTGCTAATAGGCGATCAGCTTTGGTTCACTGGACAACCATACATGTGCAATTGTGTATTATAGCAGAAATGGCAGGTGTAGTGTCATCTCAAGAAGAGCATTTGTGTGTGCAAGTCTGTTGGCCTGAGTGATGTCTTATCATTTTTAAGATATTCTCTGTAAAGTCATCGACATTGTGAATCATGTTTTACCGAATCTCCTCTGCATCTCTCGACTCACTGGAAATAAAACAATAGTTTTTGTTAACAACAACACACTTGTAAATAGAAATTGTCACATGGTTCTGTTTTCAGGTTAAGTAAAAAGCTTTGGCTTAAAATTGCACTTTTAAGAAAAGACTTTCTATCTTGGGAGGGGATGGGGGGAGTCTTGTTTCGAGTTCCCTCCAAAATTATTGCAATGGCAGTTGCTTTCTTTGTGAGTTCTGAAGATATTTGGGTGTCAGGTCAAAAGTTCAATATGACACAAACAAACCGAGTTCCAGTTTTTATGACATGGCATTTACATCTGGGTGTGTTGTAGACAACTCAGGACAGCATCTTTTGTTTGAAGCCAGCCACTTTGCAAGTGAGCAAAAGTATAGGAACAGACATTAAACCTGCTCAAACATTAAACCCAATACAGTCCATCCAGATTTATATAGCACTTTCACAACAGCTTTACAAAACCGTTAATATAAAGTAAAATAATAAACACAGCACATAACATAAAAACATGGACAGTCGTGCAATCGCAAACACTTTTCCCTCATACGCTTTGTTGTTTGAAGCAGTTCTAGATGAAAGAGGAGAGAATCAAAGTGTCCTTTCACCAATGGATCAGAGACATCATGCTCAAAATGTGCACACGTCGGCTACAAGCTAAGTTTGGAAGTAAACAAGCAGCTGTAGCGCCATTAAAGAAAAAAAGAGATAGGTTTACCAAAGCGAGGAGCATTTAATATTTGGTGGCATATCCCTTAAAAGCAATAACTGCATCAAGCCTCTGAATTGTTGACACAAGCGGGAAGGCAGATTCTAACCAAACGAAAGAACTATGAGGCAGATCATGTGTTAACCATTAGATCACAACAAATTTATAACAAATCCTCTCTCATAATTTACCCAGTTATTACAGGATCAATTATCGGATTATATGTATTTGTACATGTAAACAGTTTGAGGACCAGAGAGAGAGCACCCAAAAACTCAGTTCTAACGCCAAACATGTTTGATTTTACGTATGAGCGGGAAATGGAGTCAAACATCCAAGTAACCTAAAGAGAGTAAGACGAAAATGTTGAATGCATTTCGAGGCGTGTTACATAAAGAGTTAAAAAAAAGCCCGACTGCGTGCCCTTCTTTTTTCTTCCCCTGCTCGTGCAACCGGCTCAACACTCAGCAGTAGCAGGGCGGTCACGTACGAAGGCTCGACGTGGAAGACGAGAATGGGAGAACATGTTTTATAACAATTGCTGGCCTCGTGGACTCACGTCACGTTTAATGAGGAAAAAAACAAACACACAAAAAAAACGACGACACGACTCGTGACTTTAAAAAAATCCGTTCCCAAAACAAGACGAAATGGACGGAGGGTTGAGCATTACATTAATATCGGCGGTAATGTTTGTCGGTTCTTTCCTACTAGGATTCATCCCTTTATTGTTTCGACTTTCGGAGGTAAGTCGCCCTCGTTCCAAAAACCGCGACATTTGCTTTTGCCAGTATGTCCTCAAAACAATTTGTGATTTGTGTCCTTACATGGCCATTTGGTCGTACAAATGTGGCATAAGTAAAAAAGTGTGTGTGTGTGTGTGTTCTCCAGAGGAGCCTACACTTGGTCTCCATCCTGGGTGCAGGTTTCTTGTGCGGAACAGCCCTTGCCATCACCATCCCCGAAGGAGTGGGCTTAATACAAGAGTCGTGGACACGACAAAATAGTAATCACCACATCTTGGAGATACACTCTGTTGTCATGCATTTGTGTATGTCCTTATTTTTGTAACTTCTCTTTTCTTGCAGCTTCTTTATCTGCTGCTGTGAACGAATCCTCCAGAGAAAGTGCTCCCTCGCCTCAGCCTTGGATTGGTGTGGCTTTGACATCGGGCTTCACCTTCATGTTTGTGGTGGATCAGCTGGCGAGTTACTTCTCCGTTTGCGGTAAGTAGACATGACATTTGCGGGCATTGTTTGGGGACTAACCCCCCCCCCCCCCGTATAGTTAAAATGGTATAACCCAAGAGGCAAGGTGCGGCTTGCCATCGTTACTGTCAGTTGCTATTCATGCTATTAAAGTACAACGCCATCATGACTTGTGTCATTAATAAACCAAACAGGCATTTGTCAAGATTCAAACTCTACTTAATCCACTTTGTTACAGTAGCAATATAGCATAATGCATCAGTGTCATGTAAATTATTGAGCAATTCACAATAGTAACAGGACATAAACAAAACATTTAAATATAACTCATCATACTCAGCAGAAATGTTGATTATAAAAAAATTTAAGCTCGGGATGTCTTGATCGCATTTTTTTTGCACCCACGTGCAAGGAACTTGATCCCGTTCAATACCGTGCAATGAAGAAAAACAAGGAGACCACATCCAAATGATCTCAATGATGTTGTTTTATGTATAAGTTTTAATTTTTGGGAAGTAAAGGTATCCCGGGATGATAGCTGTTGATTTCGCTGTTAAATCAACAGTGGTTCAAATGAATTAAAGAAGTAAAACATTTCACACTTGTCTTAAAAATTCAGCATATCTAAAAATCTGATCTTTGCCAGCCGATACCAATCAAGTCAAGTCAAGTCAAGTCAACAGTATTTATAGAGCACTTTCAAACAGCCATCGCTGCATACAAAGTGCTGTACATGGAGCGATTTAACATATACAATAAACAGTAAGATGAATCAGTAATAAGTAATAAGTAATAAGGCGGTAGAAAGCACCAAGCAGTAAAATCAAGAGCAAATCTAAGTCATGCTGAGTCAAACGCCAAAGAATACAAGTGAGTTTTGAGGAGGGCTTTAAAGATGGGCAGCGAGGAGGCTTGCCGAATGTTCAGTGGGAGGTCATTCCAGAGAGATGGACCAGCAACAGAAAAGGCTCGATCCCCTCTGAGCCTCAGTTTAGTTCTTGGTACGTCTAGCAAAGACTGGTCCACAGACCTGAGGCGCCGGGCAGGGGTGTAGGGGCGTATGAGCTCAGAGAGGTAAGGTGGCGCGAGATTATTCAGAGATTTGAAAACAAAGAGGAGGATCTTAAAAATAATTCTAAAATCAATCAGCTGAAACTCACTTGATCGGCCCCGATTTCCAATCATGTCGATCAGATCGGGACGGCCCTACATTTACTAATTGAACTGGATCAACCAGAGGATGGAAAAATGCGGACATCATTGTGGACTAGCTCGCTGGCCGTGTAAGGCAAGTTTAAAATCAGATTGGTTAAAGAAACAGCACTACTGATTCTTAAGAACTGTGAAGATTTGATTAACGTTGCTGCACAGAAAGGCTGAAATCTGATTGTACAACTAAAATCCACATACTGTACTGGAATCAGCCCAACTGAGCAAAAGGCTACAAAGTCAAGAGGACAGACAGACTGTTGGAACTATATTAATACAACTTCATACAACGGCTACAGTATACTTTTTTGTTATTCTGAGTGAAATACCTTAAGTCTGAATGAAGATCTCTGGTCACCTATTTACATGTGACGTGATATTTTTTTTTTCAATCCGCCATTTATATGCTCCACTCCGATAATCAGATTACCAGTAGTCCTGTTACAACCGTGTGACACGCGTAGACTGATGTAATTTAGCACAGTGGTTGTGACAGTTTTAATACTTTTATAACAACAACGTATTGATAAAGTTACGCACACTTTAAAACAAGTTTGCATGATGCCATTTTAAAGTGCGTTACGACCATTTCCCTAAGCATTTACGCCAACTACGCTTTACGTCAAGAGAGACCAGGCGCAGACCAGACACAGCTTGGCTTTCATTCTTTATACTCCGATTGAAGTCCATTCTAATCGGAGTGCATGGTTATGTGCAAACCCGGCGATTGAACAAACATTATGTTTTAGGTTTTAAATCTCGTTCAGTTCGTCTTGACTGGCAGAAAGATAAATGTTGCCTATCTTTTGTAATTTCAGGAAAAACGAATCCCAACAGTGATGCCATCACAGCCACGCTGGGACTGGTTATTCACGCCGCAGGTAGAGTAATATTAATACAGTATTAACTCCACTTCTATAAGCGTTTGTTTGCATGCGACACACAACACATTTCAGCCCACTAGGGCAAAGGGCCATCCACAAAGCAATAAGCAGACTTCATGTGACTTACCATGTGTGCTTCATTAATTTTTGTATCTATCCATCTATCCATCTATCCATCTATCCATCTATCCATCCATCCATCCATCCATCCATCCAATAAAGTTAAAGCCTTGCCTCAGAGCAGTAATTTCCAACTCGTGAGCTGGAAAACAAAAGTAGTAATAGTAAAACAATTACAGTCTTTATGACAGCACCGACATACAATTTTTTTTTAGGTCATGAACAGCAAGCCATTGAAGTAGTGTTAAACTAGATACAGGCAGATATGCCATCACGTGTGTAACTATATTTAAAAATATGATCCAGTAGTACACGTGTGATCACCATATTTTTGTGCATATTATTTTCTTGTTTGGTTGCTCTAAATTATATAGCGACAGTTAGAGCTTCAATTAAATTGAAACATTACTTTAGTGTGTGACTAAAATATACCAAATCAGCGCATAATGATTGTGTAGAAACAGGATTTGGGAGAGGCATTTGTGTTTCTTTGTGTGAAGGATTACCCTGTGATTTAAGTGGCAACCAGTGCGTGAACTTTTGTAGCGTGTTAAGTGCAGAAATATCTAATAGGTCACGCGTACCGTTGTAAAATGCTGCTGCTGGCACTCCAGTGCCATGGGTGCATTGCAGATCAAACAAACTCGGAATGAGAATAAACAAAAAGCAGAGGTATCCTAACGGCTCTGATCGAAATCTGCAGATGCAGCCTTCTGACCACTAACAACTTCCTGTGATGCAGGTCATGCGTGACTGTCGGTTAAAGTGAACCTACTTTTTAAAATGTCGTTTTTTTTGGGATATTTTTTTGTGGATGTGAGACTGATAGGATGCTTCGTATGCAGTGTGCACTAACACAAAAATATATAAATTTAATAAAACGCGCAAACACACGTCTCCATCTCCCCCAACACCCACTGCGGTCGACTTCGAATCAGTCTGCGGACTGCCGGTTGACCACAATCGACTGTTTCGGCACTACTGGTGTAGATCCTTCTGTGACATGTTGCCAGAAACAATGTCGGCACCACACCCTCCGCGTCAAATACCTGCCACACCCCACTGCGTCAACAGAAATGATGAACTATGTGCTGTTAATCAGGTTAGTACTAATGAGTGCATCTCGAAATACTTTGCGTGGCTCTCTTTACCTTTTAGTTTTTTTAACAGACTGCAGCCATCACTTGAAAGTGGAGAATTTTCCGCTCAGCCTAGTTGCTGTTTAATTTCACGCTTCACATTTTTTTTCTATGCAAAGTACCGTACACCCAATAAAAAGTTTATATTCCTCTTTCACAAAATTTTCTTGAAGGGCTACGGGGAAAATGCTAATCAGTTACTGTGGTGCATCTGCTGGTCATACTCCAAATGTGTGTTACGCGAACAAATACGTGCAACTTTATTCTTGCTAGGTTTTGTGGCACAAACAAAACAAAAGTAAACAAAACAGAATTTTGGAGGTCAGCACCCTCTGAATATTTGCAGCTACTCTCATGACCCGCTTGTGTTTTGCTTTGCAAATAGCTGACGGCTTCGCTCTGGGTGCAGTGGTAGCCACAGGCCAGGTGACAGTGCAAGTCATCGTGTTTTTAGCCGTGATTCTACACAAGGTGAGAATGTGACGACGATGAATTATGCTGCCTTCATGACTGGTGGGAAGTTGGAGCTTGCAAGCTTAAACTCTAAACATGGCTTCGTGAAAGTTAAAACAAACCAAAAAACAAATAAGCTGGTGGCTTTGTTTGTGGAGAGCAGTCAAACCAGATCTTTTTTTTTTTTTTTTTAATTACACTGGTAGCCTTGATCATTTTACCAAATAATGTCATGGAGCGATGATGTAGGTCATTGGTTATTAACCTTGGGTCGATCGAACCCCAGGGGTTCGGTGCATCAGTCTCAGGGGTTCGACGGAGACCCTGCCATGGAGGTTAAGACACAGCCGACCCAATATGTCATTTAGTTATGACACACCCGCTTGGCCGTTACTGGGTGCAGATGATCACATTACATTGCTTGTCCAATCAATGCAGCACACACCTATAATATAGGTATATAGGTTAGGTATATTATATACCTATAATATAGGTGTGTGCAGAACTGGAGACAATGAATGGCTGCACCTTCATAAAATACATTTCTAAAAATAAAGCCTATAAATGCGTAAGGTGCATGATTGTCGACTGCCATTGTTCTGTGGCGTCACCATACTGCATCTTGAGCAGTCAGGGTAGATAATTTCCACGAGCTCCTGAGTAGGCATCTCCTTGTCAGAGATTACATATTTTCAACTTCCCACGTCTCTGGAATGCAGCATAACAAAGAACATCAACATTGTGAAGCAGTGCACAAAGCTTTAAGACCAAGTGTTCAATATCAATATTATGCCTGCCAACAGTTTATCTTTCTCTTTATTTCTCTGTACATTTCAAGTGACACACATCTGATCTAAACACATGAAAACAACTTGCATATTAAAAACATACGCCTCGACTCGACACATAAATAATAAACACTATTTACTGTTTAGAGGGCCTGGCCTCCAATGGCAGCCATTCGTTTTAAATCATTTCTACTTAGTTAATCATTGAAACGGCTCTAATGGAGCAAATTAAGACCTTCCAATCAAAATTCCATTGAAGTTGTAATATTGCGTTAAACGTAAATAAAAAGCGAATACGAACTGTTCTGGATGCCGTTTAAAAGCCAGCATGATGGTGGTATGGGTCATAAATACACATGTTAAAACTGCAGCACAAATATGGAAGCAGCAAATGTATTGGAACAGAATGGATATTTTCTTGTGAATTTCAAAAAATGTTTTAAAACTGAAATAAATATATAAAATAAATAAATCCATTGCTGGGAGGGGCTGGAGGGTGGTGAGACAGAATTATGACTGGGCTTTAGTCTCCCTAGCCCTGATATAGCGCCGTGCAATGATCACCTCGCCTCCTTGACACACTTAATACTTTCCTATTAGTCAATGCTAGGGTGCAATATCAGAATGTTTGAAAAAGAGCATTGACGGGGTCTCCAATCGATCCTGTTTCTCGATACTTACATTGGGCAATCATCTGATACACAGCAGATTTTTATATGCATAAAAAAAAAACAACCCTCACTGTCGGACATGAAATCGGACTAAACTCTTTCTATTTAGACCCAAATCATTCAGTTTAAAGGCAACACTACAAAATACAGTACTAATGAAATGTATGCCCACTTTAGACTTTGAAGAAAATAATGACGAATGAATAATAAAAAACATACTTCTGTCATTATTTTGATGTTAAGCAAATACAAATGAGCAAAAGTTTAGTCATTATAAAGTATGTAAACGTGTGGTTTCAACTGTCTTATTCAATGCACAATTTGTATTCAGAGACATATCCTTACTGTGCCACTTGAAACCCTCCCCCCAAACTCTGAATTGTGTCACTTGAATTACAGAAGTGAGAATTCAACCTCTAAAAGTATTTTGTCTGTTAGGCTCCGGCAGCTTTCGGTTTAGTTGCCTTTCTGATACATGCGGGACTGGAAAAGAGATCCATCCAGGGACATTTGTTGGCCTTTTCAGCTGCAGCACCAATTGTTGCCATCCCGACATACTTCATATTTCACCTGGTAAGACAGCACACACCAGTTTATCCTCTCTCATTCTACCTTATACTGCTATTTTAATTGGGGAATGTGCTTGCGTCCGCAGACTTCCTCGTCACCTCAGAACCAACTCGGCGCAACGGGTGTCGGTATGCTTTTCTCGGGTGGGACTTTCCTTTTTGTGGCCACGGTGCACGTTCTTCCTGACATCATCAGCAGTAGCAGTGGCAGTCGTGCAGGCCAACAGCCTGGTCATCCCAAGCACCAGAGCCACTTGGGCCTTAAGGAGAGCGTCACTCTTGTTTTCGGAATTGCGCTTCCTGTGCTGCTGGCTCTGGGAATTCATGATGACTGACAAGGAATTGGAAGTCGAAACTGAACATTTGTAGAACTATACACATTTCTGTTCACTCAGAATGTGAATGCAGAGTGAAGCTGTCACCAAGCTGATGTGGCAAGCAGAGAAATGAAATGGGAACACCGGTTACTGGAGCACAGGATTTCACCTCATTTGTGAGAGTAAAAGGATGACAGCCTGGATGCAGGTCACAGTCAAGATTTTGCCTTGGAGACAAATGTGTCAGTGCCCCACCAGATGACACCAATAACTGACAGACGATTTGTTGTCTGTGTGGTTTAGTCCCTCCAGTACACTGAAGAAAAATCCCAAATTTAAAATAAGGCACATCAGATAGTACTGCAGCGAGAACTACAGTCAGCTATTATGTCGCCTTGCCAACTCTTCATAGAAAACACCACTGTGAGTGCTTTGAGGCACTGCTCTGGTGTCATTTCTTTTCTCTCCATAACCTCACCATTTTTTTTAAACTGTGCCATAACGCATCCCGAACAATCTACATACACAGACTTTTCATTGAGTCTGAGGCGCGAAAAACACGTCGACAAATATTTTTGACACATAGTTTTGCTCATAAATTGACCTCCGCCTCGGGTATGTAAACATATGAGCTCATAAAAGTACATACTCCTGCGGTATGTACACTTATGTGCACAGCTCTATTAGCATTATTCGTGTGAATGCGCCTGTAACATAACTGGCTGAATGGCACAATGATGGAATACGGGTTTTTGTAGGTCAAGTACATTGGGAGGCAATTTACCCTTGTTAACCTGTTCCCAGGGAAACTGGCCCTTGTGTTGAGTGATTGTTGTGGATTAAAGCAGCTTGAATTTTTGGGTGTGATGTCCTTGGTACACTATTTCCAAAGAACAACAAAAACCTTGAGAGGAAGGTATTACCTTCAATCAGGTTTTTCTTCTTTCTACCTGTTACTAGTACAGTATACTGTACTGAAAAAATGGCTGGAGATCAGGGATGGGCAACTTCAATGCTGAAGGGAGCGGCCACAATTTTTCATCAGTGTAACTGGATAATACATTCGTCAATGCATGGGTAAAAGATCCAGTTGCCTCACGCAACAACACAGAGTTTGAGGCAAACAACAAAATAACCACAAAGTATTTTTCTTTCCAGTGCAAAGGGTTCGCTTGCCGACATGAAGTGCAAGCTATCATTTTGTCCTTTTTTTTTCTTCGGAAAAATCAACTTACTCAAAATGTTTATTGAGCGTTTCTCCAGCATTTCATTCCAAATCAACAAAACAAAATGTAGATCTAGAGCCAGTATCGGGCAGGCAGTGTGGGACCCAATGGAAGCGCAAATAAGACATGCCTGCCATCTAGTGATGACTAGTGATGTTACAAGTTTTAACTACAGTCTGCCATTGCATATTGACAGTTTGGCACCCACGGACTCAAATATTGACTGGTAGCGTATAGCTCAGGTTCAAACCTAAAGCTCAGAACTTTAAGGCAACTGTGCTAAATACTACTTCCTTGTGATGCCTGGATCAATACAGTCTTGGAAAAAAAACAAGAGACCGCCCTTATTACTTCATTAGTTGTTCATTTTAAATGCCGAGTATAACCAAAGGTCGACGTGTTTGGGGCAACATGAATGACAACAAAACCCGCTCATAAGAGTTGAATTTGAGTGCTGACAGAGACATTTTCAAAAGGTTTTCTTGTTACTGATAATAATCAAAATCACATCTTAAGTTCTTACATTAATAGCTCTGGCGTTGTTACTGCTAAAATCGATGCTTTCCAGACAGTCCAAGTTTTCTTTTGTGTCAGTCACTTTTAGTGGTACAGGACATCAAAGTGAACAAGAAATTGAAGAAAACTGACTTCCTAATTTTTCCCATGGCTGTGCCAAACGATAGCCGGTTGGCACTTTGATGTCAATTCCAGTCGACGGCAGATGGCAATGTTGCATAAAACTTAAATGTCCTTTGAGGCTGAAAACAAGTGGATCAGTTTTCTTAATTCTTATTCAGCAAATGCAGTATCAGTCACAATACCGTGTTGACAATATTGGGTGTGCACAACATATTGCAAAGAACATTTTTGAGTTGACTTCTGCTTCCTAGATAACAAGAATTGCTTTTTTTTTTGATGACGTATAACCGCTTACAGTAAACTGCTCAATTCAGACACCATTCCTTATGTTACTGAACACATTCATTACAGACGATGCAATTTTGGAATGTTAGACTATATGTAAATGACTGTCTATATTAGAATGTGATAGACTTGTTCAATACCGCCCAGCAGAAACGATTGCAGATGATGACAAAGCAGCAAACAAAATGACAATTATAGAAACATTCATTCATTCATTCATTCATTTTCCGTACCGCTTGATCCTCACTAGGGTCGCGGGGGGTGCTGGAGCCTATCCCAGCTGTCTTTGGGCAGTAGGCGGGGGACACCCTGAATCGGTTGCCAGCCAATCGCAGGGCACACATAGACGAACAACCATTCGCACTCACACTCACACTTATAGAAACATTTTAATGTCATTTTCTGTAGTAACATAACTGTCACAGACAGTAGATGGATGATTAGTATTTGGAAAGTGCACAACAGCGTCATACTAAACCCACATTTTAGCCCAGCTACAAAAATTAAGGCTAACGGTGGTATTTAAAAAAAAAAAAAATCCAAGGCACATGACCAATCTGGTCGGCCGTCGCAATTAGATTTTAATATGAACAATTTGTTGGCGAACTGCAACAAAGCCTTTGTGACGATCTTCCCGATGATGGCTCGCGATTGTCGTTTCAGAGGTTCATGCGGCTGATGGAGGCAGCCAGCTGCGCTTCCTGAGCCATCTGAGCAAACGAGCGACTCTGAGTCTGCTGCCTGACTCGCTCCCTCAAGTGAAATGACGCCAGGGCTCGCTTGTGCGCCTCCTGCCGGACGATTTCCCGCTCTTGAAGCAGCCTCTGGCACCTCCGCTCCTTCATGGTGACGCTACTCTCCCTGGCCTTCTTCAACGCTTCCTCCTCTCTCTGCAGGCTCTCTCGTAATTGCCGGTGACGCAGCTGCCTGAGTTTGTTGTGCTGATGCGTTTGCTGGGCTCTCTTCCTTTGCTGGGCCCACGCGTGCTCGACGGCTCTCTGCGCGCGCTGCTGACTCAGCTTGACCAGGAGATGTTTGTGTGTGAGCTGCTGGATGTTCTGCAACTTTGCCCTGAGTTGCGTCCTCAGCATCTGCTTCTCCTCTTGGGCCGCCCGTTCCTGGAGCTCCACCAGCCGGGCTTCCGCGTCGCGAGCGTGTTTCACACGAGAATGCCGCATCTTCCTCTCCATTGCGTCCCTCAAGCGTGACTCCTCGTCCTCCTCCTGTTCCTCCACTTGCTGTTTGAAGAGGATGCGGTGCAGCAGCTCCCTTCTATTTTCTTCCCGGAGACGCTTCTTCTCCTTTTTCTCCATCTGCAATTTGCGCCTCCTTGCTCTCTGCTCCCTCTCCACGGCTGCCCGTCTCTCTTTGTCTCGCTGCCTTTTGTCCACCTCCTCCATTTCTCTCAGCACTTTCTCCTGGCAGCATTTCCTCCCCCGTGCGTCCTTCTGCGCAGCTGCCATCTGTCCTCGACGCTGCGCCTCCACCTGCTCCTTCAGCCTCTTCCAGCGCTCCTCTTGGAGCATCACCTCTCTTTTGAGCCGTCCCGCTCGCTCTTCTTCCCGACGCGCTCTCAGCCTCCTGCGGGCCTCCAGTTCCTGGTGCCAGCGGCGCACGCTTTGCATCAACTTCTGCGTCCTCCTCTTCTCCGCCTCCGCCTGCCGTGCTTCAGCCTGCCTGTGGGCCTGCTCTCGCTCGTCGTCCTTCTGTTGCCTGTGACTGAGGCGGTCCGCCTCTTCCTGGTGCTTCACCAGCATGAGAGCTGCAATCTTGCGGTCTGTGTGGGATACTGACACATGCATTTTCCTCCTGATGTCTTCAGTGAGCCTCTGTAGTTTCATCTGGATAGCTGGAGAGTTTCTGAGGTCACCTAAGCTGCTGGTTGTGTTCCTGTCCGGTTCTCCTGCAGCACAGCGAGATATTTTGCTGACACTTTTGTCCCGAAAACACAGGTCTGCGTATGGAAGAGGATCCATTGTCTTATTAACAATGATGTCATCCTTCAGCTCGGTGTCACGTCTCGTTTCCAGGCTTGAGACGTTCTTAGTGGTCGGCCACCTGGCAACCTGCTGGATAATCCTCTCCCTCTCATCTCGGCACATTTGCAAAAGTGTCCTCCTTTGTTTTTCATTGGATTGCTGCATAACCTTCACTTCCTCGAAAGGCAAATCGCACCGCTCAGACAATAAATCATTCAGTGATTTCATCAGGAGTTGAACAGGTTTGATGCCAAGTCGTGCACAGGCGTCCAAGGAGCGAGGGCTTGTTAAAACGTACCTGCTATTTTTTGCATCTGCAGAGTCAAAGTTGTTCAAATCCAAGTGAGGTGGAGGCGAAGACGACCTCAACTCCCCCATATTGAAAGTAATATCTACGTTACCGTCCGCAGAGGTGCACAGAAGAGCCTCAAAGCGGACTGCGGTTCAGTCACTTCAGCGTGACGGGGTCAGGAAGGGATTAGTTTGTCCATGTGACCAGTCCATTACGCCTCACCTCGAGAATGAAGAGAGAGAAATTCAACCTAAACAAATCCCTCTAATCATCTGAAATCTGCAACAATATTTTCTCACTTTTAAATGTCATTTTCATTAAGGTAATGGAGGAATGTAACGGAAGAGTAAATTATAAAAAATTGTCTAAATTTAACAATTTTAAAACAAGTATATCAATAGGAACTGTGGAATGTGTGGAAATGGTTACAAAATTATGAGAATATATATTTTTTTACCTCCATACACTTTGGAACAGTTTCCTAGTGTTTATTTAAGAGAACCTATTTCATCAACAACACAAATGCAATGTGATCAGACTTTGACACCCACTGAATGTATAAAACAGAACTGATTTAACTGAACTAAACTGCAATTGTAATATTTAGTTTGAATTTCAAAATACTTTATTGAAGCAATAAAAGTCCCAAAAATGAATTTGAGGGTAGGGGGCGGGGGGCGGGGCATTGAGAATAAAAATTATATTACAGTTGAATCCTGTGACGGCAGTGATTTGCAACGAAAATATACTTAAAATATGATTGCACTTTTTGGCAAAATATACAACACACTTTTTAAGATAAACTATCGTCAATGTAAAAACAAAAAAAGAAGCACACACAAATCTACTCACCTTTTGCAAATGCCAGCCAGCTGAAAGTGACTTTGGACACTTGGGGTTGCCATGGCAGGGCAAACAACATCGGCCAAAGATGAACAGCTTTAAGGGTTAGGTTTCAATTGGTTGTTTTAGACTAGGGCTAGGGTCTGTAAAAACGTTTTTTTAAAACTAAGGTTAGGGTTTCAACATAGGGTTTTAAACTACTGTTGTGGTTTTATCCTGGAATTGGGTTTTAAATTGAATTATCAATTGAATTGGCTCCTCTTCTACTCTGGATATGCTCGATTCGGTTGACTGCGCTTGTTATGCTGCCATACACTGCACTGCCATCATTCTTGCCATCTCCTGGGGCACTTAAAGGGTAAGGCGCCCTTTATTCGGCTTCCTTGCACCTACCACACCACCACCACCACCGCCCCTTCCTGTGCACATCCCTGCAACGCCATGCCTTCGTGTGCCTCTCTGCAACTCATGAGAGATCGAGAGACGTGGAAAAAAAACAAGACGGAAGCATCAGCTCCCATCTCCCGCTCATTTGCTTAGACGGGATTCTTGATGTAATGTGGATTATTTTTACACAGGGATGACTTGAAAGGATGTCGCGGATGCAGCACCGGCAATGCCAAGGCAGCGCATCTGCTCGTCACAAGACGCGCACGTTTTGAAAGATCTCTGCCGTGGCTGAGCGACGAGGATGCAGTTCTGCAGGAAGGTGCTCTGCAAGCCTTGTAGTGCCAGAGTCACTTCACCGGAAGAGCACATGGAATACAGGATGGGGGGCTGCATCGGAATTTCACCAAGACGGGTAAGCGGTGACGAGAGAATAGATTGCAGTCATTCCAAAAGCTAAGCGAGTCGGAGCATTGTTGTGATGGGGGGGGAGAAAGTGCGACATCAATTGTGGAGAGGCAGAGGAAGATGTTGCGTAGGATTGCAGCTTCGAAGGCGATCGGAGAAAATACTTCTCTCGCAAATTAGCATGATTTAGTTGATAAAAATGAATGCAAGTAGGTCGAGATTTTGACTAAGGCAATGCAGTGTTGAAAACATGAAGTGGAGATTTGTAGCTCAAACCTGCACGGTTTAGCTTTTCCTACGTACTGCGACTGTCACACCTGGAAACTTGGTAATGAAGTGCCAGTTGGGAGAAGATAGCAATAGGAATATTTGCATGCTCGGAGGGATACAGGTAGGAAAGATCAAAACATTACTCTCGAGTTAAAAAGTGAGGAGCAAAATCGGGGCTTGCTGCAAGGTAGAATGGCAACAGCTGGAGGTTACTTATACTTTCTGCCATTGGAGAACGAGCATTGAATTGTTCTGCTTGTCACTGTGGGTTTCTTTCATAAATAGATGAACAAAGATACATTATTTGTTGAAAATATTTTTGGGGGTAAAATTGGATTCAGGCACACTTGCTCATCTCTGGCACAATTGTTGAGAATCATTGATTTCCTGCATGCATATATTGTATTGTACATTGCATGAAACACTTACACTTACAGAAAGTGTGTGTTTAGAAAATGTGGATGCCCTGCCACTCCCCTTCTTGGTTGCTATAACAATTTCCTCACTTCTGCGAAGAGTTTCTCCAATGTTTGGGAGTGTGTGTTTGGAAACCATTTTCGAGGGTGGTGTAGTTATACCAGAGATTATGCCTGCCTTGCAACTTTTATTTCATCCGAAAAGTGTTGAGGTCAGGGCTGTTTCACACTGGGGCAAAGTCATGCTGGTGTACACATCCAGATTCATGAAGTGATTCACGAAGAGGCGTGTCTCAACACTTTGTGCTCCACGATATGTGTCTGCATGAGAGCAGAGTGTATTCACACCGTTACATATCCAAGTGCAGGACGACCTCTCACTTTAATTCTCAGCAGTGATGGCCTCCTCAGCTCCTGTTCTGTCTCCTCCCTCCAAAACAGCCCACTGCCTTCCATCCGCTCGATACAATTCTCTTCACTTCTCCTCTGTCCAGTGCTCACCTCGGGTCACCTATCAACACCCCTTAGCGCAGCCCCCCCACCTGCTTGCCCCACGTGCGAGGCAAAAATAGCATCAGAGAAACTGAGGCTCCACGCAGGAGACGAGAGAACTTTAGTCAGTTAGTCAGACAGTAAACGTAGACCGGAGGAGCTTTTTCCCGCTTGAAGGGGACATTGTCTTTTCTTAGCAGCGGTGAGTAGCAAACCGCTGCCATTTGGTTTCTGTGGTTTACTTTGGGAAGTGTGATGAAGACGTTTAAAGTTTGGATTCATATGTGTGAGTTGTTCATCATTTTAGTGCATTGTAATGGGAATCTGCTATTTCAAAAAAAATGCCACTGTGGAAAATGTGTATGATTAATCTTACATACAAGTCCTAGAATTTATTGAGAATATTCTTATAAATAGAAGTGTTTATAGTTGTGCAAATGGAGGAGGAGCATACAGGGCAGTCACCGCCAGTTTCCATGTTTGGGACTCTTATGAAATGGAAAGTCATAACAACGCTCTCATCGTCCAGTTTATAACTAGTGTGCTTTTTGTCGTGGAAAACAATTCTGAAATGCAAACGCTAGTTAAAGTGCGCACACAATTGCAGCATGGAGGCTGAAATTACATCCCTTTCATCCGAATAGCAAGCAGGCTGGAGCGAAGAAGTGTTGCCACGGCGCAGAATAAACAGCTCTAAAAGCACCTTATAACTGTGAAATGTGCCTATTAATAATAATATGAACTCAGTAGTAAAAGCATCTAAAGCAGGCGTTGCCAACCTGGCGTCCGCGGGCGCCAGGTAGCCCTCAAGTACCACATGACTAGACCAGGGGCCAGCTCTAAAAATAGCTCACATTGTGATTTTCTAGTAATTTGAAAATGTAAAAACTGGCAGATATTTTTAGGACTAGAGGGCTGCATATTAGTATTTATGTTTCCTAATTATTGTGATATTTACATGAATAATAAAATAACATTATTAATGGTCACCTACCGAACCCCCTGATACGGGCTGTTCGGTCACTATACCACCGATGTCAGAGTTTGGTTTGCATTGCCGGCAGTAAGTCGGAATCGTTTCCAGTGGGGGTAGGACTCCGCCAAGGCTGCCCTTTGTCACCGATTCTGTTCATAACCTTTATGGACAGAATTTCTAGGCGCAGCCGAAGCGTTGAGGGGGTCCGTTTTGGGGGCCTCAGTATGTCATCCCTGCTTTTTGCAGATGATGTGGTGCTGTTGGCTCCTTCAAACGGCGCTCTCCAACTCTCACTGGAGCGTTTCGCAGCCGAGTGTGAAGCGGTTGGGATGAAGATCAGCACCTCCAAATCTGAAACCATGGTCCTCAGTCGAAAAAGGGTGGAGTGCCCCCTCCGGGTCGGGGAGGAGATCTCCCAAGTGGAGGAGTTCAAGTATCTTGGGGTCTTGTTCACGAGTGGGTGCAGAAGGGAGTGGGAGATCGACAGGCGGATTGGTGCAGCGTCAGCTGTGATGCGGACGTTGTATCGGTCTGTCGTGGTGAAGAAGGAGCTGAGCCAAAGGGCGAAGCTCTCAATTTACCGGTCGATCTACGTTCCAACCCTCATCTATGGTCACGAGCTATGGGTCGTGACCGAAAGAACGAGATCCCGGTTACAAGCGGCCGAAATGAGTTTTCTCCGCAGGGTGTCCGGGCTCTCCCTTAGAGATAAGGTGAGAAGCTCGGTCATCCGGGAGGGGCTCAGAGTCGAGCCGCTTCTCCTCCACATCGAGAGGAGCCAGATGAGGTGGCTTGGGCATCTGATTCGGATGCCTCCTCAGCGCCTCCCCGGTTAGGTGTTCCGGTCATGCCCCACCGGGAGGAGACCCCGAGGACGACCCAGGACACGCTGGAGAGACTATGTCACCCAGCTTGCCTGGGAACGACTCGGGATCCCCCGGGGAGAGCTGACGAAGTAGCTAGGGAGAGGGAAGTCTGGGCTTCCCTGCTAAAGCTGTTGCCCCTGCGACCCGGCCCCGGATAAGCGGTAGATGATGGATGGATGGATGGATATTAATGGTCAAGAAATTATATAGGCTATGGTTGTCGGAGATTGCCAAAAGAAAAGTATTTTCGTTGTTAAGCTCGTTGCTGTGGGTCTAACTGAACCTGGGTGGGTTGCGTTTAAAAAAACAAACTAACATGCCCTAAGTATTACTCAAAAGATGGCTGGCCAAATGTACTTCTCGTTTGACCTTTAAAGGTAATATTCAGAAAATGTCTGATGTCAAAAGAGTGTATCAAGATGGTAGCCTTTTGCATTAATCAGTACCCATCAGTACCCAAGAAGTTGCAAAAAGGTTGGTGACCCCTCATCTATAATGTAATAATGAAATTCAGGCAAATGCAGTATCTGTACTCATAAAATTTCGGGGGTGCTCAGTCATGAGCTCTATTAACATCAACATGAGTCAGTTACTTTATCATTATTGAATGAAAGATTTTTGCCACAGATATTGTATTGGATCCCATGGAGATTCTTGGGTTGATATCATTTTAATTTCCAACTGTACATGAACTGTTCACAAATCTGTGTGTGTGTGGGGAGGTGGAACAGTCGGTACAAGGCAGCTGTATCTATTTTTAAAACCTAGCATATTCAGGTCAGTGCTTTCTAATTGTGCATGCGCACTTTTAAGTAGTATCATCAGCCATGCACAAACAAACTCCCCTGGGGGATAAGTGAACCTGCACATTTACACTGACTTATGATATGACACCCAGAAAGGTAGTCTAACATTGCAGTATGTTTCTTACTGGGGGTATAGTTTGTAACAGAATGTGTAATATTTTGCTCCTGTCATGATGCTAAATAAATAAGGTCATCAAAATATTAGAATAGGCTGGCACTATGATGCAGGGTAGCTCAACAATACCCTCCCCCAAATCAACATATTCTTATACATAGACACAATATCGCTTTGACAACAACAAAAACAAATAGTATTTGAATCACTTCTTTTTCAATTCAGTGGGCAGGAAATGCATTAAATATAAGTTTTGTGTAATTGGGTATGCTCTTTTGGCTTTCAGCCCATACTGAGGGTCGTTAAGGTTGCACTTTGGCCTGAGCGACTGAGTGGTACTGTAATCACAGGTTGAGTTTTCTAATCTCCAAAACTACATACACTTTCATACTTACCCATTCTCTGTCTGCTGCTCTAATCCTGTGGGAAAGGCGCTCACTGAGGGACATCAGCTTGCCTGCATATTTTGTCTCTCTGTATTGAGTCTGCGAAGGCCTGGAGGGTCCTCGTGCCGCTCGGGCTGATGAGACATGGGGAACGAGAGCAGCACGACTGAGGCTTTGGTAAGGACACGCAAGAGACGCGTTTGCTGTTATGCTTTTCAGCACTACAACTAACCGCCACAAATACTCACAATACATGTGCTTCTACTCGTCCTTCTACTCATGCTTTTACTTATGCAAACACTAACAATACCAATCCTATGACTCCAAAAATTACTCCTTTTATACATGCAGAGAACTAACCAAATTGACTGTAACCAACTAGATGCTCTGACTTCAAACCCTGGCCAAAAGTATGAAATCACCAGTCTCAGAACGTTCATTCAGTCGTTTAAATGTCAGGAAAAAAATGCAGACCGCAGACATGACATAAAGGTAAAGTCATTTCAAATGAGAATTTTCTGGATCCTACTTTTTTTTAACACATGTAAAGAACTGAATGAACGACAATGGTTATCCTTTATTTTTTGTCAGGGGTTGTAAACACTTTCTGATACTTACAGCAATACTATTAATACTAATGCACCTCCTTTCCTTACTATGATATTGCTGTGCCAGTAATACTACTGATACAAATTCCGCTACTACTACTAGTAAGGTACCTATTTTAATATTGCTACTAATGATACTAATACGATTACGGCTACTTCTATTGCAAATATCAAATGACGAGCAATTAAAGGTAAAATGTTTTTTTACCCTTGTGAATTAGCAACATCTAAATTTCTATAGCTTTTACGAGAGCAAATCTAATTTGTTGTCCACCGATCTTTGTGTTGCATTGGGCTGCTCTAGAAGAATGTATAATTGTAGCTATAGAAACGTACCCACATGTGACCCTAAATTGGAATTCTGGATTATCCTGATGGGATTAATGCAGATGGGCCTCTTAAACAGCCACGAGCTCCAGAGAGTTGTATTTACATGGTGTGGTATGGAAAACAATGATGCATCATTTTTCTAATAATGTCAGCGCTTTCCATCTCTCCCCGCAAAATATTGAACCATCAAATTTGTAATTTCAGCCAGAAGAGGGCGCTCGTGAACATGTTGTTCTGGTTCCACCCCAAGAAAATCACACCGAACTCTTGCAGGTACTAAGAGAAAAAAATAAAAGTGTAAGTGTTTTGTATTGAATGGAGAAACGTTATCAGCTTTGCGTGCATTAAAAAAAAACATTTCTCAATACCCACTCTTTCTACACATCCAATAAAATAAAATACACCGTCAGACTTTAAATAATGCACATTTCGCTCCTTCATGAATATCATATTTTTGACTATCATAAAGGACCATTGTAGTATAACAGTATATCATACATTTTATTTTCAGGCGCTTCTCTGAGAACTCGAGCACACCCAACAAAGTATAATACAAGAGCCACAACACTGATGTCAGAAAAGGTCCATGAATTGAAATGCTCCATACTAGACCGTGTATACTCCAATAATATATTCACCTTTGTTCATATTAACCCATGAAATGATGATGATGTTCAAAGGGATTAGTATAATTTGTCCTGGAATAGTGTTGATTTATAGTTTATTTGTCTGTCTACCAAACTGTCTACTGTCTTGGTAAGATAGCATTTTAAAAATATTGTGTTGTCATGTGACGATGTCACTTACAAACAACCCGAGGCACGCGATTAAATTTGTGTGTGAGTGTGCGTGCGTGCGTGTGTGTGTGTGCGTGCGTGCGTGCGTGTGTGTGCGTGCGTGTGTGTGTGTGTGTGTGTGTGTGTGTGTGTGTGTGTGTGTGTGTGTAAAAAAGCAACACGCAGTGCAACATGATCTTCTCCCTGGGGGAGGGGGCGGGGTGTCACCACAGGCCTGCCCCTTGGCCCAATTCCCAGCATTCACCTGCATGACCACTAGCTGTCAGACTGTGCATCCGGCTGGAAGACACACACCGCAAGAAGGGAAGAGAGGGTGTGTTCTAGAAAAGATGTGGAAAGGGAGGAGTACAGCATGAAGGCGAGGGCAAATTGAGGAAGAGAAGGGAGTAGGACCAGTGCTAAAATGGAAGGGGGAGGAGAATTCCCACCCCTTCCCTTCTGCCAGTCAAGTGATTCAGCAGCAGTGTTTATACTACCAGCACACAAGCGCTTGTACAGTTAAAGATCTTGAGGAAGCACATGGAAATTTAGAAGGGAGGCGGCATAAGGCAGCTGAAGAAGGGGCTGGCAAAACAACTCAAGGAAAGAAGAGGAGAGCGGCTGCATGTGTTGGAGCATGTTTGTGTGTTCCTAAAAAGCACACTTGGCCCGCTGAGGCAGTGGAGGGTCAGAAAGGAAAGAATATCCTTGAACATATTGAGTAAGTACATTCTGAATCTTTTCTACTGTCATGTGCTCTATTTTCAAGGTTCTGTTAGTGTCTCCTGGGCAAGCAGGGGCACGCTGTACAACAGTCATGTGCGAAACACCTCATGTGTAAACGAGTGGCCAATGACAAATTGTATTCTTTTAATTTGCGTTCAAGTTTTGTGAAAGCAAGAGTGTACTGTGATGAGGGATTTTGACAGGCCGAAATGAGTGCTGCACTGTGCTTTGTCAAACTTCCAAATGGTTTCATACAGTAAATGTGCCTTTAATGAAAGCGTATTGCAGTAACCTTGCTTGTGCCTCTTATAGTGCTGAGTGGACAGTTGCCACAGTGACATTAGCTGCTCTTCAGGAAGGCAGATGAGTGTTGAAGTTGTACCAACAACATGCACCCACCAGAGGTGTCATTGGCTACACTTGCACCTGAGCCATATTTAGAAATCTGCCTTGACGTAGATAATGGCCAGTTTTCATTGGCACTGTCAGAATGTTTTGCAGTGTTTTGATAATTGCGGTTTTAGTCTGTTGCTGTGTTGAACTCCACCAGTGTTTCTCATTTACAGTACTGGTAGTTAAGAACTAACTTTGGTGAGTGCTGGAGAGTATTGCAAGCATCCAATGATAAATTTGTGGTAATTATTCTATGATTCTGTCTTCTATATATCTTATTCAATATACTATGTAAGCCGGGGTAGATAATCATCACAATGAAACTAAAGAATATAAAGGCATTATGATTACATTTGGAAATGCAATAATTGAGCAGCAACGAGAACAACTGGCCATATGATGTGTGGTTTTAAAAATAAGAGAATATCAAGAACAAAAACTGTCAGCAGGTTATGAGTGATATGGTAGTTTCCTCACACTTTTGAGATTTGAGGTTCAAATCTTAAATCAAGTCTTCCTGTGTGGAGTTAGCATGTTATGCCTGTGCCTTTGTGGGTTTTCTCCGGGTACTCCGGTTTCCTCCCACATTCCAAAAACATGCATGGTAGGTTGAACACTTTAAAATGTGAGTGGTTGTTTTTCTTTCATCCCTGTGATTGACTGCCGACTAGTCCAGGGTAGACCCGCCCTCTTGTCCAGGGTTTTGCCTGTGAATGTAATGAGGATAAGTGGTGCAGACAATAAATGGATGGATGAATGGATTCAAATAATTAAAATGAATATGCTAACATGCAGTTTTGCGATCCGTATCAGACACGACCTGGTACAAACAAAACTAATTACGGTCACAATATGGGTGATGCCAATCACCTCACCACACTTTTGACTCCACCTTAACTGAACTGCATATTTACACCGATTTACTTCACCCCAAAACTCCAACTCATAAATGACAATATGATGGAGACCTTTATTTTCAACTGACAACAAACAGAAATTTTAAACTAGCCGCTTACAGTGTATGTGTCCAAGCTGCTGTCGCTGCATTTAAACATTCATAATTAATAAAGTAATGCTGCTGGTCATTTAAATAGACACCCTAACCATCCATCCATCCATCCATCCATTTTCCGAACCGCTTAATCCTCACTAGGGTCGCTGAAGCCTATCCCAGCCGTCTTTGGGCAGTAGGCGGGGGACACCCTGAATCAGTTGCCAGCCAATCGCAGGGCACACAGAGACGAACAACCAACCACGCTCACACTTACACGTAGGGACAATTTAGAGTGTTCAATCCGCCTGCCACGCATGTTTTTGGAATGTGGGAGGAAACCGGAGTATCCGGAGAAAACCCACGCAGGCCCAGGGAGAACATGCAAACTCCACACAGGGAGGCCGGAGCGGGAATCGAACCCGGTACCTCTGTACTGTGAAGCCGACGTCCTAACCACTGGACTACCGGGTCTAACCATTTCCTCAAAATCAAAACATTAAAGAAAAAAAAATCTAGTCTACTCAGAGATTTTTCTCACCTGGCTGGTTTTTCCTCAATGGCAACTGTGACTCTGACCTTTAAAACCGGCCACTGCAATTATGGGCCGCTTTTAATTAATTAAAGTACTTGTCTGCAGGTGTTTAAAATAGCACGTTGAGCTGTGGTGCTTAGGTATTCGTTTTCATTATTATGAAAGCACACTGGGTCTTGTGGCGTATCAGTTATCGGTAAATATTAGCTGTGCATCACAGCAGGCTATACGCTGAAACCTTTATTATGTTTCCTAACACATAGGTGGAGTTATTTACTCATCTTTGTTGGCGTTGGAGCTGCAGTTGTTTTTACATTTTCCCCAACACGCAAACATGAAAAAGGCATTCAACATTAGAACCACTCAATACTTTTTTTAAATAAATGAAAAAAAAAAACGCCCGGTAGTTCTAAATGTTATTTTCAAAGAACCAAAATGGATTTGTCTCTAGAGTTAGTTTTTTTTTTCCTGAAATAGCAGACTTTTGGCTGCCACTGCTCAACCCGTATTGTTTTGTGTTTTTTGTTATTGTAAAGTGTCCTTGGGTGTCCTGAAAGGCGCTTGTAAATAAAATGTATTATTATTATTATTACTTCTTAAAAGCAGAATAACATCTGTTATTATCTCAGAGACTTTCGCGGTCAAAAAGACAGGTGAATCAGCCAGGACATCAGTAAATGTTGTTTTAGCATTAGCATCAGTGCTAACAATTTTGCTATGTAGATTGCTGCGCTAATCTGATTGTATACAGTACATGTTAATCTAAAAATTTTCGAGATGTTGCTGTGTTAGCATTTAGCATATACTTTGATTGGTTTGGCTTCTTGTGTCTTTGTTACTTCTGTTAACTTCAGCTTTAAGTGAACTGTTTCTCAAAGAACTGAACCAGTCTTAATTCAGTCAGCTTGTCACCAAATTCACCTGCACCGTACCTGTCACTTTGAATAAACACGCAGTGCATGCAAATGAAATCACACCCCGCAGCTGCACGAGGGAGCTTTAGAGCAAAGGCTTTCAGTGGTATTAGTTTGTTTGCCTGTAACCGGACCATTAGTATCACTCTACAAACACCTTTCTATTTTGTTTCTGTCAGGTATCTTCAAAGGCTGGGTAGTTTTTTTTTCTCTCTCAATTTGCAGTGGTTCACTTATTTTTATACTTGTATGACAATTTACAATGTTTAAAAGTTATTAAAAATAATTTTAAGATGGTCATACTTTGCACCTATACTCTGTTGTTATAAAATTTATTTCAAATTACGGCATCTTTGTGGCATCTTAGAGCATCTCAGAAAGAGCATGAAACAAAAATGCAAAAAGCTGAGTTATTCAGTGAGTACCTAGAAATACAATAGATTCCTTAGAAAAAAAAGTGTTACATTTATGAATAGTGAACCAACAAAAACGCTGAGGAATACTATCCTATGTAGAGTGCCTGTACCTGTATCTCTCAGATGTGTTTTGTTTTGTTTTGTTTTTCTTCCCTACAGACTGAAGCCCAGAAGAACGCCGGTGTGCTGTTGACTCAGGCATCCACTAGCCAGCAGAGTTTGCTCTCCCAGCCAGTGCTCCTAGATGTCCCAGTCATCTCCGGTGTAGAGGAGAGCAGAGGTACGTCAGAAGCCCCTGAAGACAAAGAGGAACTGGAGTTTCCCCATGACCTACTGCCCAGTCTCGATTTTACCAGTGACCTTAACATCTGGGAGTCCTCACTAGGGTGAGTGTGGGATGGAAAATATGTGTTATGCCAGTTACACCATCATGATCACATTTCCATTATAAATGTTTGAGGTTAGAAAAAAAATGTATATACTGTATATTACGAAATACTCACAAACACGTAACACCTTTGGGACTCTTCTCTCATTTTGAATAATTACGGTAAAATGCCTTTGCCACTCACGTGATGTGGATTGAGTCAAATACCTAAATTAGAGAGCACAACACATCCTGTATCATCCAATCAATACTAACACAAGCTCTCATAATATGTGCAGTATAATTGTACATAGATGCGAGTAAATAGTGCAGATCTGCACAACATATTCAATAATGGTAATGGTTTTGATTTGTTTTCTCTTCTGTATGAACGTGTATGTGCGCTTGTCCTGGGGTTGTGTTAACAGGCTTCAGAGTAGCACAGCAGAAGGGTCATGTGAGCAGGTAAACCCCCTGCTGGCTGGCTTGCAACATCACATGGAAGTCAGTCATCCTCTGGTAGTTCTAGATGGCAGGTACTGGACTGTCTGATGAGTAATGTTATCAGAGTGCATGGAGTGATACGGGGAAGCTAACGGAATGTTATGTTTATGTTTGCGTATGATATTCTGTACATCTTTGCTGTGTGGGTTTTGTCCCATCAAAGCAAGATTGAAAAATACGTCACTTTAATGCTTGGGTGCATTAATATTAACCTGAGTTGTTTTACCAAAACAACTTGGTAGATTGGGTACAGTATGTGGTCTTAAATGGGCTAATTTCAATATATGTATTAATCCATTGAGGAAAAAAAATGGATTATTCATGCAGAGTTCTAGCTGTCTATTTTATGCTGCTTCCTCTAACAAGGAGAGTACTGTATAGGATTTGTACTGCATATTCAAGAACAATCATTACTAATTAAAACCAGATGCCAAAAGTAACACTTTTTGTCACAGCTTTCCGATAAAAAACGTGCAGCCCCTTACTGTGATTATGACGTACTATTTCATCATGTTAGATCAACATTTCGCAGACTGTAAAATTTGTCCTGACGAGACAAGCCGCCACATTCGGCTCACCTACATACCATTAATAAGATCCAGTACAAGAGCCATATAGGCTCATAAAAAGCTTTAGAAATAGCTCTGATTATGATTCAACGCAATGCTACGCCACTAAAATGAAGATTTATTGTCATTTTGTTTGTACCACAGTAAAATAAACTGCAAGGTTGTGTCCGTTAGGGCCACATAAACTTCATCCAGTCTGCCAAAAGCAACTCATATTTTAAACTCAAGATTAAATCAGCAGGTATTAAAAACAGTTTTAGTTGAATAAATAATGTGAGAAAATAAAAATAAAACAAATAGGTGGCATAGATTACAAATCAGTGTGAGAAAGTATGTCCAATAGAAGAGTTTGATTAGGAGACATCATGATA
This sequence comes from Hippocampus zosterae, assembly GCF_025434085.1. Classification (NCBI taxonomy): domain Eukaryota; kingdom Metazoa; phylum Chordata; class Actinopteri; order Syngnathiformes; family Syngnathidae; genus Hippocampus; species Hippocampus zosterae. Next base: position 12,839,456 of record NC_067461.1, on the reverse strand, counting down.
AACATTGTTAAATTAACCGATATTGTCAATCAAAAAAAGAGAATTATTATCAGGATAATTCTGAATATTTTATGATTGTATTTTTATATTCTGCGGGTGGACCTAATAATGTCTACAGAGAGTTTAGTCCGGCTGGTCATGATGCAGTGCAGTTAATGGTACCTAAGTTGTCCCTCTTGAGTCAAGTAGAGAATGGATCGCAGAGGTTCAGGTGATCCCACAGCATTGTGTAGAACGCCTTAATAGGGCTAAGCTGTGGTCTAACAGTTGCATTATTAAACTCGGGTGTTTTGTAATCCTTTGTCAGTGCTTCAATAATCGATTGGTTTGTGTACCGTTTGTAACGTTAATCCTGGAATTCTGTAACATGGAAAGGTGGGCTTTAACAACGAATGTACTTTCTCAAAAATGCTGCGGTCAGAGAGTGAAGGAAGGGCTGTTATTTATTAACAAGCAACTGTTTTGAACTGGCTGGTATATGATAGGCCTTTCAACTAAAGTCGCTTTGTGCGTGCACACGCGTGAGTGCAGTGCTTGAGCATGAGCCTTGTCAACTACAAGCAGCTTTGTGTGGAATCATGGAATGAGCAGCTGTGCGTCTGCAAGTCCACACTCTTAACTATGCCACCCTACCCTCGTCTCAGGCCTCACGGCGCCGACCCACTCCTCGCAGATGCCCCGCTGTCACCTCAACCACTTGCCACACCTCATCCAGTTGGCCAACACTTGACCCCTCCTTCGCGTGCGCTTCTCGACCAGGAGCTCCTGGCGGCCTTTCAGGAATGTGAGGAACAAATGGCCTCACTGAGCGTTTCTCATCTGAAAGAGCCCATCAGCACCAAGCATGAAAAAGTTGACGAAGAGGATCGGAAACCTGGACCGGCCACAGTTACAAAGTGTGATGAGTCATCATCACTGCCTCATGTGGCGGACCGGTCTGGACATGGTAACGGCAAGCTCATAAACAAAAGTACACATGGAAACAGTGAGACGAGGAGCAGCCAGATGGATACAGTTGTGTTTAGTTTCAGGGACTACATACTTGGAAGAGAAAATCCTGTGCCAGAAGAAATAACGAAGGAGGCAGAGCAGAATCAAACAGGTCCTGATTCACATTCAGAAAAGTCACCATTTAAGCAAATGGCTGAGGGTGCCATCCTGAATGAAGCAAATGTTGATTGTCACGCAGCCACTGGAGATATTAGCACACAGGATTTAAATAGGAACAATGTGGAGGAAGACGGTGCTCTAAATGAAGACGTCGACTTAAAAATTGGAACTCGGATTCCTACTTCCACTATAAATCCAAGTAACGCTGACGCAAATTATTCTGTTAACGACTTTTCAGAGTCTAAAAGTCATTATTCTGAGAAGCAAGATGGACTGGAGGAAGCAGGATCAAATAGTCACGCTGAAGACGACGCACAAATGATTTCTGCAAGCAACGAACAGTGTGAGCCTGCGCAGAACAGAAGGATGAAAAAGAGAGACAAAAAGAACCACAAGAAAAAGAAAAGGGTGGAGTTGAACAACAAAACCAAAGTGGAGGACAGGATGGCAGCAGAAGCAGAAAAGGAATTGCAGTCCGTCTCATTCATAAATACGGGCAATCACTGTCAGCCAGAGCCAAATGCGTCTTTGGGGTCAGACAGAGAGACTATGATGTGCGGAGCGCAGCTTAATGATGGCTTTTGTTGCAAGGGAACGCCAAGCCCCTCCCACTCATCTCATAGCCAGCAGGGTCATTTTATCGACTTGGCCTGTTCTACATTCAGTCTTGTTTCTTCACATGCTAATCAGTCTGATGACATAAATGTAACAGATGCTCAGTGTGGAAAAAATAACAAGACTGGCAGCATCCCACAGAGGACACAATCCACAACTGAAAGTCTCATTAATAAGCAAAGGATAACACATGTTGATGTTCTCGATAAGGCTTCAGAATATCAATCACGGGAGGATAATGTTTCCACTGAAGCACAGATACACAAACTGGAGAGCTCATTTTGCAGCATCCCCGCTTGTGTGGGAGAGAGTTGCGTGGAGAGGGCCATTGAAGATGCTTTCGTGGAGGTTGCTGCGTTGCCACTAACAACACCCACGATGCGAGAAGTGATAAAAAGTGAGGGAGAACGCGTGAGCTGTGATTCATTGGAGGGAGTAGCTACCAAAGCTATCGCAGGCATCGGGAAGGGAGAGTCAGGAAGACAGCCGGAGGGAAACGGAGAGAGGAAGAGCCTCTTGGATACTAGCATCCAGCTTTCATCTGTCTGTTGTACACCTCGTTTCCCAAGCGAACGGAGCCGGGCTGTTAGTGAGGAAAGCTGCGACAGCAGAATGCCACACGCTTCGGCTGAGAGTTGTTCAAAAGGAGAGAAGGAGACGAGCAGTGCAGCGATCTCTCCAACAGGAGAGGGCGATAGAGAAAAGGAGCCGATGTGTTTTGAAGAAAATGTTAATAATTTTCCCCATGGGATACTAGCTAGTGGCGATCATCTGAGTGATTGTACTGCAGGACTGGAGGGAGGAGTGGCTGAGTGCAGTTCACTCAGTCTTCCAGAGGGGGCTGCTAGTGGGGCGTCGGTAGCTGAAAAGAAGCCGTGTCCAGCCGCTGATGTTGCAGAGTCGTGTGCGAAGTCACCGAGCACCGGTGACACGATCACAGACAGCCTTTGCACTAAGGAGGACCTCACTGCAGCATTTTCACCTTTGCCACCTCAGAGCGAACAAAGCAATGCAGAAAGTGGAGTCAGCACCCAGCACAATTTGAAGTCTGAGGAGACACTGTGTTCAGGAACCACTTGTGAGGTGTCTGCGATCACGGAAACCTCACTCACTACCGCGAGCGACAATCAACAGGTCCGATCTGAAACAGGCACACCCAAATCCACTGCTAATAAGAGCGAAGTCAACATTCAAGAGCCAACTCGGACTCCTAACAGCACTGTGGGTAAGTCATTACATGACCAAATTGGAGGCAGCAACAGAGTTCGCTTTGTGGACAGTGTGAAAGAAGACCATAGTGTCACTAGAGAGGTGAGAAACATGCCAATGCCGGCTTCGGGATGTGCTTCATTGCCTCCGTTGACGGTACATGAGAGTTTGTACCATCCTGTTGTTGAGTCCAGCTATATTTACCCAGACTTCCTCAGCTTAAAGAAGCCGGAAACCAGCAGTGACATATCTTTTGCCAAGGATGACGCGGCGTTTCAAATTGCCACACCAATGTCAGAGAATGGCGTTCTTTTGGGTACACATGATAAATCCGAGAATGCTGAGAGCGATCCGTCCGGTGAAGACAGAAAAAGACCAACCGAGAAAACTCTTAGCCGTGCAGAACATGGTGACTGTGTTGAAACCACCACAATTCCCACAGGCGCTGATACAGAATCAGCAAAAAGTGCTGAAGAGCCTAGAGAACTCACAGAGAATGAATTAAATAAAGCAACAAAGGAGTCATCAGAACAAAGTGATTGGACAACAAAGCACCTCGAAAGAACAAAGTCAACTGGTGAACAACCATGCGAAAAAACGGATCAGATGTTAACAAAGCAGCAAGAAGTTGTGACAGAAAAGGCCATTGACGTTTTGTGTCTAACCCCAAGAGAATTTAACACACCTGAGATCAAAATGGATAGCAAAGAACCAATTAAATCTGACAACCCGGAGGAGATACGAAGTGATGTATTTGTGGTCAAAGAAAGAGAAAGTTCTGTCAGTAATGCTACCTTGAAGCTAATAGGAGATGTCTTGACGAAGTCTCCCGATAGACAACTTCCCAGTGATCTTGATTCCATCGCTAATTCTGAAACTGGGATGTTAGCCTGCTCTGTCTCTCCTCAGACAAAACTCAGACATCTCAGCTGTCAGCCTGTTGCTGAGTTTGATCAACCCGCTCATGCACTAGCTAGCACAGAGCCGGTTGACTCGAGGCAGGACTTGAAGTCTGTGACTCTCTTTGGCCTCAGAAGGGGTGGGTCAGGAGTTTCAGGGGTGATGGCCACTGAGCAGTCCATTTCTGTTTGCGAGCAAAATGCGAGTCATTCTACGTCAATGCTGCAACCTAGAGGCCTTTTGTTAAGTGACTTGGACGCGGTTGATGAATTTGAGGTTTCTTTTTCTGAAGGAATTGGTAAAGACAATGCTAACTGTCACAGTACTGAGACACATCTGTCTTTAGTAGACAATCAGGAATGTGAAGAAGCTAATGATGAAGTAGCAAGAATGTGTTTGATACAAGAGGGGAGAAATGATACAGAGTGTGTCGCCACTCTGCCATCTGACTACAAAGTGACACCTTTGGAAGAGGAAAAACAACATCCAGACTGTGAACTGGGAAATTATACCTCTCATGATGTGACTCATGCAACGCCCAACGTCATTATTGACATTTGCCCACTCAGCTCTGACAAGCCCAATGGGACGTGTGAGAACACTGAGCTATGCGGCGTCAAGGAGAAACAGAACATGAGTGACAAAACATCCATGTCACTCAAATGCAAAACCAAGGAGCTCAATAATCAAAAGGAAACAGTAGATGCTAGCAAACTGCCCATCGGAAATATGACACCACAACAGAATGAAGACTCGGATAAAGATGCTAAAGAGGCAATTGGAGACCTGTCACAGTCACATAAATTCGACATCCGTAGTACAGAACCAAATATTGTGGATAATTTGGAATCAAATATACAAAGTGAACTTCATGTTTTCGACCAGTATTTGCCCCAAATTTTGGCAGAAACAGTGGAGCACCAGGACAACAGGGACTCAGCAACCGATTTTAGTTCAAACCCTGAATTGAACAGTTTGGCTTGGCAACAGGAGCAACCGGAGCAAGATTTGCTATCCAAGTATTCCACAGATGGATTGCCAGCTGGTTGCGTGGAGGCATTTGAAGAGGGAGCAAAGACTAACAGCCAAGTCAAAGCAATCCAAGCACTGTTTCCTGAGGTAACAGAGGTGGTAGGAAGAGACTGGGGATCCTTTGAGAAATCCGAAAGCCAGGGTGAGTTGTCAAGAGAAGACGGCGGTATTGTTGGTGGAGAGAAATTTGAAATAAAGGAATCACAAGTGAGTGTCTGTGATTTAACTGATAGCAGACACTCAACTGGACAAAATATTTTAGAGCAAACAAAAAAGGCTCACGTGGACAAGTTTGGGCATGAGATGAGTCATGATACGTGTGGTTTGGCAGAGGAGGGCTCAGGAACAGATTTATTGCATAACAAGGAATTTCGGAATAGTATGGAGAGTCAAGCTAAGACAGAAAGCAAACATTCAGATTTATTAGAAGAGCTTGAAGGAAATGATTTCGGCTTACGAGGCAACGCTGTAAATGCCGAGCCTTTTTTAGATGATCTTGATATTTCACCTTTGGGATTGTCCATTTCGGAAAAAGAAAGCACCCGTAGTAATGAGTATGATGCAGCTGTTAGTCTAAGTGAAACTGAGAAGTATAAAATCCCGGATAGAATATGTAAGTCTCTTGAGTCGCAATGCTGCAATATTAGCTCAGCCCCACAAAATGCTTCAGTCGCACAAAGGCCCATAAAAGAACCGCATGTAGACGAGACTACAGGGAGAAATAAAGTCGCTGTAGATGAAGAAATTGCAGATTTCTCAATGCAGGGAACAAGTGAGGTTAAAGTCCAGGACGATAAGGCCACAAAAAAGAATGGACCTCGTGTAACAGTTGTTGCTCAAGATCACGAGCCATCATCTGCGAACGTCTCAAACCACGCTTGTCACCATGATTGCAATTTCAATCAGACAATGGATCATGACGAACCAACTCGTAATCCACAACCCAACGTCGCCAAAGACACACCAAGTGTTTCATCAAAGACACAAGATGATGATCCAATGCGCTCTCGGGCAGCGTTCCCCCAAAGTGAGAAACTTCCCAATCTCATCTCCTTGCCAATGCCGCCGGCTGATGATGTGGTACACCCTCCCCGCTGTGACTCTGATTTTGAACATGCCCGCACGGACACAGAAGCATCCCATATATCAGACAATTCTGCTGGACTCACGACGCAAGAACCAGACCCAAACTGGATCACGGCTCTCAGAGAAGCTGTTTCCGATGCGCAGACTGAACAAGAGAGCGCAGAAATACCAAGGTAAACAAAAGCGCGTGTGGGGCTTTCAAATGTAAGCTTATATGCTATAAGCGAAAGGCCTTTTTTGCAATTAGAGCAGTGGAATGAACAACGAACAGAGAAATCTCTTTTCATTGACTGGAGTTTTTTTGTGCCCCACCCACTCCAAATCGTTGATCTTCTTGTTAACTTCCTTAACTACCGGTAAATGAATATTACACAGGATTCAGTGCGATGTGTCACAGTTCCATAACCACAACAATCAACATTTTGTTCACTCACTCCAACTGTCACAATCAGAGCTGTGCATTTATTACATTTGTAAAAGCATCGTTTTTTTTATCCACATTTTGCAGGTCTACTCTATAAAGTGACTGGTGTTTGTACATTCTTGGGATTCTTGCACCTTTTTCAACAATAAACCTGATGCAAAATAAAGCACACCTAATGATTTTTGTACAGTGTAAAAAAAATGCCTTTCGAACCATTCAGTACTTTCAAATCTGTTTTGCGTGGCTGCATTTGTACGCATGTCATGCAGTGACACTATGTTCAACACTTGTGTGGAGTTTTGTTGAAGAAAAGAGGCTTACAATGAATATGAATGAGGAGGTAAGTACACTGCTGCACTTTGTGTTGATGAAAGCTGAGGGCAGATGTTGGGGCCTGATGGAAGTAATGCAGCCCTTTATATCGAAAGGATGACATCACTAGCGACATCTCTCCACGACTTGAATGGGCCTTTTTCCCCCTTTTTCACACAGCGTGCACAATTTGACAGAATCCAACACTCACATGTTTCAAGCGCTCGTGTAAACTAAACAAGCTGCTGTACCTTGACCGACATACACAATTGTCGATTGTCAGTCACTCCTCATGCATGTGGTGTAAAATTAAATGATTATCCCACTCCTCCTTTTTCTCATTTTGTTTTCTCAGAGCCCTCCCATCTTTGGAGTCTCCTCAGCAAGAGTTTCTCATTCCTACTGAGGCCGGAGCCATTCCTCTGGAGCCAGAGGAGATCCCTCAAGAACAAACAGACACCATAACGTCACATGCTGAACTGGCTCGTGCAGGACAGCTAGAAGAGGGCCGAAAGGTGACAGAAATTGTCAAAAGAGAAGAAGAGTGTATAGAAGAGTATTCGATAAGTAGGGCAAAAATATCAGCGGATCTAAGTGAGCTCTCAAAACCAGTAAAGATCCCAGGTGAGCTCGTGGAACTCAACGAGAGTAAACTGGAGCAAGAATCTTTTGAAAAAAGTCTGAAAATAACAGAACACCTCGAACCAAACAAGCCAATCGGTGAACATCCAGAAGAGAAACCTGAAAACCCTGCAAAGGAAAGCACGGAAGTGGCCCTTGATTCTACGTTGGTGCCACAGAAAAGTGGGTAAGTGTCTGTTTTTTAAATATCATCCATGCTTAAAAGTGTCATATTTACGACAAAACAAAGCTGACGGATGATATGTTCTTGTCCGTAAGTCGCTTGCAGTGAGAATAAACAGAGGTATGATGCTTCCCTCCCAGGCGTTTACACTCTGAAATGGATGGAAAGTCACACGTTGGTAATCCATAACTTCAGAAGTCACGTCTATGTAAAGAGAATGCTCAGTATCATACGCTGAGTTGTCCTCTGGTGCCTTCTGCTCTTTTTCATCGTCTCACCAGTTGAATAATATTTCTTCTGGGATGGGGAGTAAAAGCTGAAAGCTTTTAAGTCTGTGTCATTCACAGGGATACAGTATATGTTGCCTCACTCTTGCTAAAACTCGATAATGAGATAACGGAAAATGGCTATCGTCATCCGGTTGACTTTATTTTCACTCGCTTTTATAAGTGACTCACCCATCACTGCTGCAGGCCCATTGCTCAGGTCGTGGCTCACTTATTGTGTTGTCAAGGTCATGATCACAAACGAACTCACAAAAGAATATTACTCTGATATGTAGATAATGCCAAAGATATATACCAAATGAAAATCCAGGCCAATAAAGCTGTGGCCAGTTATAGTTTGTATCAGGGGGCAAGAAAAATCATATTGTCATGATATTGATGATGCTTGTATACCGCTCCAGAAACTTCATAGAAAATGATCCAAGACATCGCAAGTATCGATATTTTATGCTTCTGAATCGTCGTTGAACCGTATTTGGAAAAAAACAATCCCAGACATTGTGCTAATGACATTTGACATTTGTGTAGTGACCCAAAAAGAGAACGCCAATATGAAACATTGCGACATCAACAGCCGACTTGTCTGTATCAATTTTGAAGGGATTCGATAATGTAAGAAACATTATATACACCACAATATCCATTTTTATTTATCTCACCTTTGATCCATTCAGCATTGGACTTTTTTTGTCCACCTATGGGAAAATTATCACATTATAATATCACGACAGAATCGAGACTATGAATTAAATATATTATCCAGTCTCTGTTGAGGGTTGTGGGTGAAGTGAAACTATCCCATTTGATTAAAAAAAAATAATAATTTAAGACGATCAAAATGAGTGTCCCATGACCATAATTTGAGAGCATCCAATACAGAATATATATTGCAGGGGAAAATATCTGACTGCTCGACCTGGTGCGGCACTGTCTCCTCTCGTGTGTGTGTGTGTGTGTGTGTGTGTGTGTGTGTGTGTGTGTGTGTGTGTGTGTGTGTGTGTGCGTGCGCACACGTGTGCCTGTGTTTTCCCCGCCCCCGAGCAGGGGCGTCCTCCCTCCCTCCCCTGCCTGTCCAGCCCCAGCTTGCCCTCTTGTACTCAGGGCCCTCTGAAGTCATTTTCACAGAGCAGACAGTTGAACAAAAGCCAGAGTTCAAGACAAACACTTGAGCATGTGCCTTGTGTTGAGCGTGCATGACTGACTCGGTCAGAGTGAGTGAGTGACGCAGGGGCCCTGGGACACACTGTAAAGTGCCTCTGGTGGTTTGGAATTCGCCAGAAGCATTTCCATCAATTTAGTTAGCCTTCATGTTAGGCTATTGCCATGGCAGAAATATGGGTGAGTTACTTTTAAAATTGCTGTTCTTTTCTGTACGTGTGCGTGCTTGTGTTTATGTGTGTGTGTATGTGCGTGTGATTGTTTAAGTAACTCCAGGTGGACATAGCATATGGCGTAAAGGTAACTCTTGCACTCTTCTGACCTCAACAGATGGGCACAGGGGAGGGTCAAGTCGAAAGATGGAGAGACAGAAGGCGATAGAGTTGAAATGACACACACATTTACAATGTGTTTCACCCTTTTCACCTGCTTGATATGCGCTCATGATTGGTGCGTGGTCGACACAGTAACTTGTTGCCTTTTTAAGTAGGAGGCATGCGGAGATGTCCTCGCACTGCGTTTTCATGTTGAAAACATATGTGAATGATATTTCTCGTTTATGTGCTGGCTTGAAAAAGGAGTTAACCGTAGTGCTACAGTGGACTGTAAATAGACGAGTTGCCATGGCAACTGTCCCTGCATTTGCCTCTGATGATACAAGTGGAGTGGATAATCTGTCGGTTGTGATTTAGTTGTAAGGTTTAGGCTCATGTTTTAAATCTGTGCGCTTTACAGAATTGGTGATCATGTTTTTTTTTTTATTCCAGTGCTGTCACTGGTGTGTGTGTGTGTGTGTGTGTGTATTTGTTGAGATATGAATATGAAATTGCCTTTGTTTGCTTTCTCACATGTAGCCAAAAAATGTGGTTTTCCTCGCTGAACGTTCGTCAAGCCCTCGCTGCCCACAACTCGTCTTAAAACTCATTCTTTTGACTCAGGATGAGACTTGACTTTTAGTTTGACTCTTTTTGTGCTTTCTACTGTTTTCATTATTAATCTATTGTTTGTTGTTGTATGAATTCTTTTTTGTACAGCACTTTGTATAGCCGTGGTTGAGTTGAGTTGAGATTCCCAGCAACCCACACAAGACAAAAGTGTTTTGACTGCCGCAGAGCCTCCAGGTGTTAAGAAAAGTTCGACTATGGTTAAAGTGTCACTGAAAAGGAGCACATTCTCCCGTGTTGCTCTTTTTTCTTTTTTTTTAAACGCTGATTCGGAATTTAATCTGGGCTAATATGGAAACGAGCCAGCTGTTAACTTCACCACATCAGCTGACATTCCATCTACACTACAAAGAATCACAGTGTCCAGTGTCACTTTTTCTCAAATCTATTTTCTACCTGTAGTGTTTTTGTCTGAGTTGAGAGCCACTCGCAGATTGTATGACACAATGTTGTGACTTGGCGTTGCCTATTTCCAGCCTGCACAAAGGTTTTTGGCATTGAAAGAATTTGTCATGGAGAACATGAGGGCCAAATTAGATTGGACAGTTGTAGCATTTTTCAAATTCATATTTGATGAAGCAGCATGAAAATGGTCGCATCTCGTAGGTATATTTCTTAAATCTGAAACAGGAAGTAGTAATAAATAAAAGCATATTTAAAACTGCCTTGTTCCTGTATGAGCGCACACTGCTAATTTTATTGTCCACTCGCTCACTGCAAAGGCCAATGCAGGGCTCTTTCACTGTAAGGTTAAGTTGAAATTTTACTGAATAGTTGGGGCCGAATATAGCTGGCAACCTTGCCCAGCTAATCCACTACCCGAAACATGTTTTAGTTCGGCAGACTCCCGGGAATATTTTTAGAGCTAAGCGACAGGCCTGTCCCAAGTGGTAACAGCTGCCTGCACGTCCATCGCATTGCCTGTCGGATTAGAGGCTAGCGCTCCTGATAAGATGAACCTGGATCAGGGCCAAATCCACACCCCCAGATGGCCAATTACGAGCAGGCATGACACATTTGGCCAAGCTTCTCCATTCATGCGAGAGAAAGATGAGACGAATGTTAAGGTGGAGAAAGGGATTCGACTGTTTGCATTTCGATTCGAAAGCCAAACTTGGGATGGTTTGAGCAAGGCTGTCACTCTTCACGTCAATATTTGGTTTCGCTGAGGTCACAGAGGTGTAGTGAGGTAAGTCTGTAACACTTGAGAAGAGGCATCTGTTGATGTTCTGTCTTCCCCCTCCCGCAGACCCCCACTCACTGAACAACCCGAGAGGAGCGCTGCCTTGCCCATAAGTTCTCCCAGACACCTCCCGACTGCTCCCCTTCCCGAGCTCCACACTCCTCCACCTGCATCTCCCCACCAATTTCCTCTTCCTCCGGTTCCTGCCTCCCCCTTGGCACCTTCTAGTTATCAGAGTGATGACCCCTGCCCAACCTCTGCATCTTGCCACCTCCTTCCAAGGTATCAACAGTCCCTTAACTGTGCTTTTACTCCGTGTGAGATCCACAAAACAGTTTGTTGGCATTGTGCGGATGTGGTTTGAGAGGTTTCTTTTCATGCATGCTCTCAGCTCCGATGGTAACCGTACGCGTAGCTGACACTGCTCCTTTTAACTTGCTTGATAAAAATTGGCCATCAACTTACCCGCCTACTTTACTACTACTTTAAATATATTAATTCCTAGTAGGATCCAATAAGTTTAAATGCAACACATTTTCATAATGAGCTACGTGTACAATATCCGAATATATTGTGGCGGATTTCTTGCAGTGAAAGGTGTGTCTCAAATGCCCAATTTCAACCTGGAGCTCAGAGCAACACAAATTGTGCTCAAAATGGTACTTCTTTTTAGCATTCTCTTAACTCCTTGTGAGAGAGTTAAAAAGCACTACACCATGCAGTGCTTTTTACTTCCACCAGATGGACTCTCTCCCTTTATTCATTCACTCATCTGCTCTTTTCACTACCACATGCTTAAGCGGTCACATATCACTCGGATCTCACATCGGTTAAAAGGTTTTTCTGTGGTAATAACTCTACTGTATGAAAACCTACAAATGATGGAGATAAGATATGTAACGTAAACTAAAAGCAGAACAGTGTATTCCCCCACAAACTTATCTTGTCATTTATTGCTGGAAAATGTCACCAATAATAATAATAATAATACAATGTCATGAGTGTCCAGATATCCAAGGTTCTCCGAAAATACCTTTGCATTTTCAGTTACAGAACAGTTGTTTTTTATTTATATGTCACTTCAGCTTCTCTGGGTACTCCACTTTCCTCCCACATTCCAACAACATGCATGGCAGGCTGATTGAACTCTCTAAATTGTCCCTCGTGAGTGTGAGTGTGAACGTGGATGGTTGTTTGTCTGTGTGTGCCCTGCGATTAGGTGGCAACTGGTTCAGGTTGTCCCCCGCCGACTCCTGAAAACGGCTGGGGTAGGCTCCAGCACCCCCCACAACCCGTGTGAGGATAAAGCAAAAAGGAAAATGGATGGATGGATGGATGGTACTTCAGCACCACTATTTTGCTGTGACCCCGTTACGAGCTCTCTCGACATTGTATTTTTTATGAGTTATTCCAGTAGCCCTGACATAGTGATTTAGCTTCATGCTTTCAATTACTTTTTTTTTGCACTCCGTGAGCACTTTTAAATTTCAAATGAAAAGGTTGCTCTCCTGATAACTTGGTATGTTGCTTCTTTTGAAGTTTATTGAATATAAACTGTGAAATTACATATCTTGTAGAACAGGGATGTCAAACTCATTTTTGTCGCGGATCACTTTAGAGTTAGGTCTTCCCTCGGAGGGCCGTTATGAAACCTTATTTTGTTATTTTGTGAATATAACTGTTTAATCAGATTATCACATTATTACTTGTAAGAGTAACAAAATTATTGCAAAATCTCAACGGCATTTATTACAGATGACAATTTGACATTTCGGTACATTTTTTAACAAGGATCATGCAAGTTGACACATGATTTTCTGTCGGAGGGCCACATAAAATGATGTTGCGGGCCGGATCTGGCCCCCGGGCCTTGTGTTCGACACCAGTGCTGTAGAATTACTCTGAGCTGACATGTAACAAATGAAAGTAGATTAATTTCCTTACCTTGACATCAAATGTCAACCTCTTCACTGTTTGTTTAGAAGCCTTTTTTATTACAACCTCGAGTGGCAAACGGCTTTTTAGTGCTGCTCATCGTGACCTTGCTTTCACTGCGGCCATGTTGTAGCTCATCTCTTACTTGCAAAGTGCCTTGAATATTTTATTGCTTTGTCTGATTTGCATATGAGGCTAAAGTGTAAGGCCAGGCTTATAAATAAGAGGTCATTTATGAATAGCGCATCACAGTAGTACATGCTTTAGTTGCATGCTTGGAACATGGAACAGGCTGTGCCAGTCAATAATTTTGCTTTAGAATCTGTGCAGCAGTGAGAGGGGGTGGCATTCTCTCTTGTCCCCTCCGGCTTGTTCAAAATCGAGCATTAGATCCATTTGAGAGCTGAATTATTCTAATATTCCCTGAACATCCATGAATGGATCGTCTCCAACGCAACCCCCCTCCCGCCTCTCACTCTCCCCAGGCAAAACTACTGCCACTCTAGTGCATGCTGTGCATTGCAACTGACGAGTTTGCATTTTTCAGCCATCATGTCAACATTCATATTTTCAGTGGGACTCCTCAAGCTCTGCTACTAAGATTTCAAATGCTAGAGGGAGTTTCTTCTATTTTGTAAGCCTTCATTCACACACTTTGCTATGAATGCACAGCTGATTCATCCTCCTTAAATTTCAGAATCCCCCGTTTCCCAGTGCTCCTTGGACAATCAATAGGAACTTTTTGAAACATGTTCCTGCTCTGATTTCATCCCACGGGATTCGTTGTATAGCAGATGTCTAAAAATGACAAATCAAAGTATCCTGGGTTTCCTAAAGCCTTTCAAATTTTCTGTAGGCGGCCAGTAAATTGGACCAACACACATGTATTTAGAAAATGTCAACGTAATGAAGCCTCACAGTCACATTTGGGATTGAATTTTGAAATGTGTATTGGAAAACAATAATTTGATCCACAGTCAAATTGTAATTGTATTGTAACTGTTGTAAATGAGTTTCTGATGTGAGGGAGATTTTCCACATCTCATGCTGCTGTGAAATCTAGCGCTCCTAGCTGTAAACACCGAATTTTTAACCCTCGCACTGCTTGTCGTTTCTCTGATGCTTTTAATAACCTTTGCGTACCCTCGTCTAACACAGAGGAACTCACCTCTTGGTTCGACTCGTCATGCCGTGCTGGCGAACTACATCCTTCGTTTCTTTGATGCTTTTAATAACCTTTGCGTACCCTCGTCTAACACAGAGGAACTCACCTCTTGGTTCGATTCGTCATGCCGTGCTGGCGAACTACATCCTCCAAAAGCGCTAAGGACACAGTATCAAAAGAATTAAGTACAGTTGAACACGGAACATGGACAGAGGGGTCAGATGCGGTATTTGAGACCGGAGTCTTGGCTGTAGAGACCTTATCAATGAAAAACTGAAGGAATCTGTTGCACATCTCAGGTGAAGAATCCGAGCAAGTAGGCAGAGGGGGTTTGAGTACAGAATCTATCGTTTTAAATAGTGCGCGTGGGTTGTGACGGTTAGCTAGAATAAGGTCCGACAGATATTCTCTTTTGGCCTCTTTTTCTGGCAGTCTTTCCAAATTTGATAAGAGACATGCAATTTGTCTTTTTTCCACTTGCGGTCAGCTTTGCGACACTCCTGCCTAGCTGCGCGGGTAATGTCGTTAAACCATGGTTCTGGTGTAGTTCCCCAACAGTTTAAACATGCTGTGGTCCAACCCTTGATCAAGAAACCTGGTCTTGATCCAGATGTGCTGTCAAGTTACAGGCCCATTTCAAAACTGCCTTTCATTTCCAAAATTCTGGAAAAAGTGGTGCACATGCAGTTGAAACTTTTCTTGGATGAAGTTTCATCGTTTCAAGACGATGCATAGCACGGAGTCAGCCCTGTTACACATTTCTAATCACATCCTCCTGGCAAATGACTCTGGAGACCACGTGTGTCTGGTTTTATTGGACTTAACTGCAGCATTTGATACAGTGGATTCGTTTGCAGCACTTGGTGGGCATTGGCGGCAGTGCTCTTGAGTGGTTTAGGTCCTATCTAGCTGACAGGACCTTTTGTGTCAGCCTTGGCTGCTCTGAGTCACGCACTGCTCCCCTGTCATGTGGTGTTCCACAGGGCTCAATTCTGGGGCCTTTGCTGTTCTCGCTGTATCTGCTCCCATTGGGTTCCATCTTAAGGAAACATGGTATTCCCTTCCACTGCTATGCAGATGACTGCCAGATCTATGTCCCACTGAGCAAGAAAGACGCCTTCTCATTAAGGCCACTCCTATCCTGTCTGGAAGAAATCAAAACCTGGAAGGCACAAAATTTCTTGAAATTCAACGAAAAGAAGACAGAGGTGATATTGTTTGGTCCCAGTGGCCCTTGTACATTCCATCCTGTAGACTTGGGCCCCCTGTCTCCTTATCTGAAATCAACGATCTCAAACTTGGGCCTTAAACTGGACAGTGATTTCAAACTCGATCGGCAAATTGGTGCCGTTGTTAAATCCAGCTTCTTTCACCTTAGACAGCTGGCCAAAATAAAACCTCTCCTCTCATATGAACACTTTGAGACAGTAATTCATGCCTTTGTCACATCCCGGCTCGATTACTGCAATGCACTGTACTTTGGAGTAAGCCAGTCTTCCATTAAGCGCTTTCAGCTGGTCCAGAATGCCGCTGCTCGTCTCTTGACTGGTACTCGTAAGAGGGAGCATATAACTCCTACTCTGGCATCCCTTCATTGGCTCCCCATTCATTTTAGAGTTATTTTGAAGATCCTCCTCTTTGTTTTCAAATCTCTGAATAATCTCGCGCCACCTTACCTCTCTGAGCTCATCCGCCCCTACACACCTGCCCGGACTGTGGACCAGTCTTTGTTAGAAGTACCAGGAACTAAACTGAGGCTCAGAGGGGATCGAGCCTTTTCTGTTGCTGGTCCCTCTCTCTGGAATGACCTCCTACTAAACATTCGGCAAGCCTCCTCGCTGCCCATCTTTAAAGCCCTCCTCAAAACTCACTTGTATTCTTTGGCGTTCGACTCAGCATGACTTAGATTTGTTCTTGATTTTACTGCTTGGTGCTTTCTACCGCCTTTATTACCATTTCGTCTTACTGTTTATTGTGTATGTTAAATCGCTCCATGTACAGCACTTTGTATGCAGCGATGGCTGTTTGAAAGTGCTCTATAAATACTGTTGACTTGACTTGACTCACTTGTCTGAAGTCTACAAATAGGTGAATGACAACAAATAGGTGAAAAAAAACCCACCTTTAATTTTGATAAGGGACAAGGTAATGTAAGTCCATTTATTATTTAATGTCATGCACAGCTGTAACAAAGGTTTGGTGCACATTGTGTTTTTAACTTGGTTGCGACATCATGGTGAACAAGTGGCTAGCACGTCCGCCTCACAGTTTTGCGCTCTCCCGACATTCAACCATGCATGTTTGGGTCTTTGAAGACCAAACTGTCTGGTTGTTTGTGTATATGTGCACTGCGATTGGCTGCCAACCAGATCAGGGCGTCTCCCAACTCTTGCCCAAATTCAGCCAGGACATCCAGGTCACATGCGACCCTTGGGAGGATAAGTGGTGCAAAACGATGGATGGGTGGTTGGGTGGATGTTTTTTTTGTAGAATTTTGAGTGGTTCAACTTGAGGGCTGTTGGAGCGATAGATTTGGATCTAATTACTGACACAATTGGCCAGACTCAAATCAAATCACTACTATTATGTCTGAGACTTATATTTACTTCTGACATACTGTGGTTGTGTGGTGGAAAAGGAGGCTGAAAGTGTTTTTTCAATGCAGTTTCTAGATGAAAAAGGAAGCATTTAGGGAGAGGAAAAGCAAAAGCATGAGGCACCATTTCTAAAGGATGCTGAAGAAGCTGTTTGTGGGGGTTCTATTGTTTGATTCCCCACCACATGGCTGTGGTAGTCGTCAAGAAAAAGGCTGCTTGTCTTTTTAAAGGTGCAGGCATCTGCTGCTGCTGTGGGGAGGCTGTGTGGGGTGGGGGGTGCCTCAAAGGGAATAGAAGGGGGAGGAGACAGTGTGTGCAGCATCACAGCTCAAACAGAGACACCTCGTACACACACATGAGACGAAGAAAACTGGCTTGTTCTTGCATCATTTTGGATTAGTCTAGCCTTTGTACTGGAATGTTTCAGCATCATTTTCCAGATGAACTTCATGGCAACAGAATTGTCTCCACCAAGTGTGTGGAAGCTGAGTTTGAGAGAAGCCATGCATAAATTGACAAGCATTTAATTGCCCGGTGATTTGATGCGAGCATGAGGTTATTCTCTGCAGTGCAGTGTTAGGAGCTGGCACATTGCCGTCAAGGATCACAGCAAAGGGAAGAAGGAAGCAGATGGATGTGTACAGTTGCTGACTTACGGGCGCAGGTGTTGGGGGTAAGCAGAGGTAGCTAAGAATGGGAGCCAACGAATCCATGGAGCAAGGACAGACCTTCTGCCCTACTCAGGAACACATGTGAGTCTCAAGCTCAAATGTATTTTTTTAATCACCACTTTCTGCATTTATATTACTTTTGCTGCGTGTAGCCGCCGTACAGGCAAGGGATCTTTGTTGTCATTTGGTTTTGTGATGTAAATAAAGGATCCGCGCACATGCGCAGTCACTTGCACATGGGAATCATTTATAAATGGACCGTGCAAGCCAGATGGAGGCAGTGAGTTCAAGCTGGCCGGCTCCCGTTTTGCCTGCTCCCTATTGTTGTTGCCGCGGAGCAGGAACCCGTTTTGAAATGGAGCACGGTGTGCCGGAATATTACTGGATGATAGAGTTAGAGACAGGGAAAGAGCGCTCCACTTTGTTTTATTTATAGCTCACACACTTGGGCACTGGAGAGGAAGGACTCGTGCAGTGAGATGTCATTTTTAATGTAGGGATGAATGATTTATCACAGGGAAGCTTGGTTAAATCTGCACTGAAGACTTTAATTCACCCCCTATTGCTGGAATGCTTGTGTGAGTTGTCTTTTGCATCACATCCATGTATATTTGACCGTGCTCATAGTTAGGGCTCTGAAGAAAGCACCCAGGAAAGCAAAATTGGAAGTGGTTTGAGTTGACACAACCAATGTTCTTAAAAAAAAAATCCTAAATAAAAGTTGTGTCGTGATGGATGTTGGGAATTGTGTCCCTGAACCATCCATCTGATCTCATTATCGCAATGCTAATCTTTTTAACCCTCTCTTTGGTGCTCATGCAACACATTTTATTTATTTATTTTTATGTGCCATCTGGCTGCTCTCAATATGTCAGATTAGGCTATGTGGGATTACCTCATTCTTAAAGTGGGAACCCAGTTGGTTCATTGTTTTGAGAATCATTCTGGATTTGGTTGTGTTCTCGGTGTAAAGAGGTTGAAAACATTTCTCCAGGGTTTCTCTCAAAACTGCAGCTGATTTGGGCTTTCGTCGTAGTCATTAATAAAACCTCTTCATGCTGCGCCCTGATCATAAAATGACACTTGTAAACAACATGACTACTGTAGTTCTTTGTAAACAGGAAGTACAATACCCATTACCTCATCATCATCATCATCATCATCATCATCATTATCATCATCATCACTTTCCAAGGCACTTTTGCACAGGTGAATAACAGAACAATCGCTCCCTCTGCTGGTAGATTTCCTTCTCATGTATAGTACAGTACAGTACACACAAATAAGCATATATGGAAAATATATAGTAATATAATTTATTACTGTACACTGTAGACAGAATGGTATGTGCAATTTAATCCATTTTATTTTGTCAAGTGGTTGCACACAATAGAAGCAGGCGGCTCAAGATACATTTTTTAAAATTGATGTCTCATGTACTTAAAAAAAATGTATCCGGAGCCAGATGATTTTATTTCCTGAATCCACTTGTAAATGTAAAGCAGGAGATGATGTCTGTTGTTACTTGTATTTACTCTGTATTCTACAGCCCATTTCAATTGATCAATTAAAGATAATTGAATTTATATTAATAATTGATCAATGAAATTGGCACAAGGGACAAACTTTATTTATTATGTATCTCTGTTATCTGCTGAAATGTATGTTTATAGTGTACTTCCAATCTAGTATATGTGTTTGCATTGTATCAAGTATCACATGACAAGAGATGACTGATTGATGGGGGTTGGGAGGGAATAGCTGGTTCGATAATGTAGTGCGTAAACTAGGGCATCAGTGAAAAGTGAGGAAATAATGACAGAAAGAAGAAGAAGAAGGATCCACAGAACATATGTGATATGGAGGGATCAGTCAATCAGTGTGAACAGCAGCGGTAGGTATCCATGCCTCCTCCATCCTCTTGTTATTCGGTATTTGTCTCAACATTGGCTGGTGCTCTGTTTATTTAGATTTGTCCCCCTGCCCTGCATTCGTTGCGAGAATTTATTCTAACATTAAAGACATTGTCAGATGAGTAAGAGTCATGTCACATGCGTTGGATGAAAAAGGATTTACATACACATGTACCACTAACTATGGATGCTCAATACATACAGTAGCTTTAAAGTAAGGCACAAGATGATTACATTCCATCGTCTGTTTAGTGTACTAAAATAGTTATAAAATGAAGCTGAAAAACGTATTCATTTGATAGACTTTAGAGGTCCATGTTTGGTCTATAATACATGAATGTCTGTGTCATGTGCAGCCAGACAGTTTTCCTCCACCATTATGAAACATACGGCGGCAACTCCAGTTACCATAGAAACATCAGTTAAGCAGTTGCATGGAAAAGAAGGCGCCTCAATAAAGACAAACTGAGCATTGAAATGAGGTATAATCAGCTTGTACAATCTATTTGTATTTCATTTTCTTGTCACACTAGCTTCCTCACAATCAAAAGGATGCGGCTTCATATCTCGCCGCAGGCCACTGAGTGAATCTCCCTGTGCTTGTATGGGCTTTCTCTGGGTATTCTGATTTTCTCCCACATGCCACATCTCTTCATCTTCGTTTTTATTGTCCACGTGTCAGAGTGGCCACATCCCAAAAAGACAAAAGGTGCGTCTGTCTCCATGGTAATATCAGCATAATATAAATGTCGTCCGTGTACATGAATTCTCGATCGAGTAAAGCGGTGGGAGAGAAAGACAGGTAGGGAGGGGGAAAGTCGATGAAGAGACGAAGGCTCTGTGAGGGAAGGGAGATTGTGCAAGCAGTCTGCAGCCTCATTCAGATGGGAAGGCGTCTTTTGCAGCTGACCGGTGGCTATGGATGATGATCACTGGAGAAGCAATGAGGAAGGACTGAGACAGTTGATCAGAAAGGGGAGAGCTGAATGTTGAAAATCACAGTGGAAGGGATCCTGTGCAGAACAGACAGTGGGCGTCTACCTGTGTATCAGACGCTGGCTGTCATTTTTTGGACGTTATGGCGGTGAGTGCGTGGCAGGCTCTGTCTCCACTGCAGTGGGCTCGCTGGGGCTGGGACACGCTGCTGGGAGGGGCGGCAGGCAGTCCAGACCTGGATCCAGCTTTCGGGTTGTTCCGGCGTCTCTCCTGGAGCTCACGTCATGACAGCATGATAAAGGCTGGAGGGGCGCTGGTCAGACAGAGGTGAGACAGGATGGGATGCGAGAGACACATGCAACTGAATAGCACAGTGATGATCATTTGGGCATTGATTCCAATGTATTTGTTGTTCATTTGAAACATTTCTGGTGCTGTTGAAAAACAAACCAATTGTATTTACATCTGTTGTTGTCTCCCATACCTGACATTTTATATGTGTACTCCGAATCGCCACGCAAAATTATTGACCTTGACCTAATGCTGGGCTGGTAAAATATCAATGACTATTAGCTCACGATCATGGTGATATCAGAATGATCCATAGCAGCGTTGACTTTGTTTGCAATTGTCTTTTTGTCGTAGGAGTTCTGACTCTGAGGGAGCATTCGAGACTCCTGAATCGACAACACCAGTGAAGGCTCCCGCAGATCCACAGAACCAATTATTACCCACTGATGACAAAGGTCAGAGGGAAAAAAATACAATGGTAGTCAAATAAAAGGAAAAAAAGGGGCTCCTCTTGCAACACCTAGTGGAATTAAGCAGTACTTTTCGTTTTCATCTTTATCCAGACATGTCTGGGTGGACTGATGATCTCTGATTGTGATTATTATTTTTGCAGATCTGGCTTTGTCAACAAATGTATCCAGCAGAATTGCAAGACTGATATCTATCTATCTATCTATATATCTATATCTATCTATCTATCTATCTATCTATCTATCTATCTATATATATATATATATATATATATATATATATAAGACTGACAATGTCAACAAATTACATACCATAGATAATGTCACATATTGCCAATTCTTTGTCTTGAAATATCGATTAGCACACAGAGTTGTGAATGTGATAAAGTGCTTGTATTACTTTCAACTTAGTACTCTGCGATTCCCACCTCTAAACAGTCCAACGTTCAATACAAAGACAAATGAACCTTTTTAACAGATGTAGCAGACTAGATCAACAGAACTAGTCAAACATTTTTGACTCGGTGATTTGCACTGCGCTGCTATGCACAAGTCACCAGGCGCGATAATTTGTGAATTTTTGCACATAGTAATGACATATATTTAAAATAAATACAGAAACAAATACAAACATAAACCATGATTAAGTACCCTGCATTTTCTTTATCAAACCATATTCATTTTATAGTTTAATCACTGCTCTGTATTAAAAATGAAATTCATGAGGAGGCATTGTAAAAATCCACGAGCCATTGACACCCTTCTAAAAAGATGTGTAATTTCCTGTTCATAATGATCTTTTCTTCACTTTTCTCAGGAGAAGATACCTCTGTGAGAGCCCTCTCATCTGACGCGATTTCGGAGCCTCTTGCAATAGTTTTCGATGAGGACAGGCCAATTGCTGCCAGTGGCACGTACAACATCGAACATTTTGCCTCCGACACAACAAGTCAACCACTTACTCGTTCTCTCAGCCTCCAGGGTGGAGAACTTGACACTTCCGGCTTGGATGGATCGGCAACACAAGGCTTCCGCCCTCATTCGGAATCCTTCAGCGTAGGCACAGATAGCAATCCGGGGACATTACGCAAGCCCAGGAAGGTCCGCCCTGCATCTGTAAAGAAGAAGCCTCTCCTGAGGCAGAACTCCAACCCGGAGAGGCCAAGTTCTACGATTAGCACCCCAGAGATCATTAAGCGAGCAAAGCATCAAACCGTGACTCCGGAGGGAAAAGAAAGCCAAAGTCCTGCAGAAGGTGGAAGTCCTGCAGGAACCCTCAGAAAGACGAGAACAACCCGTGTGGACACTCCACCTCCTCTACCAGAAGAAAACACTCATATAGAACCAGAGAGTAGTCTCGCTGGCCCTGCCTCACCCTTGTGCCGGGAGAAGAACCGTCTTCCGGCTAGTCCTCCTGTAACAGAAAACCTCACCAACCCACCCAGTGGCTCCTACAAATGGGATCCAGCGAACTTTGAGAGCATAGACCCATTCAAGACTGGTGGGAGTAAGATTGCCAACTCTCCTGTTCTTGGCCGAAAAGGTCTTGCATGCGCCCCGATTCTTACCCCGCCACAAAGTCCCCCTACCTCTGCTGTCAGTCAGCTTCCTCATCCAGCTTCTGCAGAGGCACCAGTTACCAAACCCGAAGAGCAACCTCCTCTACCAAAGCGGGAGTCTGTGAGGCTGGAGTTTGATTACTCAGAAGAGAATAGTGAGGCATCACACGGAGCGTCTCCCCCACCAAAGAAACTGGGCAAGAAACCTGGTGCCAAGATGCCGCTGAGGAAACCAAAGTCTGGGTTAAAGAAGGCCCACCCTGGACAGACAGAGCAGCTGGACAATAACCTTCCAGCAGAACACAATGGGAACGAAGAAGAAAAGCCCATTTCCAGGGGTTCTTATGACTTTGAGTCGAATAAGTGGGACGATCCAAATTTCAATCCGTTTTTGACCAAGACAGCCGTAGCTAACTCTCCGAAAGCATCTGGGCCTAACTACAGTTTTGATTTTGACGACTCCATAGTCGATCCTTTTAAGTCCTCCAACAAGATGGCAACCTCACCCCCAAAGGCCTCGGCCTCCTTTGAGATGTCATCAAATGATGACATGGAAAATGATAACGACAATATCGGAGAGCTGGAAGATCAAAATCAGAACAAACCGGCCAAAAAGAAGAAAACTCCGATCAAATCGTAAGTTTGTTGTATTCACACTGAGTGGTTATTGCACTCAGGTTAACATTATTGGTGTTCTTTTGGTTGTTTGGATCTGCTTGTCTTATGCATGGCCCATTTTTCTCGAATGCCTTTTGTCCATCTCTCTGTCTCCTGGACCAGTGGATATGAAAAGTCCACACAACCCTTTTCATATGCCAGCTTTTTGTAATTTCCAAAAATGTGATCATGATGAAAACAATTCTAAACCTTTTCCACCCTTAATGTGATTTTAAAAAAACCTGTATAACTCAAGGGCGGCCCGGTAGTCCAGTGGTTAGCACGTCGGCTTCACAGTTTGCATGTTCTCCCCAGGCCTGCGTGGGTTTTCTCCGGGTGCTCCGGTTTCCTCCCACATTCCAAAAACATGCGTGGCAGGCTGATTGAACAATCTAAATTGTCCCTAGGTGTGAGTGTGAGTGCAGATGGTTGTTCGTTTCTGTGTGCCCTGCGATTGGCTGGCAACCGATTCAGGGTGTCCCCCGCCTACTGCCCGAAGACAGCTGGGATAGGCTCCAGCAACCCCCGCGACCCTAGTGAGGATCAAGCGGCTCGGAAGATGAATGAATGAATGAATGTATAACTCAATTGAAAAAAACATGAAATGTGAAAGAATAAATGAGGTAAGAATAAGTGAGAAATTACATTTATTGCTGATTTATTATTATTATTATTTATCTCAATCAGAGGTACTTGAACGTGTGGCAGGTGCGCAATCTTGTCCAACCACACTGTCAGTTTTTTATTTCTACTTCCTCTATCTCAGGTATTATTACTATACATATACTGGTATATATATGTTTATATATGTATGGTTTTTTTTTTTCAATTTAGTTGTACAGGTTTTAGGTCATGTTGGGGGAAAAAGATTTTGAAATAATTTGTCTTGGTTCTCCTATAAAAACATTCCAACCGAGTAGTGTAGACTTTTTCTGTATTCTCGTGTCACAGGAGGTCCAGAGGTGTGCCCAAACTCTGTTGTTTGTTGTAAGTACAGGGACAAGACAACTCTCCATCTTACTTCACTCCCAGTTCCATGTGGATCCCCATAAACCAGCATGTCAGTTCTTTTTTTTGGGGGGGGGGGGGGGCTTATCAATCAGCCTTTAACATCTCAACAGCCCATGACTCAGTCAACACACCAACATCCCATTTTTTTGTCACTAATACTCGACAGAAGCTAAAAGATATTAAAATCGTCTATGTTTTATATCTAACCAGGGTGAGATTCATCAAAATTGACTTGTAACCTTTCAACAAGCAGCGAAACTGTTTCGGAATGTTTATGACGTCCTTTTCGCCGGTCTCCATTGGAAGTATTTGTGTATTGCCGTTTGCAAAAAGCATTGCACGCTACTGAAGTAGGCTATTACTTGAATGTCATTTAACAATCTATGGCAAGTTTTACACCGGGGTGCTTTATGATGACTGGCAATGAAAAGACTTTGTACAACAATTAGTGTGTAATTGTACAGAACATTACGCAGTGTTGAAATATTATACGTTTGGTTTTTTTTTACACGTTATTCTTTCTTTTTTGCATCAGTCAGCTTTCTCATAATTGGCAGTAAATGTCATCAATGTCTTCCTAACCAACCTGCTACATTAACAAATACTTTGGCTGTATCAATTTTTTCTTTGTTTTTTTGTGTTAAGTAATCAAGTCTACTGTCACTGTAAAGCAATCTTACTGTGTTAAATTGCAGTCCAATATAGAATTTTTTTTAAAAACGGTTCAATCTTGTGACTATGCAAAACATCAGAGTCTTGTTTCGCAGAGGTTAGGGATCGTAAAGAGTTTGGAGCTGATTGTGTGACTCTCGATTAATGGCGGTCTGTTTCTCCAGCAATACTTTTAGGGTAAAGCGGTCACCAAAGAAATCACAGTTGTCCGACAACGCACAGGTAACGTTCATATACTGTATACATATCCTGTATATAATTTACTGTGCTCTATGAGTTCCGTCTAACTTTGTTGGTTTCTATGGCAGGATGCAGATGACCCCGCCTCCCTTCCTCCACAAGACGGCCACGCCACAGACGAGGAGAAGCTGGCCTCCTCCACCAATCACAAGTGGGCAGGCTTGCACGACGTCGATGCAGACTTGAACTCTGACCAGCAGGACTTCCCTCACCCATCGGATCTGACATCCTTTGTCAATGAGAGCGGTCTTCAGTCTTCAGGTGAGAAGTCCTGTCCAGTCGCTGTAGTCGCAGTAGAGTTCATCTTTTGACTTGAACACACACACCATAACATTCAACAGATTCTTTTACAACATAATTGGACGGACAGTTTGTTTTTTTCCTTATTGAATTTAGCTGCGTCATGGACATAAGCACTTTGTCCCATTTTCTTACTACTCTAGTTAGTTGCTCGAACTCAGTCCATCTGCAGTCTGTTGGAGGTGTCGGCCATCGAAACGCTTCATCCGCGTCTGTTTTGCCTTTCAGTGCAAGACTATGAAATAGAGTACATGGAGAAAATTGGCTCTTCCTCATCTGTGAGTATTTGATCGAAGTTCCTCCTGCCATCATCTGTATCAGCACATGCCCACGCCTCAGCGGTTACTTGACAGAATCAAAAATATGTTACCAACTCACTCACTTTCACATTTCTGGTAGCCACCGTCTGTGAAGAAGCCGTCACTATTTCTAAAGTTGGACTCGCTATCAAACACCGTAACCAAGGATACACATGGATCGGAGCCCAACTCCCCGTGCACAGGGTAAAACTGCAGTAGTGAAGTTGACATTTGAAATAGCGCATTTGCTTGTGGATCAAGCTTCTACAAATTTGGATTGAAAGCGTTCTCTTTCTGTGCAGGAGTTTTGAGGAAATGGAGGCTCAGATAACAGCCAGCATGAAGACTCCCGTCTTAAATTCCCGGCCAGGTCCCGAAGGCTACGCTGGAGAAAAGGGCAGGAAAAGAGAAAGCGAAGTGCTCAGTCGAACACAAAGCACAGAGAGGGATGAGCAGGTGTGTTAACCAAAAAAAAAGTGTTTCTTGATGAATGTTGTAAATCATTGGACCGTGTAGCTTTTTGTGCATTTCTTAAAAAACATCACTGTCATGTCACCATCATTTCATTGAATTTCCAATATGTATACCATGTCCGTTATTACGACGAGTGGATAGATATTAACACCATTCTTAGAACTCAGTGCGATCCCTTGTCGCCAGGTTGACAGCAATCAGGGTTTGGAAAACTCCACTCAATAATCCAATGAGTTCCCAGTTCTGCCACTTAGTCGCTGAGCGCTTGCTTTGCCATGCTGACCTCAAACCCCCCGCCTTCCTGCGCCCTGTGCCCACCCTACCCCAACCCCCGGTCACCCACTATAGCTCAATAGCCAAGAGGTCCCATCTTCAGCCCTGACCATGTCCCTGTTAGAAAGACTGTCCGAGTGTGACCATCCAGTGCAGTACCTGGAGCCCGACCTCGCTGAGACCAACCCTAATGCATTCGCCCAAAAACTCCAGGTGTGTTAACAACCTGATAACTTTCCTGGTCTTCTCTCTTTTTTTATGCAAACATCCCACCTTTGACTTTTCATTCCCTCCTTGTTGTGAGAAATGTTGAGTGACGTGACATCAGACCGAGTTGGGGGGGGGGGGGGCGTGGTCAATTCAAGTGTTGTATATGCTTTTCCTTGACTCTCTCATCCTTGGGCCGCACCCCCAACATTCGACGATAACCCCCAATTTGTGCGGCCCAGGAGGAGCTGGTGCTTGCTGCCCTGCGGATAGAGGCTCTGCAAGTAGCCAAAAACATCTCTCAGTGCCCCTCCCTCTCCACTGTAACCCCCCAGGTACTGCGTTGATTCGTCCTGCACCTGATTCAAGTGTGTGCCTGTGTGCGCTTTGCCCAGGATGCATTTTGATGAATGTATAAGACCTGGACTTTAGAAATGGTGCATGAGTACCCCTCCCCTTAAAACACACCGTTCTGAGTGAACTCATGGCCTTATAAACCCGTCGGCTGCACCACTGTATTGTCAGCCCCTGCGGGCATCAAGCTCCCCTCATCCCAAATTTAACATGTCTAAAAACCTGCAGTAAGCACTCTCGGGCTGATGACCCCCAAAGAACAGAGTGTTGCATCACTTTAGATCCCTGCCTTTCTTTTGCATGTTGCCCGTTCACAAGAGGCTTGAATGTGACTGGTAAAGAAGCAGAGACGGCATTTAGTGCTCATCACGGAGCTCATTTGTTGGGTTGATCATTTTACACATTACAAAATACTGGTCACATTCGGTGTGTTTCGTGTTACTGAAGCAACTAACATACATCTATTACAGGCTGGTGTCTTTAGTTTTCTCTCTTTTTTTTTTTGAATCCCCAATTTCAGATTTTTTTTTTTTGCGTCAAAAAGATTTAGCGGCTTTTCCTCCGAGGAGCACTTCAATTTTACAGATGCCACATGACGTGTCTGCATCTCTCCCCAGTTATCTCTCATGTATATCTCAAGCATTTGTCCCACACATTTCGCAGTCCCGCCTTAAGAAACCCAGCACACGACGGTGGAACATCAATGGTTCACCCTTACTGAAAGTAAGAGGAACACTTCCTGTATATGACCTGCCCTTGTAACACGTGTCCTGCTCAGTCCTCAGATATTTTGACAGTAGTGCTTTTCAGTCAATTAGTTTTTGGATCTCAGTACACTAGATGCAATACAAACGGATGCAATTATAGAACAGTGATTCCCAACCAAGCCATGGAAAGTTAGTGTTTTGCGACCAGGCCTGAGATCATCAGCTGTGCCTCGTGAAACTATCCAATGTCGCCTCATTGGTGTGAATATTATTATTTATGTCATCCATCCATCCATTTTCAACACTGCTAATCGTGAACAGGGTCGCGGGGAGTCGCTGGGGCTTGTCCCAGCTGACTTCGGGAAAAAGTCACGACTACACCCTGATCTGGTCGCCAGTCAGTCACATGACATATAGAGAGACCAACAACTATCCACACTCTCATCCACCCCATCACTGAGTGGGAACCGATCCCCTGCCACCCATACACAAGTCAAGCGAGTGTACCACTACACCATCAACGACTCTATTATTTATTTCATACAAATAATACATTTTTGTTAATTTATCTATGACAGGCAGAAAAATTGAATACCCTTCCACAATATGGCGTAACGGTCCTGTTAGCATTCCTAACAATACAGTAATAGGTTTACTGTATACACAACAAAACCGGCCTAGAATTCACCCGGGATACGTAAACTTTTGTGATATATTTGTTGGGCTGGTGTGTTTTTCCAATATGAAACCTACACCTTGGATGAATAAAGGTTGGGAAACGCTAATATAGATAGAGTGTCTCTAATAAAAAACACTTCGTTGGAACCTCAATTTTAACCTACAATTTCAAATATATATATAATATTATCTTTTTTTTTACTATGCATGAAATGTATGGTGCATTTGCTATGGCTATTTTTAATGCTAAAATTAATCAAGCAACTTAAACGTTTATACTGTATATTTAAAAAAAGAAATTGAAAAATCCTCAACTCATGTAAAAATCACTTCAACAGACATACAAAAGAAGCAAAAGGATATGTGCGCAGTTTAGAACCGATCGCAAATAGAAAGGCCATCAACACATTTCACTGACAGATTCGGTTACTTGTGATTGTTGGAACCACCACGAAATAGTCAAGACAACTGTCCAAATACCAAAAGACTGTACTATATACCCCCTACTAGCTCCTTTAGACCCATTTAGTGGAGACCACCCTAATGTACGCAGCCAGCGGTCTCATCTTAACTAACATACACTTCCTGTGAGAATGTGTGTTTTAGGTTCTTTAGCATCACTCGTAATGTCTCCTAAAGAGAAGAAGCGATCTAGCTGTTGTGCTCCTTCATGTAGTTTTTGTCCTCCTCCGTTTTCATCTCATCCCTCTAATGTTGTGTTTCACTTTATCTCTGTTAGTCGTGCTGCTTTGGAATGTGTGTGTGTTTTTGTAGCTTTTTCACAATGCCAAGACAGTACAAGTTGGAAATGAGGAGGTGATTTCCAGTAATATTATATGTTGGCTATGTATGGAGGTGCTTTTTCTGTCATATGAGACTTGCAAACGCTGTTAAACCTTTATCGGTTTGGACTATGGAATAAAACTGTCTTTGAAGGCAATACAGTTGACAGTCACCCTACCACCACATTTGGAGCGAAACCAAGAGTTGAGAATCTCCTGATTGCTCCAAGATTTTATTCTCTCCTCAGCCGTGTTATAGTAGTTTCAGTGTCATTTCAGCTCCCTGTGGTCTCACCCTAATCCATCTCACTGAATAAATCCCCTCAGAATGTATTCGCTTTAGCGAACTACAAAGGGCCACCGGCCTCTTCCAGTTGAACATCTTGTAATGTTTGGGTCTGGTCTCATGCTATGTTATTAGAAAAGAAGTCAGCAATCAGCCAGGATTTGATTGCGGTAACAGAAGTGATAGAACGTAATGTGCTTTACCATGAAACTAACATGTTTGTCATGCTCTGCGGTCTGCTCTCCTGCCCCTCCCCTCTTCTATTTGATGCCGTTTTCTGCCCGTACCCCCTCCTCCCGTGCCTGTGCCAATCGCAAACAAGCTTTGCTCTCTAACAAGCCAATCATTTGGCTATGAAGACTGTTCCATCAACTCATTCTGCAGCTGACCAAGTCTTCGGAAACATCGCAAGCCTGCCTCATTTACATATTGATTTTGCTGTGTGGTACCTTTTGATGCTATTGGATGCTGGCTTGTAGTTGAGGTTCAGGTATCTTGCTGAGAACGTTCAGTCCAGCCACATGTAGCGGAGGGTTTTGTCTTGACTGGGATTTAACTGGCTATGTTTCCTTTCCTTTCGCTCCTCTCCTTTGGATCATGGGAGCAGCACAGAGATGTGTCGGCACCATCTGAGGGTTCAGTATCCAAGAACATGCTGTACGCCCGCACTGCTAACAGCTACATCGATGGAGAGAGTCCACATCTTCCCAAAGATCTGGACCACTCGCTGGGAATCGCAAAAGAGGAGGTGCCCCAAAATCTTTTTTTTTTAACACTGTCAGCTACTCACACACTCTGCGGTACAAATGACTTTCAATACAATAGCTGTAGAATTGATGATGCTACTAAGATTTTGTCAATGCTGTCCGAGACATCACTTTACAAAATGTTTAATGTTGTGTGTTTTTGCGTGGTCGCTACATTTCCTATTCAGGGGAATCCAAACTACAGACCTGCAACCTTAGCATGAAGCTTCTGGAACTTACACAACTTGACTTGTTTGACTTTTTTCCGAAGTTTTATATATTATATATACATAGCGCTAGCTCGATAGTGTGACATAACGTTTTTTTAAACTATTGTTTCCTCAAGATATTAGGATCAGCTCTGCGGATGATGCATTTTTACACCACCATAACTGACAACCACAACACTACACAGCAGGTTTATGAAATCATCGTCATCTTGAAGAATGGTCAAGCTTTTGCATTTGATTGTTGTGAAGTTGTCTCACACTGTTGTTTCACACTCAATTCTATGAGATACTTCCTGCTTTAGATCGTAACAAAAGAGAGGGAGGCGCAGGAGTGGCAGAGGAAATACGAAGACAGCCGTCAGGAGGTGCAGGAGATGAGGTATCATGCTTTGCTTTGAATCGTCACTCATAAAATAAAATAAAATGCTGTCAGATCGGATGCACCTATCCCATATATTTGTCTAAAATGTGTACGGTGTAGCTTACACATTTTATCATGCTCTTATTCAACTAATATGCCAACAATTGACCACCTGTATTTGTGCTCAACAAATGTCTTTTCATGTACTTAAAAGGATGTAGGGATAGAAATGTTGATGGTGGTCAAAAGGTCCAGCTGGTCCACTAAAGCATTGACGACTTAGTTTACTTAATTTAGATGAGTGAGATCAAGAAGAAGTGGGAGAAGGATTGGGGGGAGGGGGGGGGGGGGGTTATTATTCCGCTTGCATTTGTTCATATGCCCCCCCCCCCCAAAAAAAAAGCATAGAAATGATAGCACATTATAGAAGTTGTTGTTTTTTTTAAACATTGTATTTTATTTTGGGCTATGTAAATAATGCTGGCCTCAAATTTCATTGGGTTTGCTTTATATTAAGTACTACAGAGTCACATCTTTCCACATTCTTATCTACAGGAGGATTGTTTCTGAGTATGAGAAGACGATTGCACAGATGATCGGTGAGTTTGCGATTGGATACAATCGCGTCACTTTGAAGTGACTTTGTGCACATTCAAATTGCTTGGAGTCACAATTCCTCACGCCACCTTTTAGCGCACTGCAAATTGGAGTCTACGCACATGATGCCAATCCATTGTCGCTGATTCTGAAGGTGCTTCAGCTCAAATCCAGCTTGACTGCTTGCTCTTGGCCTTTTTATTTTCCACGGGACTTTTGAAACCTGAAAGTCACACTCTGCTAATGCTCAGCTCTCACGTGCCTCGGGCTCCCAGCTTGACTTAACACAGTCCCTTTTGTTTCTGTTCTGCTCCTATGTGTGCCCCTTACTATTTGATAATCCCGACAGGCATGCCAGGTGAGTACTGCAGCCTCGTGCTTCGACTTGTGTACTCGCTCGCATCTCCCCATTCGTTTGTCACAGAAGGAGCCACCGCAACTCACAGCCTGCCTCATGTGCACGTTCATATGCTTGTCCATCATTTCATTCTCATTTGTGTATAAGTCTTGCCATTTTCTTTCCGTTTGGCTTCGCGCCAGCGTTGATGTGGTCAAGATGTTTCTGGTATGCATGCCATGGCCTTTGTTTGACAACATACGTGGTTGCAAAACTATCAAGGTTTTGTAGGTTGCTGTCGCTGTGGCAGCAAGAAAGGCAGGAGTGGAGATTTTGGAAAAGATCTGATCCGAAACTGAACTCTATCTCAGAAAAAAAAAAAAACCTTACAAGTCTCCGAGTGCACTCGCATCAAGAAATATGTAGAATGCTTGGACAGTTTCTTAGCCCAAGTATTTTTAAGCATTACTGTCTTATAAATGGTATACCTGCCAAACTGCGAGAGGCAGAACATGACTAATGGGAATGCCCAGTTAAAAATAATAAATCAATCAATAAATATAATCAAGATCCCTATATTTCTAATGAAATGTTTTTAAATCTGATTGGATTCAAAAGAGGCCATAAAAGGTTCCTTTACCCTATAAAGGGTGACTTTGACACAAAAGTAACCCAACTCTCTGTCTCTATCTGTGATGATCCCTTTTTTCATTCTCTCTTTGTTTTGTTGTTCACAAAATCTACATTGCAAACAATCTGTCTAAATATTTTTCCAAATGTATGTCCGTTTACATTTTAACAGTTTGCTGTACCCAATTCAAGTCTCTATACCAGATACACTGTTATGTATGTGTGCATTGTAGAAGATGACCAGAAAGAGAAGTCTCTGTCCCACCACACCATTCAACAGCTGATCATCGAAAAAGACCAGGCCTTAGCCGACCTCAACTCCGTAGAAAAATCTCTGGCTGACCTCTTCCGACGCTATGAGAAGATGAAAGATGTGCTCGAGGGTTTCCGCAAGGTACGTTTTGTTCACGGGGACTAAAATACCATGACGGACCTTGTCAGTGACTGAATAGCTTGAAAACCAAGATGAATTTAAGGAAATGATTGTCTGTGTCATTTGTGTAGAATGAAGACGTGTTGAAGAAGTGCGCTCAAGAGTATCTGTCCAGGGTACGCAAAGAGGAACAGCGGTACCAAGCTCTGAAGATTCACGCAGAGGAGAAGCTAGACAAGTAAAGCATGTTTGGCAATTTGAATTGAGGGCAACAGCAACATGCCGGACTTGTTGGTGTCACTAGCGAGACCCGCAGCAAAAGTGCAACAAAAGCAGCCAACGTATGAAGACCCGAACCTCCGGTCACTGCGCAACCAGCTTCGCCATTTGAGCCACAGCCACCCAGCAATAAATGCTTTTGTTGCTCCGCTGGTCGCTGGTGACACTAGCAAGTAAACTGACCTGACCTGACAAAACCTGGGACTTGGACATCCGTCGGACATCTACAAATGTGCCTTGTGTGTTTCTAGGGCCAATGCAGAAATAGCTCAAGTGAGGGCCAAGTCCAAGCAGGAGCAGGCTGCCCACCAAGCCAGTCTGAGGAAGGAGCAGATGAAAGTGGATTCTCTGGAGCGCACGTTGGAGCAAAAGGTCAGTTGGATCACAGCACTTCATCTGACCAGGCACGAATCCGATTTGGTTACTTCATTGAGTCAAAGTGAAGTCAAATGTCATGGTGCATGATGGCCAATGTTGTTCAAGGGTGACATTTCAAATATTCTTTTATTTCAATTAGTATCCTGATGCCTGCAAAAACTAAATGTATTTTTTAAAAAATGCAGAGGATTCAGGATACATCTCAAAGTCTAGGGGTTGAAAACGTCAGATTATACAAACATGTGAGGGTTGTATTGTATTCTAACTTCTGATTGTCTCTGTCAAACTGTTTTCCAGAACAAAGAGATTGAGGAGCTAACGAAGATTTGCGATGAGCTAATAGCCAAGATGGGCAAGTGCTAGCACTCACACGCCGTTCTAGATCAGTCAACCACATCAAGCCTCGTTCACATATGAACGGAGTAGTTGTGTTGGAGGGGAAAAAAATACTTGGATAGACTCTTCAAGCCACACTGGTCTTACAGTAAATTTTCTACTGACATTGTGTATACAGGATGCGCACAGATGGCTTACTTTTCATCACGCTGTATATTTTTGATGTGTCACTGCATTGTACTGTATCAGGGGTCTTAGTTTGACGTTTTAGAAACTGCACCATATCATTAATTTCTATAGCAGAGTGTGTGTGTGTGTGTGTGTGTGTGTGTGTGTGTGTGTGTGTGTGTGTGCGTGTGTGTGTGTGTGGGTGTGTGTGTGTGTGTGTGTGTGTGTGTGTGTGTGTGTGTCGCGCATATGTCATTAACATATGCATATGTTAATGAGGATTGCTTGTGGGTTTTATCGTTATGATGTTGCCATGACAGCCACTGAGGGAGAAGACTGTTTACCCACTCCTCTGAATGCCTCCTAAAAAAAAGGAAAAAAAAGACAAAAAAGGAGCAACAGCCCATTTTATAGTATGATCCAGTGCTAAGAGAATAAAAATAACCACTGTAGCTTATTGCATGCGAGAAAAAAAATCTTGTCCGTTTTGTATAAAATGTTAATTATGGAAGAGACATTTTTATGTGCTCCCCGAGTAAAACACGGATGAGTATTGATTTGTCTGAATTTTTATTTTCGTGGGAACAGTAGCCCATTGTGCTTCCCTCGTGTGACCTTGTACTTTGTAGATATTTGTCATAATCGTCATAGTTGTCTTGATGAGACCATGGGACTTTATTTTTCTTAGTTTATTTTGATATAAACCAAACTAATTGTGACTGTATTCAGATGTGCCCCGGTTCTGCTTGGGTTGTTGTGTCACACTGATGAGTAACATGTCTCCACAGCTGCTGTACAGCGTCTGCTTACAAAGTGCAATAAAAGATGGCAATATAAGCCGGTGGTTATTTCCTTTTACCACACAAATCATATGTGAGCTACCTATCTAATTAGGAATTATTTAATATAAATACAATGTGATCATCCCACTGAAATGGATAAACGTCCACTCCACCGGAATTTCTTCCAATTCTGTGTTCAGGGAGACAAATATTCATTTTTCCCACAATTTGAAACAGTTCCCAACTGTTAGGTTAAAAAAATCTGACAAACTTAAATCAAAACACATACATTATAAAGAATGGTTGATTTTTCCAAATCCTCAAGCAATTATTTATTAAAAATTAGCAACAATTTTAGCCAACTTTTGTGTTATTATCTGAGACAGACCTTTGAATTTACTGTATTTGTTTGTACACTGGCCTCCATAGTTATTGGTATCCCTGTTTAAGATGTGTTCTTTAGCTTCTAATAATTCTTTTTTTCTAAATATTTCAGAGGCATTTTTAAGTGGGAGTAAAAACCAAAATTTTATAGCATTCTTTGACATCAAATCAATTACTAGCACAGCTGATGTTAATACTGTATGCAACCTGCACATAATTTATGTTTCACAACATGGGACAAAGTAGAAAGAGAAAGCTTTTAAAAAGCATCCAGCAACTTCTGCACTCTGCTCTTTACCTCACTCCATAGGTTTTTAAAGGGGTTGAGATCTAGGGCCTGAGATTGCCACAGGAGGAGCTCAATTCTGTCTGGTAAACCATTTCCACAAATTTCAGGAAAACAGTGTGCTTCTGCAATAAAAATTGAACTTATTTTAAGGATTTTAACACAGCTTAACCAGGAGTACCGGTAATTATGGAGGGCACTGTGTCTCAATAAATAATTGGTTAATTGATTTTTCTGCAGCAAGCATAGTAGAAAAGTGTTTAGTAAAAATAATTTTAAAAATACTTTGTTTCATTAAATAATTAGTTAATTATAATAAGTGGTTCAGAAGATTTATGAATGGCTGCAAATAGGAAAAATGCAATATTATTAAATTATGGCTTCATTATAACTAAAATAAAAAAGAGCAATATTTTATTTTTAAAGTAAACTTTTTTCATACACTATTGACTTTTTATTTTTCCACATCCATGGATGACCTTGCTTACTTGACCGTTTAATTTTTGTGTGTGTTAGTCTTACTTACATTTTATCTTGCACCAAAAAATCCGAGGAGCGAATGTATATTTCATTGTCTAATGGCAATAAAATCGATTCTGATCGTGAACCTGAAATATACACCAGAGGTAAAGGAGAGGATGGTGGAATGACCGCTGGGTGACGCTGCAGTTACAAACGCAGAACGCGACTTCCGGTTCCGGTTCATTTCTGTTCCGTTTAATTCTGGTCGCAAGTGTTTTGATTCCATTTTCAACCGATATGGATCGAACCCCGTCCAGATCTCACTGGAACGAAAAGTTTCCTTCCCCGCCTTCAGGTTGGGCTCGCACACCCTACAGAGGCTCTGGACACCACGGTGATTTTTCTGCTCGGGGCTACCACACTTACTCACCCAATTCCCCGACGTATTCGCCTGGTTTTAACCGTGGACATAGGGGAGGTTCGCCAGGAAGGTACGGTGCTGGAGGACGAGGCTATGGAGGGTCTCCGGCCATTTTCGGCAGCGGTGGTCGCAATTTCGGAGAGAAGCAGCGAAGGGGAAACCGTTTCGGGAGGGCAGTGAACTTCAGTCCAGCGGCTGTGAACGTACAGGTAAGATACAAAGCTACATGGCGCTTGGTGCCCGTCGTTCTCCAAGGATTTCGACGCAATCAAATCACAACATATACGATGCTTGGAAACAAAACTATTATTTACCCCCCCCCCCACCCCCCCCGTCCAAGCAATAAAAACACAGTGAATTATCTTTAAAATTGAAGGAGACAATCGACCTTATTCCTGGGGACTCTGCTGGAGAAACGAGAAGTGAAGCCACGTGCGGCCATCTTATGTTGCCAATCGAACAGCACCCCTTACTTAAATGAATTGATTTTGCCGCAGTATTTTCACATTATTTTCAGTCTCTACGGCGAAAATGCCCTCGTGTGTATTTGTACAAATAAGCCTGAGAGACGCACGACGTGCACATTTCTTTGCTACGAATTCGAATTTAAATTTTCTCATGAAAGCTGTAACTGCGGGTGTTACTCAAAAGATTCGTTTGTATCATGTTGCCAGAAGCACGAACGGTGAATTGAAAACAAAGCCCATTCAGAAAATTCAGTGAAATGTAAACCGAAACTCTGTCGGTCACAATACCGAGATAATATAATGTGAATTGTCAATTGGGCGCTTTCATATTCTTTGCAGTCCTACACTCTTTATGTTGACATATTGTGTCCAATAAAAACTTGAAAACACTTTTTTTATGAGTGTAAATGTACTGTTGGTCTTTTCCGCCATCCTAATTAAAGTCGAATCAAATGTTATGACCATTGAATGCAGAAATCAAACATAAATGTGTATGACTAAAGTGCCTACTTCGTTTGTTCCTTCCAGCATGAGTCTTCTGGCTCGATCGAGAGGTACTTTAGTCCATCCATGTTGGAGGATCCTTGGGCAGCACTGCAGCCAAAGCACACCGAAACACCACCAATCCATAAACAGGATCACTGTCGCACAACAGAAAGTAGCAGGGAGATCCCAGATTAATGCGAGAATAATGCAGTTTGACTGCATGTGTCTACATTTCCTGTAGGGTTAGGTGAAAATTGTATGCACTGTTTTGAAATTCTGCGTGCTATTTGGGGTTTTAAAAAGTGCCATATTTGGAATTGTTTTCTTGTTCTTGATCAGTGTGAGAAGCGATTAGTTTGATGTGTTTGTTTGTACCATACATAAAATACAGATAATGCACAGGTTTTGGACATTATTATTATTTTTGTCAAATGGTGCATCTTTTCAACCCCCCACCCCCCAAAAAAAGAAAACAACGGGCTAGTTGGATCTTTGTAAATGTATGTGTTGGAATTGCACATATTGACTAAGATTATATATTTTATTTTTAGACTTAGACTTGAAAACCATGTATTTGTAATGGACGAATTATCATTAAATTGATGAAAACCGAACATTGTTATGTGAA
The DNA here is from genome assembly GCF_025434085.1 of Hippocampus zosterae. Lineage (NCBI taxonomy): Eukaryota > Metazoa > Chordata > Actinopteri > Syngnathiformes > Syngnathidae > Hippocampus > Hippocampus zosterae. Next base: position 12,801,563 of record NC_067461.1, on the reverse strand, counting down.
TGTATCCAGTTGATTTAATAATTTTATTTCCGGTATTGGGTATCTGTTTGTCAACAAATCTAATGAGACAACAAAGTACAAGGGCTTGGAAACCTAATGAGTTAAGAGACGCACTCTTTAGTGTTCAGCCACAGTTCAGAGAGGGATGAAGTTGTAAGCACTTACACCGGGGATGGGTGTGGCTAGAGGAAAGATGTGGGAGCTCCTGGATGGAACTCCACTACTGCACAGTGGGTCAATTTGAGGAGATAGAGGAACTAGGAAAGTCAGAACAGAGGGGGCCATATTGAGGGCCTGCTAATCTTGTCTGCATAATATTAGCTTGTCTGACAGATCAGATTAAGTTTCGCAAAACTGTTGGGGGTAGGTTCTTTGGAGGGGGTGGAAGCAACCTGCTTTTTGTCTTAAGATCAAGATAAGGACGTTGACAGGACACCACCATGAGAGCTGTGTTGTCCTGTTTGTTGATCTCGCTTTGTGTGGTCTTGCTCATATCAAATGGTAAGTTTTTCTTTCAATCTTTTCTTTCCACCTTTGAGATTGTTGTTGTACCTCCTTGTTGACTTTGTTAGGTAATTTCATTATACTCTTGTTGCCATCTGGCGATGAGTCTGATTTTGTTTTCTTTAATCTTCCAGAATGCATGAATGAGTCCAAGATACACTGCACATATAATTTAAATTTGGGACGTAGGGAGTTAATAATGAACTATACGGAATGTTGCAAGACTATGTATAATAAAAGCACAGTTAGATTTGCTATTTTTGTCTCTGCTTAGTTCTTGTTCAGCACCTGGCATGCAAAAAGCACAGTCAGATTTGCTATTTTTGCCTCGGTTTAGTTCTTGTTTAGCACCTGGCATGCAATCCCAGCATCTAATCCCTTAATAAGACTGCAAGCTAATGCTTTCATCATGTGTGTAGAGAACTTGTCAGCAATGGTGCATGAATATGCCAGGTATAACGCTACACTAGTTGTGACTCATCTTCACACAAAAACAGTTCCAGGGCGTGAGATACTCGGAGCCAGGGCCAATCCAGTGTGGCGCCCCAAGAGAGATTTCATATGCAGGAGGTGAGCCAGGCAGAGTTAAGGGCGCACCGCCATTTTTTCTTTGTTGTCGCCCTCCGTCGATGATTTTCAAACGGTAATCAATGAAATACAGCCGAATCGTTTTTACCATTGCCTTTACTTTATAGAATAACATTTCACCCAATTTAGAATGCAAAATAACATTTAATATACCGGTACAATATAATATACAAATAAGATACCATAATGAAAAATGCAATTGGTTTGTGCCTGTTATATACTGTACATGTACAGGACAACATACAGTGTCTTATGTAAATAAGGATTCGGTACAACTTTGTCACTACAGAGAAAAATTGATTAGCAGAAGAAGCAATAAACTGCAGTTAATTTTGGTGTGTAGGAATGCGTAGTTATTGACTAATAATAACAATGATAATAATCATAATAGTAACGTTAACACTGATGTAATGTGAATTTGAAAATGCAAACATACTTTAGACCAGGGGTCACCCGAACATGGTGCCCATCAGCACCAGGTCACCCCCAAACAACACATGAGTGGCACGCGGGCCTGTAGTAGCTCACCGGAGATTGGACATTGTGATTTTCTAGGAATGCTGCAGGAGTGATCGTTTGAAAATGCAAACACTGACAAGGACTTATTGAAATAAAGTGTTGTACATTGACATCTTTCTGTTTCCTAATTATTGTGAGAACTCATGAACGTGGCCAATGTCTCATTAATGAATACCGTTCATATGAACATACGGTGACCACATTATTAGAGGTCATTTGAACAAATGTGTTGTTTCAGAAGTGTGTCGCCCTTCTCGATTAGTAGTCGGTACCCAAGAAGTAGCTCCTGTTTCAAAAAGGACAACGACCCTGCTTTCGGCAATTTCACCTGTTGCACAGGGAGGGTTACAAATTAGTGATGGGATTTTCGGTGATCGGGTCATTGGATCGGCTCAGTGAAAAGAGCTGGCTCTTTTTGGCTCTCAAACGGCTCTTTTAAGTTTAGCTTTTCAGTTAAATATGTATGACAAATCTAGCATACATTTTGATAAATCACTTGGTGAAGTATATATAGCACTCTACTGACTTCAAATAGCAAGAATTATCAAGAAATGAAATGGCTTTTTACTAATTTTATTGAACATTAAAAAGGCTCAAAACAAACAAGCAACAGAATTAAACTTAAACCAACAACAATCAAACATTCTGCATCATAACAAAAATAGTGAGCATTGATTGCAACAGCAGCAGTGAACAAAACAAACATGAGCTACTCCTTGCTTTATTTTAAATTTGCAGTCAACAAAACTAAATACTTAAACTCGGAATACTTCAATTTGTCCAGTCTTTGAGAACACCCTCTCTGACGGGACAGATGTTCCTACAATGCACAATCTACTCTCCATTACTTTGATCAAACGAGGGTAGACGGAAGCTCGGTATTTCCACCAGCTCAGTGGATCAGTTGCCCTTGAAATCTGTGGCTCTTCAAGATATGCCCTAATTTAATGTTTGGTGTTTTTGCACGCTTGGCTAATACTGTAAATTAGATTCAGATTGCTTGCCAAACGCCTTTGTGGTTTCCCGGACAGTACCGGGTGATATGAACTAAGGACATCCAATTCACCAAGAAGAATAAGTACAAGCTTAAGAACGGTATCACATCCGGTTCAATGAGCAAGTTTTTCCGCTGTCCTCAAGCCCTATTATTAATGAGTAATTTTAACATAAAAAAACAAAAAAAACGTTTTTTTGGTTTTATCTGTATAGGTTAATTGGTCGCTGCTTCGCGGATTTTCCGCGATAAACGAGGGTTTACTGTAATGCACTTTTAAGATGAAATGAGAATAATGAAGAAAGGAATTTTAAAACCATTTACATGAGCATATAATATCTAAATGTAATACCTGCCTACACCTTACAAACTAAGGAGAGTGCTATAATATGTGTAAAGAATAAAGTATGCACATGTCCTTGACAGCGTGTGCTGTATTGGGTCTGTCTCAGTGACAGATTGAGGCTGCTGTTGTCTTCTTCTCTGATCAAAACAATGTTGTCTTTTCCTGTGATCAAAATAGTGTGTCCCACTCACGGATATTGCACGAATGGCACCTTATTCAAAATATTCATTCTGTGTCTGTTGTGCATTTTTCACTTTTAAATTATCCTGCAGGCCTGATCAAACCTCCTTGCAGGACGCTTCCGGCCGTATGTTATACACCCTTGATGTATAGTGAGGCATTTTTAGCCGAAAAAAACGACCATGTATAGGAAGGCGTTTTTAGATGGAAAAAAACGACCATATATAGTAAATAAAGCGTTTTAACACGAAAAAAATGACCATGTATAGTAAGGTGTTTTTATCGGAAAAAAACGACCATGTATAGGAAGGCCTTTTTAGCCGAAAAAAAACGACCATGGATAGTAAAGGTTTTTTAGTTGAAAATAACGACCATGTGTAGTAAGGCGTTTTAACCCGAAAAAAACGACCATGTATAGTAAGGCGTTTTAACCCGAAAAAACGACCATGAATAGTAAGGCGTTTTTTTCAGAAAAAAAAGACCATGTACTGTATAGTAAGGCGTTTTAACCCCAAAAAAACACGACAATGGATGGGAAGGCGTTTTTAGCCGGAAAAAACCCGCCCATGTATAGGAAAGCGTTTCCAGCCAAAAAAATGACCATGTATAGTAAGGCGTTTTTAGCAGAAAAAAACCCCGCCCATGCATAGGAAGGCGTTTTTAGCCGAAACAAACAACAATGTATAGTAAGGCGTTTTAACCCGAAAAAAACGACCCTGGGTAGGAAGGCGTTTTCAGCCCAAAAAATGACCATGTATAGTAAGCCGTTTTGAGACGAAAAAAAACGACCATGTATAGGTGGGCGTTTTTAGATGGGGAAAAAAAACCGCCCATGTATAGGAAGGCATTTTTAGCCGAAACAAATAACCATCTTTTGTTAGGTTTTTTAGCCAGAAAAAAATGACCATGTATAGGAAGGCGTTTTTAGCCAAATAAAAACCGACCATGTATAGGAAGGCGTTTTTAGCCGAAAGAAAAACGACCATGGATAGGAAGGCGTTTTTAGATTAAAAAAAAAAAGCCCATGTATAGTCAAGTGTTTTTTTAGCCGAAAAAGTTAGCATTGTTTCAAACCCCGCTCAGTAATGTGTAAAAATACAAAGCCATTTTCCTGCAAACCCTCCAGAGTGCATGTGAAATACGCCTATCGTGCAGAGCTAGTCACAGTTACTGGTGGTGTAGAGGTATACTACCTGCTTTCCAGTCAGGCAACCATGGTTCAACCCCGGCTCAGTGCTGTGAGATAATACAACACTGAACAGTTACTTTTTCCTGCAACCCCCCCCAGAGAGCATGTCAAATACGGCTATTGTGCAGACTAAGTCACTGTCACTGGTGGTGTACAGGTATACACACTCGCTTTCCATCCGGGCAGCATGAGTTCGAGCCCTGTCCAGTCACAGCATAAATGTCAATTTCGATGTCCTAAAGTTGGGATAAAAATAACCATGTATATAAAGGCATTTTTATCGGTAAAAGAGACCGACCATGTATACAGTAAGTCGTTTTTATCGGCATAAAAACGACCATGTATAGTACGGCATTTTTATCGGTGAAAAAAACGACCATGTATTATAAGGCATTTTTAGCCGAAAAAACCTGACCATGTGTAGTAAGGCGTTTTTGTCAAGATAAAAACGACCATGTATATAGTAAGGCATATGTCGTTTTTTTCGGGCCAAAAACGCCTTACTATACTATGTCGTTTTTTTTCGCGCCAAAAACGCCATACTATACTATCTCGTTTTTTCGGGCCAAAAACGCCTTACTATACTATGTCGTTTTTTTGGGGCCAAAAACGCCTTACTATACTATGTCATTTTTTTCGGGCCAAAAACGGCTTACTATACTATCTCGTTTTTTGGGCCAAAATCGCCTTGCTATACTGTCATTTTTTTCGGCTCAAAAATGCCTAATGATACTGTCGTTTCTTTTCGGCTCAAAAACGCCTTACTATACTATGTCGTTTTTTTCGGCTAAAAACGCCTTACTATACATGGTCGGTTTATTTTCGGCTAAAAACGGCGTACTATACATGGTCGTTTTTCTGAGCGACAAAAATGCCTTACTATACATGGTTGTTTTTTTCCCGATAAAAACTCCTTACTCCACATGGTCTGGTTTTTTCGGCGAAAAACGCCTTACTGTACATGGTCGTTTTTTTTCGGCTAAAAACGCCTTAATATACATCATCGTTTTTTTTCGGCTAAAAACGCCTTTCTATACATGGTCGTTTTTTTGTTGTTGATCAAAACACCTTACTATACATGGTCGTTTTCTTCAGCTAAAAACACCTTACTATACATGGTTGTTTGTTGCGGCTAAAAACGCCTTACTATAGATGGTCGTTTTTTTTTCCGGCTAAAAACGCCTTCCTGTACATGGTCGTTTTTTTCCGGCTAAAAACGCCATATTATACATGGTCGTTTTTTTCCAGTTAAAATGCCATACTATACATCGTCTTTTTTTTCGTCTAAAAAACGCCTGACTATACATGGTAGGTTTTATTTTTTATTTTTTGCTAAAAACGCCTCATTATACATGGTCGTTTCTTTCGGCTAAAAACGCCTTACTATCCATGGTCGGTTTTTTTTCGGCTATAAAACCCTTACTATCCATGGTCTTTTTTTTCGGGTTAAAACGCCTAACTATACATGGCCGTTTTTTTGGGGGGGGGGCTAAAAATGCTTTCCTATACATGGTCGTTTTTTTCAGCTAAAAACGGCTTCCTATACATGGTAGTTTTTTTTCGGGTTAAAACGCCTTACTATAAATGGTCGGTGGGGGTGGGGGTCGGTTTAAAACACCTTCCTATACATGGTTGTTTGTTTTGGCTAAAAACGCCTTCCAATACATGGGCGTTTTTTTCGGCTAAAAACTCCTATCAATACATGGTTGTTTGTTTCGGCTAAAATCAACTTCCTATACATGGGCGGGGTTTTTTTGGGCTAATTGGGCTTTATTTTTTTCAGCTAAAAACGGCTGATTATACATGGTCGACCATGTATAGTCAGGCGTTTTTTGCCCCAAAAAACCACCATGTAGAATAAGGCTTTGGAATTTTGAGGCACTGGAAGCCACAGTGCACTTAGCAATTGTCGATGTTAGTTAATTAGCGAGCCAGCTCTGGCGCTCTCAGCCATACAATTAATTGTGTCAAAGGATTTCTTTATTTTTGGGGTCAAGTTGTAGCTGATGTGTCTTAGTTTCACATGAATGAAAAGCTAGTGTTATCTGGAATCTGGGTTCAATAATAGTTGTACTCAAATCCCACTCCCATGCAAGACCTTAATTAGTATGCAATGATTCAGTCCATTTTTAAAAGTACCACTCCCTTTTTTCACTGTTGTGTTTTCTCCAGGTATGGCTCTCCAATGTTACACATGTATGGGCTCAAATAATGAAGACTGCAACCGCCAAGGCTCCAGAACATGTCCCAGCTACTCTGACGCTTGTGCCGTGGTGGTTGGCCAAAACAGTGAGTCCAATACTGACAGCATGTCAGCTTTTTTTTTTTTTTTACTTCAACCTTGGTCGCTACAAAATAAAGTTTGTATTTGCATACAGTATATACATATTATTATTATTATCTTGTTACATATTTAGTCATTTGTTTTTCAAATGGTGCATGAAGTCCATACTGAATTCACATCAGCAAGAATCGAGAAACTTGAAATACATCTAGAACAGCATGAAGCCATTTTTCTTTCAATATCTATTTTTTACAGTAGATTGCCTTCAAAATATCTCTGACATGCATCTCTGCCATTGCCATGACACCTTGGACACACATATGGTCGATCATATAAAAAGTCTCCACACCCCTGTTCAAATGCTTGTTTTGTGTGATACCCGTCGTTTAGTGCCAGGCGCAGCAGTGAGTTCTTCCTACTGCAGACTTCGACAGTTTTCTTCTGCTTTTTCTTTATTCACCTTTATTTGAAAATTACAGTTAATCCGAAATGCATGCATTGTGGCATTTTGACCCCATCTCACCGATGCTTGTCATAGTTCAGAATTATTTTGCAGCAACAGCAAGCCTCCTATGTCATCATCCCAGCCCGAGCTGTTTTTTATACAGCCGTCAAAGGGCATTTCCAGCACACAAGACTTATCAGTTCTATCTAGTATTTGTTGAATACCATTTATGCTCGCATTGTTTAATTGTTTATTTTAAGACATTATCAAAAGATGTTATCGCTTTAAATGGGGTATACACATATAGAATACCCGCAATCTCACAGAAATGTAGCATTTTCCCCTCCCGAGTTAATTCCTTAATTCTGATCAAAGGCTGCAAAGTTGCGATTCACTCGTGTCTCTAAAAGATTCCGAGTTATCCTGCCGCGTGGCTTGTTTGGGATTTGTTAGGATATTTTTTCCCCTGCCCAATACATCCATAAATTGGTGTCGCTAACAATCGTAAATGTTAAATGTGTCCAGTATTTCACAATCACAGATCCTTATGCGCGTGGTCAACACCAAGTTCGGCCGATTATAATGCGAAACTGAACTTTGGTCAATTAGAAAGTGACCTGAAACAAGTACAATTGCCAGATACAAGGTCATTCTTTCTCATACGACAGACACCTGGCTTCGGGGAGGAGATTCACATTGTTGCTGGACTTATCGTTACGTGTGCAATTTTGTTCTTCATGCGTACTGTACATCACGCATTTAAAAAAACTAGTTAAGATGTTAAAAATCTGTAAGTGGTACCCCACGTTAGTTATGAAAATATATCAGTTTGCTGTTCTGATTATAATTCTCCTTAGCAACTAATTGCTGACCTCTTGAGGCCTTTCTGTCCCATTAAACCCTAACTCACATTTTACTTAATCAAATTTGACAAAAGCTAAGCAAGCGTGACTGAATTCTCTTTTGACAGGTGGGGTGATGAAGTCCTGCTCCTACAAGTCCTTCTGCAGACAAGCTAACAGTCAGAGATACAGAGTTCACTGCTGCTACAGCAGCGACTGCAATTTCACAAACGCCGCCGACAGGCTGCACCCGCTCAGCTATTTCTTGTTGATTTTAACTTGGTTGTACCGCTGCTTTTTCTGGTAGACTTTGAAAAAAATGACTTTAGCAAGTATTTTAACTATGATTGCAGCTAAAATATACTTTTCGACATACTGTACTGCCATTAAAATGCCATTGACAGATATATTTACAACATGTGTTGTTGGGAAGTTACCAAGCACAGAGTTTGTTTGAAGTGTGCTGGGCTGGATTATGCACACCACATAAGATTAAAGCCATTAAGAAGATCTCACGTGGCTGTGGCTTGTGCCTTTTTTTAAACCGATAAGATAAGAAGGGAAGTGCTGAAATATCATGCAACACACAATTTATCCGGTGTTCGCACGGGAACCGAAGTGGACAGCGAGAGCGTTCGGCATGTTTCACAGCCGTTGGTAAAAAATGAAATTGTTAGTACAAGTCAGTTGGTATGCCATCACATCATCGACTCACGGTCGTTTGTTGAGCTATTTCGGAATGTGGAGAGATAGTCATTAGCACAAACTGCAAATCCACATAAGCCTTTAACCTGTAAACAGGAGTGTCGCATGGATGAGGCTTTTACACTCAGTGAGAGCCATAAATGCATACACAAAACCGGGTGCTGTATGTGCATCCACTGCCTTCGCCAGCATTGTTTGTTGAAACACTGCAAACACAAAACTACACGTAAATACTGAAAGCACAACTGTTTGTCAATCAATAAAGCTACAGATGCAAGTAGCCTCTCTCTCGACCTATGTACAGTATATTCTACAAAACAGAATTTACAGTGGATCAGTGCTGTCGGATGATTGTAGAATTGTACGGCATTAATTCAATGTACAGTAAATGCTGTGTTCATATTTGCAATGTCTTCATGAATAAACACCATATTTACAAACAATTATATTCATGGTGGCCTTATTTCATTGTATTTTTTTCTCAATTAAGTGTTATTTGAGCGAATCCAGATCAACACTCAAATATAAACCTAAATGCGTAAATGTACAATGTTTAGACGTTCCTGCAAGTAAACAAAAAGCTGGGTTATGTTTTCACTGAAGTATCTAAACCCAATTTGGTGAGCGCACTGAAAGAAGAATAGCCCTACTTTTCTCATGTTAAATAAAAGAAGCTGAACAGATTGGTTAAAATGAAAACAAATCCATGAACCTTGAAATGCTTCTCATGATTAACTGTATAACATTTAAAAGTACTTCAAAGAAAGAACGAAAGACATTTAAAAACAAAGTACAGACAGAAATGGGCATAATTTGCTGTATGAATGCAAGAGCTGTGCATTTTTCACATAAGGACCACTGGGAGTCAGTCTAACCACACTTCTACATGCACGCTCCAACCTCCCCCTACAGTTCTAATTCCAACTGACCAGTGTGTCTATAAGTTACCTGGTGAGAATGTCACTCGTGATATTTCATTTTTGACGGTTTGCTTTACTTACACTCCCAGTTCACTTCATTCGACTGCTTGAGGGACTCCGTTTAGACGTTGTTACAGTCATAATTCTCGTGAATTGAATTGACACCTGTACTTGTTCTCATCATGGACGAAAAGTGGAACCTTGATTTTAAAACAGTTCTTTAAAACAGTAAAGAATGAAAATGAATACGAGGTAGCTTTGACAGCAAGAGATTACACTTGCTAATTGGGGAGAGACTGTTAACTACTGTATTTCCACTGTCTCCACACTGACTTCAAACATCTCCTTGGCCTCACAATCTACACCATGTTCACAAGTCTGATGGTGAGCCATCTAGCCATTCTTTGTAGGGGCAAAACATTTAATATCTGTTTTCTATATCCACAGTGATATGATACATTTACTAAAATCATCTCTTTGCTCCTCCCTCTCTGTGTCCTAATATGATTTTAAATGTTCATGGGCATCCAGTCAGTTAATGGTCCCTTTGGTTTAATACTGTATTAAGTCTTGCACATGGCATAGCAGCAAGCTTCTTTTATTACACTTCCGGGGACAGTGTTGTCTGTGATTACCTGATACATTTCCAAGCTAGGAAAAACACCGGCCACAGTATCTATGTATATATTCTATTCTACACAGTATGCTGATATTCTATTTATGGGTGTTTTAGCACCCCAGATAATGGGCAAGAAATGCCTATGGGGTGGAGTGTTCTAGGTTGAAGAAAGTGATGTTGTAGTGGTTTACTGGCCAGACTCCTGTGCAAGCAGCGCATGTTCAATTTGCATTGAGTGACATTGATGAAATGGAATCGTTCGCTGGTTCAATGTCCCCACCCCATGAGTGACTGGCAACCATTCAAGGTTTCTTTCACCTTTTGCCCATAGTTTGTTGGGATAGGCAACCAGCTCCCTGTAACCTGCAACAGGATACGCGGTATAAGAAATATCAAGATTCTAGGCTGGCCTTCTCTATTTGAAGGCAGATCTGTAAATGCAAAAAATGACTAAAGCACATAGACAAATCGAAGCATGCACATGGTTACAATGTCAGTCAGTGTACACCCCACGTACAGTATATCTTCTATGCAAAGGTCATCACCATAGCAATGGTGCGCTTTCTATCGGAATGGGTTTTATCCCCAAATCTCAGGCACTCTGAGACATTATCACCACAAATCCTGCCACCTGCCCTTTAAGGGATTGGAAAAAATAAAAGGAGAAATAAACCCTACGCATTTCATCTTTCTGCCTGTGTAAAGCACCCGTTTATAGACTTGGAATGCATGGCCAGTTTGTGATAACGGCAAGCTGCAATGAAACAGATGTCAAATTATAAATACTGGCAACAAACAATTATAAATAATGCATATTTGAGTGTGTTCTAATGGAGAGAATATTACACAAATGACACAGATGGATTGCTCTCCTTACTTACGTAGGTACGCAAAGAAATTAACATTCAGAGGCACGTCTCACTCTGACTGTCTTTACAATATGCACTCCCTCCCAAAACTACTTAACGAGTTATATGCCGGTCATGTACCTTTAAATCATTAAGCGGCCTCTCTGTACAAAGTGACAGCCAACAAGAGCAGATCGTGTAACAAGTGGTTGCAAACACTCACATTTTCATGCCGTTGGAGGCCAAGGTAGGAAAGAGGTGGGTGGGGCGGGTGGGGGGGGGGCATAACATGTTTTGGGGGGCAATAAGAGCGTGTGAGGTGATGGCCATGTTACAAGCGTCCAGGACCCGGCCGGTCGGCCCGAGTTCATCCAACGGTCAATGGTTCTGAGGTCCCCGGGTCTTGGGTCTTTTTGAAAAAGATCTGTGAAGCAGAATTAAAGTGATCTACCTCCGGACTCCGGACGAAGGAGCAGAGAGGCTTTTTAGTCTGTGAAATGAGGAAAAGGAGAAATAGAGAGAGAAAGGGAGGAGAGGAAACAAAGGGGGTGTGCCAGAATGAAGAGAGGAGAGGGAGGATTGTGTTTAATGTGTGTTCCCCTGCCTAAGCTACTTTGAAACATAACTAACTGGCCCACCTTCTGTGAGGCCAGCCGGCTCAAGGGAAGGGACAAAGTGAAGCTGCATACACTCCACAGAGGGGAAGTGAAACAATGTCAAATCAAGTCCTTGTTTTTGTAAAACATAATATATAACTTGGGTGATATTATCCACAGTACAAAGATGGACTTTTTTCTTTTTTAATTAAAGTTTGGTCTTTCCATAAGAGTAACCCTTTAACTCCTTCTTTGATCACCCAGGAGAGCTTGTTAAGTAATCAAATACAGTAATCAGTTTTTAGGACCACCTCGACTGTCTGGTACACCATTTTTTAATGGTTAAACATTTCTAAAATCCATAAGTGTACGATATGCTAACGTTACATGACGCTTAAACAACGAACTGTGAATGTGTCTGGTATGTTCACGTAACATATTAAGAGTTATTGAGACAACAATAGCACAAAGAACATGCTAACAAATTTACCAAACCATCACTCCAAATCACGAACTCTGTGTCATTTTTAAATAACTCTGCCAACTCCGGAGGAAGAAGATGCAGCGCTTCCTCTTCTACGTCGCTTACATCAGAGTCATCGTCAGTTGTTTTTCTCAGTTACCGACAACATGGAAAGTATCAACACAGGCCGAGAGCACCCTCTTGCGGTTTAATGTGAAAATAACATGTGATGTGTACAATGTGTTAACCATTTCACACATAAGTCACTCCAGCATTTAAGACGCACCGCTGGCCAAACTATGAAAAAACCTGCGACTTATACTTATATATACGTATAATATATAAGGATATTATAGGTACTTATACGGAAAATACGGTAACCTATTTTCCGAACCACTTAACCTCACAAGGGTCACAGGGGGTGCTGGAGCCTATCCCAGCTGTCTTCGGGCAGTAGGCGGGGGACACCCTGAACTGCTTTTTTTATTTTGTTATTGTAGATTTCAAACAGGGGTGCACCCTTCACCCATCAGATTACAATACAAATACTTTAGTCGCTATGGTAGTAATTCATGTTTTCTGCATTATTTCCAAGAAAAAATAGGAATGAATAATGGTGGTCCCTGCCTGTCACACACACACACACACACACACACACACACACACAATCAGAGTGAAACACATTTCTGGGATTTCCCTGACCAACTTTACATCATCTGTCCAGTCTCAAGCAAATCAGTGTGATCGTGTCAAGGACTATCTGCTCTCTTGTGTGTGGTATTTCAAGAGACTGGGAGAAACCGCTCCGATCGGCGGCGAAACAAGTCATCTGTGTTCACGTCCACACAAAATGGCACAAAATTCCCTTTTTTAATTACTTGTGTTTGTCACATCCTGGCGTGCGTATGGGAGCATGATAAGTAATTACAAGATTATCACTTACAGGTCATATAAAGTTGGCCGCTGTGAAGAGGGCACTTGGACATTGTTTTTGACCCCTTCTAACATACAGAGACCAGTTGTCCCATGGTTCAGGTGTGCTTTAATAATATATATGAAATATGATCATAATAAGAATAATGAATTCAAGTAATTGATTGCTGCAATGATTCAGAGGGTTCGATGCAGGGCTGATGTCCTATTTATGAAGACCCCACATATCAGCGGAGAGCGGAGTCTGTCTGGAACGTGTTCTGCCAAATTCTCTAACACAGGTAAATTAGACTTGCGCCGGCACACACATGAAGATGCGTTCGTTTGAAGGCCAAGCACACCTGAGCATGCCTACCAAAATAAGACGCAGCATCTCAGAGAGAGAGAGAGAGAGAGAGAGAGAGAGAGAGAGAGAATCATTTGTTAATTCCAGTGTTTGGGTTGTTTTGCATGTGTAGCTGTGAATACTTTCATGCAGATGTTCGAGTAGCATCCAAATAAAGAGACTGTTCAAATAGAATCGGGTATGTCAGAGGCACATGGAGTGGTGGCAGCAGCACAGAGAGCGTTAACCAATCGATAAATAGCTGCAGTGAGGAACGTGTAATTTTGACGAGATATACCTTTATGCTCGGAATTCATTTCCACAGCGATTAATCTTGATGCGTTCTTCAGTCTGTTCATTGGGAAAGGCGATTAAAAGAAAAATATTTTTTTATTGCCTTTGTAATTGAGGGTTGTTGTTTTTTTCATTACAAAGAGCCATGTGGCTGGTGACATTCACATAAGCTTTCAGATATTAAATACATATCCCTTTATTGCGCTTTGTAAAGGTGAAGCTTATGGATTGTCTCTTGTGACAAAAATGTTTATATATATCTATATCGTCCTTTTCTTTTGTCACCAATCCCCAAGTAAGCTACTGAGGACCATTTCTTAATTAAACCTTTATTTATGCATTTGATTGGTCTATGGAGGAGGTGAGGTCTGAGGTGCACCCATCTCATATGGGCTAGAAAGGTTTAAGCCCTGAGGGAATATGTAGGTCTTCATCATTTGAACATCAGATCCAGCAAGGGCTGCAGTTTTTGTCTGTCTAAGCTGGAGGCTTTACAAGGAGGTGGTGAGCCAGTTGTCATGTGAATAGATGGAAACTAATGAGATGAGCCTTGTTGAACAGAAGGGGATAAAACTAGCATGAAGGAGGTGGGATTACATTGATAAACAGAGCAAGCAATTCACTACAGTTATAAATCTATTTTCAGGAATATGATGAATTGATGCATTGAGAGGACACATCTGTCTGAGGCCGAATCTTTCTTTGAGCCTATCAAGTGTATTCAATGGACAAATCCTTATTAAGACAGACATTTAGTTTCTGCGGATGTGCAGAAAGCAATTACTGTAAGAGCAGTCAGAGCAAATCTTTTGAAGGTGTAAGTGGGTTTAAATGTCCCAAATTCAGGTTGCCAAATTCGCAACCTGGAGTTGCTCCAGCACAAAAATGAAGATATGACAGTTGTTACACCGAGCGGACGTGTCAGTGTCTACCAAAAAAGGACTCTTGTGCTGGGAAAACAGTGATGCCTTAAAATAAGTGTGGCCGCTTGAGTTTTTGGAGATATGAGCTTTTTTTTTTGCTTAGATTTGCAAGTAATTGCTGAAATATGAGCAGTGTATGATCCAAAAACCTTAGCTCTAAGCCACTTTTTTTAAGTGGCTTAGAGCTAAGGTTTACTGTGAAACTACTACAAACAAAGATAAATGTTTGATCAGCTCCACATATTACATATAGAGTGCACAATAAATTGGTGGATAACTAGTTTTTAACTCAGAAGTCAAGGATAATGGTTAGTTCAGCCATTGTTTACATTGATGTAATAAGTACGTAATGAGATAATGCTTCCAATATCTATGTATTAATGGAATACATAAGGTAATTTTCAATTTTGGTTCGGACTTTAGCAAGCATCATGCAAAAGTCGAAATGCTTGGTTTGCTCTCGAGGGCCACACAAAATGACATTGTGGGGCAGATCTGACCCTCAGGCCTTGGGTTTGACACCTGTGCCATAGACTAACTAGTTTGCTGCTCAACTTACCATAGCCGATGTCATGCCTTCCTCACATTGAAAATGGTTGAAACTGCAACAACAGCATCTGGCCTCAATTTCTTCAAGATACAATTCATGTACGACCGAATCATTTATATTACTGACAAAACTGTTGGTAGCTTTCCGTTAAGAAAAGAAAAGAAAAAAAATCAACAATGACATACAGTAACTTAAAACTAATGGAAGTGGAACTTCCGAAAATGCATACAATCCTTCATACATATGTATATTTCCACCCCTTAACACCACGACTAGGCGAGTGTTGGTGTAAGTCTATATAACAAGACACGACTTAATGAGGACTTGTTGACTGTACACACTCTCAATAAGACTTAGAAATGACCGATTGGTCGGTTCCCTAGAGAATGTGTTGTGCAACTGCATTAAACCTGATAATAAATACTAAACGGTTTCTCATTAAACAATATTCTACCTCAATTTTTCATCCTTCAAACGCTCGCTCACTTCTTCCTCCTCACCCCCCACGGGGAACAGTTTAGGTCATTACAGTCTGCTGTCAAAACCTGTGACCGTTTCGTGTTGGAGGCCAGGATTAAAGACTCTGCAAACAAGAACAAGCAGGGAAGTGAGGTGAAAGCCGACAGAGGCAGCAAGGCCTTAAATATTTTCTTTCTTTCTTTCTTTTTTCTCTTTTTCCCCCCCCCCCTTGCCCACCACAAGTTGACCGCATGCTGATTCTTGCAACTACTTTGAGGGGAGCTGCACTAATGTGAACGATATGGAGTCTCACGGAAAACAAGGAGAAGGAAGCTGATGATGCAAATACCAAGCTTTCTGCTTTTTCATGGTGGTGATTGCTACTTCTTACTTTTACCAACTATAGTCCAATGCAAATCGATAAAATACAGTGCAGTACTACTACACCATCAATGATGTCTAATGAAACTATATTAAGAAGCTTTTCATTCAAATGTGTTTTAAAATAATTTACATGCTAGATAAATGTGATTTTTTTTTTCCCCCCAGGGGAACTTCTGTGCAGTCACTCGTCTGCCAACGTATAAAAGCCCGGATGCTGGTCCAAATGTGTTGTTCTTTCTTCTTCATAGCGATGCTGTTTCACATCAGTCATTTATGTCTTTTTCCCTCAGCATATTTTTTACATTGCGATGCCATCTGAAAAGGCTTCTGATACCATTTGTCATTATCTCGATTGGTGACTTCACACATTTTCAGGCCTATTATGGCAGGATGCTTTGCTCCCCTTGTTCCCCTTGTAGATCTGCATATTTTAATTGTACCTTGACTGCATTTCTTGACCTTTCAAATCAGAATGGAATTCTGTGTGCATCGTGTATCTCCTGCTGAGTAGACCCGTTTGGCCTTTTTCTGACCACTACCTGCTAGCCTACAAGTCAGTAAATCCGATATTGGTGTTTAAACACCTCATTGCATTGCATCAGTGTGTCTCAGCAGTGGATGCTGAGACCTGACCATCAAACAGGCTGACAGTGGAGCCGATGTGACAGCACGCCGTGCAGGACGATGTCTTTTTCCTGACATGAGTCCACACAGTGGATCGATAATGTCCACTGAATCATAAAACCAATTGTGAAGGCATTGTTTTAAGTACAGTGAACCGCTGCTTATTGAGGGGATATGATCCAGACTCCTAAAAAAATATGAGAAAATGTGCAATATGGAGAGACCATGAAAATAAATAAATGAATAAATTGGTTTCAATATCCCACTTTCACACTTATCAGAATACACTTAACCCTGCTTAGATACTTATTGTAAATCTATTTGAACACAGAAAAGTAACTCCAAGTATGATATGTGAAAATCTTTTTGTTTTGAGTCTGCACGTGAGTGCCTGGATGAGACCTGTAGTCGATGGCAGTGTCTGGGTGAGTAAGAGGGATCTCACGGTGTTCAATAAATGACTGAAAAGTGCAAAGGGGACCGTGACTCTCCTTTCCCACATACTGTATGTGTGTATACCAGGGGTGGCCATTAGGTAGATCCTGATCTACCGGTAGATCTAAGACAGGTCCCAAGTAGATCCGAGGAGTGTCGAGAAGAAAAAAAACAAACAACCATTTGTGTGTCTTTGTACATGTTAGTAATATATTTTTTGTGTTAATATACACTGCACCCTAATCATCTTATTAGTCTCATTTTCACTATTTTTTAAAAATAAAATAAAGCAGGTAAATCTTAAATTTACGGTGGCGCGTGATTACCTCACCGGAAGTTGTTAGCGCTCAGCAGTTTGCAATTGCAGCTTGTGATCAGAGCTGTTGCGCTCTATCTTTTATCGTCAAGATTCTCATTCAGAGTTTGCATGCCTCTGTTTCAGGCTGTTTCTCATCATGGCGTGCGTGTGTGTGTGTGTGTGTGTGTGTGTGTGTGTGTGTGTGTGCGCGCGTGTGTGTGTTTGTGCGCGTGCGCGCCGGTAAGTGTAGATCCCGGGAGGTTAGTTGATAGAAAAGTAGATCTTCGATCCAAAAAGTTTGGGCACCCCTGGTGTATACTGTATTTACTGCATGACAGTAAATGCATACTCATACACACACTCAAGACAACAAGCACATCTTGTAGTTACGTTCTTGTCAGAAACTCAAGGCTTAAAAGGTCATCAATGAGGTAAAAGGTAAAACGACACAAATCTGATATCGAATGAGGTTGAACGTGACTCAAATTCGGAAACAGGAAATGACTCTAATAACGCGATACTGTACCTAAATGCATAAACGTGAACATCTCACGGCGACTAAATTTAGGAGCAGGCTGAGTCTTTGCTACAGCCTGATAAGCCATTTTCTGGTAGCTTTAACTCAGCAGTGTGGGTAGTATTTACCCCTTGTTGGATCAAAATCTCAATCCATTTTACTGAATCAAATCCTCAACCCAACATGGCTTGGTCTCTTTTCTTTTGGACCAAGCGCCCTGTTAACTATTCCACCCACTTTAGGCTACCTTTGACCCTGGACTTTGAAGAGCCTTTATTCCAGCATTGTGAGACAAATGAGGAAGAGCAGTATAGTAAACAGACAGCTATACTTTTATAGGAAAAACCTGAATGGAATCTGTCTTGAACCACCCCACAGTACCACGTAATGCTTTACTTTCTGGGTAATCTTACGATCAAAACCAAACAGAAATATGTGTATAAAATGTCATTGGCAGTAGTAAAGATTTAAAAAAGGAAAAACATTGGTTTTGCCCCCTTTTGGCTCTACAATGGCTCAGCTCCTGTTCCATAGACCCATCAGGGTCATGAGCAGGCTCTGTGTTATGCCCCCCAACCCCCACAGACACACACACACACACACACACACACAAACTCTTGTCCTTCATTCAGCTCCTGAATGGTACCCCTGATTATCTCATAGTTTGCTGGATATTCTCTTGTCTGGGCTTTAAAAATGTCTACATTACTTCCAACTCACCAAACTTGTCAAAACCAATTAGCTGTCCTATTATTCCCTCAACTGATTTCACCAGCACCCCTCCTCACAGCCCCTCACTTCCCAAATCCTTGACCCTGCGCTTTCCTCAATTGAAACTCCCAACGCGACCTGTGCAACCCCTAAACTCTCTCCATCCCCATCATGTGGACGCCTGTGATTTTTTTTCTTTTTTTGCTGCGAGACCTATTTTTTTCACCCTTCATGCTAAATTCTTTCATGTGAGAGCAAACGATGGTGAAGCAGCTTCTCAAACACACAGTAATGGGCTTTTGTGTGAATAAAAGCAGACAGTGAGTCACTGGCGAAACAAGATCAAACCTGTCTAACAGAACGCACCCAAGCTGAAAAATATGTTCTCATCTGTGCGAGCAGCACTTCCATCATCATATCCTGCACAAGCCCAACCACCAAATCCGCTTCTCCCCATTATTCTCTCATCAATTAGCGCCTCACCAGCAACAACACAGAGGATCTTCATTAGTGGAGACTGCTCAATTATATCGGTTGAGATTTCTCTCCAAAATTAATTATACTACTTTCAGAGTACGGCTGACTGATCCCGCCCTCACCATGGGCTGTAGCAGTTACTGATGCGATTTGCTTTTGGCTCCAAAGTTCAGTCCCCCCCCACCACCCACCCCATCGTCCCTTCCTTTCTTCTCTTCTGTTATCCTGCTTTTCTTCCACATTATTTTGGCACACTCAACACCATCGATCACTAAGATCACCAAACCCCTTTTCCCACAAACACTTCACACTCACAATTGGCTCCTCATATTCTTTTGCAGAAATCTCCGGACCTATATCATGAAAAAATATGTGCCCCAACATAAAGATGCAGACTGTGTGTTCCTCCTGTAAGTCAGCTCAAATTGGTGGAGAGGAGGTAATTCTACAAAAAGCTCATCAAAAGAGCTCTTCCGTTGTATAATCCTGATCCTACAGGGAATAACAAAAATAGACAGCCTTTACTTCAGCGATCACTGAAAGAGAAGTGGTGCAAACAGCGTCATCTCCTGAGAGCAAATGTGAAGGAGGTGGAAACCACAGAGAACCTAAGGTGAAGTGCTGGTGCCTCAAAATAATGTTTACTTTTGCACCGTATACCCAAATGAATTGCTCTGATATTTGAAGTGTGTGTGTGTGTGTGTGTGTGTGAGAGAGAGAGAGAAAGACTGAGGAAGAGAGAGAGAGATAGAGAGAGAGAGAGAGAGAGAGAGAGAGAGAGAGAGAGAGAGAGAGAGAGAGCATGCAAATCACCTGTGTTAATCTCAACACCTTTTTTTGTGTGTGTTCATCGTTTCCCTAGATTGAACACCGACTTCTTTGTCTGGGGGAAAAAAAAAACAAACCAGGTCTGAACCAGTGGGGATGTACTCTGGTGTGTGCCTCCTCATAACTAAGACTTGAGGTCAAGTTAACTGCTTCTTAAACACAGCGGCATGTGTTATAACAGGTGAAAGTCAAGCGGGCCATGTTTGTATTTTTGTATTTTTGTATTTAGTAGAGATGCTCACGATATCCGAACGCTGCCAGCAGTATATGGTGTTTTAGATGCTTGGCGATTTTTTAAAAATTCATTACAAATTAGGCAGGCTTTTTTAACAACACTCTTCTCTGTGCTATGTTAAATTTGTAAGCACTTTTATTTCCACTTTACAGGGAAATTAAATGTAAGGACACTTTTTAAAGTAAATTCAGACTTTCTCATAAACCATAACCGCCCCCGCCCCCCCAAAAAAATGAGTTTGACAAGTTTAAAAATAAACCGTGATTTGGACTCATTTAAAAATCAATCATAACAGTACCCAACACAAGCTACATTCAACAGATTTGATGAATTATTTTCATATGCTGTGATTTATTTCGATGAATAACTTAATATTTTTTGTAATTTCAAAATTAATCACCGGAGATGGAATCACTGAAAAGTATTCTTGTATTCAACAATATAACTCAATCGGGAACTACTGATTGGATTACTCCAATTTATGACAACAGGCCTCACCTTGTAAAAAAAAAAAACACTTGAATTTGAAAAGGCAGAAACACAGGTCAGTGGTGAGAAAACTGCTGAAAAATTTAGGTGAGTGTGAACTCTTGTCATCAGGTGGCTAAGAGGGCCACAAAAGGTTGAAGGTAAGCAGATAAAATAAGCAGGAAGATTTATCTTTCCAAAGTTAGATCCACTGCAATATATTTGTTTGTGTGTGTGTGTGTGTTTTAATACTATTCTTTAATCATAATTCCAAAGAGGGGTGCACTGACAGAGTGAAATATTAGGCAAGAAACAGAAGTAGACAGAACATTATGAGGATGACACAGTCGGAATATAAAACAGCACCCAGAGCAATTACATAGCTGCTTGTGCCTACAGCTCACATTTAGCAGCAATGCAACACTTTTTGTTTTGTGTTTCTGCACCGAATGACTTTAAAAGACAGGAATGGCAGTATTGGGCCAAATGTGTCCCAACATAATCATTTCATAGTTAAATCAACAAATTGAATAATTGGGAGCACTTGAACTTGTAATGGAAAATTATAATTAGAGTCGGTGTTCATTTGCTTGTGGACATTGCGACATTGTCCAAATTGTTTCATGAAATGGCCCCGTCACAGATATAATTTGAGATACAATCGCAGTTCATAGGGTAAGATTGTTTTCTTATTTTCCTATTCTTTTTTTTCAAATTCAACAGTTATAAAATACACTGGCCTTGCAAATAACCGACTGGAGTACTCATCTGAAACAACTCAGTGTAAACAGAATGCATTGTCTCTCCTTAAAATTGGACTCCAGCTCTGAACTCCAACAGTACTTGCTTAAAATCGGTCAGCAACTTTTTTTCCCCCCCACATCCCTCAAGTGAGCAGCTTGGCGCAGTGTAAGGATAAAGATTTTCTGCAAGTTATGTAGGGAAACATGTTAATTCAAATTGTGAGACTTGCAGCACAATGGACAGCGCAGTTCAGATTTGGCGTCAGGAAACTTTCTGAGGGTCGATGACGGAATCTTGGCTCACGCTTGTCCGTATTCGAAAGAAATGACATGTTTGAGAAATTGAACACTCTGAACAGATCTGAGGTGTGAATGCGAGTGTGGTTGGTTCGTGTATGTGATCTGCGATTGACAGGCAAAGAAACTCCTTCGCCCTTAAAGTTGAATCGACATGCAATCAAAAGAACCAGGGCCTTCGGTCACCAACTGTGACCATCACCAACATGACACGGGAGTTTGATTGAACCACGCGCTCTGCCATTATGTTGTACTTTGCGCAAATTGAAGCACTTTTCCCAACTTTGCTCAGCAATTATTGTGTCTGCTCAGTGGCGGGTTTGTGTTTCTTTTCTACCTGTGCTAAAATGGACAACAGGTGAGTGAGAGCCTTCTCACTGCACTCTGTGAATTCTGACGCTCAACTGACTGGTGACATGCATCTTGTAGATATCGGAGGTTGGTTCTCAACCTGTATCGTCATCCAAGGTGAGAATAACTTTCCCTTGTATCATCACACATTCATCTGGTGTCAAGCATCACCAATATGGAAGCTGCGGAAAAGGCTCCCAGTAGGGTAGACCTCCGTGTAGCAGCAACACCAAGCAAGTGAAATTTCGAAGCCATGCCTGCAAATGAAATCACACGTTATGTGCCACCAGCGTCTCGTTCGCTCTTCTCACTCAGATGTGTGCTCATTAAAGTTTTTGTGTTGAGTTCCCACTTCCAATTCACTTGGTTGGTGCTAGTTTTTAAATCCCTTCAAAATGTTCTGCTGAAGGCATGGCAGTACTTTAACATCAATCTTTTTTAAAGGTGGGCTGCCTCTCTGGCTTGAAGGAATGAGGTTATTGAAAAGATGACATCTAGGTCTGTCCCTCAAATAGGTTTAGGTAGTAAGCAGCCACTACTGTGGTTACCTTCGCCAAGCAGGATGGGTTTTATTAACTGTTTGTTTGTTAGTGAGGATGATTGTGCAAAGACCACTCTGATAGGGGTTTCCATTTAGCGATGTATTATATGGTTCCTTGGCACTTGGCCCATCAATATTGTCATTGTTTGATGACATGCTTTTGCGTCTTTAATCGGGATTCTTTTTATTTTGATGGAAATAATTGATTTACATCAGATGTTTAAAACCAGCTGTCGGTCTGAAGCAGCACATGCTTCACTCCCCTGTAAACAACGACAACAATAACATAGTATGACATGAATCAAAACTGAACGCTACCATTTTTATAAGTGGCACATAACGTTGTGGCTGCTCAGTGTATCAAGGTGAAGAATTTAGTGCTGATCCAATGAAGAATCGTTTGGCCTTGGTGGAGGGCAGCATGAGAATGCATGTGGTTAACATATCTATGACACAGTTGAAGGTTACGAGTTGGTTTCTCAAGTGGGAGGAGGTGGTTCTATCGAAAGGTCTCGGGTTTGGTGTGCATCCAAAATAGGATTCTTCGGCCTTGGTGAAGGTCCGCGCTTTCACTTCTAGTTGATAGATTTATAAAGCGGAGCAAGCAAAGAAATGGCCTGGTTGGCCTTTGCCTGAGGAAATCCCAGACTTTCATTTGTAACAGACCCATCTCTTGACCCCCTTGCCGTACTATCCCTCCACGGGGTCCTCTCTTCCTCCATCTCTGTCCACAGTGACAAACTCCAGCTTCAGGCCACATCTGACTTTCTTTGCAGTTTTCCAGGGTATAACATACGGTGCAAACAAGACCCCTCATTCTCCCCGCAGAGAGGGGCCATTGCTAGGGTTGACTGATTTAACAGCTGCTGGGTAATACACAGAAAATCTAATTGATCGCTCCATTTCCAACTCTATGTTCAACCCTTTCTGTATGCACGGCTGAACATCAGATGCCGTCCGTCCTAAAAAGCAAGAAGGGAAGTAGAACAAGTGTGGCTTAACTGCTTGCAATCTACTTTGGAGCTGGTCTGACAGCTTACTCCAGTCATCGATGTTAAAATCTTATAGTTCCTTTAACAAACTACAGCCCTTTGCTGGCACGGCCCGTGTGTTCAGTTCCAGGGTGTTAGCAAGCTTCTTATTGCTGTTCCAATCTTTATGTAGAGCAATACTTGTTCTGTTCTTTGCCTGGTGCCATTTGAACTATATCTGTCTCTCTGTACTGGGGGGAAAAAAAAGCAACACTTGTTTTTCCTCCCATTTTTCATGAACTGAACTCAAACATCAAAGTAACAAAAACAATATCTATTGCACTCAAAAGAAATGTTCACAAAATGTGTTTGAATCTCTGTCAATGAGCAGTTCCCCTTTTTGGTAAGGGGCGGGGTGGGGGGAAGGGGGGTGGAAAAACCGTCACTATCTGGTGTGACCACCATTTGCGCCGCACAGTGCAATCAAGTTCCTTTGCATGGAGGTGATCAGGTGTTTGAGGCCCGTGGAATGGTGGTTCACTCCCAGTTAGTGGTTGTGTGAAGCTGCCGGATATTGGCAGAATGAGGAACACGAACTTGCTAACCCTCCATTAAAAAGGGTTTTCTCTGTTTCATTTTCACCTTCTAGCCTTGGACTGGTGATATATCCTGAAGCTGCAACCAGCATACTCACCACCCCATACCCACAGATGTAAAAAATGTACCTCTGGCCCTAGCAGCAGAAGGTTCCGAGCCCGTCTGACAGCGCCAATTTGCTTGCCTCGTGGTCACTTAAAACACAACCATTTCACATCCAAGCGATCAGCCAACAGCCACTGGCCCAATTCTCACCCGCTGAGCTGTGAGACGGTGAGCGCGATCAACACATGATGGCGAGACCGCCTCCCCCCCTCCTTTTGTCACCTCGCTTCAACTTATAACTGTGAAATCAAGTCAACACATAACACCATACATCTACTATTATCATCATGGGTAGCTTACATATGCTACATATCTGCCAAGTGATCTAAACCCAGAGAAGTGGTGTGAGACTCCTGGCACATTAGAGGCAGAGAGCAAGTGGCTAATTATAAAACCACTCTGGGTGCCTGCGAGCCACTGCTGCTGAGCTGCTCCATGCAGAGGGGCGAAAATGAGCCTGTCAGTCAAGTCCCAAGTTGCCATGAAGAGGACAAATGAGGTAAGGCCCTGGAAGCCTCTTGCGGCCACATGAGACAGAAAGTGGCAAAGAAGGACATGAAAACACACACACACACGCACATTATATATATATATATATATATATATATATATATATATATATACACACACATACACACACATAACCTGGTTGGTGTGAGACGACAGCCAATGTGTGTCAATATGTGACAGACAAGTGGGACTTTCAAACCCCCGTGCCAGCCAGCCTTGTGACAAATGTGTCAGTGGGACCAAGCCACTTATTAGTACGGAGCCCCTAAGGGGTCATGGAAGAAAAGCAAAACAAAACTTTACGCTCCCTCGCAAAGAATACGTATTGAAAACAACAAACATGGCGTGTTTTCAGCCATTGCCGAGTTTCATTGAATTTTACTTCGATAATTCGTTTGAAATACAAATACATTAAATCTGTTCTTGATTCTCCTCCATGATTCTCTCCTTCGTCGTCTCTCAATCAGCCGTGCATGAGAATGAAGCGGATATTAGCCAAACTGACCCGGAAGTACAAAATCGTGCATTTAAACAAAAGTGCCCCGTTACAAAAAATAAAAGATTCTTTGCGAGGGAAAGCAAACATTTGCAAGGGAACGCAACACTTTGCGAGGGAATGCAAAGTTGTTGTTTTTCCTTCCATGTCGCCTTAGGGGCTCTGTATTTTAGACATTACATTTACAAACTTTTTCTTTCCATTTTGAAACTTGTCATATTAACTTAGTGTTATTTTGCCTTTGTCGTGCTGCTTGTTAACTGCATTGTAAATTCATTGGGCCCACTTCCCTCTGTTTTTATTTGAGTTTTATTTACGTATGTATGTATGTACTGCATGTATGTATTTATTTATTGAATTGTACTCATTGGAATCACTCAAGGGGAAATTCAACTCGTACTCTGCTGTACATTTATCCTGAACACCAATCAGAGAAGCAGATCGTACCGATGCAGGCATGCAAGGACAGACGGCAGAGTGAAAGGGCACGCAAAGTTAAAGGAAACAGCTCAGCCAATTAGTTTCCATTTTACATTTGTCGAAAGTTGAACACGCTCTGGTTTCAATGCCCAAATCTTTACAGATGAACAACTTCCGCCCCGATGCGTTTTGGTCGGTGTTCGACCATCGACAGTACAGTGGCAAACTGCCAAAACCACACTGAATGCATTAAGCTTGGGACCCATCCCCTTCTCCCCGATCAAAGTCGGCAAGGAACTAATTATCGGGTGCCTCTAAAATAAAAGTGATTTACTAAGATCACAAATAGCAAGCGCTAAATTGCAGATTACAGTTTATTCACTCCAACAAGATGACATACAGTGTTGTCAACAGCTGAAGAAGTGGTGAAGACTGCCATGTTTAAAAGAGGGTTTTGTGCTTTGGGTAGAACTGGTGGTGTTCATCAGATGTTACTCTTTGCAGAGCAGGTGTTGGAGTCGTGTCAAGTATATAATGTAAAGTGTTGCCACTACATCCTGGGTAATAAACTATGGAACTGAATGCCCAAATGAAATGTTTGTAAGTGAGGGTAGCGAAAATGAATGTCACTACTTTCACGTATATTGTTAATCCTTCATGATGATCATTTCTTTTGACCACAAATGTTATGACTATGAGTTTTGCTGAGTACCTGCATTAAGAATTGAGCAGGATTTGTTCACTGTTATTGGTGTGTCTGACCTGAGTTTATTGTTGGCGCCAGGATGGGCAGTTTTCACATAGAAAAGATGAAATAACTTGTGCCCTGCTGCTATTTTTACATGATGTTCCGGGAATGGATTTAAAGAAAGACTCTGAAAGGAAATCTCATCATGTATTTTACTCAAGGTAGTGAGGCATGGGTATTTTGCCGTCCACACCGTGTAGTGTTGGCGTGAGCACCCATTAGTGTCATTATTACTGCACTGTCAACACTACATCTTGTGGCTATTCCATATTGGATGTACGCTTTCGTATGTGCTATTTAAACACCGACGAGCACGGATGCATATTTGACACTTTGACAGTGATAAAAGTGTTGAATTAACACCAACATTTTTGCAGTGTGCTACACACATCTGCGTGAGTCAGCCTAGAATGAACGTTATCAGATGTGAGTACAGAACCAGACGGACAGTTATGGACAGAATGTAGCACACATAGCTTGTTTGTGAATATTGTTTTATACAGAAATAGTTTTTTTTTGTCATAGATTAAAATGCACATACAGGTGTAGGCCAATACACTGTATTATCATTTGAAATGTGTTGCTTATGTAAATTCAGTAAAGTCACTGGTCGATGTAGCTTTGGAAATTAGGAATACGGGTAAAGGTTATCCAGAAATATTATTTGTTCAGGTTATTTACAATAAATAACCAAAGTGTTGTGGTCTTTTTAACTTAATGAACTTGGTGGATTAAAAAACAGCAACAACAACAAAAACAGAAGAAAACAAAACAAAAAAAAACTTCAATAGGAAAATGATTCCCGCATCTGTTCACTAGAATGCATTGTGACATACTTTTTCATGAATGCTGGTATATATCAGCAGTCATTATGCACATATTCAAGATGAAAGAATGGGAATGGAAATCATATATGAGTGATTTTCTTTTTTTCGCCAACACGGATGCTTGTCTTTACGTTCACATTCATCACATGCATGCAGACAGTCGGCTTTGATTGCGAACCACTTCAATATATCCTTCAATACATCTCTTTTCCATCTGCTGAGGCAAGTCATTATTAGTAGTCATGCATTCCCCTCCCTAATTTTGTCCATGATTGACAGACAAGTTGATTCTCTCCTTTCATTTGCATATGGTGCCGTTGACTCTATACTTGCCTCTGGTGATTCCCAAACTGTCATTCCCAAATTAGTATGTTTCACCCTGGGACTATTGCTCATCAGAAGTTGTGACGAAGGGAGAAGGATATCTTCAAATTACATCCTTCTCAGTCAACAGGAGGTGCACATGAAAGTGCGACATCCCGTCGTTTTCCTCAGAGCTGGGCTGGTTTGCTGATTGACATTGACAGCACCCCGCTTACGTTTGAGACACCCAATCGAGCTTCGCCAATTAAAAGCTTCCTGTGATTTCTTCTATTAATAATAAATGTCTCTGCGCACAAGGGAGATGTGAATGGCTATGCGCCTGAGAAGTTTTAGTTCAAGTGCTGACCATAGATTTCTTCGACTGTCATGGAAAGCTTTTGTGCGCGCATGTCACCTTCCTTGAGAGCATCATTTGCTGAAGCCTGTCATGTAGCGCTACTGAACTGTGATGTTCACACACACACCTTCAAAACAATAACAGACCACGCTCGGGAAACTGAAGATGCCATGTTGGATTTCAGCAAGGAATTTGAAGGGGTGCTGATGAAGACGCCAGTAATGCCAGTCAGGCAGACATCTTTTCCGGGAAAAATGCTATGTGACTGAAACCCCCGCCCCTCAACAAATCCAAAATCACCTCGAATGCAACAACTCCTTATTTAAGGGTCAGGTGTCTGTATCATCTTCATAAACAAGTGAAATTAAAGGTCATCACGGAAGAGGCGGAAGGTGGAATCCAAAGATTACAGAGTACAGTGTCACAAAATTTTAATTATCGAATATTAATAATAATAATAATGATGAGTAGTAGTAGTAGTGGTAGTGTTAGTAGTATCATTTTTATTATTTTTACTTGATTCTAATGGTGATTACTGATTGTTTTATTTAGGCTGCACCGTAAGCTATTTCTGGGTGTTGTGTCATGACATGACCTTGTCAAGATGGTTGTTTGAGCAAGATAGTGATTCTACAGAATTTTTATTGTTGCAAATTGCACAACTATATTTCGTCTGACCTTAATTCAAATGTCTTTGCCACCATTCCCTTCTTTGTGATCTATTTTCATTGGCCGGTGCAAATCCGGTGCATACATCTGTGCAGAGGCGTTTTAAACCAGATATTAGTAATTTGGCAGATGTGGGCAATTTGGTGTATTAAAAAAGGGCAATTTAAGAAATCTTTGTGTATGATGATGCAGCGACCTGTGTCAGACCACTGTATTGTCTCTGCTGTTGGCTGTTGTGGTAACATATAGTGGGTCCCCTCATTCAATGCAGAATACATATGTACTTAAACATGTCATGTGTCCATCACCATTCCTTTGTGTGTAACGCTACAATAGCTGCCCGTCGACTTGTACCGGGATCATTAAAACACTATAATGATGATGATGGTCATAATAAAGCACTCAGCGAACTGATTACTCAATTGATTCTGTGTTTGATGCCCACTGTTGTCATATTTCTGAATTAAATACGTTTGATATCTACGCACATGTTGGCGGTATTCTGAATCTAACTGCCTGTGCCCCACTCAAGTTCAGCTAAATTGCATTTGACTCACTGC
This sequence comes from Hippocampus zosterae, assembly GCF_025434085.1. Lineage (NCBI taxonomy): Eukaryota > Metazoa > Chordata > Actinopteri > Syngnathiformes > Syngnathidae > Hippocampus > Hippocampus zosterae. The sequence continues at coordinate 12,772,564 of NC_067461.1, read as the reverse complement.
ACCATTATTTAGACGTGGCGTAACTTTAGACTAAATTGTTGCCATGAAATTGTCATTCCTCCAGACATATCTTCAAGGGCATACCCTTGCTGCGTCAGAACGCCCAGCGTGGCGGCAGACGGGTATGGCAAATTGACAAACACGCACAGCGAGACTTGCACCTGTACAAAAATCAGGATACACCAGCATTTTCACAGAAATAGAGCCAACGGTGTTTCTTATAACTGCAATTTGAACAAAAATTGACTCCCCAGACTTCAATTCCAGGAGATGTTGTGAGCGGAGGAGGAAATAAGCAGCGAAGGGAAGAAAGTGCTGATCAGTGCGTTGCAGTTTGTGTTTACTGGGAAACTGTATAGACCTTGGAGAGACACTTCAACCAGAGCACATTGTTCATTTGCCTTTACACAAAACATGTATGCTGAGGGCTGCTGTTATTGAGCCCAAAAAATCCTAAAGAAATCAATAGAGGGCACACTGCATAAAAACACATACGCCTACATAGTGTATGATGCAAATATGCTGCAGAAATCCAAGATTTCCAAAACATGAAGCATGTGAGTTGAACAGTGGTACTGGGATTGTCATTCATCATCGAGATAAGCAGAAGAATAGTCGCTAGAAATTGTGGTCACTCAGGAATTGAGTAACACTGTTGAGAAACGCTGCCTGAGTTTAAATTAGAATGAATATATACATTTGAAACTTTTGACAAAGTTTCCTTCATGAGTAAAATTCACAAGCAATTAATTAATTGTTATTTTTGATACAGTTTTTTTTGTTTTTTGCATATCCTGCCTCTCGCTCCAAATCAGTTGCGGTAGGCTCCAGTTACGCGCGATCCTAAAGAGGACACACGTTAGAGAAAATGGATGGATGTTATAGTTTTAATGGAATGCAACATTTTCTGATCTCCAATTTCAATGTCAGCGTTGTAGTGAGTAGAATATGTGGTTCATACTGCATCCAAAGTCCCGATGTTGATTGGAGCAAAGACATGGACTCCAATTTCTCTCTGGTGCTGCAAGATAAAATACTTATAAACAATTCCACTCAATATCATGAACAATATATTCAATGTATCAAGCCCCCCATCCGTTTATAAACCAATAATAAGTCTTGAATGTGTAAAACAAAAAAAAGACCTAAATGAAAAAATTGAAGCAATTCATGACAAGTGAACTGTTGACTAAGCTTGCTTCAAAGTGAAAATTGCGTCTTTGTGTTAATATGTGAGTACCCGTAGTAGGTGTTTCTATTTGATGAAATATCCTGGCAGAGCCCTTTGTCATCTTTTCTGTCAACAAGAGAGTAGTCTGCGATGACCTTTAGCGACTGTCAGGCCAGAGGAGGGGACAGAACTTATAAGAAACGGCAGATCTGCAGGTGACCTTTCTAAAGCCCTCATATTGCATTAAAGCCACTTGATGACTTGGCTTATTCACAGCTGTCTGAAAGCCCACTGCATCATATTGAGCAGGCTGCCTTTGTCAACATGTTCTCATTTAAAAAAAAAAAACAACAACTCACACTTGACTTCACTCTGTTTAAAAAATAATAATAAACCCAATAATAAGAAGTAGAAAAAGAAGAAGAATGAGCGGTGGTCATTTTAATTTCTTGATGTAATTGGATTAGTGAACTCATTTTTTATTTCTCTAAACCAGAGGTTCTGAACCTTGTTAGACGTATCGATGCCAACAAGTTCATATGCACATTCACCAAATCCTTCATTAGTGAAAAATAAAAATGTGTTTTTCTTTTTACAAACGCATTTATTAAAAACAGAAAAAAGTAAACACAATTAGTATAAGTATAAAGTATACATTTTGTAATTGAACACAAAATGAACCAGCCAGTGATGGCCAAGCGCATGTTTCATAACTAATTGACAGGTTGAGTCGGGCGTGTCTTAACCTCCATGGCAGAGGCTCTGTCGAACCCCTAAGGCCGATTCCCCAAACCCCTGTGGTTCGAGCGAACTCAGGTTAAGAACCACTGCGCTAAACTCTCAATAAAGTTAAAAAGCAAGTTTTGTTCAAATTATGTTGCGCAAAACACAATTACACATTTAGTTTGAGAAAATCTGTTAATTGGAGCATCCCAGACTGAAAAAACAATGTTAGCTCTAGCTTGAAAATTTATCTTTGGAAAGACAAAAAACTCTAGAATAGAAAAGTCAGATACATTATTCTTTGGTAAATTTTTTATATGAATCATTAAATGTAATCTTCTTTGTGCATATCGTTGGGTCGAAACCTTATAGGTCATAATTTGATAAATGTTGTAATCAGGTCAGTCCACGTTTGAATGATTCAGTGTTATTTTTACAAATTATTGACCAATCTAAAGTGTTGAAAATGGCCTGCTTTTCTTTGATGTTGCACTGTTAATGGGTGAAAAAAGTATGCGTTTTTTGAGGCCTTATCAAAAGTCATTACTTTGGAAGTGTGAGAATTCCACCCGATGCCAGCAATATACAGTCCAAGCTTGTGGCATACAGCCATCGGTGCACACAAGGCTTGCAATTTCTTTGTGAACGTCATAAGCCGCCCATGAATGACCCAGGCACTCACTCTCACCATTTTGAATATCTTCAAATACAACCACTTAAAAGCACTTTGGGTGGATATTTTACACTACGGTAAATTGAACATGGAGCAAGTCTGAGAATGAGTCATCACCGGAAACATCGCAGAGGTTTAGGCGTACTTTCTTGCTGGATGTCCTCTGATGATTAAATGTCTTACCTACAGTACAGTCCTAATAATAACTTGTCATAACTAAATTCAAGTGGAAAGGTCTGGGTGATTGAAGAATGGTCATGACGCTTATCTCGCAGTCAAGAGGTTCTAAGTTCGAAGCTTGGATCAGACCCAAATGCCACACAGGAAGGCTGGAGATGGAATTGAACCCTGGACCTTTGCGCTGTGAGGCCCGCGTGCTAACCATCTGACCACTGTGTCGCCTCTTATTAGAATGTTGTTTGGGTTATTTGTTGTCAATTGTTCATTCAAGGCTAGATTGACTTCTGTTAATTGGATCATATTTTTCATTTAATACACATTATGGGTGCGTGCTAAGTCTTCTAGGGCTGCCAGAATAGAACATATTTAAAAGGTGCACTGATGCGAACCTAATTTTGTGAGTCCCTTATTAGCGGCCTGTTTTGGTTCAGGTGCTCCGTCATGGTCTCATTTGAAACCTTTAGCGCTGCTCAAGCTATCACAAACAGCACACAGCAACAAATCAGGTGCTCATAAGGATCGCCCTTTGGGATATTTTCTAGTTTGGGTGGGGGCTGCGGTCCTTTGAGACATTCTCTTCACACCCAAGTCTGCTGTTCTTTCATATCCAAATCACTGTCGCACCATATGGATGATCTAATTGACTCGGTCATTTCAAAGCAACCTGACCACATCTGTGTGTGTTTCAGTGATAAAACATAAAAGCGCGTTGTGTTAATCTGTTCCTGGGCTGTTTCCATCTTTGCTATACACTTCCAGTGACCCATTAGCAATTGTAGATTACAATTTTGAGAAACTCTTCAGCATCTGCCTCAGTTCGCTTGTAATAATGGCCTCTCTTCAATTGTAAAGGGACCAGCTACTTCACCTCATGCGGTGTCATTTTTGTCTCCGTAGCATGCACAGAATAAAAAAATAGAGATGGTGTCAATTTTGGCTCTCAGAAGTATCATTTTCTGTCGCGCTTGTTCTCATTGGGGTCTGTGGGTGAGTTTGAGTCTGTCCCACCCAATGGTAATGCAATTTCATCTTGCAGCTTTTATTTTAATCAAATATTGTTCAAAAAAGATGGGCCGGCGGTCCAGTGGTTAGCGCGTCGAGCTCACAGTGCAGAGGTTGTGGGTTTGATCCCGGCTCTGGCCTTCCCTTGTGGAGTTTGCATGTTCTCCCGTGCCTGCGTAGGTTTTTTTCGGGTACTCAGGTTTCCTCCCATGTTCCAAAAACATGCATTGCAAGCTGATTGAACACTCAAAATTGTCCCTGTGAAATGAATTCTAATCATCCATCCGTTTTTCCGATCCGCTTATACTCACAAGGGTCGCGGGGGGTGCTGGAGCCTATCCCAGCCGTCTTCGGGCAATAGGCAAGGGACACCTTGAACTGATTGCCAGCCAATCGCAGGGCACACAGAGAGGAACAACCATTAGCGCTAATACTCACAACTAGTGACAATTTCGAGTGTTCAATCTGCCACACATGTTTTTGGAATGTGGGAGGAAACCATAGTACCTGGAGAAATCCCAAACAGGCACGGGGAGAACATGCAAACTCAACACAGGAGGGCTGGAGCCGGAATTGAACCTCTGCAATGTGAGGTCAACGCGCTAACCACTGGACCACCCATGCACAAACCAGCGAGTCTAATTTCTGTTTCCGTAATATAAGCATGTCGTACTCGGGCGTGCACTCCGTACCGCTCTGATTTTGCTGCAAATGATGGAAGCAGCGAGGATTCCATTCCACAAGGCACAGAAAGGTGCAAACGCCCCATTACACCCAATTCTACTGCCGCAAAGTCTAGGAAAATACCCCGCACCCCCCCCAAAAAAAATTCACCCATCCATAAAGTAACCCGAAGAAAGAAAGCTTTCTCCTTTTTTGAAAAACTGTGCTAAAAATGAAATCTAATAAGTTGAAGCCTGTTTTAATACATTTCAATGTGTTTAAAGCAAAACTATTTCAAAAAGTTTTTCATATGGTTTCTCCATCAGCGATAAATTGAGGTTCACCAAAGCTATGATTCATGCAAAATCAGGAAAAAGAAGAAAAAAGTTAAATATGCAGTGTATTTCTCTCCCATTTAAATAAATGAAAATGCTCGCCAACCTGCTTGTTGTTAGGATGCAGTTATATAAACCGGAAAAAACTCAGACAAAAATAACTTCATTTCAGTGATAACATTTTGATTGAAATGTGTTTCACTCACTGTTGTCCCATTTGAATACAAATTCATTCTTCAACTCATGAGCGCCTGTGATTAGAGAGTCACTGCGTGTCTTTGTTGACTGCAGTAAGACATGGGCTCCCCTTTTAATTGGAGCTTTTGGAAATATTCTCTGCTCGGGGCAAATTTTGACTCTCACTAAAATGACAGCTATTCAAAAGCAATGAATTTCAATCACCTTTTCTTGTCCAGCGCCAGATGAGTTCTTCATCAACCTGTCATTTCGCTTACTCACCCTGACATTTCAACAGAGCGGTGACTTCATTCATGTGAACTTGATTAATCAATCATAGAATACAGTACTGGTAAAATAAGACATGGGTAGCTGGAGATCCTTTACACCGGTGAAAATATTCTTTGTGCACGAGAAAGAGAATAGCATGCGCAACAATATACAGTGCACTTAAATATCCAGACAACTGTCTCATAAATAAATAAACAAACAAACAAATACATTAATTTGCATCATTATCTGAAACGAGATGTCCTGATAATGTTATGAATAGAAAGCAAACATTTCCAATAATGTAATCAACAATTTATCAGATGCTTCTGTAGCAAATTACAATGCACGATTAATTTCACCAAAACATTTCTATCATTGATTTTGTGATAACATAACAAGGTTAATAATGTGTGTGTGTGTGTGTGTGTGTGTCCCACTTCGTGTTACTTCAGGCCACTGTTATTTTTCAACCTGCGCGTACAGAGGCACCGTAATGTGCTCAGGATGAAGATGCCCTGTTGAACTATGCGGTTCTTCTTGTGTGATTACAGCATGTCTGACTCCAGATAAATCGAAACGGTCAGCATGTCTCTCTGACTGAGAGGTTCTGACAGATCAATGGCCATCATACTTAATACCCACTCTTGTTTTTGTCAAGCTGTGGAATGTTTGCTGCTGCCTAGTACAGCCTTTGGCTGCTTTCTTTTCACAGCCAGATCAAATGCATCCTTTGCCTGGAGACGTCTTGTCGATCCAAGGCTGTTCAAAGCCATCAGAGTCACTGTCCCACAGAATCAATAGACTGCTGCTCGTGCAGCATCAGTCTTACTTGTTCTTTGCCTCCTTCAAAGATGGACAAAGTTTTCCTGTACATCCTAATGCAAAGAACATCAGTCCGATCAATAGTTCAAACAATCAATGAGCTCCAGGGAGCAGGCGGAATAGAGTCCCTCAAAGGACCGACCGAGTAACAGGTCAAGTTTGGGGATTGGAAAGGCATCTATGTGGCCCTTAAGGGTAGTAAAATGGTCATTGAAAAGTTCAGAATGTTTAGATGACCATCAAAAAAGAACAATTTGGAGTGTCTGCATTGCAACAAATCCAATGTGGTGCTGGTTGGGTTCTTGAACATTATTTGCTGTGGTCAACAAAGTCAAGTCAAGTCAACAGTATTTATAGAGCACTTTCAAACAGCCATCGCTGCATACATGCATACAGAGTGCCGTACATGGAGCGATTTAACATGCACAATAAACAGTAAGACAAATCGGTAATAAAGGCGGTAGAAAGCACCTAACAGTAAAATCAAGAACAAATCTAAGTCATGCTGAGTCGAATGCCAAAGAATACAAGTGAGTTTTGAGGAGGGCTTTGAAGATGGGCAGCGAGGAGGCTTGCCGAATGTTCAGTGGGACGTCATTCCAGAGAGAGGGACCAGTAACAGAAAAGGCTCGATCCCCTCTGAGCCTCAGTTTAGTTCTTGGTACTTCTAACAAAGACTGGTCCACAGACCTGAGGCGGGCAGGTGTGTAGGGGCGGATGAAATCTCCAAAATCAAGTGGAGCCAGAACTTCTCTCAACAGAGAAATGCAATGAATTTGCCTACTTATTGATTGAAAAAGTACAATTCATCAGGTTAAACATTTTTACAAACCAGCAAAATTACAAAAATTATTATCGCACTTAAAATCGCCCAGGAATAAGTCAGTTAACGTGACAGAATTTGCTACAGTGGATTGAAAAATTATAACACATTTCATATGACTATTGTGAAATCTGTTCAATCTGAGTTACAGCAAATAATGAATTGCCCAATTCAGTCAGAAAAACTGTGAAAGTAGCCGCTGTCAAGCTCCTTCTAAAAAAAGAGAATGCTGTATGTCTCCTTGTTAGCAAATTATAGACCCATCTTAAACATTCCCTTCTTAAGATTGTTGAGAAAGTGGTTTTTAATTAACTCAGCTCAACTGAAGCTGACTTTTTGATGAATTCCAATCAGTATTCCAACCTTATCACAATACAGAAACAGCTCTTATTCAAGTACTAAATAACTGAAAGTTGAACACCGAAGCAGGAAGGTGTCAGTGCTCGTCTTATTGGAGAGCATTTGATACCATTGCTCAAACATACTGTATAACATTGAAAACGTGGGTGGGATGAAAGGGAACAGTCCTAAAATGGCCCAAGTCATATTTCGAGGAAAGGAGCTGCTTTATGACCAATTGATGTTTTGCATCTGATTGAATGGCTATGACATGTGGGGTCTCTCAAGGGTCAGTCCTTGGACCCCTTCTGTTCAGCCTGTCTGTTACCTTTGGGTCAAATGCTTCAGAATGCCAATGTTGGCGATCACAGTTATGCAGATGAGACACGGCTGTATTTATTATCGTCCCCGAATGACAATTAACGTATTGCTTTACTGTGTCGAGCAAATTAACAACTGGCGTGGATTAGATTGTATAACAACAAGCAACCATTTTGGATTCTGCATGTGGCAGAAAAAGTTCTGCAACCGTGTGTCCATTTGGCATCCATTCAATAGTTCAACTGAGAAAATGCAGTCCTTTGGTAGGTAATGTTAGTATACGCGTGAATTAAATATAAACGGCACGGCGAAAGTTCCCTCACGACTTTTCGACTTGTTTGGTGCAACCACCATGCCTCATATGACTGACAGCTCAGCAGACAGACATGCGACAAGCTATTTTTACTGCAAGGAAAATTATCCATTCAGGAATTCTTCAATATCCTTTCATATGATGTGCAGACATTATCGTTGGTCTTCTGAGAGCAGTTGAGCAATGTTTTAGATGTATTTGTTAATTAATTTTGTTGTAGCACTGCAGCTCATATTAGCTTTACTGGGCTCAGTAAGTCTTTTGACAAAATACAAAGAGGCTATAAAAAAGATGAATCTCTTTAAACACTTGGTGATTATTATGGTACAGTCTATCGACTGAAAAGGTCAATCTCTGTCTGGGATTTTATTGGTCCATGACACAATACAGATATAAAGTATATACCATGTTGATTGGCAAGGAGCGCAGATATAAAGTCTACCAGTACTTTGATTCAATCGTCGAGAACTTGTATTGTAGTTCCATCACAAAATTTACACCATTTGTCCATTCACACTTCAAGAGGCAGCTCGATTACCGGTATATGTTGCAAAAAAAAAAAAAAAACAAACAAAAAAAAAGAGTACCGGTAGGTCTCCACTGGGCTGGCTTCTTTACATTACTGGCAGCAGTAAAGTGTGTTGTGTGCTAAAAGGCCTAATTACATTAATAGATGTATCAGTACGTTGCAGAATGTACTGATACCCTCACTCCATCTTCATTCCTCTCTGTAGTTTACAGAGCATAGTTTAGGGTTGTCACATGATCATCTTTTTTGTTCAAGTGTACCGTCTTAGACAATTATATGCTATATCTGGAACACTTGAAACTTCCCGATGCTGGCAGCACACTTGAACTAATACATCTGAGGAGTAAGGGGACAACGCTATTATTCAGCTATTCAACAAGGATCTTTTGTGCACCTCATGTAAAGCTGCTGCAGCACAAGTAAAATGGCAAAAATAGCAAAGAAGCAGTACCTTCTTCATGCGGCTACTACGACTAAGTACTACTCAACGGTAGTGAAGAGGAAGTGAGAGTGAACCTGCAATCTTCCAGCCACTCCACCACTAACCATTTCGGCCTAATTTAGTCCATTAGCGTGTCTAAAAATACCCATGATAGAACCTCAACAGTTGACAAACACATCAACTAAAATTTTCTAAATGGCTCTCACCAGATTAAACAAAATAAGAGAGATGAGGAACGCGGCAGGGACGCTTTGAGAAGTACCATCCTAAAGAATAAACATGTTAAATAGCTGTTGGCCATTTACTCACTTTAGGAAGAAAGTTTAATTAATGTGAATTAAATGGACATAGGATCATAAAACAATGTAATTTCTGTTTTCGATGAACATTGTCACAGAAATATATATAAAATAATTATATATATAATGTAGATAAAAGATAAAGGGCAGAGGAAAGCCGTTGTAGTGGATGTAGCGGTCCCAAGTGATGGAACATCAGGAAGAAGGAACATGAGAAACTCGAGAAATACCAAGGGCTCAGAGAGGAACTGGAGAGAGCCTGGAAGGTAAAGGTGACAATCGTGCCTGTGGTGGTCGGAGCACTCTGGGCAGACTAGATGAGTGGTTGCAACAGATTCCGGGAACAACATCGGACATCTCAGTCCAGAAATGTGCAGTGCTGGTAACAACAAGGATACTGCGCAGAACCCTCAAGCTTCCTGGCCTCTGGTAGAGGACCCGAGCTGAATGAGGGACGGACACCACCCGAGGGGTGAGATGAGGATTTAAAAAAAAATATATATATATAAGTATTCATTCATTCATTCATTCATTCATTCATCTTCCGATCCGCATGATCCTCACTAGGGTCGCGGGGGCTGCTGGAGCCTATCCCAGCTGTCTTCGGGCAGTAGGCGGGGGACACCCTGAATCGGTTGCCAGCCAATCACAGGGCACACAGAAACGAACAACCATTCGCACCACACTCACACCTAGGGACAATTTTAGAGTGTATATAAGTATTACGAATAATAATTATTATTATTATTATTTTTTTTAAATACATGTATGTATATATAAATATTAATAATAATAATTATTATTATAAATTGTAAAAGGATATTGTTATCAACTGCTTGGGAAGTAATGGCTGTCCAGGCTGCTCAGTACAAAACATCTATTATAAAAGCAGAATTCAATAAACACACTGAGTCAACATGGGGACACATTACGACAGCAGTGATTTTACTTTTGGTTTCCTGTGGAATAATCATATTCCCCGTGTGAAGGTATCCTCCACTACACGCCGGCTTCCACCCACATTGCCAAAACATATACAGCCCCCTTCCTCAACTGGCGGACCGCGATCCACGACCGGACCGCCGACCTCCTCTGTCCGGACCTCCTCTGTCCGGACCCTCGGCAAATTGTATAAAATAATAATTTATAAAGTGATTTTTACGTTATACATTTTATATTTGTGGACTATAATCTGCGCATTACCGCGATCGCTTGTTAAAATTATCCATCTGCGATAATGATGCGCCGATTGGCTCCTCTGAACTTAAGGTGTGCCCATACTTAAGCGTCAGCACGCGTCTATCCCAGTACACACGCATTCAAAATGGATGATTGTGTCAGGAAACAGACGCATGCGCGATGCCACAGTGTGCTTACAGCTTCAGCCCAGGAGAGCCGCACACAGACAATTAGACAAAACGAATCGCGGGAGGTTTCAAATGGCTTGCCTTGTTTCCTTTGACACTGCACTGTGTTAGTTGATAATCCTTATATAGAAAGTGATGTGCCAGCAGATGTAGATGTTAATTATTCATCAGTAGACTAGACACAAAAGTGCCGGTGTCTTTGACGCCATCCATCCACTTGTACTGACCGCTATAGTTTATTGTGAGTAAAGAGCCGTCTGGATTTTAAAAAAAGTTCACAGCAATACAATCCCTGGATGTCCTTGTTCAAAAGAAGTGAGGGGCACTAATGGATGAGAATAAAGAAAGCAGTGGAGTTTGTAAATGCTGCGGGACTTAGACCACACGTAGACCTTTAGTCTGCAAACAAGCATTATCATTCACAGCGGTGTTACTCACACAGTTTTGTCAAGTGCTTATATTTGATCTCTTATACAGACCTTAAGAATAGATCTTATTGATGGGAACAAAACAACCTACGTCTACAAAGAAGACAATGCGACTGCTCATATTCAGTTTGTCTCTCTCTTCGAAATAAAGACAAGTGGGAGCAACACACGATGTTGAACCTCGATACATTCATCTTGACTTAACTTTTGGAACTTTTTCATTAAATTGCACAGTGCATCTTCTGAAATTCTTACTTTTTAGCATAGTTTCTACATTTCAATCTTTAAGATGATCAAACAAATGTACCAGGAAGAAATAGAGTCAAATTTTTGGTTCCTTGAACCACCTCTAGGTAAAGCACTTTCAGACGGGTGCCACATTTCCTTGCTCTCTTCCGTGATATAATTAAGGATGCCTCTGGACTGATCAACTACGAGAGGCAAGGATTTCTATCGACGAAATTCCCCGTATTTGCTTAATGTTTTGAATTCGAAAAGCAACATATGGCTAACTCATGCCTGATTTCAAACAAAACATCACTCATGCTAAAACAGCTTAGTGGAATTAAATCACCATATTAAATCACCTCGTGTCCTGACAGCTCAACAGATCTGACTCTCTGCTAAATCACCATCATCGCAATTGCCTTTGCCAATTTTTACAGGAACTTCTCCCACTCCATCGCTTGGCAGCCCTTCTGTGATAACAGACACATCAAAAAGGTCAAGTAATTATGGAACGCGCTCAGGTCTCCTGTGTGCGATGTTTCGGTTCAAATGTCGTCTTTCCAATGCGTGTGGTCAGTCAAGCACTCTTTGTGGCCTTCTCAGTGTCAGCGCTGCAGTCATTGTGGCTGCAGGCATCCTGTCGCTGAGGTGGATTTACTGGCAACATGCCCCCCACCCTCCCTCCCTGGTCATCTCTTTAATTACCCTGGACTATTGATCCTCCCAGGGACACAGCAGTCTGGAGCTGAGCCTGGGCCCGCACCGGTTAATGACTGATTATTCCACCGGTCCCGCGGGAGCACACAGCCGCTGCCGGGACAGAAGGAGCAGAACGCCACAGGGACTGTTCAGCCGTGCAGTAACATTAGCACTTTTTACCACCTTACCAGTGAAAAGCAGGTCGCGTGTCTTCCAGCTCACAGATCGGTCTTTTAAACTTTTTTTCACTACTTTGTTAGAAAAATAAGGATTTCTCCCTTATGCTCACAAAATACCAGTCGATTATCATTACACCAGAATCAATTAATAACTTGTACTCACTAAACTAACAAAAACAACAAACTTCAAATTCAACCATTCATTCATTCATTCATCTTTTACCGCTTGATCCTCACTAGGGTCGCGGGGGGTGCTGGAGCCTATCCCAGCTGTCTTCGGGCAGTAGGCGGGGGACACCCTGAATCGGTTGCCAGCCAATCGCAGGGCACACAGAAACGAACAACCATTCGCACTCACACTCACACCTAGGGACAATTTAGAGTGTTCAATCAGCCTGCCATGCATATTTTTGGAATGTGGGAGGAAACCGGAGCACCCGGAGAAAACCCACGCAGGCCCGGGGAGAACATGCAAACTCCACACAGGGAGGCCGGAGCTGGAATCGAACCCGGTACCTCTGCACTGTGAAGCCGACGTGCCCCAAATTCAACCAGTTATCCTGAATTTTTGAAAGGTTGACTTACTGGAACAGAGAACAGCAAAACTCACTAAAACGGTCATGAGTTGATATTGACATAGCTGCTTCAATGGGTCCCGACACAAATAGCGGAGTAACTATGCAGTTCAAATAATTCCGATGAAGAGTCTCTGCAGGCTTGGGAGCAGTTGGGGAGTCTGTTCAGATCAAGTCTCACTGAAATTTTGTGGTCACCAGAAGACCAACAAGGTCGGAAAGTCATCGGCAAGCTCTGCAGAAGCTGGATAACGATCAAAAAGCTTTATTACCCATGCGGTTGTGCATTGTTGTTTTGGCTCTGATGTACGCCTCCATACATCCATAGGTCCGACATTGTCACAGAAAAATATTTTCAGCGTTTACATGAAAACAATTTTAAAAAACAATCCAGACAAAAAGAATCTATATTAAAAAAAAAGATCATGCAGGTTTTGTGTTCAACACAATTTATAGTATATCTTCATCCAAATTCCGTAAATACAGCATTGTGTGAAAGAGTCCATAGACCGAGAAGTAGGGTTCACCCTGGACTGATGACAACTCGATCACATAGCTGACTTTGAGACAGATAACCAAATGACAGACAACCATTCACTGATATTCACACTTATGGAAAAGATATCTAGTCTTCCATGGGGATCTGAAGTAATAAAAATGCATCGCATCGCATCGCATCTTCCGTACCGCTTGATCCTCACTAGGGTCGCGGGGGGGAGCTGGAGCCCATCCCAGCCGTCTCCGGGCAGTAGGCGGGGGACACCCTGAATCGGTTGCCAGCCAATCGCAGGGCACACATAGACGAACAACCATCCACGCTCACACTCACACCTAGGGACAATTTTTAGAGTGTTCAATCAGCCTGCCATGCATATTTTTGGAATGTGGGAGGAAACCGGAGCACCCGGAGAAAACCCACGCAGGCCCGGGGAGAACATGCAAACTCCACACAGGGAGGCCGGAGCTGGAATCGAACCCGGTACCTCTGCACTGTGAAGCCGACGTGCTAACCACTGGACTACCGGGCCGCCCTAATAAAAATGCATCTATCCATTTATTTTCTGAACGGCTTTATCCTCACAAGGGTCGCCGGGCGTGCTGGAGCCCATCCCAGCCATCAAGGGCAGACAAACAACCATCCGCGCTCACACTCACACTTAGGGACAATTTAGTGTGTTCCATGAACCTGCCATTCATGTTTTTGGAATGTGGGAGGAAACCGGAGTACACCGAGAAAACCCACACAGGCCCGGGGAGAACATGCAAACTCCACACAGGAAGGTCGGAGCTGGAATCGAACCCGGTACCTCTGCACTGGGAGGTCGATGTGCTAACCAGTGGACCACCGGGCCGCAAGTAATAAACTATAAACCGAAAAAGAATGAACACAGGACAGAGACATTGCAAAAACACACAGCCCAGGCCCCCAGCCGATATGCTGCTTAGGCCGATTTATAAGAAAAGTTCTTCACAAAGAAAAACATTTTGGCATTTTAAAAATGGTCTAGCTCTCAGCCTGATTTTAGTCTGTTATTGAGAAAAAGCTATTCATCTATTTTCATACTGTTGGCTGGTTACTTTCAGCAATACGTGCATGAGAATGTAAATACGCAAAGTAAAATTTAAATCATATAGCTCAAAAACTGGATTTTCGTTCAATATTTCTCAGTAAATTAATATGACCGAAGCACACAAAATAAGCGAAAGCACTCACATTTATTTGGCTGTGTTTTGTTCGGGATGAGTATAGACATTATTCACTGCCCTCACCACTTCTGAGATGTAATTTAGCTGAAATCCTCATTTAATGTGAGATGATGAAACGATTGAGAACAAGTGTTGGGAGACAGGTAGTGTTTGTCTGATGAGAGACACCGAACAAGCGTGACGAAGAAGACGGGCAACAGTTGGTGATGTGAAAGAGGCTTGTGAACAAGTCAGGTGTGATTTTGATACTTCAACACCATTATTTTTCTTTCTTCTACTCATGTTAATCATCACACATTGAAAACCCTCACCCCAAATAGCCTCAAATGTGACCTACAGTTTCGACTCTATCTTCTTGCTTTTCTTTCTTTCCTTCTTTATTTCTGGCCGAATATTTTTTTTCGCAAAGTTTGATGAAGGGCTCCCTTTTTTCGCGCATATTCCCTCGCTGAGGACACTTATTGGCTGAAGTTGACGTTTTAGCTTGGCACCGCTCGGAAAGGATGCAATGACTGACACCTGACTGACACTTTGGATGATAAAAGTCCTTCCTTTCAGTTCACTCGCAATCGGTCTTCACCTTCTCTGTTCTATTCCTTTGTGGCAACCTTCTCCTTTTTGCCCCTCTGAGATTCTACCTTTGCGCGGAGGGGTGGTCTTTACCCAACCGCTTCTGGGCCCATCAGTCAAAGAGAAGAAAGGGATATGTCAAGGCAGTTATCATGGAATGGGCTCTGGAGCGTCCTGATCCTTTCCTCTGTATCCCAAACTCATGTTTACTATTAGTTTTGATCATTCAGATTTAACGAAAACAGTTAAATAAAAAAATTTATAATTAAAACGGTGCCATTTTAGCTGTGCATTGTGCAAACAAAAAAAAAACCTGTCTCAAAGTTTCTGAAAACAGTGGCGTAATTGTTCGCGAGTGAGCACTCAAGATAATGAACTTGATCACACTCGTCTAGTGAAGCGAAGAGTACGCACGTAAACACTAGGAATTCATTTTATTATCCATTCATGCAACTTGACTTTGGGCAGTCGATCACAGGTTACAGGCAAACAACCATTGCACTCACATTTACAGATACGGACAATTTAGAGTCTTTAATGAACTGAAGAAGCATGTTTTTTGTAGGAGGAACCGAAATACCTGAAGACAATCCAGAACTTCAAGATTGTTAGGTCATTTTCATCTCAAAAGTAATATTTCATAACATTTTAATTTTGGATCGGATTAAACTTTACTGTCAAATGTACTGTATGTGAAACATACGGCACAGATGAAATTTCTTCCCTCTCAACACAAAACAAGACAAGAGGAGCCTTGCTATCACCATCCGCGCAATGCCTTTATGTTTCAACCAAAAAGGAACATCAACAAAATCGACCCTCATAACGGCCGTCTGGCATTACAATTGCTCGTCCACCGCATCGAAAAGTGAGGTCTCTCATTCTAACAACCAATTTACAGTCTCGAGTCCACATGCTCGTTTTAGACATGAGGATCATGAGGCATCAACAGCTTATTGATCATGTGTCCTGCTTGCCGCCTCTGCCTCCGTGCTGTTAGATGTTTTATATTTGAGGCTTCAGACAGGCGCTAGACGAGTAAATCTTGGTTAGTGTTAGTCCAGGCCATTCGGTGAAGCGTTTAACATCCACTGGCCACAACATTGGGAACCCCTGCTCATTCTAATGAGATGAATTATTTCGCCACAAAATCCACAAAAATAATTTCCCTCATGTTTTTCATCGATGGATTAATTACACAACGTGTGTTTGTACCGTAGTTTGCAGTGCTGGAGAATTGCACAGCATTATTCTGGGAGGAGTTTCTAATATTTTTCCAGTCTCGTCTAGCAAAATTGGGTGGCACAAATCAAATAGACATGACTGATGCCTTTAAATATGTGATCGATCTGTTTTTTTCCAAGTTTATTATAAAAGAATACATTGAGTAGAACAAGCTCTAAGAATCAATCCCGCCAACAATATTTACACCATTTCAAAATTTGCTGGCTTCAATGTTTTTCATGTGCTCTTCATCAGCAAGCGAGGTTTGTTGCCAGTGAAATGGCTTGCAATGTGAATTATGTGATAAGGCATCATTGATTGGCCGTGCTTTTAATTGATGGTAGTGCTGTTTGTCTCTTTCCATGTCTATGAATTTGTAATTATGATGTTCCATTCCTAATCATGATTAGTCTCCAACGAGAGCAGGCATCGACTAATTGGCTGTTTTCATAATGAGTTGTCCTTGCTCACGTTTCCTCTGCCGCTTCATATGCTCTATTCTTAATTTTGTTGTGACAAAAAAAAAAAAAAAAAGATTCGGCAGTTCACCTCGATAACTATTCATACGTCCACATTGTGCGGTGATGACTTAAGTGACTTCTGAGCGTCAGTGTATAAAACAGTGGCTGAATTAAATCAAGTCAATCAAAAGATGACTCATACAGAGAAATTCACTTATTTTTCCTTTCACATTTGCCATTCCTGTCAGCCTCATGCATAAATAAAGGAAATAACATGCATATGGTTTGGCTCAGTGAGATGACAGGGAACAGGGTGACTAATAACATGGGAGCAAAATAAAAATCTGATCTTTCTCAAAGAAATTGACCATGGGATTCAAATTTTAGCTCTGCAGGAGAAATGAATCCATCATTGCCGGTAATACAAAAGTATGTAAAATGTTTACTTACTTACCGCTACTCTCTCTCTCGCTCGCTCTCCCCCCCTCTCCCTCCTGGATGATTCATGCTGACCTGAGGGGGAAGCGACACAGACAGTGTGCGCACATACAGTAGTTGGCTTTTTAATGATATGTGTGTGTCTGCAATGGGAGCTATGATTTGATGTGCAGCTCCACAGTGCAGACTGACAAGTTTAGTGAGGCTAACAGGGCCACAATACCTTCAAGGCCCAAACTCAGAAATGTCAATTAAGAATGATGTGCTACCTGCGTTGTCTGCCTACAATCTCAATTAGTATACAAAATTATTGAGAACACTAGTTAGACTTTTGTTTTTAACATGTTTCTCTTATTAATTAAAAGCCCGTGGTCTTAAACGGACACTTGAGAACTCACACAGAGAGGAATATGAAGACCTCTCCTATTTACACTAGGTTTTGTCTACTTAAAAAAAATGATAGCAGAGTCATTCATCCATTTTCTAGAACAACTTCCGTTCAGAGTCACCAAGAACTGGAGTCTATCCAAGATGACTTCAGGCCAAAGGCAGATTACACCCTGGTGTCGTCGACAGAAGCCACTCAATCACAGAGTACGCATAGAGACAGATAGCGAGATGACAGAAGTCCTGCTAACACATTTATATTTTACATGGAAATCAGCATAAGATATCATTTTTTAATGAAATGTACAACTTAGAGCACACTTCATTTCAGTAATATTATACTTTTATGTCAGTCCGTATCTGAAAATGTTTTTGCCCGAAACTGTCAACACAGGGTTTATTAAAGAGGAAACGTAATGGCCGAGTTTCTTTTAAAGTGCGTGTAATATATAGTTTGGTTTCTGGAGTAGGGCGGCCAGGTGGTCAAGTGGATGGAGCATATAATGTAAGTAGTGAGCATGTCAATTTGTTAAAAAGAAAATATATTTCGTTTTTGGGTTTTATAATACATGACGTTGATAGGATGGATTAGAATTAAGAAATGATTCACATCATACTAAGAAGTCAAATCAAGTATTACTTGGATGTCAGACAGCAACGCTCTTGGTTCTTGATGCTTGTGTTCAGATAATTATGCAATTTAGTGCATTTTCCAGATTTTTGTGTTTTATTGTTAAAGCCACTTCATCCAGAAAACTCAAGTACAAATGTGGAGATTTTATTAATCGCACAATAGAATATCCAGGAATGAAAGAAAGATTAGTTCTTCGGACAGATGGCAAATGTAACCACAATGATGTTGCCAACAAACATTTATTTACCTGACTATTAACATGCATTCGCTACAGTAAGATCTTTTGCGTGGGTCAGAAGGGTTTCGCTTGAAAGTATTCTGAAAGTTGTTCACTATATTGGCCATTCATAATCTTCTGGGACTATGTTTTGAGAAAACTTTCGAGAACATGGCAAGAATTTAGCTTGATGGTGAGAACTGAAGAGTGCTGGCGGAGGACAAGAATTGAAAAAAAAGATGAATTATTAAGTACACTTGACTTCTTGAGGTGCATAAATCTTTCCTTGTACCGGTAAATAATAATAATAAAAAGAAAGAGTTGAAGAATAAAGAGAACGAAGGCTGTCAACGAGTGTCATCTTGAGTCATCTTTCGTCCTCTTCAGATTTCAGAGAAACGCGAGATGATGCTTTCAACCCACAACGTCTGATGCCCGCTGTTAAAATATGGCGACGGAAAAGTCATAGAAGAGGCAGATATCTACCGGGGATCATTAGGTCTACTGATTCCGCTGCGAGATTGCGTAACAGTCAGGGAATATGGCGCCATTTTACAGAATGAAGAGCACCCTGTTGTGCAGAGGCAGTTCCCATGCGGGACTGGCATGCAGCGAAATGATGATGCCACGCTACACACTGCTAAATGAATTACAAAGTAATTTCAGGAACACCAGGAGCAAATTGCACGTTGTTTCTTTTGAAAGATGCTTGCATCAGGAGTAATTATTTTTAAAGGCAGCGATTGATGGAAAGATTCTGGCTGAATCATTCTTCATTGTTGTGTTCATAAGTTGTGTCAGTCACATTCTGTCATGATCTGTGTTTTTGTTGTCTTTGTTTTGATTAGATTTTGTTTGCTTAATGATTTTTTTACACATCTTTTTTTCAGGTCAGGTCTAATTGTCAGGTTTTGTTTGCCATTTTTTTCTAGTCAGCCCTGTTTCTTGTATATACCAGTCAGCTCACCCACTGTAGCCTCTCCTGTCTTACTCATGCCTCTCCTGTGCCTCATTGTGTGGTCAGTTTGCTTGCATTTAGTGGCCTTATTGTCTTTTTTGTCGATTCATTGTCTTTGTGGTTTGGTGTCACTCATCTTAATGTAATTGTGCAGGGAGATACCCTGGACTGGTCACTAGTCAACCACAGAGCGCATATCGACAAAAAAAAAAAAAATCACACCCACACACATCGATGGTCAATATAGATTCTTCAGTTACCCTAACATATGTACTTTTTTTCATGTGGGTGGAATATTCACTACCTGCAGCAAATCCATACAAGTAGGAGGACTGGGACAGACATTCCAACCCTGGACCTCTCCACTGTGAAATGCTAACCATTACACGGTGGCGTGCTGCCGTAAACAAATCCGATACCACAACAGAAGTACAAGTAACAGAAGTAAAATGTGCAGCAAGTATCAAATAAACAGAGCTGAGACACACTAAAAAAACATTCAGTGCATCATTTGCCTGTATGTCAGTGGCATGCTATGAGGTCGTCGGTTGCCAGCTTCACGGCTAACAGCCTTTCTGTCCTCCACTGTCTGCATTTTAGCCATGCAGCATGAACAGGTGCCTGTCGGTCCCTGGTGGGTCATTTTTAGAAAATTCTTCCAGAACGCACTCTCTTTGCAGAGTGTCGCTTTCTAATTGCCTATATTCGTCACTTTAAAAGGTCCATTACTGGAAGCTGAAACTCTGATGACGTAAAAAGAGTGAGTGAGGTATTAGCTGAGGTCAGAAGAATAATTCTTTCCAATACTCATCCAGGCAGGCAGAATTACATAACTGATCTTCACATGTTTATGTATTATTCCCACATAAACTGCAGGTAAAAAGTAAAGAATATTTAGCGTTGGGCGAAATTTCCAGGGTGAACCTAATACTTTACAACTTGCTGAAAGGTAATATTTTTGGTTTATTTGTTTGTTTTTGGGACAGTTGTTTAATTTCCAACGATATGCATTTCTGTGACTCTTCCAGTCTCTCTGTACAGCAGCTCTGTCGCAACCTGCAGGTAAGACTGTGACCCTTTAAGCTCGCTGGCCTCTGAGAACAGTCATGGTGAGACAATGGCAATAACTACTTCTAAGAGTTGTCTTGGGTTCAAGATGTCAGAATGCAAGCAGCACGATAAACATGATAACCACAACTTGTAATTGAACTTGAATTCAAGGAATAAACACACACCTGTGGTGGCTTTTGCTCTTCAGTGTCACGTACGGGTGGTGGTGGGAGACCCCAAAAAGCAGGCATGAGAGAAGTGCCGGGTAAGTCCAGAAAACAACAAGAATCCAAAGTGACAAACAAAAATCCATGGCAGTAAGGCACAAACACGAACCATCAGAAGCTGCGAAAGCAACAACAGAAAACAATGACTGAAACAATGACCCAACCAGAGTGGTCGGGCTGGGAGTCCTTTAAACAGAAACACCTACTAATGACATGATGACCAACAGGTGTGCCGCTGTAGGAGGAGCCCAACAGAACCACCTGTCAGGCCCAAACATATCAACCGTGACATTCAGAACTGTGTCGAGAACAGAACGTGATGCAAAAAAGTACTAAAACATCAAACAGTTGACCATGTGCATAATTTTAGAGAGGGTCAACAGAAGTTCACCCGTAAAGGTTAGAATGCATTTTAGGTTTATCCTGAAATTTCACCCAAACGTTGACTAGCAATACCTTTTTGTGGGTTGTGTTGGGTACTGTATCCCAAGCAGGAACCTTGATTGAAGCGACCTAAAATTGTGGTGAAATCTGTGTTTGGATCTCCACTGTTAAGGAAGTTATTCCTTACTGTAATTTTATTACCCCCTCTGTGTTGTTGGTTCTGTTCAAACACGGAAACAAAGAATGTAGAATGCTGTCGGAGGTATTTACTGCTCACTGTGATTACAATCACCTTCAGTGCCCCTCGACTCCCACTACCTTTAGGGCCCCCTCCAGAGGACATGTTTGATATCAAAAGAGTAGCTATTATCTTGAGCATCTGTGTTCCTGCCATCACATCAAAGATCAGACCGAAGACCATATTGGGTAGTGGTGGTCTGGTCTCACCTCACCACTCCCAACTTTTTCCAGCTACACCGAGTCAGACGACATGTACATTCCTTTGTTTTCGGATTTGCATGGGGCGTAACTGCCCGCCTCTCATTATCATATTGTCCCTATATATTCTCATGACTGCATTTTTTCTTCGCTTCCTAATGAAATCTGAGACTCACAGGAGCCCGAATCGATTCGTGTTGCGTTGTGATAAACTGAAGAAAAGACGACGTGGTGTTGGGTCTTCTTCCACCTTATAGAGAGATAAAAGAACCTGTGTCCAAGGAGGGCCAAAAGCAAATTGACAGCTCCCCTTACTCTACACCACCAATCATGCTCAGTTTAAAATTGTAAGCTATTACTTCCGGCTCACAAGAGATTTTCCAGAACGGTCATTCAGCTGGCAGGAGTGCAGTTCAACTGTCTGGTTACTCTTGTTGTTTCGTCTCACCATTGCTGCGCAGCTAGATTTGAACGACGACCCATTGTGCTGTGATTGCTACAAAGACCAAAGTGGGCTTGCCAAGGTTCAAGATGCAGCATGCGTGGGTACAGTGAGGTGATGGAGGAGTGTCGGGTGGGGGCATAATTATGCTATTGGGAGCCATGGTGATAATGGCTGTGCTCAGAGCGAGGGAGCATAGGGAAAGCACTTTAATTGAGATATAAAAGACATGGTTCCAAGGGCACTTTGCAACAGCAGAGATAGCAGCTCATGCGCTCCGGATGCTTGCACAGTGGAAATGCTAAATCACCATGCAAATGCTCTTTCGTGTCTATTTATAGCACTGTTTGCTTGAATTGATTTCAGATAAATTAACATTATCAACTAATTTGAACTTCCTTCCAGAGGGAAAACGATTCATTAGACACTGTTTGCAAACCCACATTTGCCGGCCTGCCGTCTTCATCGCGTAACCAAAGGCGAACAAATCAAAATCTCTGTGCTTCGCTGTGTACGGTATATTGAGCGAGCAGATGGGCTGAGCCGACAACAGCGGGCGGGACACGGCGCAAAGAAAAATACTTGTTTACTCCTCTTCCTCCTATAGGCCGCCAGCTGCAGTTGATGACGGTGAGCCATGCTGAAATCGAGGAAGCAAGATTGACCGCGTTCAATTTTTCTGTCGTCAGGATACACGAATGATCTTGTGTCTGCAAATGAAAACAATTAACTGCACGTTTATGCCTGAACTTGAACGCAAATGTTGCCACTTCCTGTTTTATCATTCATTCATTCATTCATTCATCTTCCGAACCGCTTGATCCTCACTAGGGTCGCGGGGGGTGCTGGAGCCTATCCCAGCTGTCTCCGGGCAGCAGGCGGGGGACACCCTGAACCGGGCCGCCCTGTTTTATCAGTAAAAAGAAAAATATATGTATTGTGATGTATTCTATTGGGGGCGGCCCGGTAGACCAGTGGTTAGCACGTCAGCTTCACAGTGCAGAGGTACCGGGTTCGATTCCAGCTCCGGCCTCCCTGTGTGGAGTTTGCATGTTCTCCCCGGGCCTGCATGGATTTTCTCCGGGTGCTCCGGTCTCCTCCCACATTCCAAAAACATGCGTGGCAGGCTGATTGAACACTCTAAATTGTCCCTAGGTGTGAGTGTGAGTGCGAATGGTTGTTCGTTTCTGTGTGCCCTGCGATTGGCTGGCAACCGATTCAGGGTGTCCCCCGCCTACTGCCCGAAGACAGCTGGGATAGGCTCCAGCACCCCCTGCGACCCTAGTGAGGATCAAGCGGCTCGGAAGATGAATGAATGAATGTATTCTATTGGATACTCTTCCTATCCAGCGCTCATTACTTTTTAATATGGTGTGGATCTCAGTATTTTCTGGACTGTCATCACAGTGTCAAAGTACGATGAAATGTGCCATTTTTTTCCATATTGTGTTTATGATCTATTTTGTTGCCCAAATAATCCATCCATCCAGTTGATCTTTTTGTTTTTTCTTTTTTAGAGAGACAGACAACCATTCACACAGTCACCAAGAGGGAACTGAACTCACCCCGCCTGCCCCCAAGTCAAGCGAATGAACCACATCAGTAACATCCATTGGACACTGTTAAACATTAACACGGTGATGAACGCGTCAAATGCGTTTCCTTTTTCATTTACAGAGATATCTACGTGTATCAAGTTTTTTTCCCCCTGTATTGCTTATTTGTGATATAATTGGGTTTGTTATCAAAATATTGAACACTCCTGTCGTGGGTGACTGGGATTCCCACACCACTTTTAACCACTGTGTTCCATTGCAGTTCAGTTTACCACAGTATCTGTCAGATCATTAAATCTTGAACAGGATTTTTTTCCACTGTGACATGTGGAGGCGGAATGAAGATAATTGAATAATCTACTCGATAGTGTCACAAACTGACTATTCCAAACTGTACCCGTACCGCTTGTATCTCATGCAATTTGCATTTAATGTTTTGACCTTTCGGGTAATCAAAATAATTGTGTTAAGTTTTCTGAATACCTATTGTCACACAAAGCACTCCGCGTTCTGTTTGTCACTACTTTGTTGTTCCATTTCTCGAACTAGGCCATCAATAAACGCTATCTGTCTGAATTTGAGTCATGGAGCATGAACAACAAAAGATTTCCCGCTCATGCGTTCTTCCAGCCTTTTGCCTGAGGCACTTTCTGTGTGAGGTGTTGTGAGGTGAGAGGGTTTTGTCACTACACAAACGCGGTGCCACCAAGACACCTCAGAAAGTCACAGGAGAAACGTTTCCATAGCAGCCAAGCTCAAGGTCGCCTGGCCAACCAAATCAAATTGGCCCACCTGGGATTGAACCTCCTTTGACATCAGCACGTAGAAGTCCCATTTTTCTACTGGTGGTCTTTCATATTCGTGCCCCTCTTGAAAAAAAGCACACACACAGACACGCTGGATTTCTTCCTAGTAGTCCGGTGGGATCTGGCTGAGCAGGACTCGGCACCTGCAGGCGACCGGTCTGAAGCTTGAAGGAGAGCGGAGCAGCTTGGCAGCAGTGGCTGTGCAGGTCTCTCAGGTTTGGACTAATGCCCCCCCTTGGCCTAAACTGCTGCCGATGGTCAGATGGCCTCCTCCACAATGAGGCGACAAGGCCAGAGGCATCTTTTCACTCCACCCTTCTTTGTCAAAGACACTCAATGACTTTTCAAAAGTAGACAAGCGGGAATTCCAGAGTGAGCTCAAGGAGTGCGTTGGAGAAAAAAGGCTGGAACAAGAGAGAGTCTTAAGTGCAAAAACGCAGGCGTGCAGCACATGTTGTTTTATTGCCATCACTTCAGGCCCTTCTTTCTCCCCAACATGCAATCATAAGGGTTCATCAGTTTACAACAGGCTCCAAAATGACTCCTGCTTTGGAGTGGGCGGCCGAAGGGAGCACTTACCTTGCACATTTTCTGCAGCAGCAACAGTGACGACGGGTGTTGTATGCAAGGATGCCGCCTGAAAAAAAAGTACAAGGAGCAGCATGGGGGAAGCCATCTTTTCAAAATGTTTTTCTGAACCGCCGAATTTGAGTAATCTTTGTCATCTCTAATACATTTGCCCTCCAGGCAGTGTTTATCTTAACGTGGCAGACTGGTGTTCATGATGAAGATATTAGCCGCTTGACAACTAATGTGGAGCTTCCTCCTGCTCAGCCCCGGGACCCCGCTGTCTCCACCATCAGTCCCTCATCCCAGGAGCACAAGGCTAATCATTTTTGGGAATTCCCAGAAGGCAGCA
Organism: Hippocampus zosterae; assembly: GCF_025434085.1. NCBI lineage: Eukaryota > Metazoa > Chordata > Actinopteri > Syngnathiformes > Syngnathidae > Hippocampus > Hippocampus zosterae. The sequence goes on along the minus strand of NC_067461.1, from coordinate 12,747,585 downwards.
TTGGTGAGGCTGTAATCCTTGTGCTCTATCTGCTAGTGAACGGCCTTTACCGCACCTGCAGGAGCCCGTGGCTTCCGCAGAAAACCACGGGGGGTGAGGGGGAGAAAGGCTTTCAACTATAGGCCGGACTATGAATCCACTTTGTACTCTCATGTCTGTCTGAGAGAGCCAACTTGTCACATTTAGTCAGGGGTGAGGACTGCGGAAACGATGATTTAAAAAAAAAAAAAAAAAGGGGCTTCGGGTTATAAGAGATTGGCTGTGACCTTTGTGAACGCCACATTTCAGTTTGACTGAAACCAAGCATGCACAGGAACTGCGTTACGGCTGGACAAATATGTTGCTCCTGGAGCACTGTGAATAAGATAAGTGCCGGTAATTACTTGTTTGGAAAGATGCCCTTTTTCCTCATCTCAGCCCAACATTCTTCACATTTGGTGTGCGTTGTTAGGGTGGCCGAGACGTAATTAAAAGTATTTTTACAAAACAGATTTACATCTTGACTTATGTCAAATGTACAAAACCAAATATCTAAATGTACAAACAAATCATCTATCATTTATTTACAGTCATGCATCCTCTACAGTTATCATTTTGCATTGAAGATCAATCTACTTGACCGTCATGCACATGGAATCAACATTTCAATAACAACCAAAGGCGAGTAGGTAGTATTAACTACCAGGGGACAAAATTCACCACTTGTGTCACATGCCGAGGAAATCAAGCCTCCCGTGGAGATGTTACACCACCGATGCTTTGCCGACGCTGCCGGTTATCGGACTGATTCCTGGATCCTGTTTTTCTAATGAGGCATATTGGCAATTTGGCACATGCACTTGATTGGCCATACGTTTAAAAATTTATAGTAAAAAGAGGTGCAGATCCACAGAATTCAATCAGAAATCAATATTTATTTATTTATTCGTTTTTTGGGGGGCATGAGAGGGCCCGTTCCACTTTTTTTCAGTGATATTTATGCCAAAACCACATTCGGAATTTGTAGATAATGAGGCTCACTGTTCACAGAGATGTACTTACTGTATTTATTTTCAGATTCCGGATATTCTATACACAATCCTACCACCGCCAATACCGGCCACCAGCTAGAACATCAAGTATATCATTTTTTCTGTTTACAATGGCATGAGCACACTTAAAATCAAGGAGCCTCTGTGAATGATGCCAGCAGCACATGTGCAGTACTCCACAACACTAACAATACACCTTTGGGGGACGTTTTCAGAGGTGCTGCAGACTCATTATCTTGTCATGTATCATAAAAAGACAGCAAAGCCCAGCGTCATGGGGCCCTGGCCAGTGTGTTCCCATGCTCCCGGCGCTCGTCCTCAGTCCGAGTCTCTTACAACTTTCCATAAGGAAAAAAGGTTTACAATGTATTGATTGTCTCCCTCTGTTGCGAGGTCTCATTCTATCCGTCACACTCCCACACAGTGAGTCCAACACACACACACACACACACACACACGAATGCCACCCTAGAGGGCTTTGCTGTTTGACATTTCGCCCATTAGATGCTCAATTAAAGAGTAAATGTGCACCATGTAACCATTAATTGGTAGATTCCGTCAGACAGAGATCACTTTTGCCTCATGTCCTGCATGACTTTGCCACTTTCTAGTTTGTCTCTCCGGTGCCTAATTCTTGTCAACATTGAGCAAGGAGGTCATAAAGCGTTACGTTTTTACTGGCCTCTGCCACTCAGAGCGACCGCAAAATATCCCCGTTAAGCACGAAACAATGGAGATAATGGAAAGTTTACCACCCAATTCTCGTGTTTTCGGCTTCACGACCGCGCTGTCTGCTTTGTGTTTGTTGATCTCAAATGATCACGATTGATTCACCGGGAACTTTAATTGCGCCCCCCCCCCCCCCCACTAAATTCTCATTTCACTCTAAACTTTTTTTATTGGCTTCATTAGCCAACAAAGTAACCCTGTTAAATGAAACCCCTTACTACCTTTATGGCCTAATAATTTCAAAGCGTGCATGCAAGTCATGCATGCTGACTGCTATTAACATCCTATTGTGTAATTAACGGTTCTATAATGCGTGGTGACTATTCGTGCAAACGGAAGATGTTTTTTTACTTACAAAATACAAGAACAAGTGCAAAATTAACATGCACATGCAGGTCGGGACACGTGTACAGAGAAAAGTGTTGATTGACTAACCTGCCAGGCAATTATTGTCGCTTGACCTCATAACCAAAATGTGTTTCTGATTATCATGCTTCAGAGCGTCTGTTGTCAAGGAAGCAATGTTTCAAACTGTTTAGACAGCACCTTTGACAGTCCACAGGGGGACGGTTCTCAGCCAGGCAAAAGTGAAAGCAAAGCTATAAACTACTGGAAAAAAGGAGAACGTAATTTTTGCTTAAAATGGAATTTCATTACAGAATTGTAATAAGATGGACTCATGAAGTGAAAAGATGATTTCCATGGAAACTAATTCCATACCGATCAGTCAGCAGATCTCTCTAGATTTTGACGATACATCCTCTTGTAACTGATTATTTATTTTTTCAAGATGTTTATTGGCGTGAGAAAAATCAATGTAGAACGACGTCAAAAAATGTTTTCCAACTTAATGTGGAACCTCTAAAGATGGCCCATCTACTATTGTAAATATGGAAACCATTACAATACAATGCATCCAGGCGTTCATTTATCCCAAAGAGGTTGGCGGGAGGTTGCTACAGCCTGTGCCGACTGACTTCGGGCAGAAGGCCGACTACACGCACGACACATCAACACAGTACAATACATTTACATGTCTAGCTTTTTCACAACAGCCGCACCTAAAACAAAACGCTACACAGAACATTTAACATAAAACAGAACACATCAAAAATTGACAGTAATACAATCGTAACAACTATTCCTACAGACTTTGCGCTGCCGGTGCTTGCCTAATAATAGAGATACCGACGCTCGTTCCTACCGACTGCTGTCAGGCTGCTGAATAAAAACAACAACAATAATAATAATTATAATTAAATAATGTGAAAAACAATTTTAAATAGCACTGCGATTTATCCATTTTGTATTTGTATTGCACTTCATTGAATGGTGTTTGTTTGTTTTTTCTTCTTTCTACCTACATTCTTGCTGCTGGAGGCTGTAAATTTCCCCAGTGTGGGACAAATAAAGGAGATCTTATCTTATCTTATCTTATCTTATCTTAATGCACACTGCACACTAAACACCGGCCCTGATCTAGTACCAAAAAGCACATGAAGGGGTTGAGGGAGGGGATTGTTTTGTACTTTTTTTTTAATCTTTTCTTTTGGGCTCACACAAGTGTTTAATTTTATTATAGTTATCTTTCTTATCATAAAAGTGTCCTCAGACAGGCCTGGTTACAGCTGTTACAGCATTCTACTGTAGATGCTTGTATTACAGTATGCTCTAGTTCTGTCTATTCAACTCCAAAGTACTTGGACATGGCCGGAGTCTTTCTGTTTGAAATTAGTGCTCTCATTTCACAGTCACTTCAAGTGGAAATTTATTTTCTTCTCTTCTCACAGTTGTCATCTTCGCTTCACACTGTACAAGTGTTGCAAAAAGCCAGAAGTGTGTGTTTGGCTTTGCCCTTTCATTTAAAACATATTTTCCATTACACTTTTTAACCACACCCCAAATTCTGCAAGCTTTTATGCACTCCAAATTTGATGTTCTACAAAGCATGACAATGCATTGATGCATATAATTTATTTTCCCCCGCCCCACCCCTAATGATCGTAGACTCAGATTGACATGTTTTTGTGATCTGGAGGTAGTTCTAGAAGCATTACAGGTGTGTTTTTCTCTGAGATTATTATCCACACGCTCCCTTGAAATAAACACGGCCATGACAGCATTCTAATAATGTTCCACTTTTATCAGGATGCACAAATGATGCGCTTTTCCACATTTCCTGAAGCACAAGTTACAGCACAAACGGGGCAAACATCAAGTGGTGCAGTAAATTGGAAATTCCCCCCCCCCCCCCCAACTATATCTAAATCTTTTGAATTCTCTAGGTCCCCAACGTAATTAGAGTCTCGGGCGAGAGGGGCTCATAGGGGCACCTGGAGTCACTCTACTGAAATAATAGAGGGAATGCCCTATGTAAGGTGGTGTCCCACGCCCTCTCCATCAACATCAATTACCTCCTTACGATTTAAATGAGGTTCTAGTCACAGATAGAATTATATATATTATATATATATATATATATATATATATATATATATATATATATATATATATATATATATAAAATACACACACACACACGCACGCACACACATGTGCCGTGTGCATTCTCCAGTGCACCCTTAAACAGTGAAACAACTTAGGCCTACACAGTGGCTGACTGGAAGGACATGAGACATAGCCAAAGTTGCTGCAGGGTGCTTGTTATCTCCCTGCTGGTAGGTCGTGTTTCACAGGCTCCTTAGCCGGCCTCAGGCACAGCATCAAACCCCTTGTCAAATAAAATGAAGTAAACACGGGCAGTCTGGCCTGGGTTAATAGCACTAAAAATAAGGGTCAGGTCTTCCATTATGGACCGGCGCCTTATCAGGTGAGAACCAGTCATCTGTCAATCACCTGACTTACACGCTACCCATATGAGAAATCTTCAATTAAAATATGACACGTGTGTTCAAAGCAGGTCTCTATCAGTGAAAAGCAGAAGGAGTCGGTTTTTTTCCCCAAAGAATTTTCCGCCCCAGAATATCGTAGAAGCCCCAAGTCGAATGATAGAAAAGCAGTATAATTTGACGTTTATAAAGTTTGCATATTTTTGCTTTGCTTGAAAACATCTTTCCATTTTTGATTTTACACAGTGAGCATCTCTTCATATCTTTATGATGGGAACGTTAAAACGCCAGTCAGGGTGTGCCCCGCCCCGCTCCTCGCCCAAAGCCAGCTCAGATACGCTGCAGTTTACTGCCAACTCTTATGAGGACAGGCGCTACAGAAAATGGATGGCTAGATGTTAAAATGTTACTTTGAATAGGTTTTATGATGGCAACAGTTAGAGCCTGCAGTTAAGGAATTCATGGACATTACTTGTTACGGAAATCACTTCCGCTGTAGTTTTTAAGAGACGAAGCCATCAAATCTGGGACACGTGTCCAATCGTGAGTTTAAAAAAATGGAATGATGAAAAATTATACTCAAGGTGAAACCAAAGCAAGGCTTTGCAGGACCCCACCTTGCATCTTCTTATTTTACATGTTTCATTTCTTTAAATCTTTTCAAATCCTTAAATCTCTTATTATCTCCGAGTGCACCTTCAAGTGCACCCCAGTAATATTAAATTCCATTTCTTTCAACCTTCCTCATATCTGTATACCCACCATTCTCCTTTACCTCTTTGTTCTTATTTTCCATTCTTCCTTGGCCCTGTCGCTCTTTTCCAATTTTCCTGTCAATGGTCTGATTCCTTTTATCCAGGAGCATAGCAGATTAACAGATATTGTATCATGGCCAAGACAGGCAAAGCCCCACTCTGTCCCTGACATCTAATTAATGGTAATCCTCTAATCTGCTGCTTGTAGTGCAGACCCCTTGGTCGCTGTCCCATTCGCAGCAATACAAGCGAGTCTGATGAAGGGAGAGACTTGGGGAGAAAGCAATTTTGCTCACTCTGCAGGTCATAATACTGGTTGGTGTGGTTGAAAACACACAGAACATAATACGAGACCATGAGTCATTCTTGGGAGTATTCAGATTTCCTTTGCACTTCACTGTTGTCCATCTCAACTCCCCCACAAAAAAGAAAAAAACGTGAGCGACTCACAGCATGCCTGCTACCATTGGTGACAGATATTTAAATCCGGCAGTACATGTGACTCTAACGCCCATATTCTGAAAACATGTTTGTGTGGTGAGAAATGACATTTGGATTTACAGCAGCGATCCTGCGCTGTAGACACGGATTAAATAAATATCAGGCGTGCGGAAGGATAATCCTCCATTTTAATTAACTTAATTAACAGAAATAAATAAAATGTAATCACCTTCAGTCTGTCTTTGCTTGTTAAGCAATTAAACCTCATCATGGTTGCGTCATAACCAATATGCTGTCACATCACAGATGGTGTTCGGATCAGCTGGACTATGGACAATGTCGATTTGACAATTGCGGCACAACTGCAGTGTTTTGGCGTGACTGAAATCATTCTCTCCTGTAGAAAAATCGAGATTGAATATCTGTACCGGGAAATAAAATGGTTATCCAAAAGTATGTTTCTGGGTATATGCTGTAAAAAATTAAATAAATAACAAGCAATGTTCAAATCAATCATTTCGTCCTGAGAAATTATGAAAAAACTGTTGCAGGGATCAAACGTTTTGCCATCAAAACACCCATAGTTTAACGTTGAACAGGTAATTGTCATGACTGAAGTTATTCAACTAACAGTTTATAAACAGTACTACAACAGCACTGGCACCATCCCAATGAAAAACGCGGTGCATAGTCACGGGAAAATCAGGAACAAAATGCACCTTTTGTGTCATCTTGCGAACGAACAAATGAGATCAAATCAACCAATCAGAACAACTCACTTAACAATGCCGTTCCCAATGAAACAATGCAGCCCCTTCAACGTCACGAAAAAGCATGACAGCAGGCCACCTCTCCTCACCATCTCGCACCCTCTCAAAAAAGGTCAAAACATTGGTTGGCTGGTATTATCTTAAGTGCGTTTTGGGGGATATCATTTCTTTCCAAATTGTTTTTTTAATGACGCGGAACTTCTTATACTTAATCTTTTTATCATGTTTAAAAAAAATCCACAGTGTAAAACTCAAATTATTATACCAACACTTTAAATCTGCAGGGCACTCACAGGCACCTGAGTTGAGAATCCCTGCTCTTTGTGATATGTATTGTACCATTATTCTCTCTGGCTTATCATCCCTGATACCCTTGTGAAATTAACATCACGAAAAAAAAAATGTTTGAAATTCTATGCGTCCACTCGACTATTATTTGGGTAGTTTAATGATCACGAAGAGAGCCGCCTTTTTACCTTCTGCCATGCACAAATTCATCATGATTTACGAGCACAGGTACAAATCATTGCCAAGGGCAAAAACAGAGGACGATACAACCTTACCTATGCATTTCCCTAGCAAATCCATGCTGACCCACAGAACGGAACAAGGGACGGATTGTGCCTCTGTATGCACAAACACACGCCCACAACAGCAGTGTGTGTTTGAGGACTTGTCGACCACGATAATGATGAATGTAGCAGGCACGGGGCACCGACGGTTGTAGGTGTCTGTGTCTTAATCATTCTTTATTGGTGTTTCATTATCTCCTGATAGCTTCCGATGTCCTGAGTCTCCGGGCCCCGGGACAGACAAGCCTAATCGATCCCCTCGGCGATAGTTACCCCGCCACAAGCACTCCCCTGCCCCTGGCGTTTCCCCACTGACAGGTGTGTCCGTCAGGTTGTTAAAAATGCGATGCTCACCAGCACAGCCTGCTCCTGAATTCATTAACCTACATTTGAAGGATAATTCAGTCACCAGTCGCTGGCCATATGCGCTTTGACTGCTGGACTCTTTCCATTGCTGGGATTTAGTGCAAAGCAATGGGCGGTTTAATAGCACGTGCAGATGGCCCGTGGCACTTTTTCATTCTTACGACAGTTTTCTCCTTATCACATCTGGGAATGCCGAACTTATGTCGCACTCTTAAAATGCCACACTTTATGGTAATGTACGATAAATCTCCACCGATATGGTGGCAGTTATTCTAATGAAGTTGTGGTTCCAATTAGATGGTGTGGCTCAGCTTCTTCCCCACACAGTTCCAGCCCATCAGGCTGTTATGTAACTGGAGTAACACGCAATTTCTAATCTGCTGTACTTGCATAATGTGAACAGATAATGTTTGGAGGGGAGGAAACTTTACCTGAGCGAGCTATCTTCTTTTACAATATCACCTTCGTTGCTTTTATTGATTGTAAACTTAGCACCTGAGGGCGGTAGAGGCTGTGTCAGCTAAAATACAAATGGGGCAAATCAGTGGTCAGCAGCACAGTTCTGCAGGATACGCCGCCAAAATGAATGGGGAAAAAAAATGTCCACAAGGAACTAAATTATACTCCAATTTACAGACAATGCTGCAGACCGAAGCAGAGAAGACTTTATTTTGTTTGGGCCTGGCACTGGCACGCAGATATTCAGTGAGTTGCGGAGAAGTGAGCCGCCAAACTAGAAAAAGTGAAGGAACGGTGCCAGCTAGTTCTCCAAGAATCAGTTAGCACTCAGGAATCACAAAAGTCATAGATTCAACATTCCTCTCCTGCAATCTAACATTGTTTTGAGAGAGCCAGTATAGTGCAGGTTTACAACTCAGGACAGAAGGTAAACAGGGTTAGTTTCTTGCCAACAGGTTGCTGAAAACAACTTCAATTGTTCAGACAACTCACATCTCACATTTCTCCTCAGAACACCAGGCAAAATTTCCCCTGGAAATAATAATCCATCAAATTCATTTCTTTTCTTTTCCTTTTTTTTTGTAGCAGGCTCAAATGTTGGCTGGTGTCTCTCCCACTTGATTAAGGAGCATAGTCTCCTGTTCGTACTTGGGTCAATTTCAAGCGCGCCTTTCTTGCACACTTTCATGGTATCTCTCTCCATCGAGGCTTCTGACACTAATCTTTTCTTTTATGTTGTTTTTTAACTAGTTAACATGATATAATGTTGATTTTTGGCCGGCATTGTTGTGAAGTAGGGAGACTTATACAACCATTGGGCAGTTGGTGAGCGTATATGGGACTCTCACGGGTCAGTCTTGTACTATGAGATATGTTTTCACGGGCCAACTGAAAGTGAAAATTGTCACGCGTGTGTTGTGCTCTCTGGGTTATCTCAAGTACACCTCACACCTCATACCATACCTGGCTCTCACATCGATTATGATGTAAAAAATAATAAATAAACAAATAAATCCCTATGTTTTCACAAGTGCCCATAAGTATTATACCGGAGACAAATTCCCTGTGTGTTCTACATACTTGGCCAATAAAGAGGATTCTGATTCTGATTCTGATTCTGATTAATCAATCCATCCATCCATATTCTAATACACTAACCCCCACGAGGGTCGCGGGCGTGCTGGAGCCTATGCCACCTGCCTTCAGACAATATGCGGGGGAACTGGTTGCCAGCCAGTCACAGTGCATACATAGACAAACCATTCGCGCTCACAATCACACCGAGGTACAATTTAGAGTGCACCATTAATCTGCCGTGCATGATTTTGGAATGTGGGAGGAAACCGGAATACCCTGAGAAAACCCAGGCAGCACATGCAAACTCCACACAGGAAAGCCGGAGCCGGAATTGAACCCTACACCGTGAGGTGGACGTGCTGACCAGCCATCCAACATGCCGTCCATAAGTGTTCATCATGTTACTGTGAACTGTTTGTCCCTGTGGTCTGCAATTTGGCTGGCAAACAGTCCACACCTCTCACGCCAAGGCAGCTAGGATAGACTCCAGCTAATCCCTGGCCCAAATGTGCTGTAGAGATGAAATGATGGGTGGATTGTCTGTACAGTAAATAAAGGCTATGTGATGATGATGATGATGATGACACTTTGGGATCTGCAGAAAATTCTTCCAAGTATAATTCATCTCAATGTGAAATTTTGTTTTGGTAGCGAACCAAATGGAAGTGAAGCATCACATCACAGATTTGTTGCATGAGAAAACCGTATTCACGTGTATGTACCTTTCCATCAGTTTTGGACTGTGACTGCTGTAAAAAATACCTGCCTCAGAACATAACGGGAGGTCAACCATCAATCACAAAATGGATTACCTCAACCCTGAGGGCTCCATTGTATGTGATGTAGTCGAAAAAACAGCGACATTAGTTGGAAACGTGTGACACTTTATTTTCTATCAGCCGTTGTTCACATCCGGCACTCTTGACCCATTTTACAATGTGACAAATGAATTTCTGACAAATTGAAAATGTCATGATTTTCTTTAAACTTGAGGATGAACAAAGGAATCACTTATAAGTTATCATAGTGTGGCAGAAAGATAAAGGCAGAGAGTAGAGGATGCAAAAATAGAGTGTGAAGAAACAAAAACATGCAACAAAAAAACCCAAAAACCTTGGTGCTCCTGTCTGCTATCTTGTGACCTCCTGTTGCACTTCGGTTTTCTTCTCATTATCACTCCCCTCTCTTCTGCTTGTGAGGTTTGTATTGAGCGTTCGTCTCATTGCTCAGATCCAAGTGTTGTAAAGGGTCATTGAGGGTGTGCTGAACATTAACAGTGGTTTGTTTGCCCCTTTTAGGGTGCATAGAAGGATATGATTGGGCTGTGCACTATGTAACAGTCTCTATACACAGGGGTGTCAATCTCATTTTTGTCGGGGGCCACATTTTAGTTACCGTTTCTCTTGGAGGGCTGTTATGACTGAAACCAAATTTTGAAAAGTCAATAATAATGGTTGATTCAACTATTGTTTACGTTACTGTAATGAGGGGTTTGCTTACAAGAAAATGCTTACAATATGTCTCATATTTATTAAATATGAGAATTTTAAATTTTGGTAGGGATAAGTAGACAAATAATAAAACAAAGTACATAAGCTGATGTTGTCGTTTTAAAAATGGAATTAGAGACCGGGAAGATTTCAGTGCCTAAACTGAAATCATTGAAAACTTTTCTGTGAACTCAGCCAAGCGGAACTAGGAAAGGAGTGAATGAAGGTCTTGCTTTTGGGAAGTGGCTTCACGGTGAGAATTTTTCCAAAGAACTGTGAAGGCCTTGCAAATAATGACATCAATTGATGAAGTGAAAATGCTTAAATCTTAAATGTCATACAGGGGCATGATTGTGGTTGAAATGAAAATTAGCTTCTTTGCTGTGGCATCAACTGGTATGTTTGGACAACACCCTCGGCTGTTGTGGCGTGTCTCCAGAGTAAAATAGTGATAAAAAGAGCATGGGGAAATTGCATCTTGATTTATTGTCAAGTTTTGCGAGGTGGTAGTTGGAGGACCCCAAAAAGCAGGATACAAACAGGAGTACACTGGGAAAACAGTAACTGAAGTACTCAAACAAAAGTTCTGGAAGTGACGAGGAATCAAAGTAACAAACAAAACTACGACAGGAAACAAAACACGACAGGAGCACACAGATACCCCCAATGACCCAACAAAGACTGACAGGGAACTAAATACAAGCAAAGTGACGAGACGATGAGAAACATCTGGACCATCTTTTTGTTAAGGGGAGGAGACAAAATATTTTTTTGTCTTTTTACCTTTGTTTTAACGTTTTTTGGAGCCATTTTCTCTGGCCTTGTTTCTATTTGTTTGGTCACATTCAAGAAGTAAGACAAATAAATTTAAGTGCCAGCTCTTGTTTTTCCAGTCAGGGAAGCGAAGTTGGCTATTTATATCAGTTGAAGAGACAAATTGCACTTAGGCCCTTATTTGACGGTGAAGTCGAAACCGAAGCTTTGGCCACATGAAATGTGAATATTTTTGGGGAGGTGTGAGGTTATGAGACAATTTAATGCAGTGAGTCCTAACAGAAAGAGTTTGTGGCAAGTGTTAATCTTGGCTGAGTTTGGGTGTCGTGCTACTCCAGCAATGTCTCTTTGTGAATTTTGTTTTTCTAAATAAATTATTTTTCGAAAAGTAAATGTTAAAAAATAAATAAAATAAAGAACTGCATCAATTTCCTGTTTCTCTCCAGTCTGAGTAGAAATAGCTAAAAATAATTGCTTGGTTCTACCTGTCCCAAAAGGCAACTTTATAGCGAACAAAGGAGCAGCTCAAATACTGTAACTCTTGATGAGATGGCGGACGTTGCTTTTAGGACTCTGTTGCCCCCACTAAGGAACAGTATTACTGTTATTGATTTACAAAAGTTAAGTAGTGCTTACCATTAATAAGTCATGAATCCCCTTCTCACCTCTTAGGTGAAAACAATTTGTTATCCGTAATCATCAACAGATCGCTCAAACACTGCAACGCTAATTAAACACCCAGAGTTGTGAAAATAGATTATCAGTGATGTCAATGTATAACAAAGAAAAAAGAAAAAGTTTGGATTTGCTGACATTCTGGTGACATTTGGCATGGCAGTGGCATTTTCTAAGAAATATGAGCAGGTCGCTCAGTCTGCATCACATCTAGCGTGAAATGCTCCTGACGCATTTACGCAGCAGTGCACCAACACATTGCATTTTTTTTTCAACTTAATGCATATTTTTCTTGCAACAAAATGAGCTTCATTAGTCTTGCTTTTATCAGACTTCTTTTGATGTTTAAAGATCGCAATATAGTGAGTGAAAAACACAGGATGTACCAACCCTGTCTTGCGGACTCTCCTTTCGCGGCCGTACATCCATCAGGAAGCGCTCCAGTGGAGCGCGCCCGGTCTTACAATTGTCCTCATAAATTGTGTGCGTGTCGGGGTGCAGAAGTGTTAAGTGAGCAGTAAATAACAAGAAGCCTGGCTGCCATCCGCTCCACCATGGCCGCCTTTCCTGATGCTGTTTGGCCACGCAAGATTACCCAAAATTCCCCAATAGGGGTCTCTTCTTCCTGTGTATGATGAATGGACAAGAAGGAGGGTGAATGTGCCTCTGCCGCCCTACGCCTGACACCGTCGAGGTGAAGTCCTGGAACCTTGACATTTTAAATTGATGAGTGTCTTTATTCTGCAAAAAACAAAACTACAGTCTGTATCCACCCTTGTCTAATAACAGATCACTCTTTCGGCTAGCTTTAACTGCCTCCATTCTTCATTGTCACTCCTTTTTGTCCTGATCCCACTCACTTTGGCTTGCTGCGCTATTGCCCTTTTTCGATTTTTCCTTGCCTGCACAATTCTCAGGCTTCGTATTGACTCTGCATTCATAACTGCCTCCAGTACTTCCCCGCGTTTCAGAGGCAATTTCATTTGCAGTCCCACATGGGATGTCCCTCCCGCTCTCATAGCTCAAAAGGCTAATACAAAACATTGAACCTACCAATGCCACTCACTATAATCTGATCACAAATAATAACATGTGATTGTGCTACATCAATAATGCCGGATAACCTTTTTCTGGAAGCTAATTCTTTCGACGTTGCCCTTGCCTTGCATTTTCGTCTGCGCTTGTACGCATTTCACCTTGATTATCAATATCCCCGAAGTTCTGCAGCTCGGTGAAATCCTCTTTTCTGCATAATCCGGTAGACAGCATAGCATGTTGCTGCAAAGTCTTCCACTCCAGTCGCAGTTTGTCTGATACTTTCTCGCTGCATTATTTAAACTAATATTAATTCCCCCAAATTGGCAATTCCTTTTTCCATTCATCCATCAATCCATCCATTATCTGGGCTGCTTATCCTCACGAGGGCCGCGGGAGCGCTGGAACCTATCCCAGCTGTCTTCAGGCAGTCAGCGGGGGACCCCTGAACCGGTTGCCAGCCAATCGCAGGGCACACACAGACAGACCGTCATTCACGCTCTCACTCATATCTAGGGACGATTTAGTATGCTCCATTAACCTGCCAAGAATGTTTTTGAAATGTGGGAGGGAACTGGAGTACCCGGAGAATACCCACGCAGGCACGGGGAGAACATGCAAACGCCACACAGGAAGGCCATGAGCGGAATGAAACCCATGACCTCTGTACTGTGAGGCAAACGTGCTCACCAGTCAACACCATGGCGTGCTACTCCCTTTTCGATTAAGAAAAAAAAATCAACTGGTAACAATGTTGTAGCTGTGATTACCTGAGTTTGTCAACTATGTTGTTTAAATAGACATAAAAGGGTCAACTTTGGCACCCGCAAAGAGACATAAGCAGGCCTCTGATTAATTAGAAAGTGAGGGGCTTTGTCCCATGTTATTTGGGGATACAGTTTTCCAATGATTTGCCATCCAAATTCCTCTCATTTTATATTCCACTTAGCTATGTACTTCAGATATGCACGCAGTTTGCTTCTGTCGAACTCGCCTAGGTTCTTGCCATTTCTTTAAAAGTCATTTTTGTTTAAACCTCCGGTTTCAGAGTCAGTTGTTGAACAAGAAAGTGTGTCACATAAAATTCATTTGGAGAAACAAACCTTATCCCCTATCAAACCAGTGTACCGTGAGAGATCTTAATCTGATCTTACGTCGTCCAAAAATGCTTTATTTGCTACAATTAATGTATCTTTGGTCATATATCTATGTACACGACATATAGTGACAAATAAAACAATTCAATACCCTTACAATCGATGGCAAACTGCATAATTAACCTTCATTTCCCCTTTCTGTGACATTTTTGCTTGATATTTCTTTTTTCTTTTTTTCACGTGAGCATTGTCTCAATAAGGGTTGGAAAGACCGTTCAATACATTTGAGTTAAAAAAAAAAAGAATTCAGCAGATTGTACATGTTATTGTGTCTTTTAATTAATCATAATGCGGTTGCTGTGTGGTCTTGCGCGGCTGCTCCATTTAATTCAATCGCAAGTGGCACACATTTCCAGAAGTTTGTTGTTGAATTTTGAGTTTTTGAATGCGACACAAGTGTCTCTTCCATTGTGCTGGAGGGGTTTCTTTGCCTTCCAAATGTTGACAGCTGTAAGACAAAAGATGAATGGGTTCAAACTGGGATGTGCTGCCTGTTTGTGGAAATATTCTAAACATAGCTTATGCAAAGGGGCTGAGTTGGAAGAATCCTACATCCCTCGCATTTTTGTGCTTATGAATGGGAGAGAACATTGCGTCAAACTACATATTAGAAACGATAAACTGTCAAATTTTGGCACAGCATTTGACGATTGTCTCCCAAGAGATAAAGGCGGCAAGCAGAAATACTAAATAAGAGTCATCTGTGTCTCTCTTAAACCTACTTTAGTGCGTGATACTCGATGAAATCATCACATAAAAGCTTGTTTTACTGCTTTAGTGCCTTTGAACTGGGGATAAAATGCCTGTAGATCTCTTCATAGGCACTAAATATCACATGTAGATCAATGCGGTATTTAATAGTTTGACGTGTTACCTTTTTAAGAATATTGATTTCCACTGTGCTCTGCACGAGGGCTCACTTTGGAGTGTATCGACTGCTGGTGTTGTTATGATATTGTGAAGGGGGGGTGGTGACGCCTCAGGCTCCAGGTAGACGCTCCCAATGCCACAGTTATTGACCTTTTTGACCTTCTCCATGTAGTGCGGAACCGTATGTCATTTGCTTCTGTGTTTGCAAAACCAAACCAATCTGAACTTGAACGAAGGCCATTGTAAAATGACGTCCAATCATTTCTCTCTTAGATATAATTTCAGCAGACGGTAATAATGATGAAACTGTTCTTTTTTTTGGCACGGAGGCGTGTCACTGGTCTCCTTTGGCGTCCCCATTATGTAACCTTAAAATATGACAACAACAAAAAAAGACAAACAATTTTCATTACAGAAGGGTGTTTATAGTAATTAGCAGAAATAGTCACACTGATGCTACCTGACTTTGTATAGACTCGTTCTACGGATTTAGGCGGGCTTGTCTCTTCCGCACTGGGGTAGTCAATCCACTATAGACGTGTGTCCAAAACATAACTATTACGAGTTGCCATCCATCTCCTTCCATCTGTCAAGTTTTATGTTGTCCCTCTGCTGACTTGGGCATCCGTACAGAGGCAAGCAGCTTCCCTTGGTCACAATGACACCATAGATGTCATCACACACCCTGGATGAGAGCACACTGCTTAAATGAAGGACTGAGCTCTCTCTCCCACACCCGCCATCATTGCCAGCGCCCACTGCTGGATGAATTAGATTGCAGGCTTTTTAATAGGCCTTTTAATGGTTTATAAATTGCACGTAATGATTCCTCCTTCCCTCCCTCCTCTTGCGGTGCTTTTTACAGCCGCTCTGCTTTCCAAGGGTGTGGGTGGGTTTTAATATCTGGTGGAAGAGGCAGAATGAGGAGGAGAAGCTGGACCTGCATAACTTCCTGCCTGTGCTTTTAATGTTTCCCCTGGCTACAGAAAAGGGAGTCATGGAAATAAAGCTGGACACTGATACTATCTGGCTACTAGTACATAACGGCTGGCACATGACTGCGCCGCATAACAAAACAGGACACAGGAGTAGTGCAAATAACCTGGAGAGAAAGGCGGGATCGGTGTGATGAAGAGGCCACACCTTTGGGAAAGACGAAAATGTGCTATCACAACCACAGAGTGAGAAAATCGAATATAGCAACCTGCATAAAGCAGAAGGCAAATCATCATCACCAATGGAATGTGAACCTATGTGTGTGTCTTTCCTTTTTATTGCAGATAGATCGATCATGACTTTTACATGTTTATATTCCATTCTGAAAACCTAAACATCACAAGCATTCACCAGCTAAAGGGAACTCATGTCCTGCTGCGGGACCCACTGAGACTTTAATTTGCGCTCACCTTTTATTTGCAATTCCATGTTTCAAACTGTATTAAAAACGACTGCAGAGAAGCAAGGATAAGCTTGGGGGCAGATTTACAACAGCCTCCGTTGCCTGCAGTGAGTAGCATATAGCGTTTAATTTTACCGAACAAATAAACATATGCTTCCTATAATTGTTCAATTAAATCCTTTTCTTTGACTCACTGTTTACATTGCACTTCCTCAACTTTTTAGAGGATGATAATTAGAGCGGTGTGGGAGGCTTCCAAGTCCTAATGCAGCACAGTTGGAACAGCTAACCACGGTATATGCCCTACTTGATGAGGGATGAAGTGAAAATGTAAGTAAATAAAGTAAATGACCCAAACGTTGGCATCTGAGGATGTGTGTTAGTTGGATGAATCTGCAGGGGTAAATCTTTGACTTCTGTTCCTATCGATTTGAGTTTACAAAGTCATTATACAAAAGTAAACAAAAGAGAAAGTCGGCTGTGCCGTGTGCATCAGCTTGTCAGTAAACTTGAATTACGAACACTTTAAATAACTACCTTAAAATGAGCAATAATATGTAAATGTCATGGCTGATTTTTTAGGCTTATTTTAAATACCCTTCTATAATAAAGTCAGCCCACAAATATTTTTTGCAGAATTACGTTCTGTGCATCTCCATTGGTCTAAACACAGCATTGTGATTAAAATCGCATTTGTGGAATATGAGTAGGCGGCCCGGTGGTCCAGTGATTAGCGTATCGACCTCACAGTGCAGAGGTACCTCCTCCCTGTACGGAGTTTGCATATTCTCCCCGTGCTTGCGTGGATTTTCTCCGGGTGCTCCGGTTTCCTCCCACATTCCAAAAACATGCATGGCAGGCTGATTGAACACTCTAAATTGTCCCTAGGTGTGAGTGTGAGCACGGATGGTTGTTCGTCTCTGTTTGCCCTGGGATTGGCTGGCAACCGGTAAGGGTGTCCGATGCCTACTGACGGAAGACAGCTGGGTTAGGCTCCAGCACACCTCGCAACCCTTGTGAGGATAAGCGGTTTCAGAAAATGGACGGATAGATGGATGAATATGAGTAAAGCAGCAACATCTATCTGTTTTTAGTCATCTCAAGGCCATTTGCCACTTTCGGTCGGCAGAAACTGACATTGCGGTTGCTCAAGGCTAAGGTAATAACCAACCATAGCTCACCTGTTTTCTGAAGCTCAGCAATGATTCGTCATTACTTGAGCCCTGAGCAACTATCATGTCATTTTCCGTCAACCGCAATTGACAAAATGTAGATCACTCAAAATGTTGGCCATGGCAGAGTCCAACATCTGTACTACAGGGCTCCGGTTGAATCTCGCAGCTTGAGGAATAGCTTGAGGCTCATCCTATCTAGCTGACTTAAAACAGACCCAAACATGTAACATGACACATTTTCTCACAAGCATTTGGAATATTTCAAATGTGCTTTTCAAAATGTAGTCCGGTTTGGATGTTTTTCTCTGCAAGATACAGCTAAGACAAGATTCTATCGAACCCTATCCAGTCGAGTCCAGTCCTGAAGAGCCCCTCTACAGCTTCTTTTGGACAACTCCCTCCTCCAAGACACCAGATTCAAATGATTAGCCTATCAGCAAGCTCTCAGAAGATGAATCAGGTGTGTTGGAAGAGAGAGGCTGGATAGGGGCTCTCGAAGACCGGACTTGGGCACCCTTGCCATAAAGTCACCCAGACAGCTGAAGAAAAGGTTGGGTAAGTCGGGAAGTCAGCCACCCACTTTTTTATTTAATTGAATTGTACTAATTATGTAGGTCTCATTGACGGTTGAGTAAGTTTACAAATGATTTTTCGTGGTCCACTCTTTTCACATCACAACAAGGGTGTGCAGACGCTTTCACTGTTTGTATCCTGTCACCTTGTGTCAAAGTATTGACGATAAAAAACAGATTATTTTGTCTCACTGAGAACAGGTGGTGAAGCAGTGTTGACAAATGCCCCACACTGTGCTTTATAAAATAGTTCAGACAATTTAGTTTGTTGAAGGGGGACTTCATACCCTAGTTTTGCTCAGCTTTCTCTCATTTCTCATCTCTTCTTGTTGCTGCTCTAGACCATTGAGGGAGAGCCGTGCGAGTTAAAATATGATGAATAGTCTTGCGCCTAAAAAGTAGTTTGTCTGGTCGAACAAAAACAAACAAACATTATATGATTCCAAAGCGGTGTTGTATAGCAGCTAGCTGGTGGAGTAAGAGTAAGTGGAGAAACACTTTATTAACAAAATAATTTAAAAAAAAAGACATTGCTACACAATTAGCACGACAAGCAAAGTAATCAAAGAATATAGTTAATATGCTTTCTTTTTATGATTATTTTGTAGACTTTTGGACACCGCCATAGAGCCTTTGTAAATGTAACCAAACGTTTGCTGTCATTACATAAGACAGCTGCCATCATTTTTGTCATGTTGCTGTAAGCGTTGAGTTATTAGTATTATCTTCCTTTGCCAGACTTTTCTCTTTTGATCATTGAGATATAGGTTGACCTTGGGTGCTTCTGCCTTTAATATTTTTTAAATAGCATGTCGATTATTTTATTTTGGTTCTGCAATTGTGGCATGTAGAGGTAAAATTCCCAAACAGAAGCCATAAAAGTGGCTAAATGATATTCTAATCCATAGTCAACGTCTGGGAAAACAAAATACACAAATTGATTCTGTAAGATCTACAAATGAAAAATCCATTGGGTTCAGATCTTATCAGTGACACAGAGGGCAATCGTGGTCATGCCTCTTGTAACACAAGGGAGACCGGTCTCAGGCATCTCCAGTTGCCTCTGCTGCATGCAGTGGATCAGCTGGACATGGGCCAGAATCATCCCAACTGGTAAAGTATCTTCACGCAGCTTTCAGTAAATAATGTTTGAAATTATTAATGGCTGTTTGTTTATGTTGGTCTGAATGATGATCCAAATCAAACGTGCATTTTGGTCCTATTGGACATGAGTCTTTAGCGGCCTATCCTACTAAAGAAAACGCGGTCAGTCAGGCTTCCTGAAAAGGGAAGATAAAGAAGCAGAGGCACTGCACCTCTATCAGTCCTTAAAACTGAACTACTGTGCTTCTGCCGGGTGGAGGAAGGTAGGGGGTTATCAGGTTGAGGGAAGTGAGGGAGGATTTAGTTATTTTTTCTCATTACCACCTTCTGTCAGTACACGCATAACCCACATAATCACTGATCTGTACATCTGTTGTGTTCATGTTCTCACCTCCCACTTTCTCTCTTATTTTGATGGCAGCCACACGTAAAATGCAGAGTGGTAACAGGCGAGAGGAAGTCATCAAAGTACGGCCTGCAGGAGCCCGCCTGAGCCTGGCCAGCATGAAACGGGACAGTCCTTTGGGTGTGTATACACTAAGGGTGAGAATAGGGCTTCAGTGGAATATCTTCTATTTTGAATCCCCACTGGGTGATTCGGGAGAGCATGAGATGCACAGAGTGTAAAGCAGAAGCATATTGCATTTGGGACATTAAGTGTTGACAGTCATCACTTTGCTGAGACCACTTTGTCACAATGTCTCGGCAAGCAAAGCAAAGCAGCTCAGTATTGCACCTGGCATCTTTGATTACCTGCTTTTCAGTAATTTTCACTAATAATCGTTTGAGGATGCACCTTTGTACAATATGTGTACCAGGGGTGGCCATTAGGTAGATCCTGATCTACCGGTAGATCTAAGACAGGTCCCAAGTAGATCCGAGGAGTGTCGAGGAGAAAAAAAACAAACAACCATTTGTGTGTCTTTGTACATGTTAATAATATATTTTTTTCTGTTAATGTACACTGCACCCTAATCAACTTATCAGTCTCATTTTCACCAAAAAAATATTTAAAAATAAAATAAAGCAGGTAAATCTTGAATTTACGGTGGCGCGTGATTACGTCACTGGAAGTTGTTAGCAGTCTGCAATTGCAGCTTGTGATCAGAACTGTTGCGCTCTATCTTTTATCGTCATTATTCTCGATTTATTCTGGATTCTTCGATCAAAAAAGTTTGAGCACCCCTTGTGTACATATTGACACTGTCATACAATGCATTAATGTACAATACTGTGATGATTTGAGAGAGAGAGATCCTTTGCTATTGTTTGCCTTCTATTTTGTTATAAATGTAAAAACCTGCACTTTACCATAATTTCAAACTGATTAATTCGATAACATCTAGTGCATATTGTGTTACAGGAGACAGGAACAAAAGAAAAGAGAAAATAGACCCAAACACTTTTCTGCCTGAACCACTTTTAACTGATCATATATGTCTTCCATCAAAAGCTATGAGCTGTTTAATAGTTTGAATATAACCTCTTCATTTGTCACAGGCAATAATTACACTGTAGCCAAGCTTTAATGGCTATGTGCAAAATCATAATGTGAAATCTAACTCATTACTGTGTGCATGTGTGCGTGCATGCGTGGGTGAATTTCTGTGATGCAAGCATCCCTGCACGGCCCTTATCAAATTTACGACAAGACCGAATCATGTTTTTAAACCTCCAATCTATTGGACCTCCTAACTTCAGTGACTTCTGTTCTTCTCCTTGATTTGTGTGCCTGTGTTGTGTGTGTGTGTATACATGCGTGTATGATTTTTATTTTTATTTATTGTTTTGCTGTCTCCATCATGGAGATCACCCTGAAAGGCTCAAAGCTGCGGTATTGAAGACAAAAGCAAAATCAATGTTCAGACAAAGCTATGTAATACATTCTAATGAGCTAACGGGAGACTGGGTTAGCATTTATATGCCTCCTGCATTCACATCCGGAGTTCATAACAGAATATTCTTGTGTATAAAATCTGCAGTCAACTTGGGACGAAAACCTCATCAAGTTTTTATTTATTTTTATTTTTCCAAGGCAGCCGAATAACAATACCATTACAAATACAGTACAGTTAAAAAATGTCTTGGAATGGAGAGATTTTTTTTCATGTAGTGGATTATTATTTGCTAGAAAACAATAGTTTGAGTTCTGAAGAGATCGTGTGCTCCACCTTGGCGGTTCTACTGTACTTGAGGACACGCAGAGACAAGAAGTAACGACTGACAGCATGCAGTTTTTCGGGAAAGATTGAAAAACTGCATCTGACAAAGGTTAAACGGAAGTGTGGCTGGAGCCCGCGGCAGCGGTTCACCTCGGAGTCTGGAGAGTGAATTACCCAGTAGCCGGGCTGCTTGCAGGACCAAGCGGACAAGGGGAGACGACGGGAAGAGTTAATGAGGGGAAGAGACGTGCTGGTCCCACAAGAGCCTCTGGGCACCTGCAACTGGAAATCTTGTACCACCCGACCGAGTTGTGATGATTATCGACATGGATTTAGCCCAGAGACAATCATAGCGATTGGAGTGCTTCGTGATTTTCCTCTTTGCTCTCTTGGTGATTCTCCTTCCTCTGCTGTGCTTTGTGTGTTCACCACATTCCCAGTGTGGGAACTGAGAGCTCCAGGTAACCAGTTACCTTGCAGGATGTTTGCACAGCTACAGTCGGAATGCTTTTATCTCCCTGTGGACATATAATTACCTGAATAAATTATTCGTATCTGCAGATCCTTGGCAGAGTACCGTACATTCCTCAAATTGTGGCAAGGGGAAGAAAGGGCATGATTACTGACATTGTGGGTCAACATATTTCCAGAAATTGATGTTGTTTGGCATTGCCACTGCGCCTCTGGAGCAATTACTAAATAAACCTTGCTATGTTTGAACATAAGCCGATGTACAGGGTCGTGTGCTAGAAGCTTGAATATGAAGGTTGTCCCAAAAACATTGCAAAGAGCAGAGTGTGGAAACATGCAAGTTACATCAAGCTGGGGTTCTCAAACTGGGGCCCCCCTATCTCAAGGGTTCCGTGAGCCCTAATTTGGGGCAATGAAAATAGCTTACAAATAAATAATGATTATGTATGTACTGGTGGCTGTTGTGCTTATAAATCAGGCTAAACTTCTAAAGAGTTTATTCCATTTTTATGAGCATGAAGCTTAATTTAGTTTTAGTAATTGTTCATGTAAATGTTTCCCCCTCTATATATATTCATTCATTCATCTTCCGTACCGCTTGATCCTCACGAGGGTCGCGGTAGGGTGCTGGAGCCTATCCCAGCTGTCTCCGGGCAGTAGGCGGGGGACACCCTGAATCGGTTGCCAGCCAATCGCAGGGCACACAGAGACGAACAACCATCCGCGCTCACAATCACACCTAGGGAAAATTTAGAGTGTTCAATCAGCCTGCCACGCATGTTTTTGGAATGTGGGAGGAAGCCGGAGCACCCGGGGAAAGCCCACGCAGGCCCGGGGAGAACATGCAGGCTCCACACAGGGAGGCCGGAGCTGGAATCGAAACAGGTACCTCTGCACTGTGAAGCCGACGTGCTAACCACTGGACTACCGGGCCCCCCCCCCCTCTATATACCGGTATATATATACACACACATATATATATATATATATATATATATACACACATATATATATATATATATATATATATACACATATATATATATATATATATATATATGTGTGTATATATCCATTCTTTAGCACTTGTTCTCATGAGGGTCTCATTCAAAGGACGATTTGGAGACTTTCCATGAACCTAACTTGCATGGTTTGGGAATGTGGGAGGAAGCCTGATTATGCAGAGAAAACCCACACAAGCGCAAGTAGAGCATGAAAAGTCAAGACAAGAAGCCCACAGCCGAGATCTGACCCCCAAATCTCTGAACTATGACATTGCCAAACACATGTCTATAGTGCTTCTCTATTTCTTTGAAAGAAAAGAAAAATATTGAATGAACATAACGTATAAACAACATTTTTTTGCCATCACTGAAAGGTTCTCAAACACAGAAGGCCTTCACTCAAATGATGTTTCACTGTTGCCGTGCCCAATGTTTGTCCCCATGCTGTGAGTATTGAATAGCTTAACAACGTGGGAGTGCATATAAAAAGCTTCCCTTTTGCATCCTAATCCACCTGCAGGCCAAACGGAGTGCTTGAGACCTTGCCATTCCATGGAATAGAACAACAGAAGAAGAAGAAAAAGAAGAAGAAGAAAACCCCCAAGAACTAAGATGTACATTGCATGCAAATTATGCAAGCAGGTATCGTCTCGCTACTCCCCCACCCCCATCAGGAAAGTAACCCATTCTCTTCTGTTGGAGCCAATACAAGAGGTGATGGAGTTGACTAAAACTCACAGTGGGATGAAAATGCTTTGCCTAAGCAACTGAGGGCTTAACTGGAAAGTTGGAATGCTCACTCCCAACCTACCCCATCGAAGTGAACAAAAACAAAAGAGACAAAACATTTTAAGTCTGTGATGATGGTCCAAAACATGTATAGCACTCCAGGGATTCCCAAAAGGGGTGGGGGCAGGGGCGGGGATTAGTAGTGCTCTATCTCTTAGTGCTGGGAATTAATTAAGTAATTATGAAAGGCAGACGCGGGATGAAATATGCATGAGCCCCGACATTTGTGATTGTGTAATCTGATTTCTCTTGGCACAATGACCCTGTCAGACAGGTAGGACACACAAAGCTGATAGAATGAATATTAGGAGCATTAAATTAATTTGAATTAGGGATTAGAGTCTTAATCAAAGTTCTGATGATTTAACAACAGATTACCGCTTCCCTTTGTTTGCGGGATTATATAAAAACTACAGGATCATTTTCCACTAAACTTTGTGATTGGGGATTTGCAAAAGGATACAAATACAGGAAGTGTTGAGAAGATTTTGATTTTCTCTCTTCACGGTTAGAGTGGAGCTGCGTCGGGGCCAAGTGGAACTGCGAACAACCAACGGCATCCGATGGAGTTGGTGTACCTGCAAGGCAGGAGTGGAACGGTGTGGCCTTTCAAGTTAAGGTTTCAGATATACAGCATGTGTGTAGGATTTTATCGGCTCTGATCAAAGCAACAGGATAATAATAATTTAAAATGTTGGTGAAAATGCCTCTCTACTAGGACCAAAATTGGCACTTCATTGGACTTCTGGATGTTAATGAATGACTTTAACACTTAAAAAGTGAGAAACTCCATCTATTACCATGTTCTGTGGAAGAATGCCTTCCCTTGGACTATATTTGAACACCATTTTTCTTAAATAGCGAGTGAAAATAGTGTCGATAGAGGAATTAGGGTTGGCTTGCTTTACATCGCTGAAGAGAGCAATACATAGCACTGACTGTATCCGCTCAAAGCATGCATTCGCCGTCTAAAAGCCACATCAAAAATCAGTAGGTGAGTATTTGCAATGTCAAGGGTTTACAATAATGGAATTCAAATGCAGGGAAACGGGGAGGCAATGCATGAGTGCTCTCGAAAACTTCAGGTTAGGTTTCAAACAAACAAAAATCAAACGCGGTACTGGGAGGGATCAAAGACTAAAAAAAAAAACAACATTTAAAAACTACACTCTGAGTAACAGACCAAAACTGGTCACAAACTAATTACACAGGAAACAATACATGATCCAGAAAAAAAAATATGAGGGATAGTGGCAGAAACAAAGGCAGCGAACAATGAACTCACAGGGGCAGAAAGAAACCAAGGAAATAAATGCAAGCAAATGAACAAGACAATGACAAAATAACAAGACAAACACCTGGACAAGACACAACTGGCCAAGGGAGTTGATTGGACGACACAAGGGACCTGCTTGACGAGCACAGGTAGAGACAAAAGCCGTAACAAACAGACACGAACCACAAGAAAAACGAGACACAATATGAGACAAAACCAAAATCAAAAACACAGATCTATTTTGATGATATAAATGGATTTTGTAAGCTCGTTTTTGGTTAAATCGCATCGCCCATGGCTTTCAAAAAGTGGGGAAGAGGACGTAACGTGGGCATTTATTTTTGTAAGGTGAAAAGGTTGTTTGTACGGTCGATGGCGGCGTGTTACCGTGGCTGCCTGTCAATCCACTGAGCGCAAGACGGCAAGGTATGTAGCATTTTAATCAATGACAATATAATGAATTAGCATTTTTTAAACGATATTAAATTAACAATCGAACATATTTTTGGGGCACTGTTGTGTTGATGTGTGCAACGCCATGTGATATTCCCATTTTACTTTTTAGTAGAAAAAAAATGAACTGTCTTGACTTCACACATACTCTTTAAATTATTTGTGGGTTTTTTTTTCTTCAATAGACCAGTTGTTATTCCATCTCTCTAACAAATAACTGGAAGGCGAGAAGAATTGTTTTAGTCACCATTTGCTGGTTTGTTGGTTGGCAGGATTATCTAAAAAAATGAATTTCAGAGAAGGATGAGCCAATTCGCTTTTGGTCAAGTAATGATGATGATGATGATGACGATGATGACGATGATGAAGATGAGTCAATAGCAGGCCAGAGGTCAGCAGCCACACGATACACCGCAAGAACAAGACCTCCTTTCTTCGTACACAAAATCTGGTCAGTACAGGCTCGATGCATGAACACAAAATGTAAATACACACACAAGGCTCCCATTTGCTCTCAATCACCTGCACGCATCGACCGTGGCGCATTCGCTTTCCTTTCGTTTATTTAGCTTCTCTTTTTTTCCCTGCGTATTGATTTCTACATTTAGAAAGCTGCATCACGCTATGCTGGTATATCATATTCTTACTTTGGCCATTTGTGTCCTTCTGCATCCATCCTCTGCTGGTCCTTAATAGCCCCGACTTTAAACTTAACGATCAGTGTAACAACACAGCTTGCAATATGCTTTAATTAAAACAAAAGGGGCTGTTCATACAAAAGCAATGCGGCCACGTAGACAGTGGCAATACGCATCGGCGAAGGCACAGGCTCTTTATAAGTCTCTGTCGGAGATACTTCACTGGAGCGCTGCAGAGGGAATCTCCAGTATTTCAACTGGTCCCCAGTGTTTGAGCTGCGCTCACAAGGCAGACATAAACCAGAGAGATGAGAAAACACACACATAGATGAAACACTGCAATGTGACCTCCAAAGGGAATGCAACTAACACAGAGTTAGTTGTGCACTTGTTCTTTTGTGTCATGTCGTCACCCTTTAGTTGCGACTTTAAAGAGACTAGTTGGAAGGTTGTGAAGTTCTTATCGTCAGATTCGTCACTTTTCTTCACCCCAAAGGAATACTCTTTATAGAAAGTGCTGAACTTTGATTGCATGACAAAGGAGGTCACAGCTCACACAGATGAAGGGGGAGGGGGGTTGAGGGGCTCTGCGACAGCAGAGAGTGATGTTGTTTTTGAAATAACATATCGGCGGCGAATTGAGCAGATGTGCCACGAGCATCAGCTGCTCACCTTTTGGACCTCTGCCTCTTCTCGAAAAGAACATGCGATCCATGCTCCTTCAGTTAATTTCAGCTTCGTTTTAGTGACACTGCATGGGTCAATGATGGGCTGTTGTAATTTTATTTTATTTTTTGGGAATTAATGAGTTGACACTGGACAGGACCGGCAGCAACAAGGTGGACTGTCTCTATGCTCTTTTCACATTGGGTGTGTCAAAAATCAAGTCGTATTAATAGCCTTTGTGGTCGCAAAATGGGTATTGTGTCAGCAGATTAAAATACCGTATTTTAGAAGTGTAACTGACCATTCTCTAGCCGCACGTCCAGTCCAAGAAACAAACAGTGCAGCTTAGATTACACCTATCAAATGGCATGTGATATGTTTTTTGGGGGGGCATTACTCGTCCATACTCATTTGAAACAGCATCATACCAACAAGAATGTAAGTGCAGCAAAGGGCATGGGGGTGACTTGCAATGTGCTAATGATATCATCCAGTGGGTTTAAACAGACATTTCCAGGCTCATCTGAATGGTGCCAAAGCTATAACAAATGCCATTTATGTTTTTAAAGCATTCCAAAAAACACGCAGAGCAGGCTGATTGAACACTATAAATTGTTCCTAGGTGTGAATGTGAGTGTGGATGGTTGTTCGTCACACACTGTGCCCTGCGATTGGCTGGCAACCGGTTCAGGGTGTCCCCCCCCGTCTACTGCCCAGAGAAGGCTGGGATATTCTCCAGCACCCCCTGCGACTCTTGTGAGGATAAAGCGGGTCAGAAATTGGATAGATGGATATTATAGCCTGTTCAAACTTACTGTCGGTATCGTTCATTTCCTAGAGGTAAGGTTAGCTATTGATGTCATCCTTTCCTGAAAAAGAAAAGATTTGAGCAGTTGCTTTTGCATTTTAAATGTGTTTCCGTTTACACAATATACTGTATACGTTTACTTATCAAATGTGAACCAAACCATGACCTCAAATTGTCATTGCCTGGCAATTTTTCCACTATTATGATGACACTATTATATGCAGTACCGGTCGGTACATGTGTTTTTTTTTCCAATATTAAAACCATCCACAACAGCTATTTGGCCCATAATGAAAACGATAAGGTTTGACACCCCTGTTATGCTAGTGAAATGGAAATAATGAAGTGATCAAGCAGGCATAGCATTTCTTGGTAATGGGCTTTTGGATTCACATTTGTTATTTTCTCTTGTCATTCGTTTATATATCCACAGTGCCAGTGCACAAAAGTTTTGACACACCTTTGTATTGCACGAGAAAAATGTGTCCAAACTTTTGACTGGCCTTTTTGGCATTTGTGAGGAAAGTCGGCATATATGGTTTATTTTTCTCCATCTGGGTACCTGGGAGGAATACCCATTTTGGTCTTGGACTAAAACCTTGATTAAGGAAAACAAATCAAACCTTTTCCCTCTTTTATTGTTTCAGTCTAATTGAAATGATTCATGATTATAAGATTAATACATGACTATCCAACATTTTCCCAAATAAATTGATTTCACAACTTTATTTTCTTAAAATGTGACTCGAGCGGTTGTGATAGTGCACAATGATATTATCTGCTTCCCGTTTACTCCATTTTGTGCCTTTAAAAAAAGTTTCAGTTCTTGCTTACTCCTGACCTTAGTCGTCATTGAATAATTTCTAGTGCCTAATTTGTGGTTCTGGTCCCAACTGACTCTATGATTTGCATGGATTTGTTTTGCAAGCATAACGCTGATTTGCATCCAATGGAAAGTAGAAGCACTTGGAGGGCAAACGAAAAAGACCGCTGATTGTGATTGTGATTACTATTCAAAGTCACTGATGACATTGAAGTGTATCATTTGAATTACAATACAAAATAAAAACGACATGACTAAGACTGGTAAAAATTGTCTTTTTTTCTCGCGCTTTCCAACTGAGCCTTACTTTTACCTGCTCCTAGTGCATGTTTTCCTCCTTCCCTTTCTCCCCTGCTGCTGTTGGCCTCCACGACCTGAAATGAGGCGATATTGTGACAATGGGAGGCCATGTGAACACAAACAAAACGCACCCCTACACCTAGGCTAATAAGGTGACCGCTGACTGGCTGCCCATATTCTCCATGCCCGGCGTGCAGACGCCAAACCAATTGTTCCCCATTCTAATTAGCTCTTTAGTCTGGCACCTAGTCAGACTAAACTCTTATTAACAGATGAGAAAATGTAAATAAATCCATACATAGTCCATCCATAAATGTCTTCATACTAATAAAACCTTGCCTGTTGTTAATCAAAGATTCATCCTCCAGGAAACATCTTTAGTATTGTGATTTTTGTTGTTGTTGTTTTTCTTTTGCCACATAGCTTTTGTAAAGCTCTGTTTTATTTGGGGGTTTTTTTGTAGCTGCTGAGACAGTAGTTTGTGTTTTATTACATCGACAAATATACCGCCGCTTTATGAGTTTGGATGCAATTATCATACACTTTCCCAGGGTGAACTCTCCTGTGCCAAATTGAAAATGTATTAAATAGTGACACAAGAGTGTAACAACTCCTCCAAATAGGAAATACTTACATTGCATAACCACAATATGCAGATATTTTCTCCCCGCTTCTCTTTTGCAGGTTTTTTGGGGGAGCCAAATGAGGCTGGTTATATCCTGCAAAAACTGGCACTCAGTTACTTGGTTGACACACACAAAAAAAAAGTCAACCGTGCATTTTCACATTCATCTGCCAGCTGACCGTTACCTTATGAATTTCTTTTTTTGTTTGTTTGTTTGTTTTTTGTGGCTCGGAAAAAATCAGAAAGAACGTGTTATGACATTGTCCTGCTGCATCCAGCTCAGTTTTTTAAAGTACTGTAATCTGACTATAAAATGTAAAGAATCACATAACACTAAAATATCTACCATTCAACACAATTGGTCTCTGTCTCACTTTGTTGCGATTTTCTAAACTTTTGTTTCCACATGAAACACACACCGCCAAAGTAATAAGTTCAAGACATATTTTCTTGATAGTTTCATTGGAATTCCAAATGACGTATCATTCATCTCGTCGGCTTGACTGTTTTCAAGGATGTGTTTTGTGTCCCTTGCAGGCAGAAGTGCAATAGTGGCAACACTTGAGTATTATTTCTGTTTAGAGTTCTTGATGTTCCCTCTCGATCAAGACTGTGATTAATAAAACAGGCCTCCCGGTCCCACTCCAGCCGATCCACAACTTCTCCCTCAACAACTTTATGCTGCCTTTGGAGCATGTGGTTGCATCCTAGTGAGTGTATGCCTCTGTCTACTATCCTCATTCTTACTCGACTTTTCTTTCAAGCCTCTTGCAGGAGATGAACAATTGTACTCCCTTTCCTCGTGTGCCCTCTCTAAAGCTAATGGCAAACCATATATGTGGACTCAGAGCCACCGAGTAATCATAACGGAGGAGGTGCAGGTGAACAGGAGAGATATTTGATGAAGGGAGGTGAAGCAGATGATGTAAAAAAAAAAGAGAAAAAAAAGTAGAGCGCAGTTGCTGGCACATTTAATGCCTTTTGTCGTCAATCCCACCCATCGAGAAATGAAACCATGATGTTGATCTCACAGGCGAAGCACTGACTTACAGTGTCCCAAAGCCCTCCGCAACCATAAAAAAGACTGGACAAACAGAGCAAATGTGCTGAGCAGCCAATACTATGAAGTGTACATAATGTTTCCCTTATGAAATATCATCACTCAACAATGCTCCGATGCCCCTCATAATAAACAAAATGTGGGTTTATAGTTCATATCAGGGCTAATAGACTGAGACATTACCTGACACAGGTCCACAGAGGGTGCCACGTACTCCCACAAGCAAATCATATTGGAAACCTGATTCACAGACCGTATATACTGACCATCTTGCATTGAGCATTTTTTTTTTTACCGTAAATCACAATCAAAGTCGGCAAAGTTCCAATTCTCACACGTCTGTAAAATATTATCTGGATTGATTTTCCAGTCGTATGTGGTGTGTTAAGTGAGGGTTTCCCACCCTTGAGCAAGAGTCAGGGCCAATTATCTGAAATATTAAACATTTTTCATTTTCAACAACACCAAACCTCAAACTGGAACCGTGGCATAAAACAGAACCCGCCACCCCCCCAGGAAATTAGGAATTACGCGTGCTGCCAGTTGCCCATCCCTTTTTTTATGTTCTTCATCAATCAGTGTTCACTTTAAAGTCAGGCACATCACTTTTTCATGATGAGCTTTCAAACATGCATCCAATCATAAGCACAATATTCCGATTACTTGTACTGGATTTATTTCATACTAAAGACAAAAAAACCAAAAACATGCTCTCCTTCAAAGTGTTACTTTGTGGGCTAATACTACTTTAGTACTAGCCCACTCTTTGCCGCAGGTTGCGCATGGGGGTTTGTCAGAAGTCCGGATGAAAAGAATCCTCATAGATGAAAAGTGCTTAAGTTGAGGTGCAGAGAAAATGACTTATGCACGAACACGAGCCATATGAAACCAGAACACACATCCTGATTGATTCCTCATCTTGTGTGTCTCTCACACTTTAAAGATCACAAAGATCTGGTTTTGCTACACATGCACACATAAAAAACCCAACAACAAAATCAACCAATAATTACGTTGGAAAAACAATTATGAAGGTAAAATAAAACAAAGTCCAATTTGCTTTCACTTACAGCTTCCACCTACACCCTCCCACCCCCGAGCTCCCACATTGCACGTTCATTGATAAACAGCTCACACTATTCACAATAGCTCCAAAAAATGTATCAAACCGATCAAAGGAAACATCATCATCCTTGAAGAAACACGGGGGGGGGGGGGGGGGGGGGGGGTTTAAACCAAGTAAAATAAAAGTACATCAATTAATTTTGTCAGACTTTTGTAAACAAATGAATAAATAAACACATGTAGGGCATATATTCTGAAGTGAAATGACACACAATCATTTCTGGTCTAGAAACTATAATAAAACCAAACAAAAGAGAACAGAAAAAGAATTACCTTATATATGCAGTGTGGTAGTATTGTCCAAAAACAAAAGATACATTTATTGAAATGCAGCTGTTCTAAAAAGAAATATGTTCAAATAAGTTTAAAAAATTATTCTCAATAATTTATTTAAATAAGTTAAAGCTTTACTAAAATGAAGTGAAGTAGAATAGTAATATATTTTAGAATATATTATAAACATATATTATACATAATATATCCTAGATATTTAATATAAAATATATTTTACTAAATGTAAAATAAATGCGGCGGCCCAGTAGTCCAGTGGTTAGCACGTCGGCTTCACAGTGCAGAGGTACCGGGTTCGATTCCAGCTCCGGCCTCCCTGTGTGGAGCTTGCATGTTCTCCCCGGGCCTGCATGGGTTTTCCCCGGGTGCTCCGGTTTCCTCCCACATTCCAAAAACATGCGTGGCAGGCTGATTGAACACTCTAAATTTTCCCTAGGTGTGATTGTGGGCGCGGATGGTTGTTCGTCTCTGTGTGCCCTGCGATTGGCTGGCAACCGATTCAGGGTGTCCCCCGCCTACTGCCCGAAGACGGCTGGGATAGGCTCCAGCACCCCCCGCGACCCTAATGAGGATCAAGCGGCTTGGAAGATGAATGAATGAATGAATAAAATAAATGTATACTGTAATGTAAATGTATACTGTCTACTAAAATGTAATAGACAGTATATTCTAAAATAGTCGCTGATAGTATAGTGGTACACTTGTGTTGTGTAGTGGTACGCCTGACTTGTGTTCCCACTCAGTGACGATATAGATGTGCGCATGAATGGTCTTTGTATGTGCCCTGCAACTGAATAGCGACCAGTTCAGGGTATAGTCTGCTTTCCACCTGAAGTCAGCTGGGTTAGGCTCCAGAAACTCCCTGCAACCCTGTTCAGGATAAGCAGTGTTGAAAATGGATAGATGGATATATTCTAAAATACTGTATATAAAATAATGGGCATCTTCCTTTCTGCTCATCTCCATTAGTTTTTTTATCTTTTTACATTTTGGGGGAATTTCTCCATTGTGAGATGAATAAAGGTTTTCTTATCTTATCTTCAGAGTTTTGGCGGTCTGTTAGTTATTTAGTGTCAGATTTTTATCTTTTGCCATTTGAGTCCGCCTTAGTCACTTTGAATAATAATGCCCTTCAACAGAGTGCAAAGCCTCTTTCCTTCACAAAGTGGTCCAATGAAACACTGTACACTATTAGAATAGTTCCGGACTGATATCATCCCCCGGTTCTTGGCCACTTATTTAGCATTGGTGACAATCATGATGCTCCTTATGGGTACTGTGATGTTGTTTACTAATGACATCTGTGCGAGTCCTATAGGAGAGCTCGGTCTCACCATTGTCATTAGAGTGTCATGTTGAATATTAGACTTTCTGTTTGCCGTGAATACAGTGGCGGGCCGTGCATTTCAACCTTAGGCCTTTAGTGACGTCACATACATTATCAATACAGTATTGGCTCGTCAAGCAGCACTTAATTTCAGGAGCATTTAAAACCATCAATTATGCATTCACAATTATGAGCAGGAAACTAAATGTATAGATATTGTCAAAAATAAAAAGATTTAAAAATACTAAATAAAATGCCACCCACATTACGCTGTGTGATCTTATACAAGTCTGTCCAATAAGTTGCGCAATGTCGCAGTTTCATAAAAGACTCCAACCAAACAGTAACAAAACAAACTATTCTTTGAAAATAAAGTAAACAGATCATTTGCATTTTGAAAATCGGCGATACAACAGCAAATAACTGAAAATATTGAGCAGCTGAGATTGAACGAACTTTCGTGCACGAAGGTGACTACAATGTGCCATTATAAATTGCAGGTGAGCAGATTTATTTGATACATTTTTGTATCTTTGTCATTTTATTGCGTTACCATTAATTTAACTAACCAATGAAATAAAATGACAAGAAGAAATGTAAAATAAAATTCATTTACTCACCGATGTAGTGCCTGTTCACTGCTGCACATCGACGCGAGTATCCCCAAACGTTTTTAAACGCGCCGTAGTTTGTAAGTGCCCAGCCGTGCTCTGATGTTTCCTTGTTGCCTTGGTAAAACAACTTAAATGGGTAAATCCAGTTTGGCTCCAAACACCAAATCGGTCCGTTGCAAGCAATCGGTATTCCCAGCAGTACAA
The DNA here is from genome assembly GCF_025434085.1 of Hippocampus zosterae. Lineage (NCBI taxonomy): Eukaryota > Metazoa > Chordata > Actinopteri > Syngnathiformes > Syngnathidae > Hippocampus > Hippocampus zosterae. The sequence goes on along the minus strand of NC_067461.1, from coordinate 12,713,649 downwards.
TTTGCAGCGTTTCTCAGAGGCTGTGAGCCACGGGTACCGTTCATAATTGCTCGTCTGAAAATGACGGACAAACCCTTTTCCTTGATGGGACAGGCTAGCTAGCGCAGGTGTTGGGTGACCTCATCGCACAATATCCAGCTTTTCGTGGAAGGTCCAACTTGAAAATTGTGTGGAAAATAGTTCTGCAACCAGATCAACGTAGTCTTCTTCGGCCATTTTGGGTTAAAATGCAGTGATAGCTCCCTCTAGCAGGTGCTAATTCAATCACCAAACGCGCACGTCCAGTCTCGACGTAAGGCATTCTTATATGGTCCTGGTGCGCAGACTCGTGATCCGATTGGCTATTGCAACCTGACTATACCCGTTCATTTACAGCGCACAGGGGCCTGCTCTGTTTAATCTGAAGGCCACGAGCAAGTTTAATTTACCTAGCAACACAAGATAGCTGAAATATGATTTGTTAAAATCGCTACCATAATAAATAAGTTATTTATCGAGTGGCTTTCAATTTTATTAAAAATAACATTGAAAGCCACTCGACTAAGTGGAAATAATATGACGTAAAGAATACAGAGAATAATTTTGTTTACATATTTATGAAAATAAAATAACATGAATTAGAGTTATGTTATTGTATAAATGTTTAGGCCAGCCGAGAAGGCCTTGCTAGCCCTGAGGGTCCCGCCACTGCGTCAATAATATCCACCAATCACTTGCTGCTGTTTGCAGTGCAGGATTAAAATAAATAAATTAATTAATTTTTGTATTTAAAAAAATAAAGAAAAACTAAGACACGTGTATCCCTTTTGTTTGCAGTGAAAGGATAAAAAAATACAAGTTTTTTATTTCATGATTATATATATAAAAATAATAATAATAATAATAATAAGACACACGTGTATCACAGCGCATGCCTCCACTGTAAGGCAGGGAGTCAGCAACATTTCTAGGGCAACAATCACAGTAATTGTCCTAAGTGTGACACATGCAATCTGCTAAAAGCCCTGAAGCCAACGGGCCCAGGTGTGTCCAGGGATTACACGGGTGGAGGATAGGTGAAGTCAATGAAAAGTGACAGGGAGACACACACACTCACACACACTTCCGAAAAACACACACTGACAACTTTATACGCTAATACGCAGCCATCGACAAAAGATACCAACATTAGAACGTTCAAAGGGCTAGTGCCACTATCTTCAAACGCTAGTTTCTTATTTGAATCTAAATGGACATCCTGTTTTATGCTTTTTTTTTCTCCACGATTTTTCAAAACCCCCAAAGTATCAAGAATGACAGCACGTTACTATCACTTTTAGCACCCTGATTGAAATGATTCAGTCAAGAGGGGTGGTCTGATCTCATGCAAATGATCCACTGCTTGTACTGCAGCTTTTATTAGCATGATGACAAGGACAGGACCTAAGGAGTGCTTACTTGTTGAGCTCCAACTCGACAAAAGTGAGAGCTACCTGCACTGCACATGACAGCAGTGACTGTATTTTAACGTCATCACCAAGACGCCAAACTCGACTTGTCAAATTAGTGTACCAGATCTGTGGCGCAGGTAATAGCTACAAATTCCACTGGCCAGACATGTAGCACTTATTTGAAGCTAATGCTAGCAATTCTCCAACGCAAAACTGCACATTCAGCAAAACTCAGTGCAACTCTTCTAACTTTTGGACATTAGTGTTCCATCACTTGAAAGTGGCAGATATTCACAGAGTTTAGCTTCAAAGTCATGGTTTGTAGAAACTTGATAGTGGAGAAGTGTTAAAATTATTTTGTTTTCATCGTGGTGAGCTGGTTTACATTTCATAACTGTATGAGGGCCATAGAAGCAGATAAAATGTTGGATTTATTATTTTTTAGTAATCATACATTCGCGTATTATTCGATCGTCAATTTATGCTCGCAAAGAAGAATGCTTCTGCCTGTCATGATAGTTTGATTTTGCTTGCAAAGAAGAACTCTTATGCTTGCAATCATTAGTTGGTTTTGCCTGCAATGAAGAACGCTTATGCTTTCAATAAAGATATATCCTTTATTATTTACTCACATCTATAATCATTATATATTCTTCACTATATGATCACTTTTGCTTGCTGTACTGTGTGAAAGGTTAGGGTCGCAACCACCTTTCCGAGGACGTGGTTGGGAAGAGATAACTGTTAAGATTAAACAATGAGCAAGGGTGAACATTGAATGGAGACATCAACACCAGCTGCAACGTGATGTTTATGTGACATTTGCACACATGTACGTAAATTGTACTCACATACACACACATAGTCAAACAAGTTCAGTGTGTGTTCAACAGCCCCCACCCTTTAGGTTGGACACACCTATGTAGTAGCTTTCCCAATAAATGAGGAGGTGAAGGGGGAGATCGTTAGGGTTACGTGCCGAGAACTGAAACCGAACGCTTCTCCTCGTTCCCTCCTGGTACCAGAATCGAGTCTCCTGTCTCCTCCTTTTGGTTATTCCTGAGTGTCAAATTGGACCAACCTGACATAAATAAAAACATGCTATCATGTAGCTAAATCATGTAAGTCCAGTATACTGTATTCTTTCTTCAAGAACAATCACCTCACATCAACCCCTCCCCTGGCAGATTTAATTATAAGTGACATATTTTGATACATACAGTACCGTATTTGGCATCAGAGATTTTTCAGGTGTTCTTATGTTGTGATCAATGTACACTTGTGTGAACATACAGGACAGATTTACCACCACTATCCACTATCCAAAGTGTGTAATAAAAGTGAAACTAAGAGGCTGACCTTCAGCTTTCACCACATGTTAAGAAAGAGATACAGGACACCAAATCCATAAGACAGCTTATTGTCTGTGGCAGTATTCACTTGTGAAAAGGTTAAAAGTCTTTGTGGTGTGCCCAAAGCATGAAGGCTGGTGCCTTTTTTTTTTGTCTTATTCACTTCAACCACAATCTATTAAACAAGTTCTCTTCTGGGCGGCAATTTTTTTTTTAAAAATAATTAGTCTCCTGAATAGGTCAACTTAATCATTCCTGAAAATAATATTCAATTATCGCATCTTCTGGAACACCTCTCCTATTTTTAGAGCCCCTCTGCTTTTCAGAGATATGCAGTTTGCAGTCTTTTATGTCAAGCCTACAATACGATGCACTTGAGTGTCTGTAATAGAAAACAGCCCTTTATAATGACCCATTATCCTCTTAATAATTGCTGTTTTCCACACAGCCTTTAAGGTTCTCTACACATCGGTTACCTCCCCCACTAGCTTTGCTCTCCCATTTTGCTTTAAACACTAAGTGCCCTTGACTATTTAAATTAGAAAAGGTATCACCACCAGCCAAGACAGTTACTGTCATTTCATTTTAGGTCTTCAGTCGTGGTCCTTCTCACCCTTTATTTCAACGTCTAATGCATTTTTTTTTCTCATTTCAAAGGTGGAGGTGAAATTTCTCAGGTTATTCCATGCCAAACTCATCCAAGCACACTTTTAGTGACCTTGCTTTTCCCGCTGGGGCATAATCATACTGGAACAGAAAAGGTCATTTCACAAACTTTTTCTACAAAATTGAAATTCCCATATGAACAATTTCCCAAGAACAGCAAGTTAATTATTACATCGGTGTTAGCACTTTGCAGCCATCTCGTTACCTCTGCGTCCCGCGTCCTCGACGCATAATTTTCCCGCGCGGCGCACAGTTCCAAATAATGTGCGTTTCTGGGACACAAGGTAATTTCTCAGTCAAAACAAACAATCAAAAAAAAAAAACGATGGCACATCTTTTTTTCCAGCAATAATTGCAGTTTGACAATCGCCGCCAGTGTTGTTTTGATCTCGCATTACGTAATCTTGCGTGACGAGATTTCCGTTCTCGCGAGACGAGATCGGCTGACGATTGCCAAGTTGTGAAACGTTAAAACAACCGTTGTGAAAATTTGTTGTGGAGATATCACAGAGGACGCAGCTAAAGTTGGATAGTTTTTTTGCGATAATGAGTTGACTCTGAGTAAGCCTTGCATCATTGGAAGCAGAGTAAAGAGAGGAGAATTTAAGAACTCAAAGACTGAACCATGGGATAAGAATCTATTTCTCAGCAAATCTTGTATGCCTGAATTATTTTAAAAATTGCAGCATTTGTTTATAAGGAATAAACCTATTATCAATGTATATTGTTGTTTTTTTGTTTTATTATCCTATGCAATTGAATAAGTAGACCATTTTCGAAATTTGGGACTCATACTTTTCTGATCAGCGAGTCCCTGGGACTCGCAAGGCTCAAACTTTAAAATTATCACTGATTTTGCAGACCACCATTACCCCGTGAAATTGTTGTTACATTTTGTTGACTACCATTAAAAATAAAAAATGAAGATTGATTTTGTGATTAGGGATCACTGAACATTCCTTCCCAACCTTGGGTGTTACAGGTTATTCTGACTGAACAAAAGTCTATTTTGGTATTGCTTCACAAGAATGAAACAACAATGGTACACATCTCACATGCAAGGCAGATGGCGTAACCAGCTCTGTGGCTTTTTTGGCAACATTGGTTGGATAAAAAGTGAGCGAAAGCTCAACGAGTCCCACACAAAAGCTATAGCAGGTCAGTTATGAGGAATGTCCTTCCAACATTCCTGTTTGTTATTACTTCCGCCCATGGGGTGTCAGTCTGATGAACAACCGTTGCTTCTTGTGGTGGCAAATTCCCTGAACTTTTCGAATTGGCTCCAAGCACGGCTGTCTAACACAGTGTCGTCAGCGATTTGCAGTTTTGGGACTGTGGACTCAACGCAATTTTTATTTCCCTGCATCAGTGCCAAAATCGGTGAACATGGAACAGAGCTGTTTTCACTAATGATCAGGATTAAGCCAAAATAAATTTTTGGACGTTTTGGAGAGTGGTTGGAACATAAGCTCCGTTTTTTTTCCTCTCTCTCTCTCTTTCTTTTGTTTTGTTGTCCAATTTTGGTCCCATGTTTAAAAATATATTCAGGCTAATGTTGCAAAGGTGCTGTTACCTACACTGTTGTGAACATGGTTCAAAACAGTTGGCAATTACACAATTACCAACTGTAATTTTCTAAACGTACATATGATGTATCTACCGGTACTTTGTCTTTTCCAACGTTACTGCATTGGGAAGAAAATGCTAGAGCATGTTCATGAACACATAAATAACTCTGCTACCTGGAAATGTTGCATAACATGTACAAAAAGCTTTAATGTCAACTTTATTTAGATGTCTAAATTTAGGTGTCTAAAAATCGTGTACATCTCCAGTATGTCTGTCCTACAAGATTCAAGTTGAATTTTTAATGAATAAATTTTTTAAAAAGCTCACTGTCTTCTTAAAAATATTTGATATAAATAACTCATGAAACTACTTGTACAATCATCATGATTCATGACATACAGCCTCCAGGCTGAAATAAATTCTTCTCACAATCATGTGCACTTCTATAAATTATTCTTCCTAGTCGTGTGAAGTGAACTGCTCTTCCAATTCAATGTCGGAGTGATGTCCACATTGAATACCACGAACTCCCATCATATATGATTGGCACTGAATAACGCCAAGAGAATTGTCAGACACCTCACGGGTAGGGTCATTAATGAAAGGGTGCTCCCTTGTGGCCACTGGGGGTACGTTTGTGATGGAGAGGAGTGGATTGACAGAAAATAAGAAAAGAGTCGGATGATTTATGATTGATCAAGGCTGCAGGACCACGAAGTGCAGATAGATAGATAGATAGATAGATAGATAGATAGATAGATAGATAGATAGATAGATAGATAGATAGATAGATAGATAGATAGATAGATAGATAGATAGATAGATAGATAGATAGATAGATAGATAGATAGATAGATAGATAGATAGATAGATAGATAGATAGATAGATAGATAGATAGATAGATAGATAGATAGGTGAGCCTGGTGAATCCTGAGTGGATCCGGGTTTTCTCTCTTGCACCTCTGCAATCTATTTTTCCGTCTCTTGCTCTGAACTTCCATTCACTTGTTCAGTCATCAGAGTGATGAAGAAGAGGAGGAGGACTAGGAGGAGGAGGAGGTTGCCACGTGATTGGCTAGGCGGAGGCTGCTAGTCCGGCTTGTGTTGTTCCTTGGGTCTTCTTGTTTACACCTGGAGGACCGGAAACAAGTCCAGAGTGCCTCCAGCAGACTCGGCAGTACAGTCTGCGTTGAACAGGGCTATCTGGCAGCACCTCGATCTTGTCGGAGCGAGTATTTTTTTTACATTTCTTTTTTTTTTAATTATTATTTTAACGAATGCTTCTGTTTTGTTTCGTCTGCAACATATTCTATTGAGCATCAGTTTATCACTCAGTCGCGGTCAAACTTTTTAGTGACTTTCTTGAAGGTGTCTTTTGTGGCTGTCAATCTAATCGCAACAGAACACGAAAACTGCTGGGAATATTTCCATTTTGCATTGCTATCGCTTTTTTTGGCAAAGTTATATGCTGGAGGGAATGCACGCCGTTACGTGTTTATTGTAGCGGCTTAAGCGGATACGTTCACTGTCACTTCGTGGTGGGATTGGACTCTGTTTGATATTCTCCTACAACTCTTTTCTGGACAAGAGACACTCGGTGTGGCCATCCCACGCGTGTGCGCATCCTGGGACGCCTCGCAGCAGTCTAAGCGGAAATGATGCTCTCTTTTCGGATGCGGCGTGGACAAGCTTACGGTCCGATTGTGCTTTTGCTCCTGGTCGGGAGTTATGTCATGTGTGATACCGGTAAGTACCAAAACCACACGAGGTCTACAGTATTTGGTGTCCTTTACTTTTAGACTTGCACACAATGACGCATGTAAACGTTTTCACACCGTATTGTGCTGTTATTCCCGCAGTATTCTAAATTAAATAGGTAGTAGAATACCCCCCTTTCCAAGATTTCTTTTGGAGTCCAGTTGGACTGAAAAGCCTTGCACTTTGTACGAACCCGTTGTTTCTTCTACTTAGAGCATAATAACTAACTCACCTTGAGTAAATGGATTAATTGAGGTGTGCTGTAAAATACAGAGCACCCGCTTTGTTTTTCCTTTTCATCGTTGGCCATTACAATAAATACATAAAAGAATATAAAAAATACCAATATTGGCTGTCTGAGTAGGTTAAGTAGCTTTTAATTCACTTAGCTGCTCATACATCGTTATAGCTGCATTATTAGAAGTGAGTGTTGGATTGTTCCACACAGCAGCCAGCTCACATGGGAATGCTTGACTTGGCACAAAGGCCAGGTCACTGCGGGTGAGCTAATGAGACTTGGACACTGAGGTGACAATGACCGTCAGTGCAGTTTAGAAACCTGGTTGTTCCTCCCTTGTTTGTGTCATCTTGAAACACAAGACGGATATTTGTGGTTTGGCTTAAGCTCGGCATAAACACACACATACACAAAACAATAATGTTTATAGAAGATTTGTTAAATGACCACAGTAGCAAATACAAAAGTTTACTTTTGGCTTAAATGACACAAGGAATAGGACACACTTGTCTTTCATGATTTCCCTGACTGACCTCTTCCTGGAATGCACAGAACACGCATTGTATTATTCCCCAAACATGCGGATAAGAAAAGCAGCTTACATTTATTAAAATTGTAGTCTGTTCAAAAATGCTTGCATGCGAAATGTTAACATTAACTCGGAGGGGTATTGCAGTGAGGTCCTGCAAGGGGAGAAGTGCTCGTCGGAGGGAGCACGGCCTGGCAATAGCTGAGTTTGTGTCTCTGAGCCATGATGTCATGAGCCATGGATATATTTAGTGAAATTTAATTTAGTATTACTCCTCTGCCTTTTGTGTCGCTCTCTGGCTGGATTGCTCACAGTATTGCAATAAGCTCTCAGTGTTGACATACTCATGAATTACCTGAAGTCTGGAGTAACTTATGTGGTATCATTATCGCTGACTTTATAAGATATACTGAGCTAGCAAGAGGGATGTGTGGTTATACAATGTTTGCAACACATCACAATTAAATGTAGAAATGACCCTTTACAGTGGGGTGGGAGGAATTGTCAGCATACCCAGTCCGGACTGGAAGGCCAAGATAGAAGACAAGCGTATCAAAGAAGCCGTTACGTCTTGAAAATTGGAGTGCGTAACATGTCACACAATCCCTTGAAGGTCTGCATGTACACTGTTGTTAAGTGTGGTAATCTTCATTGTTTTGAACAGCTTCAACCATCTGAACAAGGTGCTAGACATTTTTGAAACTGCTTTAATGTTGTTGGGAATGTGCTTTGGATTATGTGATTGACACATAATTACAAATAAAGAAACACCTTCAATACCCACAGTATATATTGGTTTAAATGTAGGCTTTACTATACTGTGTTCTGAAAAAGTTGATCCTGCGCTTGAGGTTTCTCCATTTTGACCCTGAGCATGTCATTTTTGCTTCAGTGGAAAATAACACCAATGGCATACGTCCAATGTGTTTAAAGTGTCTGTGAAACAGTATTATAATTGAAGAGCTAGTGGCGCTCACTCTAACAGGTGACACAGGACTTTTGGGGACTAAAATAAGAGAAAGATCTCTTTGGGCCAAGCAATGCATTAGTTTTATGGGCGTCAGGCGGCAGTGGATGGGATCGCTGGCCAGCCACTGGCCTCTCTGCTGTATTATTCATATGTGCAAAGTGGTCTTTGTTAATATTTAAAAATGTGCTTATGATGCTCACATTGTGGACAGCAAAGGAGCAAGAAGTGGGAGGGCAACAGCTGCTTAGCTTAGCTATCATCGGCGTAACTGACCCGGGGGGCTAAGGGGGTTTGTGAAGGATTTGAGAGGAACGAAAGGCTTTTAAAGACAAGATGAAAAAGTGGCTCTTCTAACAAGTATGCCAATTACACCCAGAGGATGTGAGCATGCCACAAAAGAACTCCAAGGTAGAAGACAATCCATTTCAGGAAGCTGGTCTACTTCCAACATGCTCACATTTGGAACTGATTCATCCCGCAGGAAATTATGAAAATAAAATAAAACAATTATCCCTGCAAGGGTCTGTTGCCATCATAAAACTTTTATTAACTGTACAACCAAGGTTTTTATTTTAATTATCTACCACGCAAATGTAAAAAGTTCGATGTTGAAACAAAATAACACAAACCTTTGGTGATAATTGGCTACATATAAAGCAGCCAGCCACTCTAGTCGAGTTAATCCTTCTGTACTGTCAGAACACACGGAATCACGCAACACAGTGGTGCCTTGAGATATGAGTGCCATGACTTAAGAGCTTTTTGAGATACGAGCAGTCATTTAATTCTTTTTTTTTTGTATTGAGATACGAGTATGATTCAGATCCCACTCGCTAAATGGCAGCAGCATGCATTACAACATCCAGTCACCATCAATTCACATTGTTTTCCTAGCAAGTGGAGGATGGTATCAGTTGCTGGCGGTATGTGGCATTCATCGGGTTGGCAGCTGTCAATAGACCCCAGAAGAACAAGGAAAGACAATAGATTCGGTACAATTGTTTTGCACTCGTATTTTCGGTTCGCAGGTTATGTGGAGAGCAAATTTTATTATGATGTGGACATACAGTGCAAACCTGTGGCGTAATTTTCTTCTTAATTTTTTTGGATGGGGGCTGGTGTGATTGTCAAATCCTTTCAATGGGGAAGAATTATTTGATGTAATAGTTTTGAAAATCCGAAAAAAGAGCAAATTGAACCTCAACCATGTTGGCAGTTTAACATACTGTAGATGTTTTTCTTTCTTTTTAAAAAATGTAAAAAAAACTTTGATAGGTTTTTCCTAAAACCCGTTTTCTAAATTGTATGACCTATAGAGGATTTAAATACGCGAGTTAAAGCAAAGAACAAGACGCCATCCAGCGGAAACGGCAGAACCAGAACAAGCAGATGGATAGGGGATAAATAAATGAGAGACACAGAAAGATAGATTGATATCTCAGGGCTTGGCTTTTAAATATCCTTCATGAGAGAAGAAATTTCCAGAGCAGTGCCATTCAAGCATCATTAAACCTCTGGCACCGACTGAAGAATGAGAGTGTGAGGAGGAGATGAAGGTGAAAAAGAGCAGCATTAGAGCTTACAGAGCATCAGAAGAACCAGAAGTTTAGGCTGTAGGAGGTTCTAATCATTTTTTGGGGGGCGGGTGTGGAGCAGAAAGTGAAAAAGACATATCCACAAATCCTCCAGAGAGATGTTTTTATTAAGGCTCTTATCGATGGAAAGAGCTCACGGTATAAGAGTGGACATGTTTAATGCTTTGCCAATATTGTGCATGTAAGGGCGGACCATAAATCTGCCGCAAATAGCAAGGGCTCTGTAGATGGAGCAAAGGAGCTAGGTAAATGAAGCAGGACGCTGACAATGAAGAATTGACAGAAGAGTGAGATGAAAACGGGCATTTCAGAAAGATGGACAGACTGGATGTGAATAATGGTCATTATTCCCTTCCCTGAAACCCTATATCGATCAAGTTAGACTGGTAACTCCATTCTAATGATATTCCTTACTTAATTTAAACAAAAATGTTGAGGAATTCATTTGAAAGTATCTTCATTTCATAGCAAATGGTCTATTGCAACTCTGTGCTTTTGTGTAAAAGTTTTGTACAATGCTGGAATGTTTCAATTTCATCCAAGAACTCAAGTGCATTCAATGTTGCGATTGCAGAAATATTTTTAATATGAATCGTTACCTTGGGGAATTTCCAAAAAAAAAGTTGGATGCAATTCTTGGAAAGCCATTGAGTAGAGAGGAGTTGGGCGGTTGAATGGTTCGGGGGAAGTTTTGGTGGCAGATGGGAACTGAGTTGCTGCTGGGCCGGCATGACAGGATCCCCCACCGCCCGTCTATCCTGCCTGTGGGGGGGAATGGGTGGGGCAGGCGGGGAAATGGGAAGAAAACCTCTGTGGGGTTCCATTGTACTTCAGATGAATAGTAGACTTCGTAGGGCTTTTTATGCCCTTTTGTGTGGGGTGAAGGGGGCGACAGGAGAACACACACATACTCAGAACTCATTCAGAAGTGCCCCTCGAGCAATGCTAACCTGTGTGTCTCTGTGTGTGTGTGTGTGTGTGTGTGTGTGTGTGTGTGCGTGTTTGCGAGATTCTTGATGATGCGCATATGCATAACCCACTCAAGCACAGGATCTGACCACATCAGCATGCCTTAGCTAAACTATTATTTTGTACAAAACACTGTACATACAATACATTATGTACAATACACCATCCGTATAAAATCCAAGTTGTGACTTTTACACATGAAAGCAAGACTCTTTCGAAGAAGTCTAATTTGTATGTGGGTGGTACTCAGAAAGCATGATGCTGCTGGATGCACTTTGAGAGTCAATATTTTCTTCTCTTTCCAATCAATTGCCAGATTTCAGTTTTTTTCTTTTCTGGTGACAACAAAAGCTGTGTGCGACTAGTTAAACTGCTGGCGAACATCTTTGCCACCGTTTCCGACCTTGAAAGAAATCATTTTTATTGAGTTGCTCAGTGCTCAAGTAGGTAGCAAGTACACTGATGTGAAACAATGGAGTAGACCGCAACATTGGAGAATCTCCTGCAAACAAAGGGCTGCGGGAACTATTTTTAGTGAACTGCAGGAAGGTTGGATTTGAAGAATAAATCATTTTCACATACTTTTGAACAAGTTAATTTTTGTGCTCTCATGTCCTGGACTATACTATACTTTTGCGGAACCACGCATGTATTAATTTGGGATACCTGCTGGTGCATTGGAGTGAGTGCAGGAATTTTCATCTGAGATCTCAGCTGTACTCAGAGCATCGTGACCAATAGGATAAGGACTCACTACAGGGGGCCATGCCTGATCCTTAGCAACCCCCTTCTTAGAGATGTACACACACATAGACAGACACGCACATACAACCTCGGTGAGATCCATAGATCAGAGGCACTGTCAGCGCTTGATTGGCCAATCCTGCGGTCCAGCACTCGGCATGTGTCCCCAACCGAGAAGTTCTTTCAGGCCATGCAGATTTCGTCTTATCTTCTTAGCAGAAGCTTTTTTGTCTTCAAGAAGCAGTTGGAGTCAAGTTCACTCTGAGCTTAGGCCAAAGTCAATCTGTTAATGCTCGTGTTTGTGCCTGTTTGTATGCAAGTGTGTCAGGAGTCTTGGCTTAACCAGAGAGAAACTCTGCTTAAAGCATGTTAATAAGATACCGCAGTAGGATAGCAAATGTGCCGCATTAGAAACGCAGACGGGAATCGCATAAGCATGCTGATGTATTTTTGTTGAACTCCCATCGTTTGAATCCAACACTGAAAGCTACATTCCACTACCTCTACATTAATAAATTGCCTCCACTCATCCCCATTTCCTCTTCCACTTCCTTCCCTCTCTCATCAGGCACATTTATAGCTTTAAAGTCCCACATATAACAATCTCTGTCATCCATATCAGTGTCACACCATCATTTTTTTAGCCAGTCAGCTCTCTCTCAGAGTTTGGGAAGCGCTCTTTAAAAAGCACCATGAAGAATTCCATTTCTGTGAGTGTTAACGCTTATTAGGGTCCCAGCTGCCCCCGGGGAGCTGCTGAATGTGTCGGGTGTTTGAGTCTCCTTGGGTCGGTAAGACATGGATGTTAGGGGAGAACTTTGTCATGTGTGGAAGTGGATGTGGGAGACACCCCCCTGTGAGGTGGTAAGGGGCTACTAACACTGCGAGCGCACACTGAGCAGCTGGTGTGTCCAAAGTAGCGGAATGACATACGGACCTCCTCGGAGTGATGGCCACACTGAGCATATGAGTGAATGATCCTTCTCTGTGTGTGCTTGCGTGTGTGTCTGTGTGTAGGTTTATGTGTGTGTGTGCGCGTGTGCGAGTGTGCGCGCTCGCGTGTGGCAACAGCCTGACGCGAGCACACATTTTCTAACTCTTGGGTCGGCCATCAACGTTTCTTGGAGCAGCAGTAGTGAAAGACAGTCAAGAAAAACAAGCTTTGGCCTTTCTTACCCTTTAATTCCTCCTCCATCATCACTTCCAGTACTTAAATCTTTATACTTCTCCAAGTTTTTTTTGGAGCTTTTCGAAACACACTCTTCTTTGCTTGCATGTAGGTCTTAATCACAAGCTGACAGGCTGCTCTTGGCTTGATTTTTGTGGGCGTATAAGCGTTCTCAATGAATGCACGCTCAAGGGAAGCCAGCCATATTTCGTAGGAAGTTTTTGCATTAGGTTAGAGGAGCGTCACATTCCCAATCTCCATGAGCTACATATGCAATTTTTTCCTGCTTTCTCAAGCTTTTAGATTACTGCACATAGGAGAGCACTTTGTTTATCCACCTGCTTCATTCCTCCATGCCAGGTGAGCATCACACATGCTACAAACGCCCACCTGAGTAATGACCTAGGGATTGTTTTAAAGTGGGTGCCGTGTGTGAAGTAGCAGGACAATGGTCTGTCCTGATGTGGCAGATGTACCTGCATGTAATTAAGGCGAGATTTGAGTGTCCATCAAACATGTCAGTGTGTGTGTGTATGTTTCAAGCCTCTTACCTGCTGCTGACCAGATGGGCTCAGCAGCCGACCTCACGCTCACCTCCCTCCGCCACTCTGCTTAGATTAGCTAGTGAGCTGAGCTAAGGCATCTGGGCATTATGGTAGATAAATCAGCAGGCATCACCTTGCCCTATATCACCCAACCCTGTGCACTGAAACAGAGTCAACCTTTATCTTGATAGGAAATATTAGAAATGACTGTTTCTGTATAAGTGTATAAGTGGGTATGTGTGTGTGTGTGTGTGTGTGTGTGTGTGTGTGTGTGTGTGTGTGTGTGTGTGTGTGTGTGTGTGTGTGTGTGGTTCCTTTGGTTGATTGGGTCGCACCCACAACCAGCCGTTAATGGGGATTATGAAAGCAGATGGACAGCCATGCTGACTGGTGAGGGTTCATTAACTGTGTGTTTCTGCTCTGATGGCTGCTTCTGTTGAGAGCCAGTAAGGTGTGCGTGTTTGTGCGTGTGCGCATGCGTGTGTGTGGCAAATAGAGATTGCATGTATCGCTAATGAATGTCGTACTCACGTTTATAAATCAGGGATGAATACAGTCTTATTTCAGTTTGATTGGTTCCTCGGAGGCCATTCAGTGGCTATACCTTTTTTCATTCTAATGGCATTAAACAGTAGTCACATGAGTTAAAGTTGAGCTCTTTTCGTGCACTTTTAAAGCGGGGCGGATTATGTATGGTGGAAGGCCAGACCTATCATTGAACATGACGCAATATGTTCGGCAGAGGACCATTTCCAGTGCATTTCAACGCTGTAATGTGGGAGATGAATAGGTATAGTTATAGTGGGTCATTAAACACTGAGCAATGCCCGTCTGCGGATTCAACCTTCACGCTGCAGCCAACACCAGCACTCCTCTTCCATGACTTAATAAATGCAACATGGATTTGTGCAGGGACAGACATACCTGTGGAGATCCAGACAGACGGACTGGCAGATTCCTTGGCAGATGGGTCGTTTGTAGCCCTCTCCCTGGAGGCCTTTGTACCTCAGTTAGACAGGCGAACACAGTGTCCTGCAGGGTTGGCAGCCAAGGGATCTGCAGTAAAACCAGAGGGGAAGAAAGATGAAAAGGAATTGCGCGTTTCACCGATAATTTGTACTCTATCAGTAAATTGTATCGAAAAGTCGCTGGCTTCTTTTGTCCCGCTAAAGTTACAGCATCAACAATGATAAGCTTTTTCTCTGTCTGGCACAGGAACCTCCTGGAGTCTATAACGCTTTCTTGGCAGCATCACATTGACAGCAAGACTCCAGGATGGTTTCTTTTTTTCCCTCTAGACTCAGATGCCACACAGGAACTTAGACGTTCGAAGGCTCCAGGATGCTACCACACCCTGCCAATAAAAAGTCCATCATGCAGTACACAACCTCCATTAACCACGATGTGCTATTTTATACTTTGTTTGGTCCAAGTAAAACAAATAAAAAAAAAACCCTCCAGTACACGATGTGTCTGAAAAGTTCCAAAACCGATATCACAGGGGATGTATTTCAAATCCATACTTCAAGGTTTCACCTTCAGAGTACTTTTCAGGCCTTCCATCTCAAGCACTCCCAGAAAGATTCTTTCAGGATCTTCCGCAGCTCTGCCATTACGGCCATTTTGATGTGTTCCACATATTCCCAAATGGATCCTCTTCATGGGTTCTTTGATTTTAGGAAAGAGAAAAAAAATCATCAAGTCGGGTATTTAGGAGACAGCTCCAGCATGCCAATCTTCTTTGCTAGGAACTGTCCGATGCTCATGGCATTGTGAGCAGTTACATTGTCACTTGTTATTTTGGACTTCTGATGATGAAGTATATTAGATCGATTCAAGTACCTTGTTTGCCTTTTTGTTCATTTAAAATAAAATACTCAATTGCACACCTACCTCATCTTCATGCTTTCCTGAAATTAGGTCCTCATCCATGACGTTCTGGTCCTCAACAAATTGTATTTTGGTTTGGATATATTTCTTTAGGAAATGTTTCTAACACACCTCTCATTCATTTAAAGCTTCAATTCAATTCAATTCAAATTCAGCTTTTGAAACTTTTTCTAGGTGACATTATTGAACAGAAAAGTACAAATTTAGCTGACCTATGCACCTCAGAAGATGCTTTGGAGGAGATCTACGGGGATCAACTTCCCGTGGCTGACGTCATGTTGAACTTAACACGATAGCCTGTGTTCATGCATGTCATTTTCCATTTACGCTTCCTTCGTCTAAATGTGCATGTGTTTGGATACCTGCAAATGTGCATACAGCTAAGTGAGCTTTTGTGTTTCACATGTGTTCCTTCACAGCATCTCTCTGAATACCTTTTTGCAAGCGACGGTCATTGTTGTGGCGTGTGTAAATATCTGTCCATCTTAAAACTCTCATCAAGGGGCCTTACAGTATCACCGCATGTTACACATCTTGAGGCAAACAGGAAACTGTAAGAATAATGAAAGACAGTAGAGGGAAGTGAACAAGAGACAGAGGTATTTAAAGATCTCACAGTCACTCTCCAGCCTTTTGTCCTTCTATTATCTTTGGCTACCTCTCGTTCAGGAAAAAGGACTGATTGCATGCCTGTGTTTCTTTTCTTTCATCTCTCTCTGTGAAGAGAACAGGAATGAATGTCTTCTGTAGCGTGTAATTACACTGAGACATCCTGGATGAAGGCGTCTGTCTCTCCAAACAAAATAGCAGCCCCCTCTAACCTTCCTAAATGGCTCTTGATGGGGTAAGATCTGAAAAAAAGACACTTATCCCCGCAGGCTTCTTGTCTTTACCTGCCACTTATGGCAGCCTAAACAAGTACGATTGCAAGTTTATTTAGTTCATTAGCAGCGTTGACACTAACATATGCGTGGCTTGGATCCAGCCCCGTGGGAAAGAAATACAAAGCGCCACCATTCATTTTAAGCATGGACTCATAATTATGACACATTTAAAGGCCAGTGTTGCAGTCTTGCCCACAAGTCATGTGGCCGAGTGATCATGGAAGGGCAGATTTTTATGGGCTTACACCGGTATTGGCTCAACCTCTAATTGCCCCGTAGCACATTTGCATTCTGGGAAGGTAATAATGGGGCTCTTTGGAGGCACTATAAACGAGAGCACCATTGCACTCCGACTTAGTTGTGCTCACAGTTCTGCCGAAAGCCTCCAGATGGTTTTTTTAAGCGTAATATGACCTTCTTGTGTGCATGATCTTATATGTACTGGCACAACCCTTTGAGAAGTGTGAACTTATTAGCAGTGTCGCTGATCTGTGGTCAGCCATTTCTGGACTTTGATATTTGAATGTTATTATTTTGTCCTTGAGTGGGAACTGAAATAAACTGACTTAGCCTGACCTGTTTAAAGAGTAACAGGCACGTATATGGATGAGAAGTCTCTTTTCCGCTTCGCTTTTGAGACATTTTTACAATGATCCTCCAGTGAAGTCAAGCAGCTTGTTGTTAGAGAGCTGGAATTGACCTGAATGTGTTTAACGTCTCTTTTTTTTCTCGTGTAAATCCGCCCCTATTCTTTGAGACTTATCTGTTTCTCTGAACTCATGGGGAGATGAAGTGAGCCCAGCTCAGACTTTGCGTCAGGTTCTTTCTATTACACTTAGCTGATGCTGCTGAATAGACTCTGAATAGACATGAAGTGGTGCGGCCATGCATACTGGACAATAGCTGACTCAGCAGAAAGGCAATTGGTGACCTCAAGGTCTCCTCGGGCCTTGTCCATGCTGATCCGTGAACCCTGACCACACAACTTCAGCGACTATTGAATCAATCAAACCTTGCAAGTTGCAATTGTGGAATTGTGGTTATATAATTTAGATTGCAGCAGCAGGAATTAGCGGCGTAGTTGACACATCTTATAATAACAATAGTATATTCTGTATTGTGCAAAAAGCTTAAGATACATTTACATTTTAACAATACTGAATCAAGACCACATATCACTACAGTGTTTTTTTTATGACAAAGGGGAAAAAACCCATTGCTTTGAATTTGTGTGTGTGTGTGTTTACCCATTTATTCTGTTAGTTAGCAGGCAATCTACTTGTTAATGGGACATGAACAGATGCATGGAGAATGCAGCGTTGATTCTTGGGGTGGACAATTACACTGATGTCAGAGTAACAATGTGTCCTAGCTGCTGTTTTAGTCAAAAATTGATATCACATATTAACACCACTTTCATTGTTAATTCCCAGAATTGTAGAATCAGATTTTATGAATTTATATTTTTTGTTGCAGTGTCTTTTTTGTGTGTGTTTGGCACTGAGATATCCATAGTGTACCACTTTTTAACCTCTCTTCTCGGCTGGGTAATGCAGTGCCATGGTACGGTAGCTAAAGCGTGGAGAGACGCGGCAGCTTCCTTGATTGACCAGTCAATATTTTTTAAATCTAAATTGGATGTTATGGATGTCTAGTCTTACATCAAACCATCCACCCCTGATTATACTTATTGAATACATTAGTTTGTAGTAACTTGTATGCATTTTTGTTTTGCTTAATGAATAGGCTAAAATGAATTTCAATTAAGGGCTCTTTTCAACAATATTAATGTCTACTAGAACACTCAGTGTGGTTTCCTGCCTGGTCAGAAATCCATTGTACAATCAGCACCACTATCACACTAATAATCAGACACAAATGCCACAATATAGAGTACGCATACACACATAAGTAGTGGAGCTCTCCTCTGTATTTGGAGTGGCAACCCCCCATTCCTACTTGTGTTTATTCTGGGGGATTATTCTGACCTAATCTCTTTAGAGCATAATTCAGATTAGATTTTGTGTTGTTATTATTATTATTGCAATGTCCACTCTCTACAGTCCTGGAGGGAAATCCTGGCTGCCTTAGTGCTCCTGTGTTTTGAAAATTGATTAAAACTGCTGACCAATGCCCTAGATAGCGCAGGCTTTGAAGCATGGATGGAAAATAAATAAATAAATAAATAAATACAAGCACACGCTACTGGGACTGTATTTTCCCCCCCCCAAAACGTGTACTTATGGAATTGTGGCAGATGCTAGGCGCAGTAGCAGCCAGTGTGTAAATCCCGCTTGCTCCTCATGTATTTCTTCTTTATTGATTGAACGTCAGAAATGTAGTCACGAATATTCAACAGTATGCTGAAATATAAGACAGACCGCAATCGACCAGCGATCCAGAGTCTAATTTCTTATTGAAAAGTTGAAACCTAAAGCCAAATTGAATCTTTCTGTCCACATCTCAAAAGAGCTGACAGAAACTCTTTTGAAAAGAGCAGAAAGGTAGTTACAACCCTTCATGAGCATTCTGCCTCTGATATTCATTAGAAGCCAATCCGATCAGCAAGGATGAGGAAAATACAAAGGATTATCTCAATAGGGGGCCGATGGTTCAGAGTGAAACCAACCCTCTGTTTTTTTTTTCTTTGCTCTTCTTTTCATGAAGTGATGTGATACCGTTTTGATGAAACAGTTGTTATGACAGCATCCACTCCATCGGGTATATTTTCAAGAGCACATTTAAACCTCTTCTGTTTTTACTTCTGTCTATATGATCTCAAAAGTACCTCCGTTTTGCCAATGTGGAACGACGGAGGGCCAGGTGAGGGGGAATTAAAATAGTTTGTGTCGAAAGGTCAATATATTTGGAAGCAATGAACTCCCTTCATTTCTCCTCCCAAATAGAAAATGTACTCAAATTCCCTTATCACCAGAGACATGTGACCAGCACTTTACATCCTTCTAGCGCTCCCCTTTACTTGCTTGTTTTTCTCAATTAAGATGAATTATAGAACTGCACGGGGGGACAGGGACAAGGAGAGCTTATTGTGATATTACCCTGAGGCGTTCAGTCAATGAGTTGGTGAGAGAAACAGAGTGCGCTGTGGATATTTTGGTCTCAGTGCTTCACACCCCCTGGATTCTTAATGGACCACATGATATGCAACTTTAGCTCGGGCCTGTGCAAGTGGGAGGAAAGATGGAAAGTGGAAGAGCAGGCAAAGATTGGAATTATTGCTCATATGTGGTCATGGAGGAGATAAAGGGAGTTTGATGGGGGAGATGTCTTCCTGTGTTTGTGCTACCTGTTTGGGACTTAAAGGTAGAGCATGCTGCACTATACCTTTCATTACTTTGTACTCCTCTTGAGGCCCAGGTGTGTGTGTGTGTGCGTGTGTGTGTGTGTGTGTTTGTGTGTGTGCGTGCGTGCGTGCGTGCGTGCGTGTGTGTGTGTGTGTGTGTGTGTGTGTGCGTGCGTGTGTGTGTGTGTGTGCACGCCTTTTGCTCTTCTCTTCATCACAACCTCCATGTACGGTACTTGCTATAGTTTCTCCTCTCTTCTCCATTTGCCGGTTTTCCTGTTCCGTTTTCCTTTCTTCTTATCTGCCCCACTGATTGTGTTCATTGTCTCCGCTGCCATTAAAGTGATTGGAGACTGCAATACGTAATGCATAATAATGTCCCAGTCATTTCATTCCACACTGAATAATATTTAATGAGGAGAACTCGCAGAAGCAACTACTCAACGCTCTTTGCTTGATAAATAACTAGAGGTTGTTTTAGTTTGTTGTTGTTTTACACGGATAAAAAAAAATACTTTTATGGCACCCCCATGTGCAAATCAGAGTTCAAGAGCCACAGATAGCCTAGGTCTTGTCATAGGCCTCAAGACCTTCCGGTCAATGCTTGTCTGTACTGTACTTGCTTCATTATTGTGCTGGGAGCAGAACCGTGAAAGGCATTATCATATTGAACAGTGAAACATTGCGGTGTTAACACGGCATAGCGACCCCTGACCCATAGATGTGCTCCAGGTAACACGCTTTTGCAATTATTTTCTGTATTATGAGTGCGTCGGTGCAAAGCATACAGAGACATCGTTCTTTGTTTGCAATGATGTGCATGCACACACTTGTTTGGACCAGAGTCATTTCAAGGTGAACATACTCAAAGAATGAATCTCATCATTTTAAAATGAAGAAAGAGATAATTGATGACTCGCTGAGAATGATTGCACCAATAAGGAATATACCCATTTAAACACACTCCATTTCATAACACAGTTTGACCTCTGATTTGGAAACCATCTTCCTCATTAGAAGTCACTGGAATAGAAATAATCTGTTCCAGGGTCAAAATGTCACCAACCCCCTAGATGCAATGTTTTATGTACCCCTTTAACATTCTTAACATTCATATCGCCTTGCACCTAAGTTTTCTGCAACTTGAAATGCTTGTTTTCACTACTGTCGACTGTTTTCTGACAATAAATAGCTCACCGTACCATTTTAAGATGGCATTATTTCGTAATTATATATGCACCTTCTGAAGGAATTTAGAATACAATATAATTGTTTGAAATCATTATTCAAACTACACTGCACTAAAACAGTCAAAGATGCCGCCATTTGAATTGTTGGTGTTTAGCATATACTGTACATAACTTTATACGGGCTCTGCGATTGACTGGCAACCAGCCCAGCATGCACAGTGTCTCTTGCCCAAAGTCAATTGGGCTACGCTCCAGCTCAACTGTGACCCTGTTGAAGACAAGTGGCATAGAAATTGGATGGATTCATGAAACGAAATGGGTTATTTAGCTTCTGTCCACCTCTAAACAAATGGTTGTAACTTAATAAGTAACTTTGACTGCATGACTTTTTTGTTTGCTTCCCATCATCCATTTTGCAGCTTCCCAACTCATATAGCTTGACAAATAGCATTTCATTTCAATGTTTATCGCCGCTTGTCCGCAAACGAGAAACGTTTGTGGGATTTGAATGGGCTGTAACCATGATTAATGTTGGAATGTAGGGTTTTCATGTAACGTCTCCATAAATGACAGAAGTTAATGTGTGTCTCCTAAACCATGGCTGTTTTTTGACAGTATAATCTTCAGACTGGCTCAGAAATCCAACATAGAATAACATTTAATCAGCGCAAATCAGATCCCATATGCTGTGTGGTAATGCTCTCCGCGTGTATATTTAGCCCAATCGTCTCACTCCCGACCTGTCATACCTTTTATCCATCAGATTTTATTAGTCATCCGAGCAATAGATTAAGCAGCTGCTACCAGCTTCTTGACTGGCTTCCACCATTCTAGATTTAACGAAAGACTGTGCAATGTTATTTGTTACTCTAGCCCAGATTTGTGTTTGCAAGCCTACTTTAGTGAGCCCATTTATCTACTCTCCCAGCAGAATCCTTTCTTTTGCTTTTCATCTTTAAGTAATCAATAGTGCTTCTATGAAAGCAGGTTGTCTTGCCTCCTGGGGCTCCTCTGGCTCATGTTCCCTTTTTTGCTCCCTGTCTTTATCAATTTCTGTCTCACTCCCTCATTCTTTTCCACTTGTCGCTTGTACTCTCGCTTTATCTTTGTCTCTTCCCTCCCTATGTACCTGTCTTTTTTTTTTTTACCTTTCCTGTCTTCCTCTCTCACTACCCTTTTGATGAATGACTTTACCCATCTGGACCAAGCCCTGCATGGCCGTTACGCTATTAGGCGATGTGCGCCAATGATTAAAAATAGATCAAAATACTGAGTGAGAAATTAGTCAAGACGTTCTCCCTCTAGAGTCTCCTCCTGTCCTCCTCCTCATACACTGAACTGTATTGGCTGATATTCAATGGCAAGTACAGCACCGTGCATGGTGAACAAGTACCACGACCAAAGTCCATTTGTCTTCCAAACACAAATTTAAGAGTGTATTGTGCGCACACGATCAATCCATTTTCCAAATCAGCTTCACTGAGGGTATAGGTAACTGGAGCAGATCCCAGCTAAGAGGCAGCGTACACTCTGGACTGGTCATGAGCGAGTCGCAGGATACAATATCAAATTTACTGTCAATTGTTTAATCACAGCCCCTGTTAACAGACTTCGAGAGATTTCCAAGAGGCTGGTGCAGCATTCCGTACTTCGTGCACCACAAAGATGGATCCGCTTGATGGTACAAAGGGCAGCCTTGGTAGAGTCCAACCTTGACTGCCAGCAAGACGCCCCAAAACTCTGACATTGGTGATACATGCCCCAAACAGCCCATATCAAGGAACTCGATACCCCATTATCCTGATGTACCACTCACAGAACTCCCCGGGTGACATGGTGGAATGCCTTCTCCGAGTCCACAAAACACATGTAGACTGGTTGGGCAAACTCATTCACCCTCAAGAACCTTGTCGAGGGTGTAGAACTGTTCCCCTGTTCCACTCAACTCAACTGTATTTCAGCAGCAGTTTCGAACAACCACCGCCGTACACAAAGTGCTTTACTTGGAGCAAAAATAATTCATACACAAACAAACAATAAAACAATAAATTAATAACAAAGACAAGTCAAAAGCCAAAGAATAAAAATGAGCTTTAAGAGGAGTTGGTAAGTGAGGGGGGGCTTTCCGAATGTTTGGTGGGATGTTATTCCAAAGAGAGGGACCAGCACCGGAAAATGCTCAATCTTCTCTGAGCCTCCGTTTACTCCTCTAATAATGTTTGTTCTGCAGACCTGAGGTACCGGGGAGCTGCGTGGTGGCGGAGTAGCTCAGAGAAGTAAGGTGGGGCGAGGCCATTCAAGATTTGAAAACAAATTTTCAGATGTTAAAAAGTGAAAGGATGCTAGAGTGCCACAGCTGGGACCAAAAAAAAACACACACTGCCCTTCCTGGGTATTGTGTTCACTGGTAGTTGATGGAAATGATTTGAAAACGACTGATTGAAAATATTTGAATATTTGTTTTGAGTTACGAGGCTCACTGAAGTAATTATACTCATATGTCAAGGCGCAACTGTATCTGGAGCCTCAAAACCTGACACTGGGTCGCTGTTTTTCTGTTGCAGCACTTCGGTGGATGTTTGGTGCTCAATTGCTTGGCGTGCGCGTGATAGTCACCAACCGTGATTTTTTTTTTTCACAATGGACCCCTACAGTCGCATTCGACTCTGCGGAAAAACACCTTGCACTCACTCTTTGCTCTCTTGCATGAACTCAAACAAGTAGTCAGCCATCGTTTGAATATTGTCATGCAGTGCACGGCTAACTGACGAATGTGAAGCTTCAGCTTGAAAATTAGTGCCAAGAAAGATGTTTTTACAGTAGCTTTTAAATTCAATTAAATCCACCGAACTCATGTTATTCTATCTGCGCAACATTTTAGACCTGCTCTGTTGGTCTCAAGAATAGTCTGCTTCCTGTCAGCAAATTGCAGGTAGTGCCAGGGGCGTTTAATAGAAAACGCCCTCGGTCCATGGAGTCGTGCAGTCTGCCAAAGCCCCAAAGGAAATTCAAAATGAGCCAGTTTTTATGCCAAGCACAACTGTGCCTTCTATGAAAATTGAGCCCTTCGTGTTTAACCGTCTCGTCTGCAGGGTCATAGATAAATATGGTCGTGTGTGCATACATGCAGATACCTGAATATGTTTTAAACTTGACTACAAGTGTCTTGTCGTTTCAATCATTTATCTATTTTATGACCTCACTATAAAAAGTAACTACCTTGGTGACAGGATTTTTTTTCCCGCAAGGACAATTTTTCCTCTGTTTGATAAGTATTCATCTGACGATTCTTTTGTCAAATAATTACCTTTTGGAAAAAGAAATGTGTTTTTCTCTGGTCCCATTGTGTAACAGCTCAAGTGGAAAGTTGGGTATGAGTGTGTGTGTGTGTGACCGTCCGTAAGTGGGGATCGCCTGCGGACGTCTTCACTGGGTGCTGTCTCATGTTGAGCGCTGTGCTTGAGAGGCTTGTTGAGGTAAAGCGCCTGTCAGTGCCTGGCCTGAGGGTGTGTACTTATGAAAGGCCTCTTCATCATCCTAATGGCTTACACAAACCTCTTCGCCAGCATTGAGAACAGGGCAAGCAGAGAGGCAGCAAGTCCACACGCACCAATACCTAAAAACCACGATTAAAATAAAATAAAACAAAACAAAACAAAAAGGGCTGTGTAAACAAATCAAAACGATGCTGTTGGGAGTCACTGGCCTGGTGACCCTGGGCTGCCTGTAGTTTGTGAGCGGCTTGGTGGATCAAAACCATTCTAGTAATTACTTTTGCAGATTGCTAGAGTCCACCAATGTATGATGAATGGGAACTGTGTAATATGCCGCCCAGTATGGACCTTGTAAGTTGTGATATTCACACACAAAGCTGATGGGAATAACGTCGAATTGTGTATATGCTTTTTTACTGTGTGCATGCAACAAATGGATTAACGAAGCATTGGTTTAAATCCGGTGGAAATAAAAAGATATTTATAGGGACTGCTGCTCAAATGCCAGGTTTTTGTAATATAAATACGAATCATGAGGTGAATCATGTTTTTCAATTATTCACCAGCTCAATTGAAAAAAATGAAACGTTTTCAAGTTGGGAATTAAGACGACTGTAACCATGCGTTGGGCAAGTTACGTTGTTGCACAATGCAATACGTTTCAGATTTGCAGTCGCTTACATTTGAGTGTAATAAATTCCCTTACAACAGTGGTGTCCAACTTCGGTCCTCAAGTGACCCAATCCAGCATATTTGACCTCATCTCAAATGTGCTGGATAGGGGCCCTCGAGGACCGGAGTCGGACAACCCTGCTTTACAATATTACCGTCTGAGTTGTGTAATAAGTTAAGTTTAAGTTTCTTTTTTTTAAGTCAGGGATTCGTTGCTTTAACAATGATTTTGACATTTTAAAAAGGAAAATGCAAAATTGGCAACCATATCTGGTAAAGTCAAGAGAAAAAAATCATAAAAACAGAGCACAAATGTTTATTTGACAGTTTAAGACAAGAATCTATCCCATCACAGTTTCTTTATGGATGTTTGTTTACTTTTGCTAACAAGAGCATACTGTATGTTTTTTTTAATAAAGTGTTTAGCCACACAGTTTTAACAATACATGTGTCAGGTTCTGCCCGAAGCGATAACGATCGCTCCGTGCAGAACAAGAAAATAAAGAGTTGGATCCCCGGAAAACAGACAACGAAAGAATCTTGTCAAAACAAA
Organism: Hippocampus zosterae; assembly: GCF_025434085.1. NCBI lineage: Eukaryota > Metazoa > Chordata > Actinopteri > Syngnathiformes > Syngnathidae > Hippocampus > Hippocampus zosterae. The sequence goes on along the minus strand of NC_067461.1, from coordinate 12,688,128 downwards.
GAGTGTCTTTAATGACAAAAACAGAAAGAGCCCGACAGGGAAAGAACGGTAACACAAAACGCTGGTCAAATAAGGCCCAGGGAAGAAATAAGGAAAACAACCGAAAACACTCGCCGAAAAAACAAAGTGCGAGGAACTACTGAATAGGCAATATAGGAGAATACAATTTAGTGACTAATCGCGAATGGCAAGAGTAAAGGCCGCAAGGCAAGAAGGCAACGAGTAATCTATAATCGAGGAATAGCATGAGAGAACAATGGCACGCCGTGGAATTCTCCGGCAGCGAGATGACTGTCGGAGTCTCTTAATAAAAGAGGGTAATCAGCCCGAAATTACGGACAGGTGCGCAGATGGCGGGGGAGAAAACCCGCCACCTGCTGGCGGACACGCGACGTGACAACATGCAGTTTTTCATCAGGTTAAAAAGTCTAAATTATCCCAAGTGCATGTATAGGTTGCCATTGTAGTCACAGTGTTTTTTTTTTCCGTAGGAAACATTTAATTGTCTTGACCTAGAAGTTGGTAGAGTGACATCATTGAAGATGCACCGGTGGAGCATTTTAATGCAGTTTGTTGTGAATGTTCTCAATGCCGCTGTCTTCTTACTGATACACGCATACACTTTTCACATTCACGCAATCGTATTTAATTTACATAGCTGTCTTCATCAGGGTTCTCCATTGCCATTATTCCAGTCAGTCCCACCATAACTGCCCCAATTATGGGATTCAAACTCTTTTAAGTACCCCTCTTATCTACAGGTCAAGGGCACGTTCTTTGGCTGTAGGGCAGAACAGCAAAGAACAGAACAATCAGGAGCCTCATGAATGATTGACACATGAATGCTGACTCATCACACTTGGGAAAAGAACTACCGGTAATGTCTTTAAAGTGAAACATAACTATGTTTTACATATGGAAAGAATGCATGGCTCATTTTTCAAAAGGGTACCTGCTGCTTTTTATGCATCGAATGTTTATTAGTTCCTCTGTGCTATCAATGTTAGTTGGCCTGTGACAGTTTCACATGTGAAAACATGATTAATAGGATTTCCCCCTCAACTGACCAGCTACACACATCTTCACTGAGGCTTTGGGTAATATGTCTTGGGGTTTCTCCGATGCAATGGGACGGAATGAAGGAGCAGAGTGACGCAAATGCTACAATGTTTACGTCGTTATTATTCCTCTCTTTGCTCGTCCAGGTGCTGTCATTCGTTCGCTCGGCCTCGGGCTTCACACATATCGCTTATAAGCGGCTCTCCGTAGAATTTGTACGCGTGTGTGTGTCGCGAGGGTCGTCACACTCGCATTGCACGTCCATCCACTGTCAATCCGGCTCATCTGTTCATTAGCATGACAGAGAAGCACTCCTGCCAAAGCAGTTAGTCACAAGAATCAGGCCCTGTCACAACACATTACAGCAGCAAGCTTCTCCAAAAGAACCAGAGACTGTGGCAACCAGAGCACACACGCGCTCAGTCGGAATTATCAAAAGTTGCACTTGAACTGCACCCTGGGAGTGTTTCTGTGTCTCTCTCCATTTCTTCTCTCCCTTGTTCTTTCCGTCAACATCCCTCTTTCCTGGCGCTGCTACCCATTTACACCCTTGGCTCCCTCCTACCAACTGCCAGCTTCCTTGTACTTGCCCATCTATCGCTCCCATTTCCTTGTCCTTTTGCTCAAGTTCTTTCCTCGACTACCTTACCTCTATTTCTGGCTTCCTTACTCTTTGCTCACCGTCTTCATAAAGCTCTCAGAAATGGAGACCTTTCATTTTTAATCCGTCTGTCTTCTGCTGCACTGAATCAGCGTCTCTTACAGAGGCCGCGACATTTTCCTCTCTCTTCATTATCACCTGATGGGAGTGTCTGATTTCATTTGTACGGAGCCAGTCGACTCGCTGTCTCTTGGGCACGCAGAGTTGTCAAATCAAATAATGGAAAACACACATGTTATGACGCCTTCCATCAAACCTTTTCACATTCATGGTCGTTTGCATCTTGCTGTAGCCACACCTTTGCAAACCCTTTTTTCGAACCTCTTTGTAGCCTGCTGTCGGTAAAGCTGGGAATGCAATGACAATACAGCTTGATTCCAAGCCAACTTGTGTTGGCTGTCATCTGTCGTGCGGTGTACCAGAGGACACAAGGACCAATTGTAAGTTCCAACCCAAGTTGGATGAATATGTAAGTTATCAGAAAGGTGTCCAAAATTCGTTTGATCGGGGATAACATTTCACAAAGTTCAATTGAGTTACTAAAAATTGAATCCGGTCCACCTTCACTGCACCTGGGAAACGTGGATGAACTATATTTAGAGATTATGTTGTGAAGACCGTTATACACACGTGTCTCTTTTATTGAGATTTCTTAGTGAATCAAGCAAAATAGATTGCTTTACACCATCACCAAAGAGGTGAATAGTTTTGTTTTTGATCTGTTTGACAGTCAGGAAATAGTCCGAATCATGCATTACCAAACTTTACAGGTCTGAAGTAGTTGGTTGATATCGTGTGAACACTTTGGCTGATGGCAACGTAGGTGTTCCATTTACAAGGTAGGAACACGGTTCCAGTTATGAGACCACAAAGTTGTTCGCTCAGAATGGTCTAAATTGTCTTTTTGGAAAATAATTAAAAGACAGGGTGAACTAAGACGCTGATTCGCTTTTTTGAAAGGGTGGGGGTGGGGTAATGTTTGACTAAGTAGATGCAATTCTGAGAAGCGTTCAAACCGTGTCTTTGTTGTCTCACACAGGCTTGGTATCAGAGGATAAATAAAAGAGGAGCAGGACCTCTAACCGTTGGTTGTTTGCAACAATTTTGGGTGTCAAAGTGAGGAATGTGTAATTTACCAGTCTGCGTGTCTCCAGTCTGACTGGAATCCCCGACTGGGGTCGAGCGACTGGTTTTGACAAGGTCTATAAAGTGTGCACAAGTCCGCCTCTCCTTTGTGCGAGGGCCGCTGAGAGATGCCAAAGTGGCGTTAGAAAGAGTCCAGAAACTGTCAGCAAGGGGCGGTCACGAGGACCACTTAGCTTTTGTCAAAACACAAACACTAATAAACAAAGCACGTCTGAAACATTCAGTGCTAGTTGTGTTTATGGGCTTTCGTAGATCATATCAATTGCATAATCTTTTGTTAATATCAAGATGTTTGTGTTCGTAGATAAGGAAAAGTTCAGGTGATGTTTTGGGGGATTTTGTGAGATAAAGTGATGAAGCTGGTGACTTCACTACAAAGTCTGTGATGAGTATGGAGGGACATTGGATGGTTGGGGGGTTGCGGGTTTTTTTTTTTTGTTTTGGGTGGAGGGGTGGGTGTAGTGTGTGTGTAATTACAGGGGCCCAGAGAGGAGAAGCCTATAATCAGCTTGCCCTCAGGAAGGAATGCAGCTCATCTTCTCACGTAATTACTCCCATTAAAATGGCCCCAACTTCCAGTGTACTGCTCACCTTTTCACATGTGCAAACACACACACACACACACAAACACACACACATAGATATAGATATCTGTACAAATACAAACACATAGTCCCCAACTATAACTCCTGCAAGGTAAGCAGGCAAAGCAAAAAAACAACAACAAAAAAAACATGTAGGCTATAGAGTGAATGTATGCAATGACTCCAGGCCTCTAGAGGACTGAGCACCAAGTGAATTCCAACCATGGCAACCAGCCACGCTGGGTACATCTGCATAACACTCATCAGGCAGCTGCATAGCGGTGGGGCGGGCAAGTAGTGGCGCCTTATACAAAACACTTACTGTACTGTTGTGACTAGACACGCGCGCGGGCCGGCGCATCTAAAGTAGTAGGTTGACCTCCAAGTGCGAGACTGCTCTATAATTTGGAGATGATAATAGGAAAACGACATTGTCTCACCCAGGGTGCCTCCTCGTCCTCCCTCTGTTCCTGCCTCTCCCTCTGCACCTTTGATCGTGATTGATTGTGCTACTTGCCTTGTCCCATGTTCCCATGCTGCAGGAGCTCTCTGGGGCACACACACAAACAGCAAAAGGCCATTTTTTGATTGGCTGTGATTAATGAGCTCCGCGGGGGTGGCACCCCCTAGCTGCGACAGAATATATTTCCAACCAAAACGGTGCCCACCCCCTGCCTGTGTCCAGTCCAATCTACGGCACTGCTAACACCAGTGAGTTGGCTGCTACAACACAACCACAAATCCTCTTCGCGCTCCCAATCTTGCAGTCACACTTACCCACGCATTTATAAACACACTCACAGTCTCTCTTTGAGTCGGATGTCCCTTGTGTTGCACACAGGGATAAATATAAACCAGCCAGTACACTATATGAAATCAATTCTCATCACAGTGGCACTGCGAATTATGGTCTCTATTCATATACAAGAGTAGTACTGGTAACCCTCCATCAGTTCTGAACTTAGGCCAAAAAATATCTTTTTTCAATTTGGATGTTTGTCTCACATCGATGGTAGTTGATCCAGGAGAATAATGGAATCTGTTGCACATGGATTAGCGTGGGATTTAGCATCCATCGACCTTCCTCATGCCAATAAATTAGAGAAAATTTATTTTAGCGTACATGCCAGTAGGTGGTGGTCGCATGGTGTTGTTTTGTGACTATTGTCATATTGCTAATTACGTAATCATTAGTCAAAGTATTCAGTTCAGCAAATTTGTTAAAATTCCTCCATTTGGCTGTGATGAATTAAGACTGAACTATGCAACAGGATTTTTTTTTTTATTTATCTTAGTCCTTTTGAAAATTGAATGGTGCTTATAATCATTATGATTACTTGAGTGTCAGATAATGGAAGCATAAAATATAAAAACTTTAATAAGACAACGAATTCAGTCAATGTACATTTACTGAAGGTGGTTTATTATTTGAATTTGTCAAAAGACATTTGTGGGAAAAGCTTGACCTCTCAAAGCTTCATGTATATATTAATGGTTTACAATTTACAATACACGTAAGGTTTGTTTGCTTTAAACCGCCACAGTTTTTAAACTCTGGCTAACAAAGTTATTACATCAATGAATTACCATTAGAATGTTTATCTTAAGTGTTAGGGGTGGTACAGGCAGAGAAGAGTCGAAAAAAGAAAATAAATCAAAGCATTTTTATGTGCTTGGCTGCCCATGTTAGAGATTAAGTCTGTTGGAGTCCTTGCGGAGAGTACATTGTGTCAGAGCCATGTGGCGCTCATGGCTGGTGACAGTATCAAAATATCCAAACAAGAATTTCAGAAGGCCATCATGTCAAAGCCACGGGGACTCACAGTGTTACATCTCCGTACTCTCAGCGCGACGTCTAATTCGGTTTCCTGCCTCTCTTTGTCTGGGGAACCACAATGGAGTGTGTATTTGTTTACAAGTGAATTCCCTATTAAAAAAGGACTTGTGTGTCTCTCTTCCCTTGCCAGAGTTGAAGGAGGCAGCTTGAAGTGTAATTGGTTGCGCAAAGGTCCGTGTGTGTGTGTGTGTGTGTGTGTGTGTGTGTGTTTGTTTGATAGTTTGTCAGATGGGCAAACTGTGTGAATCTGCACACCCGGTCAGCCTTTGTTGATCTAAGAAGAAATGTGTACAACTTGTACCGAGGTCACCACATACCAACATACACAGTCTAATTTTCCATCAGCATATGATCAAAAACATAACACTTATCTTTTATTGTATGCATTTCTTCCCCCACCCCTAGCCCCTCCCAGGGAGACTTTTGTTTGGATTGATGAAGTCAGTTGCCCCATAAATCATTCAGCGTAATTGTCCTTTAAGGAAATCAAGGAGACACTGTCTCAGTCCATCCATCCTTGCTGCTGTCGACCTGTCTGGCTGGCTGTTTGTGTGTCTCACGTGGGCTTGTGTTACAGTTACTTCTTTGGAAAATATGATCATTTGGAAGATTTGATGACGATGACATCAGCCAATGTTACATAATGGTTTTATTTTGGCTTTGTTGAGTCTGTATACCGGACAGTGCTGTCGTATTTAGTGGTAAAATTTAGTTCTGCTCATCACAAATGAAATGGTAAGCCATGGTCTTAAACACCGTTTATGAAAGTAGGACGTGCACATTTGTATCGATCTGAATTATACAGTACCGCTTGATAGGAAGGGGTCTTTCGGCTTTCCGTTTGCATGGCTTTTTGTCCTCAGTGAGTCACTTGTACTTCATAGCTGTGGGCTAATGTACCTATTTGTTTGTTTAATGAAGTTATTTCAATCCAGCAGGCAGTACTGGAGTCAAGGGAGAAAGACGAGAAGCATTTTTATGTCAGACACCCAAATGAAGTGGATGAAGGAGGAATGATTTGCTATTTTTTGTTTGTTGGTTTTTTTGTTGTTGTCCTAGCAGGACACCTAAAAATTACCGTAGAGGGGAAAGCTCCATAGGCCTGCATTCTCTTTATTGTCAGGTCCCCCTTTAGTTCAACAACTACAGTTTGCGCATTTGAGCGCAGCATGTAATCATAAAGAAAAGTACATTTGTTTGAATCTTCACCAAGAGTCCACATGCAGAGAGATGGGAAAATATGACTGTGTGCTTGCGAAGCATGCGCGAGTGAGAGCTTTAGAGGCCATTTTACCATTATGCTGGGATATGCAGACATCTTGATTCAGGTTGTTCATAGCCCCTTCTTCTCTCCACTCTACTTGTCGCTTTGTGGCCCTTGAAATGAAAAACAAGAACATCTCAGTTGCCTAATACATTTCATCCTACTTCTTCCTTTCATAACTTTGCTGCTCTGAATTGGGAATTTCTCCATTGTGAGACTAATAAAGGTTATCTTATCTTCTTCAGGTCATGTTAATCCACAAATGTTGAATCGAGACAACTGTGCTTTTTATTTGTTGCATTTGTTGGGTGGGGGTTGGGGGGGCGTATTGTTTTTGGAGAGCCTTCAAAAATTACTATAGCATGTATGCTATTCTGCTAATCATTCAATTAGTGTCTCAACACACTTTTGGGAGCATTTTGTATTCTAGTATGTCATCGATATCCTAAAAGTTGGGGTGTAATCATTCATGTTGTGCCATGTACATATATTTGCGATGGTTATGAACCATAACAAATGATAAAATAATGGAAACACAGAACAGTATCAAAGTAAAATGAACTTTATGCCTTTAAATGCTGTTGTATTCAACAAAAGAAGGAGAGTGGTTTCCTAAACAAAGTTTAGGATGTTGCGTCTCCGCACGCGCGTTTGTTGAGAAGACTGTTCCAAAGCCCGTGCTTTCCAACTGTGTGTTGTTTGCCATTAGAGCAATAAAAGTGGTGTGGTGCCGCACTGTGAGGAGTTGTTGTCTCGAAGGCTCCTCCTATCTGCACAAATTGCCGGCTGCTGAGCTCTGATGGATGTTTGTACACTGGCCCAAAAACACAGATTCCACTTAAAACCTCCCAGCTCCATTATCCCTGAAAGAAATTGGGCAAGAGAAAGAAGCTGTCTGTTGCTCCCTTACCTCCATCATCTAAAAGTGTTTTAATTAAAGTGTGCTGGCCCCAAAACACACCCACCCACGCACGCACATGTAGTAAGAGGTTCATCCAAATTTGCATGGCATGCTTTCTAAGTGAACCGCCATCTCTCGCGCTGGTGCCATTCTCTCCCCACCCCTCACCCCTTTACTCTCCCCTTGCCCGCCCTCCCTGTGCCTCAAAAGTGACAGGCTGGTTTTTTTTTTCCGCCAGCTGATGTTTGAACACCGAACAATCAATGCTGGGCAAAGAGAAAGAGCGTGGGTGAAGGGTGGGGAGGAGCAAAACAATTGGTTATTGACTGAGAATTCAAAGTCTGAAAGGCTGGAGGCGAGATTCGAGCAAGAGGACAGAGGGAGAGAACAAACAGAGAGAGGGCGTGAGAGAAGCACCGTGACAATTGTGGTCCATGTTCAGATGTGTTAGCGTTTTGTTCACGCTTGTGTGCACCTGCAAGCGTACCCACTTAGAGTTTTGCATGGAACTTCTAACAAGGTTCCGCACGGCTTAAATTGTGGAGCTGTTGTCTCACTGATATCTCAGATGCTCTAAAGTTGTCTTAAGCTAACTGGAGGACACTTGGACTTCCTGGTCACATGATGTGGACTCACGACGTGATCACCATTTAGAATGTATTCTGATTATGTATCAATTCACAAAACTTCAACTCTGGACAATTTCAACGACAAAACTGAAACTTGATCGTGGAACTTGATCGAAATAGCGAACTACGATTAGCTTGAAAGCTGTGACCTCACATATGTTCAGACTTTTTCAACTGCTAATATGACGACATGTATCACCTCAGGCGCACTAAAGAGAGGGACCGGCACACTAATCACTCAACTGCAGTATGTTATTTTGGTCTTTATTTTTTGCCTTCCTCGAGCCATACATAATTTCTTTCTCTCATGCATCACTGGCACACTCATTGCTTTTGACATTTTTTCTTGCCTTATGGTCACCTCAAGGCAAATGGTTGTGTGCTGAGAGGTTTGAAGACCCAAACATGTTTTTTGCTGGACATGTTTGGATGTCGGGGAGATTAATGACGACTGTATGTGTCACTTATGGTGCCAGTTCTTTTTTTATTTGACCAAAAGTGATTTGCCGTATAATGGGCTAGTGAACTTTATTGCCTGATATCGGCCGCACAGTAATGGCACGAAGGCTTCAGTCACGTACTTGAATATGACCTGTGGGTTCCAGTTAGCACTTATAGGTTAGTGAAAACATTTATTAGTCGTACAGAATCTGTGTGAAGAAATTCTTTGGATAACTTGAGATGCTCTGTAAGGATAAATGATGGGTGACTTTGAGGTTTAGAGAGTGTACTTCAACTATTCCACCACCATTCATGAGAATCCGACTGATCTTGGCTTGAGAGCCTCCCAAATTTTCACTCCTGCTTGCCATTGCGTTCTGCGTTCCTCTTTTGCTTTGCACTAATGTGTGAGCAAAAAGTCTGTCGGGGGGCGGGAGTGGGCTAGAGGGTAGTGGAGAACTGCTGGTGTTCCTAAAATAGAATATTGTAACTCTCTAAGTAGATTCTCTTGTTCTAAGCTTGTGGAATAACTGATCTTGTCGAACTTGATACATTTATAACACCGTGAAAACGTACCTGCCCACAGTGTCCTTGTTGAAAGTCTCCAAATATCCACCTCCAAACATGTTTTCAATGTATTTTATTGAACGGTGATGTGAAATTGAAGTTGGAGAGCTGTGGCATTGTGGTATTGCCATGTTTGAATGTGAAAAGCTTGATGGAATGATAAATTGAACAGAATGATGGAATTTGTTTATGTATCACTGGAGTTGTATAAAAAACGAAAATTCTTCTGCTAAAATGCATTACTGCTCAGCCGCTGTAGTCTATCTCCTATTGGAAGACAAAAAGGTAACTCTGCCAAGTGCAACATTATTTCTCCCTTCTAGTTTACACCAAACTGCAAATTTCATTTTGGTTTACTGTGGTACCGTCCTGCATCAGCTACTGTACACAAATAGTTACAGTACATCATACCATACCAGAGACAATGACTTAAAACAATTAATACAAGTGGCACACTGCTCACAATGCAAGAATACAAGAAAGGATAACAACAGACTTCTCAGAATATTTCAATGTAAAATTGCTCCATCCACTACTGTATTCAAATCTTCATCAGCCTGATTCATTTGGACAGTGCCTATTTTATGGTTATCCTGAACTTATAGTGGAAGTTGCACTGACTTGACAGACACAAAAAAAATTTGAAAAACAACAAAAAGGATGGAAGATGGTGTCATTCCTATGAGAAAAAAAAAACTTTTGCCGAAATGTCAGTGGGTATGTGTCGTATTGAGCATGTCACGGGATAATGTCAGGATCTTAGCTGCCTGTCCAATGAAGGTCATCTGCTCCACTCCTATTTAGAAACGTGTACTGCTGTGGTCTGTCTGGAAGGCTTTTATTTGACCGGATTTCTGGCAGGTCGAACCACAGAACAGTTCTCCACGCAAATGCCGAAGAACAACAATCATTTTAACTACCCCTGTGTATGTACATGTTTTCAGAAAGCAGCGACTACAGTGATGCCGAGGTTCTTCCGGACTCGTATCCATCAGCACCAGTAGAACCTCTCCCGGAATTCCTGCTTGAACCGGAGGATGCTTTTATCGTGAAGAACCGGCCCATTCAGCTCCGTTGCCGGGCGTCACCTGCCACACAGATCTACTTTAAGTGCAACGGGGAGTGGGTCAATCAAAATGACCATGTCACAAGAGAGAGCTTGGACCAGGTCACAGGTGAAGATCAAAGATGCCCAGTGAACAGAACTACAGACCCACAGCAATGTCACCTTGTATTTTACAGACCTAAACAGCATACTCCATTGCAAACAGCATTTCCAACGACATGTCCCATTAGCTCTTTCGAGGTTTTATGTGCACGAAAACTGCATTTGGCCTGCAGCCAACTCGTTTTGCATTATCGCTCTCTATCGCCGTCTCCCCGCAGGCCTCGTGGTGAGGGAGGTGGACATCTCGGTATCGAGGACCCAAGTTGAGGAGCTGTTCGGGTTGGAGGACTACTGGTGTCAATGTGTAGCATGGAGCTCAGCCGGCACCACCAAGAGCAATCGCGCCTACGTCCGCATTGCATGTCAGTTTCGGGCAACCTTTTTTAATCATGGCTTTTTTCCTGTCATCTGTCAAGTGTACGTGCAAACTGACTTGCTGTCATCCAGTATGACTGTGTGAGTTGTCTTGTGATTGACAGTCCCGTTGTGAAGGTACAAAAGGAGAAACTGACAGAATGAAAGTTCATCTATATGCTATACACATCAGTGATACGCTGAATGTCATTAGGGGGCCACAAAGCAACTTTCGCCAACTGCAGATCTGCGTTTCTGCCCTGTAGACTTGAGGAAAAACTTTGAGCAGGAGCCACTGGGCCGAGAGGTGCGGCTTGAGCAGGAAGTCCTGTTGCAGTGTCGCCCGCCAGAAGGCATGCCCACCGCTGAGGTACAACTCTCTTACATCACCACTGTCTACGTATGTATCATTGCGCATCTGTATATTCGACTGAATGTCGTCCCTCCCCACAGACGTTTTGTGTGCCCAGAACATTGGTCAGATAGTTGTGTGGAAAACATTCAATTAACATTCAACAAGTTCAGCGATCTCACGGTAGTTTACCACATGGAGCAGGAATGAAGAATTTCATACCTAATTAAGCTTTTTGGTCCCATATATGAACAGTCTGATTGGACTTATCTGAGAAGACAGAATTATATTCATTACTAAAAATATATAGACTGGGATATATTTTTTCTGTTCACGAATGTAAGAAACAACTTTTATGTGATGTAAGAAATAATTACCGGTAATGTGCTTCAGTATTTTTTCACAGTTATCATTTCGGTTCAAAAACTTCTACTTACAGGTGTGGAAAAATGACAGAAACAAACAAACAAACAAAAATAGATTTTGTGAATTGCCATTTCTATAAATTTAGGGCATCAGTCGTATAAACCTTACACAGGGTGGTGCTTCAATATATTTACTTATTATCTATGTCCTAGCGAGAGCTGGTGGGAAAAGATCTCTTTCCATCCATTTTCAACAAAACTTATTATTGATTTGGAAGGATGTCCAAGATCCTAGTGATGGCTTCACAGGTGTAATTCTGAACCAAGGATGACGCCTTCATAGTAGACAAAATAGCAGTTTGGGATTTTGAAATAATTGGAACATGCCCGATGCTTTGCAACAAAACATCTTTTCCATAAATGTGTAAAGTTGGAATAATGAGTTTCTGTTCCTTTAAGGTGGACTGGCTGAAGAACGAGGACGTCATTGATCCTTCGCAGGACTCCAACTTTCTGATCACCATCGATCACAATCTAATAATCAAGCAGGCCCGACTGTCAGACACGGCCAACTATACTTGCTTGGCTCGCAACGTGGTGGCCAAAAGACGTAGCAGCACAGCGACGCTCATTGTTTTCGGTAACGCACAGTTTCCCTGGTCTTTATTGTTTACACACGTTTCGATATGATAGAAAAAAAACAAAGTATTCAAATGTTTTGCAACTTAGCGTTATTATTGATGTGCTGTATTGTTTCGATGCAGCTCTTGTTGTGGATTAAATAAGTGTATTCTAGGATGGAACTGTTACATGCCCATTTATGATGTTTTCATGTTGTCAACTGAAAGAATGCTTAGGCCACCCTTTTGTTGTTTGTATGTCAGTGAGCGGCGGATGGTCATTATGGACCGAATGGTCCGAGTGTAACACAAAGTGTGGGCGGGGCTGGCAGCGACGAACACGAAGCTGCACCAACCCCGCTCCCCTCAATGGAGGAGCCTTCTGTGAAGGCCCGCCCTTCCAGAGAGTGACCTGCACCACACTGTGTCCAGGTTAGCATGACGGGCTCATCTGTTGTATTTCTAGTGCCCCGTAGTGCGGCAACTTCTCAAATAGGGCTGCCACAAATTAGGATGATTTTGCTCATCGACTAGTCACGAATAGTAGTCACCGTTAGTCGACTAAATGGATCGTACGTAAATCGCAGCAGATCGCATCAGTAAACAGCTGCTCTTATAGAACTTTTATTAGCTTACAGCTTGAATTCTGTAGGGTATGTGCATATTAAAAATGAAGACAACTTAGATGTACATTCAGATTCAAATAACTTTACAGCTTGTATCGGGATTCCTCACGTTTATAAATGGTGGCGGTAGTTAGTTAGTTAAATTGAAGGCAATACCGTGGACTTAAGATTTCTTGATGGAAATGTTTAGTGCATTTTGAAGTTAAAAACTATACACTATGCATAGTTGCTCTATGAGTGCTGGCAACCAACTATCAATTCAAAAAGAAAATACTGGTAAACATATTTTACAGTTCTCAGGCTTTTTGTTTTTTATTTCACCTTTATTTAAACATTTTGATTTTTCCTTAGTCCATATAACTTAAATGATCAAATTGATCTACCCGATCAAAACGAGGTACTGTAATGAAGATTAGGAGGAATGTATTAGATGTATGTAATGTCGTACATTGTAGCGAACTGGGTTATGTGTGTTTTATTGTTGTGATGCCGTTGAGTGGTCAGGGCGAACGTCACGTTCGGTTACGTTGAGTGCTCCTTTTTCTGAGTTCAGCACATGATTCTGAGTGCGGGAACGAACGAGAGAGCGAGCAAGCGTGTGCTACTTCATGTTTCAACGTCACAATGGTTTGGACTCTTTAATGAGTTTGGTCATGTGATGTTTGCAAGCTGAGACGTAATTAGTCATTACCTGATCCCTGAGCAGCCGTGATTTGTTTTGAGCCTACAACAAGCGGCATGTGAAAGCGCTATAAAATAAAGACTTATTATATCATATTGTAAAATGTCCACCCCCTGCGTTGGATACAAATGGGTGGCTTTTGTTGCTTCCTTCATATTCCATAGATGCAGTAATAATCAGAATGCCGTGCTCCTAGTGGGGTCGCATAAAACCTATTAGTGTGAAAAACATTTTTGACTTAATAAAGAGAACTTAAAAAAAAAAAAAAAACTTAAAAGTCCAGTTTGGATTCATAACTCACCCAATCACATCAGGATCACTATGTTACTTAGATTGCTAAATGATCAACTTTCTCTTATGATATATTGTTATGTAATGTACTGAAGTCATGCTATCATGATGGTGTGCTGCTTCGCTTCATTTTCTTTCTTACGCCCCATAACTTTTGTCATTCCAGTGGATGGAGGCTGGACAGAATGGGCCAAGTGGTCTGCCTGTGGCACAGAGTGCACCCACTGGAGAAGCCGCGAATGCCAAGCGCCTCCACCCAGGAATGGAGGCAAGCACTGCAGCGGGAGCATGATGGAGAGCAAAAACTGTACTGAGGGGCTCTGTGCACGCCGTAAGTAACCTGAATGGATTGTGTAAAAGTTAAAGTCATCTTTCAACCTTTAGTCTTCCACTGGACCATAAATACCCGCTAAATCTGTGAGAAAGTCTCAATAGCTTTGTATCTGAGAGAATATAGATGTTCTAAGGCAGCCATCAGGACAAATCCTCTTCGATTATATTTCTTGCCCCAGGTGGTCATTCAAATCGAAATAGAACTTCTTTCAGAAAGTGATTTCTTTGCACAGTTAGACCATTTTGTAGAATGCAGTGCATGTCCAAGTGATTTTGTACAGAAATGTATTCCCCAAGGTGTGAAACCTCTCGCAACATGAATCCTGCAGAGAGCGATGAGAAAAAATAGAGACACAGCCTAGACAGATGTTACAAGAAGGAACATGTTCGTTCGCAAAAGTGAGAAAGCAGACGAGCCACATCCAAAAAGCACAGATGGAAAGTGAGAGACGGTGAGAGAAATAAATATGGCACATCAGAGTCGAAAAATTAGCGCAGTGTAAAGCATATGAGAATGAGTCAGACTCAACCTGACACCGAGTGTGCGCCCCGTGATGAGCAGGGAGAGATTCAGATGACAGCGCATTAGAGTCAAAAGCGCACATCCACAGAGGCCGCACACACTTAAGAGACATACACGAAAAGACACAAAAGCAACACGCCCGAGCATTCGGACAAACCTACCTAAATGCAACTGTGGGGGTTCGGACGCATCCTCCGAGGAACAACGGAGCTTCACTTTCACTCTGAGAAATACACGTGATTGCTGACACAAACCGTCATGTGTAGCGCAGCAGATTAAACAAATAGACTTTGTGAGCTAACACAACACAAGTCTCCGGAGGTCGCCAGGAAAAGATGCACTCAAGTTATTTTGACACAGAGGGAAGATGAGCATTCCGCTAGAGATGTTGTGTGACCGTGTCATTTGGGACACGACAGATCACTGATTGATTAGATTTTTTTCATTTTAAACGTTATTATTTGGCTCTCTTGTGTCTCATTTGTCTTTCCTTTGAGGGTAAACAAATGCAGCCGTCATAAATGTCACTCTTTGGGCAGAGATGTGTTCCTCGAGCGGCGGTCCTTGGTCTCTCTCAAGGCCTGTTGAGTGTTGATTTACTTCATATTAAGAAACTACTGCACTAAAACATTAATTCATAAATGGATACCATATGATTTTTTTCCCTCAGTATAAATAACACGTACCCTGACTGTTCTACTCTTTGAATAAAAACACTTCATTCAAGCGTTAGGGAGTGCAAAGGGTTATGATGGAGGGGTGTTGCAAATCATGAAGACCTGCCAAGTGGTATGATAGCATTGTTTTATACATGTCCTCGGCTAGGCTTAGTTTCAAAATCAGTCCTTGGTCCTTGGCCTTGGCCTCAGAGGCAAGTCCTTGGTCCTTGGCCTCGGAAAATTTCTCAAGTTCTTGGCCATGGCCTCGGAGTCAAGTCCTTGGCCTTGGCCTTGGCCTTGGCCTCGGGTTGCCGGTCCTTGGACACAACACTGTCTTTGGGTGGCCTCTTCCACTGTTGAATGATTGGGAGTGGTAGGCAACCACCAAGCAAGGATTTAGACTCTTGGTCACTTAATTGGGTATCCCCCACCCCATCCCCAGTTGAGAGTTACTCTCCGTAAATAATTGTTGGCTATGACTTTGTGTACTGAGTGTACTGATGTGTGTATATTGGTGTTGTAATATAATATCGAAAATGCTCCCGCCAGTAGTGAGATGTGTATAAAATGGGATGAACGCGATTCCACTTTTTGCAGGGAGAATATAAAGTTGTTAGCAGCCTTGCCAGCGCCATTTCAATCCTCTCCTTCACGCACCACGTACAAAGCCATTTCCTGCCACCGTCAATGTTTGTCATTCTTTTGATTGCTGTTCTCGATAAACAGGAAAAGAATGACACTGGCCTTGGAATAGGGCTTGTCACTCACATTTGAAACACTGACTATTTTTTTTTTGGAATGTAGCTCTATTACTCTTGATTTTTTTTAATCTTCACTTAAGAGAGGCACTTTGCTGTGTATTCTGTTCCTGTTTGATTTGCAGTACGTGTCGTCCATTTATTACATTTGAAATTTCTTCGGTCTTCTGTTTTTTTCTTCTGTTCAAACAGATAAAAAGGTTTCAATTGAACATGCAAGTCATCGTAAGTTCAACCACCATTTTTTTTTTACTTCCATCCTCAGTGTGTTGTCTGGCATCCGTATGGTCCTAACATCTGTGTCGTGTACAGCGTAATCTTTAGCTCCAATTCTCCTCAAAGTGGATGTCTCACTTTCCTTTCTCAGCTTCACATCTTGCTGCAATTGAGAATTAATCGAAAACCAAATTATGGAATAAACGTCAAGTCATCGGGTTCAACTAACAAGATGTCTACCCCGACCTGTGAGGTGGAAGCACAACCCAGTTGATTTGTTCAGCTAATCTGTGATTTGGTTTAAAGTTAAAGTGATGCTAATTCCTTTAGCACAATGTGACATGGACTCAGGGGAGTGCAGCCTTAGTAATGCACCTAATTCCCCATTGTTCCGTTTCTGGTAATAAGTGCGGACGGCTGTCGGATTTGGTTCCATCGTGCCAGATGAGCATGGAGGCACTCCTCTTCCAGCAAGTCTGCCTCTGGCTTTCCTCCCCTATTTTTCCTGCATCTCCTTTAAACTTCGGCTCTTATTCTTTGTTGGCTTCTTCCTTTGCCCTCTCAATGAATAATAAGCATATCGATCTCCTCTCCCTTTTGGTCTACCTTGGCTATTAATGCAGTAAAGGAACACTATGAGACCGTTTGACCACATTTCTAATAATAAAGATGCTTATAATAAAGATAAGAATAACACGGTTATCCATTTAAATTGTATCCTAGCTTTTAATAAGGATAATAATATCTCTGTCCATGTGATTTTGGTGGACCAGCCAGGACACCGTCCGTGTTGTTACTTTTTCAGAGTGGTGTGCAAGGTTTGTACAAACTCTGGAACACTCTGAGATATGGTTTTAAAAACACATGATTTCTTAACAGAAATGTTCTGTTGCATCTGGCTACATTAGTTTGTGACCTCATCATTGCTCATAACATATTGGACCATGTTTCCTACAAAAGTAATCCATAAATTAATAAAACTTCTTATCTGAAGGATAGTGCTTTCTGTGAGGAGTTTCCAGGAAATTGAAACTGACACAATGCATCTTTTTCACAAGTTGGGTGTTATGGTTGATAGATATGTGCTCGTAGCGCCGGGTATCTATTCACCTGTTCCTTTCAAACGGAAATTGTCAAAGTGGTACTTTGCCGTTGCTGAAGTGCACCTGCACGCAGATGTTGGGCCTTGCATAATTAGATCATTTAAAGCCCGGCGACATCAGTGTTGGGGTCTGGGACAGTGACAATTGATTTCAACATAAAGACTTCTATATGTTGAAATTCCCATTCTGGTCATTGCTGGTGGCGTTACGCCCCTCTTACGCTTCTGATACGGCGGCTTCAACGCCTCATCGTGCATTGATACCTTACACACAGAAGAGTGTGGAAAAATGGGAAAAGGCCGGCACACATCCACTGTGAAATCTGAAAGCGTCTTAATACGTTCACCGGTGCCGATTGTCAACAAATTCATTTTTGTCCCTGAAGCTTTAAAATAAGTTATAATTCACAACTGTAAGGGGAGCCAAGGTGCAAATAAAAAGCACAATTATTCCCAGTTGTTGCTTTTAGTAGTTGGGGTTGAGGAGGCTGCGTTGAGCCGTCTAATCCCAACCAGCAATCAGCCAGCAGGAAGGAGATAGAGCCCAGTGGGAAGCAGGTGAACATAAGGCCAACATCTTTTATCCATCTTGCTTTTATGTCTTCGACCGTTTGTCATTGTTTCTTTGCTGCATGATCCTCTTAAACACAAGTCCGGTGGAATTCTGAAAACATCTGAACAGGCGTATTGGCAGATCCATGAAATCACAAGCCTGTGTGTAGACTAGAATTGGTACGGGTCGCGGGGATTGCTCCGCCTCCTCCTCCCTAACTCCAGTCTGTGAAGTGATCAGCTCGACAATGTTATTCCAAATAAGCAGATGGAGGAGGAAAATCCTCTGTCCTCATTTTAAAGTTGAAACCAAAGCTGTGCTTGGCTCTACCTCAATTAGTGATAGTTCTACTTTTAGTGCTCATCCAGGTTCTTAGCAAATGAATCAAAATCTAATCAGGACTTCTCATATTTACTGAGCGGTTCTCTTTCTCTGGTAAGAAGATTTAAGTAGGGGACTTTCACACTCGCACCTTGAGGCTGAATGAATCAAACTTTACTTTGTTGCCCCCATTGATGTCGTGCATTGGGCAACAGTCAACAACAGACTCAAACTCTGGTGTGGACGAGGTCAAGCAACCGCAAAAGGTCTCCCGTGGTTCAGGTGGACTTGGCCAATCGAGTGCCTGAAAGCGGTACTTTAGTAAAAGTACGAGTAACCTCACAGCAAATACTTGTAACGTTGGTCATAGTTAGTCACCTTGTGGAATGGTACATGTGTAAAAGTCTTACACTGTAGCAGTGCGTCCATTAAAAGATGTTTCTGATTACCTGTGTCTTAAATTCATGATTTCCCTCAGCCAGTATTCCTACCACCTCAGTACAGGCAGGACTATTCTTTGGCTTTGTGCTCAAACAGTTCATGGATTACGTCAACAACCAATCTCTTTGCATTTTGTAGTCACAAGTAACAAAGATAGTAAGGGGGGATATATCATAGTAAAAGTTTATGAAGTTTATGAAAACTGAAATTTGAAAGAAATATAATTTGTGAAAATCCAACCTAAGTCATTTGCATTACTTCTGATTGTACTCACATGACTAACACTCGTCGACCTCTTTCCCTTTTAGTCATCTTAAAATGCTTAAGTTTTTGTGCTAACTTTTTCTCAAACATTTCTCAGCGCTGGCGCCAGAGATGGGTGTAGCAGTTTACGCTGGTCTGGTTGGGGCGCTACTGCTGTGCATGATCCTGGTGCTGTGCGTAGGCGTGCTGGCTTACCGCCGCAGATGCAGCCACCTGCACGGAGACATCACAGACTCTTCATCTGCCCTCGCCGCTGCCTTTCACCCTGGCAACTACAAGCCTCCCAGACAAGGTCAGTTGACACACACAATCATAACACTCGCGGTGTTATTTCCCGTTTCATTTTTTGCTCCTTTTGCTCCTGCTCACAGTCGCATGTACTCACGTTTTTATTCCACTTCCAGCTCTGCTTTCCATTTTTAATCGGGAATTCTTTTTATACCATGACACAATTTTCTTCTCTCACGGAGACAGTTCTCCCTTCTTTACCACATTACATATTTTAGAGTTCAGAGCATTTGTCGTGGTATCTCCTCTCTTGTTCTGGCCATCAAATATTAATTGGCAACATTAATCCATTTCACTTGCACCACTTTTTGCACTCTCAGCTTGGGCTGTTTCATTTCTGCAGATAAGAGAAGAGCCTCTCTTGATCTTGTGTGTGTGTGCGTGTGTGTCCACAGATAACCTTCACCCTCTGCATCCGTCCGCTCCTCCCGACCTGACGGCCACAGCGGGAGCATTCCGTGGGCCGCTCTATTCCTTGCAGCAGGGTGTTAACGAAAGCCACCACAAAATCCCCATGACCACCTCCCCATTGTTGGATCCCCTGCCCAGTCTCAAAATCAAGGTGTATAATTCCTCCACGCTATCGTCGCTGGAGATCCCCGCTGATATGTGCTCAGGAGACGGCGACATCCTCAGCCTGAAGTCGGTGGGCACCGGCGGGAGGGAGCGACAGTTCCATAGCCACACGCTGTCCAGGGAGCCTGGGCTGAGTACCAGCGCCACCTTGGGGCACCTGGGGGGGCGCCTCACCATCCCGAACACAGGTAGTCACCGCAAGCATTAAAATTGTTCAAAATGTACTCAACTCATAATGAAATTGGGAGACAGTCTGAGACATTACAGGTTTAAATAAAGAAAAATAGTATGTAGAGAGCCAAAAAATTACCATCGTCCATCTAGTTCCCATTGGACTTCATTTGGGCAAATTCCCTTGTCGGAATTTGACAAGTGCTGGAAGGCGCTAAAAATGGCTGGTTCAAAGGAAAATGGCAGATTTGCTGTTGAATTTCAGGAAATGGTCCATGAGATTTTTGCATGAATCCTATGATGACAGACATGTTGTCACGTTTTGCGTGATGGTCGTTGTAGGACCCCAAAAAGCAGGGAGGCAGGGAGGAGCAGGGTGGATTGACCAAAATATATTTAACAAAAAATACACACAAGAGTACAATGAAAAAAACACTAAGTCAAAGTACTAAAAAAAAATTGCCTGGAAATCACAAATATCAAACCAAACTATAACAGGAAACAAAACATGACAGGAGCACACGTATGCTCACATTCTCACAGCTCACAACGACCCAACAAAGATTGAAAGAAACTCAGGAGACAACGAGAAACACCCGGACAAGACACAAGGGTTGAGGGAGCTAATTGGTTACACACAAGGAACACTGATAACGAGAACAGGTGGTGAAAAAAGGGCACATGAGGAATCAAAACCAAACGTAACCAGACCGAAACATAACTCATGTCCATCAAATGTCATGTTTACCAGTGAAATCAGGCCAATTTTTCTAACTTCTCATGGGGTGCTACAGATGTCCTGTTCACATCCCCTAAATACACATACCAGCAAAACTAAAATTGGGAGTTTTCAGGAATCTCGAGAAACTCAGAGATCAATTCGGTCCCTGGAAGAATAGCAATGAAGCACTGTTGGTTGGAGTCCTTCTGTGGCCTCAAAATGTGAAATGTGTGCAATGCTTAGATGAACTATAATGTCACTCAGATGAGCGCAGACCTGTCAGTCTGTATGTTAACAGGCCACTCACAGAGGATGATGAAAGATGACTGCACTCTACCATTTTAAATTCTGTAGTGGGGTAAAATAGCAACAGAAAAAGAATCAATTTCAAAAACCACATAAATAATTCAACGGTATTTGGCCATTTTTATTTTTTATTAGCATGCTACTTCCTGGTTTAAGAAAACTGATGTTGGACAGATGGGACTCAACCATTTGCATTCCGCAGCATGGGGAATGTTTCGATTGGAAATTGAACAGCAATGGAGGCAGTCAACCACATTTTTTTTTTTGCGACAAGGTTGAATGGTCCGTTCCTCATCACATGTGACAATCCTCCACACAATTTCTTCAAATTGACAATATAGGTTTTGGCTCATATGGTTACATTTAAAAAATATATAATATTTCCAAAGAATCCTTAAAAATAATAACATGAACAAACTGATGAATCTACACAGATCTAATTCAAGAATTGCATGAAAGAAACTTCATCACCACAAATGTTACTCAACAATTCTCTATATTATTTTTTACAGCAGCGTCAAGTTGCTTTGCGTCATACGGCAACATTTGGTTGCCGTATTCAACTACGTGAGGAATACTAAAATAAAATACCAGCAAATATGATGCAGTACAGCTACACCACAAACATCATCCAGATATAGGCTAGTGTATATTTACCATATTGTCAAATGAATACCTCTCTTGACAACATCAATCAATACTGAGCATGAAGAAAATTTTTAGACACCTTTTTTAATGAGTATGCCATGTGATTGGTCAGTTCATTTTAAGATTGTTTGTATCATCAGTGTACCCGCCTATAAATATACTGTATATAAATGTATTTATGTGAACAAGTCTGTCCTGGATTAAACAAAAGCAACCTTCTTCTATAGGTGTGAGTTTGCTGGTCCCGCCTGGCACCATCCCCCAGGGGAAGTTTTATGAAATGTACCTCATTATCAGCAAATGGGACAAAACGACGTAAGTGCCCGTGATCTCGTCTTCATTTCTTCAAGCCCACGTGGTGCGCTACACAACCTCGCTTCAGTCAGAAATGTTTTTCCTCATGTTATGACTGTGTCAGGTTTGAAAAAAGCACAGCTCTGCCTTTTGAAGTTGAATGTGATGTTTTGGCACCTCTTGATACGACCTGATGTGTGGTGTTCACAGTTTGCCATCTGAGGGCAGTCAGACTGTGCTGAGCCCCGCAGTGAGCTGCGGTCCGTCTGCTTTGCTGCTCAATCGCCCTGTTGTCCTCACCTTGCCACACTGTGCCCAGCTTGACACGCCAACACCTGACTGGACACTCACACTGAAGACGCAGACACACCAGGGAGCATGGGAGGTGAGACCGCTTCGTGTATGAATGAGTCAAGTGTCTCTATTGGGACCCACTTCATTCCTTTGTCCCCCCTCCCCCCCACCCCCACTTCAGGAGGTGCTGACGGTGGGAGAGGAAAGTTTGTCTTCTCCGTGCTATCTACAGTTGGAGGAGGAGTGTTGTCATGTTCTCATGGAGCAGCTTGGCACGTACGGCCTGGTGGGTCAGTCGTGCCCCCCCCAACCGGCTTGCAAGCGCCTACAGTTGGCTTTGTTCGCACCCCGAGCGCCATGCCTCTCCTTGGACTACAGCCTTCGCATATACTGCATCCATGACACCCCTCATGCACTCAAGGTGGGAGATGGAGTCTCTTTTCTGTCTCGCCTGTAATTTTCTATTTTCCAATTTCTTCCTTTCCTTCCTTTGTGCTTCATTTTGTTTGTTTTTCATCTCACGTTATGGTATCAGTGTCACTTAATGTATATCCATCCTCAAGTAGTGGCCTCAACTTTAGTCGACACTCTGGGCCCCGTTTCCGGCGCAGTTTTCCTTCTTTTGGTATTTTTGCAGATGTTTGCAGATGCATATGTTTAGAAGGCACTGCAAGTTGAACTCCACTTGTGGGTGATGTAAAGTTGGCCAGGGCAATCAGATGTGATGTGAAGGGGGCACCTGGAGACCACCTTCCACGTCCATCTTTGTTGTCCATGTACACCTCCAAAAATTGGTGGTGCCAATAGGTAGCTGTTATTGCCTTGACATGGATGGATGAGTTGAGAGACAGACACCATAGGTAGAAAAGATGGGCACAATGTTGGAAACAACTGCCAGGACGAGACAGACCATTTCTAAGTTATTATGAATGAATGCCTCTCATCAGTTTTCCAAGTGTATTTCATGTTCCAATCCGTACAAAATCGATGCTGGAAGAAAACCCCAAAGTCTTGTCTGCATCCAGGAAGTGCTGGATCTGGAGCGGAGTCTCGGTGGGGTCTTGCTGGAGGATCCCAAGCCGTTGCTGTTTAAAGACAGTTACCACAACCTGCGTCTGTCCATTCATGACATTCCTCACACTCACTGGAGAAGCAAACTCCTGGCCAAGTACCAGGTGAGTTCCCTTAGCCCTTCCATCGAAACACAATAAGGTGAATAGCGGAAAGACATTGTGACATTGACTGTGTTACAAAATACAAAACCTCATCAAAGCTAAAACGTCTATGATTGAAATTCACTTTTATGATTATTTCTACCAGGAGATCCCATTCTATCACATTTGGAGTGGCAGTCAGAGACCTCTGCATTGCACCTTCAGCCTGGAGAGAAGCAGCCTAGCTGTGTCACTGCTCTCTTGTAAAATCTGTGTGCGACAAGTGGAAGGGGAGGGACAAATCTTTCAGCTGCACACCGACATCCAGGAGGTAATGTCAGCCATCGCTTACTCGATGAGAGATCCGCCCCGTGAGATCCTCGCCGCGAGATTGTTCTCAACCCTTTTCTGCTATTTGTTCTTCCCAACGCAGACTCTACCACCTCACTCGCCGCTCCCCGCAGCAGGCTCCTGTCTGCCCTCTTCTCAAGTAGGACCATATGCCTTCCGCCTGCCTTGCTCCATCCGCCAGAAGATCTGCGCCAGTTTGGACGCGCCGAGCGCCCGAGGGTGTGACTGGAGACTATTGGCACGCAGTTTAGGCTTTGACAGGTGAGCTTTATTTTGTCGAGATCAGCAATGGACTCAAGTAGTGTTTCCTAATTGAGCCGGGGCGCATATTTTACATTGGGAAACAAAAATCGCACAACACACCACTAAAAGTCAAACGTTTCCCCAACACGTTGCTCCAGATACGGGATTAATTTGTAATACCTTGTCCATACTGAAAAATCCACAGACAAAGACTCTGAATTGAATTTTCCTTTTATGGCGTTTCCGCTGACTAGTTGTCTAATTGTACCCCCCACTGCCCCCCAGGTACTTGAACTACTTTGCAACAAAGCCCAGCCCCACAGGAGTTCTCCTGGACTTATGGGAAGCTTGTCACCAAGGAGACGCAGACCTGGTCTCTCTGGCGACGGCGCTCGAGGAGATGGGCAAGAGTGAGGTGCTGGTTGTCATGACGACAGATGGTGATTGTTGATTGGTGAAGGAACAAGAACATACAGTAAATGTGACAAATCATAAACATGCCTATGAAAATGTCCACTGCGACACAGATGGCAAAGCATTTTAGTTCCTTTTCCCTGTACTCTATTACCTCTTGGACGCATCTTCATAAACTCATTTGCATAACCACTGGGTTTGAATCCTCCATAGCGGTGTGGGGGATTTGAAATCAGTTTTAAGATGTTTTTTGTTTGGGGGAAAAGAAAAGTAAAAGTGTCTGTAAATGACCACGTTAATGTACTGTATATAAATAGAGCTGCTTTCAGGGTAGAAAACAAAAAAAAAAGAATGTGTTCAGCCCCCTGAAGTATGAACAATAAAACAAAAGCAGACGTGGGATTACCCATGTTTGGGTAGCAACATGGAAGTGCATGATTGAACACCATCACACCTCGGGACAGTCGCCTGATTGTTTTGTCACCGATGCAAATCTCCATTGTCATGCGTGCGAGCACCGCGGGCTGCAGACGCACTCCAAAAAGAAAGCGGTCATTAATCGGCTCTCGCTCACGACTGTCTCGCATTTCTCGCTTATTGGTTGCGGACGAATCAAACGAGGACGAAAACAAAGCGTTCGGGTTTGAGCGTCTGGCTTTGGGCTCTTCTTATCTCGTCAAGTAGAATGAGTGACTGTTTCTATTGTACTAGCAAAATGCCTCAAAGCCTTGGCGTGCACACTATATCATTGCAACTGGCAGGGGGGTGCCTGTGCGTAATCTCTCCTCCCACTTTGCCGCACTACCATCCGCTGAGAATAAATTGCAAGAGTTTTCTGGTCATCCTTTAAAAGTTTCCTTTGGGGAACGCTCTTTAAGTTATCATCCATATTTGGGATCGTTTATCTTTGCTGTTCTCTCTTCGCTTTTGTTTTGTCTGTGTACTATTTCTACTCCAGTGTAGGAGGCCATGAAGTAGATTTAAGCACGCAGCAGGCCGCTCAGTCTTTGGGAACAACACCATTTTGTACTTTTAATGTGTTTTCATGCCACTGTGAGACAGAGGAGCCTTCAAAGTCGAACACGATCAGTTACAAGCTGCAGAGTGATCTGGTTCAGAGTCAGTTGTGCCATTAATAAACTTTGCATTCTTAACTATCACACAAACTTAGTGTTATAATACACGCAATGATTTTTTTTGAAGAGGAACCTATCAAATGTCATAAAGCTTAGCGACTTTCAAGCATCAGGCCAAAGCCCTGTCTAAAATAAAAGTGATGCTGTGCCGCCACCTTGTGGCAGTGATAGGCAGTGTTTGACTTTCTGACTTTTCAATAATCGTGGCAGGCTTGAGTCCCGAGCCCATGTGTATCACTGGATAAATCTGGTTTAAAAAAAAAACCCTGAAACTAAATAAAATAAACAATGTCCAAATACCCACTCTGAGAGAGATCAGGAAGGTGTTGACAAGATGACACCGTCAATTGTGGCAAGACTTACTGGAGCCGTTTACGTCTGTCTGAGTTGCATAAGAACACATCTTGTGTTTTGTGGTACTTTTTGTTTATTGACTTGCATAATACAACAAAATCTACATAATAACATGACCATAAAGGAAAATATTGTGCAGGTGGCATCAGAAAACCAGGTGGGGTTTAGGCAAGATAAATATACAGTACATGTCGGTACAAAAATATATATACAAGAGTATACAAGAAACGTCAAGAAATTAAGAAAAATAAAAGGTGCTTCTCTCACAGCATGTGTCAGTTTAAGAACGTGATAGTCAACATTTTTGGTGGGGGAGAATGTTGGGAATTGCTCTCAATTTACCCACAATAGGTGAAAATATGCCAAACAGAGAGAACATATTTTAAAAAATGTTATATTGTTCAACCCTCTGAACCCCCCCCCCCACCCCCAACATGCTTTAAACAATTTTCCACTTATTAAAATGCAGAAACTATTCCTTAGTGCCTGTTCTCATTCTCGCTCTGTCCAAAAATTTGGAGACTATCATACCATATCACTCTGAGGAAACCAAAATAAGACTCTTCCGCACGCAGTTTTTCAATTAGGATTATATAAATAAGTAATTGGCCCTTGCTGTAAAATTGACACCTAAAGTAAAAGATTATTCCGTTTCAAACCATTCAACAAAACCATACAGAAGAATCAGCTGCTTGTTTAGAACATACGGAGCGGCATAAAACAATATTGATAGGCATATATTTTTTCTCTGCTTTGTGGGTACATGGACTATAATGGAACCTACATAATTAGGGACCTTCTCTGCCTCTTTTTCTTCTTCATTATGTTGCATCTCTTTGAATGTGCCGTTCGTTGGCAAACTTCTCCAGTAATTTTAATGCTATTCATTTGCCATTTTCATTTCAGCTGCATACCTTTTAGCTTAGCATCTGCTTGATAAATAAGCAAGGAGTAGTCCTTCGACGCTCACTGAGCTGACTTCAATAATTTTTTGTTTTGTTTTTCCCAAGGGATTATTGGTTGAAATTGTATCGCTTTTAAGGGGTTCCACTTTGGAGGGTCCACTGTACGTCAGAAGAGGCGCTTAAATGTGCTGTTGGAGTTCACAAATAAAGTTGTCAGAATAGATTAGCTATGCCTTGAAAAAATAAGGCAGGAAACGGTTCACACTTTGGCTATGTTTAAGTCTCTTCTCATTCTATCCTCCCTCTGTTTTCTAAACTGCCTGTTTTGTGGCCAGGACCCTCAAGCTATTTTTATCATCAGTGTTAACTACCATCCATGTTTTCAACGATCGCGAGCAAGGAAACACGATGATGTCTGTTACATCTGAAATTGTAACAATGTTCGCAAAAAGAAAAAAAAAGTGTTTATATCTTTTAAATTTCAAAACCAAAACACCAGAAGTATCCCTTCTGCAGTGTCATGTCACTGATTGAATGGTTTGGTGTGCTTGTGTCTGTATGCTGTTTTATTTGTGCTCGGCACAACCCTTCACACCTCACCTTTAATATGTATAAATTTATTTGTGCGGACATTTCATCTGGTCTATCTAATGCTTGTGTTTGTGTGTGTGTGTGTGTGTGTGTGTGTGTGTGTGTGTGTGTGTGTGTGTGTGTGTGTGTGTGTGCGCGCGCGTGCAGTGGTTAGGCGGGGTGTACATTTTTAAGTGCTATGCAAGAGCAAAAGAAAAGCATCTTCACTTCTCTTGCCTCCTGAAGAATAAATCTATTTTTTCAAATAAGAGCATAACACAAAACAGGGTTTTTGATTTTGTATCAAACAAAAAGTGGCGCAGGATTGCAAAACTTTTTTTCTTTCTCTCTCTGAGGTGCAACTTTCTGGATTGGATAATTGGATCAAGGTCATGGACGCTTTTAGTGGCTTTCTTGTTGCAGAGACTGGCTAATGAAGACCAGTATTTATTCTCTCAGATCTTTTTGGATTGTTCAATGTAGCTCTGATACTGTTGCTCTGTTGCTGCAAATGGACTAAACTCCTCTTTGTTCCTGTTCAAAAGTACTTTCTTTAAAAAAATAAATAAAGAATCAAAAAAAACATTTTTTTACAAAAACAAATGTTTAAAGAATATGTATTTCCGTGACATTTTATCTCTATAAAATACCAATTGTAAATAAACATTTAGCCTTCTTACCTGTAATTAAATATAATTTGTATGCAATAAATTATATTTCTTAGCTTAAAAGCAGCCTCTGTGTGGTTTGTTGTTGTTCTGAAACCTGACATGATATCACAGGTATATATCTCTCTTCTCTTCTTCCTAACCGCTTGATCCTCACTAGGGTCGCGGGGGGTGCTGGAGCCTATCCCAGCTGTCTCCGGGCAGTAGGCGGGGGACACCCTGAATCGGTTGCCAGCCAATCGCAGGGCACACAGAGACGAACAACCATCCGCGCTCACACTCACACCTAGGGACAATTTTGAGTGTTCAATCAGCCTGCCACGCATGTTTTTTGGAATGTGGGAGGAAACCGGAGCCAGGTATATATTATTTATGTAATTATTGATGAAGTAAAACAATGATAATGAATTATTTTATTGTACAAAATAACTATTTTGGATTCACGTTTTTACATTATTATTGTTTATACAGTAAACATCACTTGCAAATGACCTCAGCCATCTGTACATTGTAAAAATCAAAAGTGATCACTGAGCACAAAAGGTCATCACTTCTGTTTGATGGAGGTATGTGACGATTCATCACATCGCAAGTGCATACAAAGTAACGAGTGGTTTTCATATGGAAAGCACTAGAGGTTTTACAATGCCAAAGGTAGTGGCAGTGTGAAATGTTATTAAACAATAAAATAAAATCCACCTTCCGCCCCTTGTCTTTACCAAACAGGCACCGCCACGTACGTCATGATGAAAGAGGTAAATGATAAATGCAGCAATATTCAGAAAAAAAGTGTATAAGTGCAGACACATCTATTTGTTGATTCACACTTTATACTGCAATTTCCACCGAAGCAGTTGCTTCTTGATGAGCGAATTAATAATCCAATACACAGTGACTAGACAAATCATCTGTACCATGTGTCACTGTTGTACTACTGAGATAGTCTTTGGTAACTTAGGTGGCTTTCAGTTCCAGCCAGATGAAGGAGTTAACTAATATATTATAATGATTCATAATGTTACTAATAAAAGTACATGTATGTTTATTTAAAATCAGTGGCGGGCCGTGCATAGGCCTTCAATGACATCACATACAGTACATTAACACAATATAGGCTCGTCAGGCAGCACTTAATTTCGGGGGCATTTAAAACCACCAAGTATGCATTCACAATCAAGAGCAGGAAACTAAATTTACAGATATTTTCAAAAATAAAAAGATTTTAAAAATACTAAATAAAATGCCACCCAAATTACGCTGTGTGATCATAAACTGTTACACCTGCGCTGCAAGAAGGAGAGATAACGACGCTCGTTCCTACCGACTGCTGTCAGGCTGCTGAATAAAAATAATAACAATAATAATAACAATAATAATAATATTTAAATGATGTGAAACAAATGTAAAATGTGAAAAACAATTGTAAATAGCACTGCGATTTATCAATTTTGTATTTATATTGCACTTAATTGAACGGTGTTTGTTTGATTTTTTTTTTGTGTTTGTCTGTTTTCTTTTTTCTACCCATATTCTTGGTGCTGGAGGCTGTAAATTTCCCCAGTGTGGGACAAATAAAGGATATCTTATCTTATCTTAAACAAGTCTGTCCAATAAATTGCGCAATGTCGCAGTTTCATGTAAGACACCAACCACACAATAACAAACTATTCTTTGAAAATAAAATTAAGAGATGATTTGCATTTTGAGAATAGGCTATACAACAGCAAATAACTGAAAATGTTGAGCAGTTGAGATTGAACGAATTTTAGTGCACGAAGCTGACTACAATGCGCCATTATAAATTGCAGGTGAGCTGATCTGTTTGGTACATTTTTGTATCTTTGTCATTTTATTTCGTGACCATTAATACTACCGAAATAAAATAACAAGAAGAAATGTAAAATAAAATTCATTTACTCACCAATGTAGTGCCTGTTCACTGAGCTGCAGATCTATGCGAGTGTCTCCAAACGTTTTTAAAGGCACCGTAGCTTGTAAGTGCCAAGCCGTGCTCTGATGTTTCCTTGCTGCCTTGGTAAAACAACTTAAATTGGTAAATCCATTGGAAGGTCTGTCTTGAAAATTGTTTGGAAAGTAGTCCTGCAACCAGATCAACGTCTTCTCCTTCGGCCATTCGGTCAAAATGCAGCAACAGCTCCCTCTAGCAGGGGCTAATCCAATCACCGAACGCTCAAGTCCAGCGTCGACGTAAACCCTTCAAACTGGCCCTGGTACGCAGACTCATGATCTGATTGGCTATTGCAAGCTGACTGTGCCCGTTCATTTACAGCGCACAGAAGCCTGTGCTATGTTTAATCTGAAGGCTCCGAGCAAGTTTAGTTTACCTGGCAAAACAAGCTATCTGAAATATGATTGGTTAAAAACTCTACCATAATAAATAAATTATTTATGAGTCAATCTTTTTAAAAATAACATTGAAAGCCACTCGACTACGTGGAAATAATATGACGTAAAGAATACAGAGATTAATTTTGACATATTTATGAAAATAAAATAACAAATAAAATGTGTTATTTAAATGTACTTTTCTGAGAATGTTTAGGCCAGCAGAGAAGGCCTTGCTGGCCCTGACGGAACGCCACTGTACACAACGGTTGTCAGGAGTTACGTATGTGTGCTCTGAAGTATGGGGGGGAATATTTTGAGCGCTTCCCTGACAAGTGCGCTCAACGTTGCCCTTTGCTGCCCTCTTTAGGCTATTGCCGTAAGTGAACACAATTTTTCAATTACACCCAAAGATTTCAACAACAAAGCAAAGATTGAAAATTAACGTTTCAGTGCAGAGGTAATAGAAATAATACAAAGAGAATCAACAACGTGAAAAATAAGATGAATGAGAATAATAAATACAAACAAAAGAGATTTGACAGGTTTATCTCAATTACAAATTTGTAAACGTTCATTTCACAAGTTCAATTTAAAAAAATGAAACATTGGACCAATGCATTCAAGTTATTGTTGATTTTTTCTTATGTACTATTCTTTTTTTTAAATCAGTTCCACTTTTTGGTTGAATTCAAAAAATGTTTTTCAAGATATTCTAATTTCTTGAGCTCTACCTGTACATATACGCATCTATAAGAGTAGCGCAATGGTAAAATGACAGAAAATCCTGCATATGGCTCGCAACCAGTTCAAGGTGTACACCACCTCACCCAAAGACAGCGTGGACCGGCTCCAGCACACCCATGAATCATGTGAAAATAAGGGCTGCAAAAAATGGAGGGCTGGATGACATAAAACCAGAATTTGTCTCTTAAGGGCAAGGGTGGCTTCAGGATTTTTTTTCCTCCTGGGGCTAAAAGGAGCGTATTGAGGGCTACAAAAATAATGTATACAGTACACATATTTTGCAAGATCAAATAAATGCTGGAGGGGTTTAGCTGAGGCTACACAGATTTCGGACCGGGCTATATGCCACCAAGCCACCGTCGCACAATCCCTGAATAGTGGAAAGACCAAAAAATTAAACAAACAAACAAAGATCATTTGTCACAGTGTGCGGCCATGTTGGACTCATACCATATTTTTCCTTAAAGTTAATTAAAGACACCTTTAACAACATGATTTCCTGTGCGGTCACGTTGTACTCATTTCAACATGTAAACAGCCAGCCACAACATTATAACTGCAGCTAACGGCACGGTTTGACGTCCAAAATGAGAACACGATCAAATACTGTGCTGTTGTTTTACAACTGAGACTTTGAAATACACATTCATTTTACCATGTTTAGTATTATTGTGGCTTTGGCTTGCACTTGTGTAAAACTGTATTGCATCATAACGGGGGCGTGTCTGCTAATTAGGTGCCGTGTCTGCTAATTAGGTTACCTCAGCTAGTTGCATGAAAGAGTGAAACATGCGCGGAGCAACTCTCAGCATGACATGGTACAGTCGTACACTAATGTAAATTCCAACCACAATACTAAAGATAGCTTCATTTATTCAATGGTGTCCCTTTAAAAAAGATATAGCAAAAATGTCAGCGGTGGACAGTAAACTATTTGTGTGTTGAAATTCACAGATTTTCTTTTCAGCTATCCTAAGATATTTGCTGATCTATTTACTGTTTTTGTTCTCAGGCCAAAGCAATATATATTGCTTTGCCACCATCTTGTGGCATTTTTGTGCAACAATGCTAAAAGCGCTTCACTTGGTGTATTGCTGCTATCTGTTGTCATCTATTGGTGACCGTAACTCTTTCTTGGGTTGGTGTCAATTACCGTACTCATGCATTTTCATTATTTATGGCACGGCCTGGTCCTACGGTGTTCACTTTTGTGCAATACTGTATATTGCAATGCTCCTTCAGAGCTTTAACGATGCATAATATACATAATCAGATAATATGTACAAGAACGAGGGAAAGAGCAGATCCGGTCGTAAGTCCCAAAGCAAGGAAGAAGGACATGACCACTCCGGTGGCCTCTGCCAGCTCCCGGGGCACAACCTTGGGCCCGTAGATCATCGGCAGAGTCCCCAGGTAGCCGTTGGAGAAGCCTAACAGGGAGTTGAAGACAATGGGATACACATCGTGAGTGAAGAGCACAATGTGGAGGTGGTCCCTGGGCTGGTAGTTGCAGAAGATGATGAGAGGTACCAAGACGGAACGGCACACAACCAGCGCGGGCAGAAGTCGGCTGGTGGGGCCCGGTACCTGCAGCCAGGCGGTGGACTGCCTGCCACAAAAGTCTGCAACGTTATACAGGAGGAAGCCGGCAAGGGGAACAAAGTAGGTGTTGGTCCACGGGCTGCCGCTGTCTTTGTCGACGGACTGGATGCCGGACAACAACGCAGGGAACACCATGATGGTCACGCAGAACACGTAAAAGACACTCATTCCCAGAACCCACGTCTTCTGGAGAATGGGCTTCAATTGAGGTGTTTGGGAGGGTGCCGTTTCTCCTCCCGCGCTGCTCTCTCCTGGAATGGTGATTGAGGCAGCCATCATGTAGTATCTGCGTGAAGGAAAAAAACATCTTGCATGATGATAAATATTTCACTGATCATCACAGACGATATTTTTAAATTCATGCGGTCGACTGGTTAGCACGTCCACCTCACAGTGCAGAGGTGCAGGGTTGGATTTCGATTCCGGCCTTGCAGTGTGGAGTTCACACGTTTGTTTATATTTGTATTTTTTTGCAAATCAAGTGTAAATATAGGTGATAGTGATTTCCTATGCGGATGGCTGCGTCGTTATGATTTGGAAAAGGGGACGTTTCTTTCTTCAAGCAGTCATCGGAAGGTTTTGAGACAAAATGAATAACTATTAGAACTGTTCAGAAGTCAATCCGCCTTGACCAAAGCCTTTAGCATCAGTCAAACAAAAACAAGCCCAAAGCTACCGCTCGCTGGTGAGGTGGCTTTTCACAAAACATTTTTAATAATGTTTTGTAATATGTTCTTGAGCTGCTGTTGCATGTGAATTCTCTCTTCTGTCTGACTAATGAAGGATGAAGTTATCTTCAACCCACTCAAAAGGGGCTGTTCATTCATATCCACATTTTCTCTTCATAAAATACAGTATGTGTTCATTTAATTAAGGAAATGACAGATAAAGCTTGTGTATGCATATTTGTGCACCTTGAGAAGGCCAGCTTGGGGAGCAAGAGGTATGCAAAGATGCAGAGCAGGATGAAGATGTCTGCGGTCAAGAAATAGCCCAGGGCGCTTTCGGTAACGTCCTTTGCCAGTGCAATGTCTGCTATTGATGCAACAGCACTTAGTGTTCCTCCCATAGCCTGACCTATGTGACACAATGGATTACATGGTCAGTCACTGAAACCACTTTGCAAATTAAACAGACAAAGACTTAAGACAATAAGAACATGATACAGTATGCAGATACAAGGACGTTAACTTACTGACTCAAAATGACCTTAACATTTGCTTTTGAGGACTTGTAAATGGGCAGCATGTGGTTCGAAAGAGGTTCTGACTTATGGGGTTTGAATCCTCCTGTATGGAGTTTGCATATTCTCGCCATGCTTAGGTAGGTTATCTCTGGGCACTCTGGCTTCCTCCCGCATTCCAAAAAACGTGCATGGTGAATTAATTTAAGACACCAAATTGTCTTTGCTCATTTAGGTTGCTATTGCTCGATCATTCTGGGCGAAGCGGCAATCAAATAAAAAACAAACAATGTACGTATCTGCCCATCCTGCATAACATTGCGTAATATTTGAGACAGCACACTCGAAAGCTGTTTTGCGAGAGCCCGGCAATAATTGCCACAATGCACTGAAATAAAAAACCCCGGAAGCAAAAAAATACACAGTTGAAAGTACTTTTATCAGAGGACAACTGCTCTTACTCATTGCTCAAGAAGACCCGTGGTTCTCAACTGCTGTCACGCACACATTTATGATCCAGGACAAGTTCGTCACTAACGACCACATCAGTAAGCCGTGGGCCTTTTCCATAAACTAGTTAATCAGTGATGGGACATTGTGATTTCTTAGGAAGGTTGTCAAAGTGACCATTTGAAAATGTAACCACTGGCTGAGATTCAGAGAAATAAATTACTGCATTTTGGTATTTATCGGATTCCTCTCTAATTGAGTCATTGTTGATAATCATTGTGAAGAAAAAGTCATGATGTATTTACATCAATTAATTAAGTGATGGGTAACATGAGCAAATTATTAATTGAAAAGTGTGCATCAAATGGTATTAATCGGTACCCACGAAGAAGCTTTCAGTTTAAAAAAAATGTGAAATCATATCGCACAAAATGAACAGTGCAGCAATATTGCCCATTTGACGGACACAATCCTGGGCGCACCGGGCTTAGTGAATCAGCTTCCAAATCTGCGTATGAGCAATCACCTTTGCGCCGGTTTTTACATGCATAAAAACATTTGTAAATCAGGCCGCAAGTCTGTACCTGATATGAGAGCTTGAGAGATCCTCATCGGGAAGTGCCCACTAATGCCAAACACACTACCACAGAAGATGTTAGAAGCACCGCTGACGACAGCCACGCTGGCCAGTGTGCCCGCAAAGAATTCCTCCCTGCAGCCGGACACATCCACTTTGACCAGTATGGTGGTCCCCACAAACACCAGCAGTATGACAAAGAGAGATGACAGGATGCGCACATTTGGAGACAGCCTGGAGAGCACAAGGGAGCACAACACTATGAGTTGCCAGCACCACAAATGTACAGGACAGAACATTTCAGCAGATGTTTGAGAGCACCCCTTCAGATGGCTAGGCTTTCTCTGAACTATTATTTAATAATAATAATAATAATACATTTTATTTGTGGGCGCCTTTCTAGAAACTCAAGGACACCTTACAACAAGCAGTTAAAATCATGAGTACAATGTTAAAAACAACATCAAATAAGAAAAAATAAATACAACATAAATAAATAAATAAAATAATGGCTTTATGGTCTGAGTGAATAGGCTTGTCGAAACAGATGTGTTTTGAGGCTGGATTTGAAATGTGTTAGTGAGTCTGAATTACAAAGGTCAGCTGGGAGTGAGTTCCAAAGCTGGGGAGCAGAGCGACTTAAGGCTCTATTTCCCATGGTGACGAGGCGAGCAGGGGGGACAGAGAGGAGGACAGAGGAGGAGGAACGAAGAGAGCGGACAGGCGTAGGAATATGGATGAGGTAGGATGAGGATGAGGATTTCATATTCATTACAGATCAATTATCTAATTTCACCCTTTCGGGGACAGCGGTTACTACAGAGGACAGCTTACCATGTTCTCAGGTTACAGGGTGCATGAAAGGGTGAATACATACAGTGTGAGCTTCTTGAGTGAGTGCCTAGAAGTGCAGTTATGACTGATATATGCCCCTCTATAAATATACCCACAATATCGCTGCTGTAGACTGTAAATTTCCCCATTGTGGAACAAATAATCAATAATAAAAAAGGTGGGACAAAGCATCATGTAATGATGTAGATGCAAGTGACCTGTTCACGAGAACGTAGTTAAGAATCAAGCACAGCACTGAAGGCACAGTAGAAGCAAATGTCAGGTAACTTTCGAAGTAATCCTGTGAACGAGAGGAGAATAACAACACATTAGTTCAAGGAGCTGTTGACAGTATGCGCACAGAAATAAAGGTGGCACATGGGGAAATTTACCCCGCAACATATTATTGTTGATGGACAGGGGAGAACTCGTCCATTTTGTTAAGAGCCTGCTATTTTATGCCGGACATGGCCACATATGCATGCAGATTTTCTCAGGAAAGGTTTCATAGCTGTGAAAATTTCACAGACATTCACTACACTGGTCACAGAAAATCCAAAAGTGAATCTCATGCGATGTTCATTGCAGAGATGATGGATTTGGTTCAAGTTTGAGCATGCCAAACTTATCCACGCATGCCCATGTGGACCTTGGTGCAATCACCGGGGAAGTCATGTTAGAACAGGCTGTGGTATGAATGAAAAGTGAAAAGAGAGACAGAGGTGAGTCGTCTTCAATAAGCTTTTATTTACTTTGCCTCTAAAAGGGTCCATTTTCTACGTGGACGCAAAATGCAAGGACAAAGTCGATTCATCAATTTTGCACTGTCAGGGGTCAAATTAGAGCTGTACCAAAAGAGGGACGACGCCTGTGTATATAAAATGCAATTTTGCAATGCTGGGACAGGTGTGATGTGCTGAAATTATTTTAGATTTCACACCTGAAGCTGAAGTCATCACACATGATGTCTAATTAGCTGACTGGGCAATGCAGTCTTACTGTGTGAAATCGCGGAATTGTCGCAATAGTTCACTTTGCTCTGTTCTGTGTAAATACTGGATGCTTTAAAGGTCATCTGTTGCTGCTCTGATTTGAAAGGTTTGTGTGAGCTGCGTGTAAAAGAGAAAAATTAATGAATTGAATGACCAATTATTTAGTCCAATCAGCATTTATTTTATCGAAATTTACTTGGATTGTAGCTTTTGAACTCTTCTAACTTTGAACAAACTGTTCTTGGCAAATTTCTGAGGTGCTTCTAATGTTATTAATGTGTTGCAAGCGACGAATCCACCCAGTCACATGCATCCCTATGACACACACACACACACACACACGCGCGCACACACACAGCCCTCATATGTCATACTCACGCTGAGGCCAGACCGCTGCTCCTCTGTACTGTTGCTCATTTTGTAAAGCCAGTAGCTTTTGGCCGTGACGAAAAAGTTCCAAGGCAGCAGAGAGCCGATGCCCATGAGAAAGAAGATGATGTAGACCAAAGAGTAGCGGTCATCAGGGGTGTAGCGTACGGCCAGGGACGCTGATGAAGGAGACTGATCCTCACTCTCCTCATCCACTGATGAAAGATAGTTGTTAAGGGTAGCGGGGATGTAGGAGGAATTGAGGCTGGGGTGCGCAGGTACTCTTCCTTCCATTTGCAAGTTGCAGTGCACAGTGTTACATAGAAATCTGAAAATTGAATGAAAGGCATGTTGAAGACGAAAAGATCTTTGTAAGTGAGCATCTTAACATGAAATAATTATTTCCCTGAAGCAGTATCGACTTTGTATTGCCAGCTTAAAAGCATTGGTACTGACAAGGATAATTATAGATTAATTCAACATTTTATTCCATAAAACATTTTTTTCACTCATTTCAAACATTTTTATTTAACAGCACAACAAATTTAGAACAATATAAAATAACAGTGAGCTACTGAAAATTGAATCATTTATTCACCTTGAAATGTAAACATACCGATAATCATTTTGAAGTTATGATCCCACATATAGCATCATTGCAATTTATGATAAGATAAGATAAGACAACCTTTATTCGTCTTGCAATGGAGAAATTCCCAATTCACAGCAGCAAAGCTATGAAAGAAAGAAGATATGAAAGGAAGTAGAACAACAAAATATAGTGGCTGCTGGAATTTGCAGGATTAAAAAAAATGACACAATGGTTTGCTGCTTTTGAATCGTGGATGCTGGCTAGTTGTAGCGGCTACACTGGGAACGGTTACATGGGCAGGCTGTGCAAACTCTACATGCATTTTCCATGCTTTCCACCTCTACCGCCTTTATTACCGATTTGTCTTACTGTTTATTGTGCATGTTAAATTGCTCCATGTACAGCATTTTGTATGCAGCGATGGCTGTTTTGAAAGTGCTCTATAAATACTGTTGACTTGACTTGACTTCATCACCTCGGTGCGACAACCTCAAATTATTTAACAGTTTTGTTGCATTACCTTGTTTTTTTACCTTGCACAACGGTTTCCTCCACGTCTCTTTGGAGATACCGCAGGAACTTCGGTGTCAAAATAGCTTCATCTTCAGGAATTTACGCCAGGTCATGCTGCCTGTCAGCTGCTCGATTAGCTGCACCTTCGAAAATTGATACTATTACTTTCTGTTTACTGCTTTATTCATTTATTCCTGGATTCTGTTTCTTTCGACTTCCAAACCAAAATGAGAAGGAAAAGCTAGCCTCTTCATTGGTTGCAGTCACGCACATTTCCGCCGTGTCTAATGGAGTAAATATGCTCGCAGCTGGAAACGTAATATCACAAATCTCCCTATTTATATATGCCTTCAGAATGTAATCAACAGGGTGAGTTGTTGCGTGTGCGTGTGTTTTTATTTATAATTTTGATATTATTTACATATTCAAGGGAAGCTTGGTGGTCCAGTAGTTAGCGCGTCAACCTCACAGTGTGGAGGTCATGGGTTCGATCCCGGCTCCGGCCTTCCTGTGTGGAGTTTCCATGTTCTCCCCGACCCTCCACGGGTTTTCTCTAGGTACTACAGCTTCCTCCCCCATTCCCCCACCCCTGAGGATAAAGCGGATCGGAAAATGGATGGATGGATGGATATTTGTATTTATGTTTACTAATTACCGAGAGAAATCATTAAAATGATTTGTGTCATCACATAAAATAATATTAACCAATCTGAGCAAATGTATTTCAGCGTGTGTAAAACTACAAGCCCTCGCACTAACCAGTAAGTAGCTCACAGTTTCAAACAAGTTTGTTACCTCTGATGTAATACATTGTATGGCCAACAGTAGTACCGGTAATCGAAGTACAAACCTGCAAGGTCGCTGTAAACGCTACAGAACACAATATTTCTAACTTCTTACTCATGCTTTTCACCCATACTCAGTGGGAAGTTGAAAGTATGCATAGATGAAACCATTTGTCGTATACTCTACTGCAGGGGTGCTCAAACTTTTTGGATCGAAGATCTACTTTTTGATCAACTAACCTCCCGGGATCTACCCTTACCGGCACGCGCTC
Organism: Hippocampus zosterae; assembly: GCF_025434085.1. Lineage (NCBI taxonomy): Eukaryota > Metazoa > Chordata > Actinopteri > Syngnathiformes > Syngnathidae > Hippocampus > Hippocampus zosterae. Next base: position 12,649,056 of record NC_067461.1, on the reverse strand, counting down.
ACGCACACACATGCACACACAAATACACACACACACTGATGAGAAACAGCCTGAAACTGAGGCATGCGACACACTTTTGCAGCCTGTTAACTATCGTAGCTCACACGTACCGTTTTAAAGTGCTTCCCTGGGCCTTCCTATATTCCTATTCTTTGCTCGTGCCCTCGGTGAATTGTACACAAAGCAAACTCTGAATGAGAATAATGACAATAAAAGATGGAGCGCAACAGTTCTGATCACAAGCTGCAATTGCAGACTGCTGAGAGCTAACAACTTCCGGTGACGTAATCGCGCGCCATCGTAAATTCAAGATTTACGTGCTTTATTTTATTTTTAAATATTTTTTGGGTGAAAATGAGACTTATAAGATGATTAGGGTGCAGTGTACATCAACACAAAAATATATATTAACATGTACAAAGACACACAAATGGTTGGTTGTTTGTTTTTCTCCTCGACACTCCTCAGATCTACTTGGGACCCGTCTTAGATCTACCGGTAGATCAGGATCTACCTAATGAGCACCCCTGCTCTACTGCATATGGAAAGCAATGAGGAACCAATTTGTTCACATGACACTAGCCTGGAAAATGCAGTGACGCGCTTAACTCGAGACTGCAGACTCGGCACATTCAAGTTCGAAAGTAACATAACCGCGTACACGTTTCAGGGAAAAATTGGTCATGCCGTTTTAATTATGACGACAGAATGTTAGTACTAGTTAAGGTTGTAAAAAAATTAATTAGTCGTTCAACTGCTTGTTTGAGGCAATCCACAAAAAAGTTCTGTATACATGAATTGACAATTAGTAACACAAAATGACTGTCAAGGGGATTATACAAATATGACAACATACCTCACTGTTGCTAGGTCACAACCTGTTTCTCAGGTATTCTCCTGTTGCAGTGAAACCGCAACACATCTTTCCCCTCGCGTCTTCTCTAGTGTAGAGTGCGGATAAACAACGGGACAAAAACACTCCCTCGTTCCATTGACTAGGAACAAGTTCAGTATTTCCGCCTTTTCCGGTAAAAAAAAATTCAGACTAAGGGATTCTCCAAAAGTACAAGTTATGCTATACTTTCTAAAACACGAGACTTGTGCACCCACTAACATTAACAAGCTTTTATACAGTTAAAATATTTCCTTTTGAGGCGTGGAACGTAAAACGCAATGTATTATTTTCGAAAAATAAAAAACTGTAATTCTGAAAATATACCGGATGCCACGTTTGAGAATGAGATTCGATTTTGATGTTCCAAAATAAAGTTACCGGTACTCTTAAAACTGCTGAAAAATGAGTCAGCGACAAAATTATGAACCATAATTTATATCCGTCTTACAACTCTGTACCTGATAATGATTTCAGTGCCACGGTTGAGGCTCCAGACATGCGCTGTTTTGAGGCAACTGTTATCACGCGACACAAAAGGCACGCTCAGTTATCGCTGTGTAAATTGAGGGGTTCGTTGTTTTTGTTTGTTTGTTTGTTTGTTTGTTTGTTTATTGAACATAAAAAATATACAGTAATAATTTTCAGGGATAATATCAACATAAACTTGCTTGAACAATTATTAAACGGAATATAACCTAGATAACTGTAACACAAAAGAATATAATGCTCAAATATAAAATGAAAATAATTAATAATTTAACATAAGCTGTATAAGCACAGTTAGTTACTAATGCATACATACATACATATAAATATACAAGGCAAATATGACTTTTATGGTGCATTTCTTTACGTTATTGACGCATTTCAGTTCACATACAAATACGGATTACTGACATATACTGTATGTAATGTATCATACACGTATACAGGTACGGCGCCAGTATTTTTTTCTCTCTTTCAGCTCAGGAAGTTGCTTAACCGATATGTGTGGGGAGGGGGGTCTTACAAAAACTAGATATATTTTCATGAGGTTCTCTCGTTTTTTGCTTTTTTAAAATAAAAATATAATATACACTAGTGATGTGCGCAGAGATACAGTATGTATTCAATATAAGGTATGAATTTGCCTGAAATTAGACATTAGGGCGCTACTGTCTTCTTCCGTGCACACTTAAATGTGACAGAAATCGTCCGCATCGCTTCGCTCTTTTCCCCCCATTCTTATTGGGGAATGATTGTTGCACACTATTTTGAAGCCTCCGCACATCAGAGATGCTGCTGGTGCTCGTTTTTTTCCCCCAATCACCCTCGTCTTTTTTTACCCCCATGGGAGACCGGGATATTTTTGGGGAGAACTTTATTTGTTTATTTATTGAAATTCAATCTGGCAACAGACATACAGTATATGAAATTACTAACAATGTCGCTTACGGTCAGGACGCCATCTTACGTTGCCAACCCCTTTGCTCGCTTGAAGACATTTTCTCCACGGCGTTTTCACGTTGGTTAATGACTCTACGGCGAAATTGCCACCGTGCATGACATAGTTGTACCAATCAGTCTGGGAGAAGTGCTACACGCAAATTTGATCGCTAAGAAAACAATTTGTAATTTTCTCTTATGAGGTGCATAACTTACTGCTACTCACAGATTCGACTGCATCATGTTGTCATAATCATCAACAATGAAATGAAATCAAATCCCACCAGGAAAAAAGTGGCTGTGATATGTAAACCTAAACTTTGCCAGTCACATTTCACAATACTGTACTGAGATAATATACTCGGAATAGTCGATACAAAGAATGAAATTGGTTATTTTAAAGAGCCTCACATCGCTGCCTCCATTATCTTGGCATGAAACACGCACTAATAACATTGTCTTCAATGTAAAAACAAAAGTACTGTACTGGAGTAACAGGAGCAATGTAAGATGGCTGCAGTCTTGCTTCAACCGCAAGGGCCCTTCTGAAAGTACATTCATATACTGTACAAGTAATCATCACTTTTAAAGCATTGTGACTGACAACAAATTATATTAATTCAACATTTTAACACATTGTTTTCAGTCATTCTCAACAGTACAAAAAATGTAGAGCAAAATTTAAAAAGGGACCGTCTCGGGAATATCATGCTCTAAAGTGGGACCCTACCGGTAAATGTTATACAGTAGCATCATTGCAATTGTACATGATCAAATAAATGACACGACTGCATGCTTTTGTCCAGATACTCATAGCTGGGTACTGTATTAGCGGCTAAAGTGCATTTATATGTGCATGTACATGTAGATGAACTCTACTCACATTTTCATGCTTTCCACTGCAACATTTGGGTGTTTGTTGCTCAAATGGCTCAACACGTGTTGTAAAGCCATGTTTCTGATGACATACCTTGCACAACAGCTTCCTCCTACACATTTCTCAGGAGATACCGCCACAAAAGCAACGTGAATAGCTTGCGACTCGTTTTGTTTGTAGCATCTCCTTTCATTTTATGGTGGATTGTGTTCACTTCTATTTGCAAATCTAAGTTAAAAGGAAAATCTGAACTTTTCATTGGCTACCTAGTCTGGTGGTGTATTGGGCAGAGGGGACAAAAAATAAAAATAAAAACATTGGAATCAATGACTGACATTTGTGGGAGACAGTACACCATCCAACATCCTGATTTCAAAACGATAGTCAAGATTTTCCTAAAAGTTGTATGCACTTACGGAAAGTTTAAATGGCACATTCAGTTCCAGGCATTTGGATCATTTTAATTGGTAAAATTATCTGATCAATTTACAGCTGGCTCATAGTATTAATGCAGAAGAGAAGATGCTTGGTGTAAAAACTACCAGTTACAAACCACTGCAAAAGTGCAAACGATGGAAGGAAAACTCCAGGCCACATTATCTCCTAAAAAACATCACAATAAAACATGACTAACAAAATGCAGATTTTCTTGAGAATTTGACATGCTGCTAAAAGGTTAAATCTGACAGTCATTTTTCATACACATCGGTAATCTGTTTGGTTGCAAGGAGAAAAAGCCCTAACCAGGACCTGGTGCTACTAACACGGTACTGCATGTGAAACTTAACTTTTGTTACGACATATCAGATGCAGCAAACATACGAATACAACTCAAATACGCCAAACTGAAAAATCTGATAGTGATAAATTGGCTGTGTACATGTAATTCACCCCACCTCTACCCCAAAGGGGGGAAAAAATCCTGTCCCTTTCCACAAATTATACAGTCACTTAGTCTAGTAGAGAAACTAATAAACAGTTGAAGTAGGAAGCAGCAATGCAGTTAATTCCCTAAGACGTTGCAGTGGGAGCTGATCCTCTTCTATGCCCACATGTGGCGCTTGCAGTGAGCCACCGCCTGAAAGGCAAATGAGAGCCCTGAAAGTTAGGATCACTTAAGTTTGTACTTCAAATGCATCCATATGAATAATAAGAGTCACAATAAATCTATTCACAAAATTTTTTGTATATTTGGCTCTCCGAATAAACCTAAAATGCACGAGCAACTTTTACAAGGGAACTTAATTTGCTCATTGCAAAACATGTCCAAATGTTCCGTGCTTCAATGTTTTGCGGAAATTTCTGTTCTCCAACCATGTGAATGGCAAAATTAACACCAGGTGTTTGATCCAGGAATTGACCAATACATTTTCAAGGATCTCCACTTCTGTGCCTTTCTGTGATGTGCCTAAGCTAGTTGCAACTTTCCTCAGGGAAGAAGATCCTGTTTGAAGCCTCGGAGTAGCAAGACATTGTTGATAAGTTTTAGGGTGCTGTCTTTGTCTCATGATGCAATTAAGTGAAATGTCGATTCTAACGCAACCAGAAAATGTATTTTTCAAATCACAGATCAAACACCTATTAGAATTTTGCCTTTGAGCTCCTTATTAGATAACTACAAGCTGTGCACCAATCACTAAAACAACAGAATTTCTACTCAGTAGAGTAGCATATGTGCAAGTGACGTACATCGCATTGGATTGCCGTCATCATGTTCTTGCACCAGAATGAAGGTCCCACGGTGCACTGCTCTCTTCCCATCAGTCTGCGCAGAGGCTCCGGACAGGCGCCAATTTGCTTTTAACACATGCACACACACACACAAACACTGCTCAACTGGCCCAGACCAAACTTTACTGATCCACAGACATGGTGAAAACGACAATATACCCACCAGGCACACAAAGTCTGGGTCGAGCGTTTGAAGAATCATTTGCACAAGCATGGGCTCGTACTCTTGAACCAGCTGGTCACACTGTAGGCAAACATGACTTAACATGACAGTCAGAATAAGAGATGTTTCACATAGTTTGATGTGAATCTTGTCACCTCTGTCTGGATGGAGGCGGGCAAGTAATTGCAAACTTTCCTCACTGCCTCTTCAATTTGTGCCTCAGTCGCATTCTTTTCAAGGATTTCATCTATGTAGGTGACAGCCATCTTGCACACCTTGCAGTAGGCACCATCTTTGAAGGTAGTCTTATCAAGGGCAGCTGGAATGAGTCATGGCTTTAGATCATGAGTACAGTACAACTTGGTGCATTTTCAAGTTTTAATTCCAAGATTAAGATGTAGTTCATTAAATAAGCACACACACATAGCTAAATTAGACGTGCAGGTATTAATGGCTTTTTGTCTACATGAGCAAGGGTTAAGACTTACAGACATCTGAACTTTTTTTTTAAGTGTTTCTAAAACCAGAAGGTTTTGAGGTTGGTCTTTCACTGTATTTTTAAATCAGTAAGTAAAAAAAAAAAAAAATGCTGCGCTTGGCTGGCAACCGATTCAGGGTGTCCCCCGCCTACTGCCCGAAGACAACTGGGATAGGCTCCAGCACCCCCCGCGACCCTAGTGAGGATCAAGCGGTTCGGAAAATGGATGGATAAGTAAAATATGTATATTTCCATTTAATGTACCTTTGCTTGTGGACACGTTTACCCTCTGTAATCAATTACAAAAAATCTTCACCACAAAATGAAACGAATTAAAAATAAATGTAACCTTATGTTCTAAATAATGAAAACACATCGCCACCAGACATCATACAGCTGTTTAAACAATGGAACCTCTAAATATAAACATTTGAAGAGGGTTTTTTTTTCTATTGTTTGAAACATTCATGTTCATTAAACCCAACTTAAGCTCAAACAGCATCATGGAGAAGGTTGTAGTGTTGGGTGAGACTTTTTGCCTTCATTCGATGGAATAAGGGACGTTGATGGCGTCGTGGTACAGTACATGCGCTCCACTTATGTTCAGGCAGTGTGGGATCGGTTCCCACTCAGTGACTGTGTGAATATGAATGTTTGTTTTGTCTCTAAAGGGCTGTTCACACGGCAAGATTTGGTCCGGTGCTGCGCCGGGGCTGCCGCAGTAGAGCGTTCACACGTGCAAATTAGCTCCGGCGTAGCCCCGGAAAAGAGCTCGTTTGTTTTCTGTCGTTTTGCTCCGCTGCAGAAACTGCCGTGTGAACGCAAGTGGGGCAGCCCGGACACTGTACTGGGGCTGCCCCGCTCAGCGGCTTTGTACGCGTGAACGCTCCACACAATTTGCTGCAGTGCAAAATATATTGCAACAAAATATCTCAGTGCAGCACCGGAGCAAATGTGTGCCGTGTGAACAGCCCTGAAGTGCGCCCTGAGACTGACTGGCAACCAGTTCGCACTGTAACCCGCCTTCTGCCCGAGTCAGCTGGGATAGGCTCCCGTATTCCCCCGCGACCCTGTACAGGATAAGTGGTGTTGAAATTGGATGGATGGATGGATGCACAAAACGAGCACTTACGAATATATGCAGGTCTGGCATTATTGCAGAGTGCCAGGATGGTGCAAACAGTCTTTGGGTCAGCCTGCTGCACTAATAGCTCAAAGATGGCCTTGCCATAGGTGCTGATCAGATCCTTGCACTCATTAGTCATGGAGGTGGGCAAATAATAACAAACCTTCTCCAAAGCTGCAACCACCTCTTCCTGTGACAAATGTAGAGGATGGATTCATGTGCAACAGAAACTACATTAACAACTGTGTTGTTAGCTTTATGTACGCAAATCCTACCTCAGTTGACTGATTTTTCAAAAGGTTTTCCAACTGCTCCATCACAACCTCACAGAGAACACATGAAGGGGAATCCCGAACTCGCACCATAGGCTGGAACACAGAACACGGCTATTATGAAATTGTCTTATACAATGGAATTTGGTTTCAGCCAATTAAAATAACAGAGCATCTAACGCATGGGTGTCAAACTCAGGTCCTGGAGGGCCGCTGCCCTGCATGTTTTCCAAGCCTCCCTGTTGCAACACACCTGATTCAAATCAACAAATTTAATGTCAGGCTTCCGCAGAGCTTGCTGATGATCTGATCATTTGAATCAGGTGTGTTGCAACAGGGAGACTTGGAAAACATGCAGGGCAGCGGCCCTCCAGGACCTGAGTTTGACACCTATGATCTAACCTGACTGGTTACTTTCGTCAACTTGGCAGATTCCACCTTGGTGGCAGGAACAAGCTTCAGAGCAGGCACCATCTTGGAGGCAGGTCTAATTTCAGCAGCCTGCAGCTTCAACATCGGAGTGGATTTTTTGCCTGCACTACAGAAGCCAGCAGTGGAACAGACATCCTTGGGATCCTAGGGAGAGAAAACGTTTCAAATTGCCACGGATAGCCCTGATGCTACATCTATGCAACCCACATACCATTCCACAATTTTTTATCCCCATGCACAAGTTTAGTTAAGATACAATGTAAATTGCTGGAACTGGACATTCATGCAAATCCTTAAGTGAACATTTGTGCAGCAGTGAGTGAGGTATTGGATCAAATGTGCCCCAAATCAGAAAACAGATGTATAGTCAATTCAAGATGGTACTTCCAATGCAAGTCACAACAGACTAATTTGCTCTCGCGGGTCACAAGACTCAAGTACCCATCACATGTATATATTCAGTATGCTTACTTGATGGGGAAAAACAAGCAATCCTTGTACAGTTTATTAAAAACAGCAAAATGTTATGGTATGTTAAGGCAGTGCAACTCGATGCCTGACGTTAGTCGCTACAGTGTTAGGTACCGGTAAGTAACACTAGCATAGGTCAATATGCGTAGCAAAAGCCAAGGGTTAAAAAGCTCCAATGTGATCATACAAGACGTACCTGTTCCTGAGGAGCAGCACAAAGCCAAAAGGGAAAAAGAAAGGATTTGAATGAAAGGGTGAATAAATGTGGAAGGGGGTGGGGGGAAGAGATATACATCTCAGCAGGTCAGACGAGCTTCACCAATTTGAACAAAATTTTGTCCTTTTAGTTTTTATGAATAGACATGTTCTATAAGTCACTTTTAGGTATGTCATGATGAGGGGACTCACCGAAGAGAAGATCCTTTGAAGAACATCGCTGCCATACATGCTAATATACTGCTTGCACTACAAGGGGAAGAGCAACAAGTCAGTCAGGGAGAACTGGGTGTGCTTCCAAGGTCACTTTGTTTTTCAAGTTGCAAACGCTCAGGACAGACATCAGCATATCTCATAAGATTTCAGCGTAAAAGTTTGAAAATCACAGCGGTGAACTGTTAACACTTTATGGATAAGAAAATATGTCAAAGGTTCTATGACACTTCCCCCCAAAAGTGAAACTGTCTGATTACATTACAGCGGAATCGAAACTTGGAACACAGTAAAAGTGAAAAGAAAAGCACATTTCTAAAAATATATTTTGCAAAAATTATGCCTTGCGTGTAATGAGTTATACTGCACCTCAGTAGACATTACTAAAGAATGAACTTTTGTTTTTTTAAAACTTTTTATGAAGGTCAACGGGAAGAGCAGAAGAACGTGAACTACACACTGTACACGACACTCTGGGGTGAAACAAGAGGGCTCATTCTAAGCAGAGACTCTGGATGTGTCCACATACTTTTTTCCAGCATTATTGAGCATTTCAGTAACCAATTCAAAAGAATGATACGATTTGTGGTTTGGGGAATGCCTCCAACTTGGAGCTTCAAGAGTTGGGTTTTCCACACCAACTCGGGTTGGTTGCACTTCTAACCAAGCCTTCGACTGATGAAACCTAAGACAACCAGAACAATCCAGGTGCCTTCCATTCAATGCCCCGATAATGAAATGACCTGGATGAAGGAGAATCTTCACAAGCACGTTTCAGTAGCCTGGTGGGTAATCGCACAGTAGTACCGTTTCTGTTAGACTATGTTGACTTCAGTTACCAGTTGTATCACAGTATGTTGACACTTCCCGTTTTCTTGTTCCTATTTATGTTGGCTTTTTTAGACTGATGTTGACTACTTATGAACAAATAACTGATTACCTATTACTTGTATTATGGACTTGAGTTATCAGTTTTGTCCAAAAAGGAAAACAAATGTCGACCTATGTTAGCTTTCCACGCTAGCTAACAAGTAGCTTGCGCCCAATCTGGTCAATTGTGACGATAAAGTTTGGTATGTTACTTTTTAACACCAGTGGTTGAATTCATGTCATACTTGCGTGACAGTAGACGTTAAGCCATGCATGCGTTGCATCAGCTACATTTCTTATTGTTAGCCATTTAGCAATTATGAGTATTTTAATGCTTGTTGCATACGATTTAACTTCTGATTTGTATGACGACCATCAATGTTGAAATGTGTTGTAAAACATTGCATGGAGTGAAATTTTTAATAATAGTACAGATATTGTATGAGATTCTTAATGGGAATATTTGAACAAATCAGAGGTCGACTAGCATTAAAATGAACACAGATAAAGCTTAGGGGCTTCAATATTTGTAGTGTTGTGATGACTCTTATGAAATGAAAAAAATATAAGGATTTCATCCTGTAACGCTACACTGGTCGTATCAATATTTTATGGGAGGTGGTAAGACACAGACAACTAAACAATAGTGTGTTGCACTCACCATATCTGACAAACCAGGTCCCATCTTGTCGCAATTCTCTTCAAATTTCACAATAAGCGAGTTTACAAATGAGGGATTGTCTTTTTCCTCCGATTGTGCATCAGTCATGAACTTGATGCAGTCCTGGCATACATCATTACTTCCCTATGGAGAGAAAGGAGGCAATTTTGAATGACTTGTGCTGACCGTACAAGTTGATAGCAGTGCTCAGAGCATACTTTGACTGGAGTTTCTGGTTTGGGGGTTTTCTGTGGGTACAACAGCCCAGGCACATTGAGGAGGAAAGGTGTGGCTGACTTGGAGAGGTCAATCTGTGGGATCTCATTAGACATCAGCTGCTCGTGAAATTCAGCCAGGGCCATCTGCTGGGAGAGACACAACCCAATGGCTCCACAAGCCACACCAGGATTTTCCTGAAAAAAAAGGGGAACAACACTTGACACATCCTGTGTGAAAACATAAAGCATGTGTGGCAACAAAGGCCTGTTCCAAGACTCTGTCTTGCATAATGGCTTCTCCATTTCCAGTTCCACTTCCCTATCAATAGCATCGGATTAGCTCTTGTCACTTTCGTGACACTTTTTCGTCGACACTCATACGGGCAGCGGCATCATCTAACCGACTAAAGACAAAGCAGTATGCACTCAAAAAGTGTTACTCAAAAAGCGAGAGAAGACCATTCACCAGCTCTCCAATGATGATTGACACGATGATGGGGTAGTAACTGTCAACCAACTCCTTGCACTCTGCACTCAAACCTTTGTCAGGAATGAGCTGGCAGGCTTTCTCCAGGTAACCAAGAACCTCCGCCTGCAATCATACCAGTAACTCAACATTTTGGGAGAATATATGAATAAAAGCACAGAAAGACAATTAGAAATTATTTTTAATACCTGTGTGGCATTGTCCTTCAAAATCTGCATAACTACCATGACCACTTCCTTACACAAGTCACATGGCACGCTTTTCTAGAACAAGATTAAAAATAAAGTGTCATTTAAAGAAGACAATTCTAGGAGTGTTAGAAAGGTCTTATCTTGATTGGAAAAATACAAAATAGAATCGGTGGTTCAGATTAAAGGAAAATGGAAGTAATTATGCACAAAGGAGGAGGTGTCTCACCATCTGGGGTTTGTTCCAGACATTTTGCTGGCAGTGAGTCACAGCACCACACAGAGATGCAGTCTTCACGTTCTGACACCAGTAAGAGGGTCCACGGGCACACTGCTCTGTGCCCAGCAGAGGGGTGGCCCCAACTGCAAAATAGGTGACGAATAATCAGTTATAGACTACCACTTCCATTGAAAAACAAGAAAATCCATTCCAACCGTTTGGCTTTTATCTGTGTCACACATTCATAATCAAATAGTCTGGGATTCCAAATTTGGCTAAAATTAATTAGGATACGGGTATTTCAGAAGAGGTTCAGACAAGAACAGTTTAAGATTGATCCAGGTCACTCAGAATATGCAGAAATGGGCACTTTACTTTTTGCTCGTGTAATACCTACAGACGACATACTTTGTTCCATACATTCGCGTAGCACTGCCGATCCCATGTTGAATGGCGCCTTTTGAGACAGCCGCGAGGAAGTATTCCCATCTACAACATTTATATTACATATCTAAAGACGCCTTCTTAGTAGGTCGACGGTGCAGCTGTATTGGATGTGACGAAGTGAAGCAAATTGTGAGTATGCTTCCTTCTTGGAGATGTATCAAGCAAAACTCCATAGATGTATACAAAGTTGTTGCTTTTGATTGTATGATGTTGTCCGAGATCAGGTTTCCAATATTATTTGCGCAATTCATATTGAATATTAAAGACACGTAGAAAATGGCGGATGGGCTGACATTTCGCCTTCAACAATTCTCTGCTACAAAATTGAAAAAGAAAAGAATATTGATATTCATTTTAGATTATCAAAGGGTTTGTGACTCCCATGGAGTCTTCTATTAAATGGTTCAAATGTCTCATTATTTGCAGACACTAGTGTAATATGTTCTTTGTCATACAGTGATGCAACAGTGCTAAATTGCTAGTCAAAGTGCCCAAGGGATCAGCTTGCAAACATCACATGACCAATCCCAGAAAAGAGGTGAGCCATAACAATGATAAAAACATGTACACTGGAAACTGAGCAGTTTAAAAGTACACATTTTTTAAGTATCACCATCAGCTAGAAACAGTAATGTTAAAACACATTAAGCCTTTACATTAGAGTTGAATTTCCTTTCAAACAGTACTCTCTCCACTTATCCAAGTAGGACGGTTTACTTGTCAAAGTAAAATGTTGAGAATATACTGTGTGTGTGTGTGTGTGTGTCAACGTAGTTTCTAGTTATCACCGTTAAGCAAAATGCATTTGCAGTTAACGAAGATCTTATGAAAACATTTTGACATTGTAATCAAAGAAAAAAAACAAGGTTCCTCAATCATAGACGAGATTGTGTTTGATCAATATGTTTTAAAGGAAAATGGAAAGAAGACCATGTATACAGGACTGTAAAAATATCAGCAAGCGGCTATATAGATAGTGATTTAGCAAAACAGATTGAAACCGCACACCCCCTTCACTTCAGTCATGTGACCAGAGCCAAGATAACAGGCTGTATTCCAGGTAGAACCTCACTAAATAATCCTGAAAGAATTATAAAAATAAAATGTAAAAAGCGGGGAAGGGGGACTGACTATCCAAAAACAGAAAAAAAGGCTTAAGATTAAGCCAATAATCAGGAGTTTGTGCAAGTTGAGATATATTAGTGGGCCGAGGCTTCTGGACCAAGTAAGCCATTAGCGAATATTTTTGCAGAAAATTCAAGAAGGTGAACGTTCAAAGTCTACAGAACAAATACAGTAAGTGTTTACTCTCAGTCTCGCGAGAATTGGGAGAAAAGATAAGCACTTCACACATGAAACCAAAATATCTGTGTAGATTTGGTTAAGCAATAAAAATGAATTTTTCAAGTCCGGTTTATCAAAGGGCAGCTATATATCAAAATATGCATTCATATGACCTATTTATTTAGAAGTACTGTACTGCAAGTCGTTTATCTTGCAGGGTAGCTGAAAAATGTTGTCATAACGGTCCAGCAGAAACAGGAATAAGCAGAAGGAAACCAGAGCAGATGTTCGGCCCCTTTAAATGCTGAATGAAAGTTTGTGGCTGGTAACGTTGAACGAAATTCAATTTTCAGCATAACGAGACTTGAGTCAACAACATTCACAGAAAATAAGGTCAAGGCATACGTGACCAAGAAGTACAAGATATCAATAAATGAATAATCTATATGAGCAGTAAACCTCTTAAGGTCTTATTTCTGTGGTGGAAAAAATAAATAAAAACATGGTGTAACCGGGGGGCTCGTCTCCTAACAATTCGCTAGCTTCGATGCTAACAACGCTATCTGAACAGGAAGCGCCAATTGTTTAACCTCGACACATTATAGTCATACAATTTACACACTTGGGGAAATATACGACGACAAAGGTATTATACGAACAAGTTCGTGGTCGCAGCTGCAGTCGATCGAATGTGTTCTAATGGTGTGTATTGTCTTAGAAGGCTACATTGGCTACACATCCGCTTTTCAATAAATAGCTATAAACCAAAAGGACTTCACTGCCACTTCCGTATATGACTAATACTGTATCAATGTTCAAGTTTCCTTATACGATTTTGGACATTACCTGAGGACACGAAAAGGAGAGTGAGAAGCAGCATGACTCCGCTGTTTTCTGGCTCGTCGTGGAGGTAAGAGCTTCCAATGCAAAACGCAAGCTGCGACTTGTGTCCAAGCCTTTATGGCTGCCAGTCAGCTGACAACTCAGCATAAACATGTGACTTAACAGTGTCACTTGACTCGTGACCTCCGCCAAGACAGCTTTGTTTCGTAGCAAGATTGCTACAAGTACAAAGTACCACATTCGATTCCTTCATTTTCGGATTGGGCGTGCACTTTCAACCTTGAGTTTTAAAAGATATATTTGACATATTTCTTCATTTTTCTTTTACATGATTACACATGGGCCAAGAATGCATTAAATATTGGTTTTCACATTTTGTTAGCATTGCGTTTTTAATTAAGCGTTTTATGTTTTCTATACTTTAATTTAAAGAATATTTGAGTATAAATGTATGAATTCAGCTGTTGGATATATAACTGGCAACAACTTGATGTAGTGGCTGGCACGTCGATGTAACAGCTGTGAGGTTTGGGGTTCAAATCTTGGCTTAGTAAAACTGCTACACAGTAGTGGGTCGGGTTATTATTTGTTCAGTATTTTGTTCCTGTGTCAAGTTGAAATGCCTGTCGTCCTGTTCGTCAAAGGATCTCCATTTTATGTGGAAAATGGCATAAGAGTTATACAACAAAGGCACATTTAATCTTTCTTTTGATTCGTATTTTTATTAATATTGTTTTCAAGGCAACATTTATTTTTATGTTTAATTTGTGTTAAAAAGAAGACAATGCCTTGAAATGAAAATTTTAAATTAATAAGGAAATGAAACAAAATAATTTTCTTTTCAAATGCATCATGTACTACTTTTGGAGAATCACTAACACATATGAGTAAGAGGGTACTACTACTCTTGGTATAACGAAAAGGTTTGGGGGTACATAAGCCAAAATCAGGGAACCACCACTAACTGTTAATTTGCTGAGATCATGTGAGTAGAAGATGACAGCTATGGCCTTTACAGATTGACCTTTAATTCATCCATCTGCCATTAGATAATTGTAGGTGCTTGGCAAACTTTGCAGTTTGTTTAAAGCACAGCAAACATAGCTTGGTGAATTGTTAGATCTCACTGCAGCATTTGACACAGTGGAGCACTGTGTTGGCATTAGTCGTGTCCTCTACAGTCAATCTCAATCAAAATTGCAGAGTGCCCCAGGGCTCAGCCCTTGTACTTATTCCCTCTTGGTTCCAATTTTATTAAACGTGCCATCCCCTTCGACTTTTTTATGCAGTTACAGTTAAATTGATATGCCCTTACACCGAAATAAGCTTGGTCCTTAAAAGGTTGTTTTTTTGAGGGGGTGGGGCCGGGGGGGGGGGGTGCATGCCTCAAAGATGGTGAAGCATTGCTGGCTCAAAACTTCCATCCATCCATGATCTGAACCACTTTATCCTCACAAGTCAACGCAGTGACTAATCTTGGGGTCAAAATCGACTGTGACCTTAAGATGGACAAACAGGTAAACGATGTGGTGAGGACTTTCGCAATAGCAGCTCCAAAGCTGTGGAACAAGCTGCCTCTGAGGTAAGCCCCGAATCTAAGTTTTCATATCACATTTTTACTCTATGGCCTTTAAAACTCAGGAGTGACTGCCGTCTTCCCATTTGACACCATGTACGTTTCATGTGGTTTTTTTCTCGGTGCTTTTTGATGTTTTGTGTTTTTAAGTAGGAGAGACTAAGTCCACGCTAAATTATCACTCAGCTTTAAAATAATTGATATTTTAGAGTCTCCAATGAACATGTGGAAAGAAGCTGGAGTACTGGAAGGAACTGCATGCATTTGCATACAGTAGATATGCTCACATTTTTTTATGATAAAATAAAAATACTGAAAGATAATGATGAAATTAATGAGAAAAAAACAGTTAATGGAAATGTAATTGTTTTCTAAGAGTTAACCTGCTGAGCTCCTGTGTGTAGAAAACAATAACAATTAAACTGATTGATCTTTTTCTTTATGGTGATACAATAGAAGTACGGGTATTACGTTTTGATTTTTTTTTTGAATGCCTGATAGTAAAAGCTGCACAGATTTCCTCCATAATAATGACAAAAGATGTTTATTATAATCCTTTTCATCATTATCACATCAAAGCTAAGTTCTGTTCAACGGCACTGGAAGAGGTCAAAGAAGCAGCACACAGCACATCCTCTGGATATGAACTGCAAATACCTGTTTAAAAAATAAATATAGGGTTCAGTTACAACCTAATCAGCATAAAAAAAGCAGAATGGACATTGACCTCATGTCTTCCTTCATCCCAAATAAAACTATACAAAATGTGAAACTTTTCTTCAATCATGTCCAATGAAGACACTCTTTTCATTTGCGTAATTTAAAAATAAGCATGGTAATTGTACTACAAGATCAAAAGATGGAAATGTCATATTGTTAATTTTGTGTAAAACTCATAATACTGTTATTTATCATGAAACTTCTACACTGCCCAGCCACATCATAATGGAGTCAGTCCATGCCAAACCACCCCCCTCAAAAAAAAAAAAAAAAAAAAAAAAAAATCGGAAATATTTAACCAAGCGTATCTTGATTTTAATGAAAATTGCTGCATTTGTTAATTGTGATGGAACAAAACAGAATCTAAGTATGGAATGCTGTCTGATGTTATGCCATCACCGTCATCAATTGCAGTTTCATTGAAATCCGTTTGGTTAAACACACGGGTGATTTGGCATGGCCAATGTTAAGCTCCAATTCAAAAAAAGTAAACACTAAAATTTTGCCCATCTCTCAGGATATACCATTGTGTATATGATCCATTGATCCTCTAAGTATAATCCTTTCATTCATTCATTCATTCATCTTCCGAGCCGCTTGATCCTCATTAGGGTCGCGGGGGGTGCTGGAGCCTATCCCAGCCGTCTTCGGGCAGTAGGCGGGGGACACCCTGAATCGGTTGCCAGCCAATCGCAGGGCACACAGAAACGAACAACCACTCACACTCACACCTAGGGACAATTTAGAGTGTTCAATCAGCCTGCCACGCATGTTTTTGGAATGTGGGAGGAAACCGGAGCACCCGGAGAAAACCCACGCAGGCCCGGGGAGAACATGCAAACTCCACACAGGGAGGCTGGAGCTGGAATCGAACCCGGTACCTCTGCACTGTGAAGCCGACGTGCTAACCACTGGACTACCGGGCCGCCCTAAGTATAATCAAATAGCATAATTCTAATTGCACTATTAGTATAATATTATTATCGTACGTACGTTCCATCACTGCTGAGAACCACAACATGTTTGTTTCGAACTCTGCGTGTCTTTCTTCAGCACAGTGGGCCTCACCACGTCGACGTCACGATGTAAGTGATCGATAACGTCCGTGAGAATGCTGGGAGCCGCGTAGAAGTCAATCAAAAAGTATGATCCTCGGCGGTGTCTCTGGTTGTGTTTGGTCATCACATAAGGCAAGAGTCTCTCTCCAAGATTCTCCATGTCTCTCACCACAGCCCCCCGCACCATTAAAGTTTCCACTGTCCGCCGGAGAGCCGCTGCCGTCTCCGGCCGTTGCATCGCCTTCAGGATAAGCGCCAATTCGTAGCGTGGCATTGTTTGAGTGGGACAAGATGTAAAGAATTAACGCGAAAAGATGGATTGATGGTCAATTGGTAGCTGCCATTTCCAGAATCCTTGCAAAGTCGACGATCATAGGACACGGGGGGAAAGGGTTTACGCTGTGACGTATAAAACCCGCGCCTGCATTTGTAATTTGATTTTTTTAAAATATTTTAAGAAGACATCACTGACCTTCTCTGCTATATATTATTTTTGGAAATAAACTTCTGGTATGAAAACAAAATTGATTGATTTTATAAGAACGAAAGAGAGCTATCAATACACGACCTGTGACCCCTGCACGATGTGAGTCGCGCATGTGTCGAAGGTCGGCCATTTTTGAAAGGTAACTACAGCAAATACACTTAGACAAAATACGATTTTATGAACAGCGCAATCAGCGGTGCAGAGCCCCTACGTTCTAATATATGATAAGCTCTAAAATTACTTCTATCAGACGAGTACACAAAACAAAGTCGAGTTTGAATGAGGAGGTAACACCCAACTCTACTTTTTTTTTAGAAATGCCCTGCCCGAAGTCAGCTGGGATAGGTTCCAGCACGGCCACGACCTCCGTTCGTAAAAGCACAATCGGAAATGGATGGATGGTGTTTACAAACGCGCACTGCAATTTTGTTTATATTTGCCAAGTTTGACTCAATCGGAAATGGATGGATGGTGTTTACAAACGCGCACTGCAATTTTGTTTATATTTGCCAAGTTTGACTCAGTGTAATTGCCGTAGTCAGTGATTTATTGACTAATCGTCTGCGCATGCGCGACTCTCAGGTCGTCTACTGACAAGCTATCATACTATTTGTTGTCTTCACAATGCGCAAGCGCATGTGCTGAAGCGTTTTAGGTCACTTCCCTCCATTTCCAGCGTGGTAAAGATGGCGGCGCACAAGTCGGTCCCGAGCGATTTGTACAAATGTGTCTACTCGTTTCTGCTGGAGAACAAGTTCACCAAGGCAGCTCGGCAGTTTGTCAAGCAGATTAAAGTGGTAAGTATATCACGGTGTCAGACAGGTGATCGGTGGCGTATTATGAGAAACTGTAGGCAGACCATTGCGCCGATATGGGAAGTTAGCACGTGGATTACGTACTGGGTCCCAACCTACCACTTGCACGTTGCTCGTGTAGTCTGAATTGTTCCACTTCATCTTCTGCAAAACTAGATTTGTACAGCGTTCTAAGTTCAGGGAACTCACCCGCTTGTGTTTGTGCATGTGTTTGTATTACTAGAGTCCACAGGATCCAAATGAAGAACGTCTTCTCAATATCTACGATTTTTGGGTGAAGTGAGTTGTTCATATTTGAAATCTTGCAATTTTAGAAGTGATGCGTTGTACGGTTCAGTTTTAAAACATTTCAAGCGTGCATGATTTAACATCCAACCTTTACCGAACCAAGGCGCATAGTTTCAATTGAAAGTTGAAACAATTACATTTCGATCAATTCCCCAGCCTTAGTCTATTGAAGGTTCTCTAAATGGGCTTGTTGCATATAAGACGTCGTCATATCCTTTGCGGATATACCGTTTACCCTTTTCTGGTTTCGACAGCCATTATTCTATTAAGAAAAACAAACACAAAAAACGATTCCCAAGAGCAACACAAACGATAATATTTTTTTTCAATGTTCACATCGTTACTCGAAATAAACAGTGGGCCATTTGGTTGAATTTCAGTATTTTTGTTGGGTTTAATTCATTGATGGCGTTTCTTCATCTGTGTTTGAGATGTCCTGTTGCATTGGCAGTCCTGTAATGTTATTTGTACACCGTCAAAAGTGATTTATTCACGGTTATGTGCAGCAGGGCTGGATCAATGTCCCCTGCAAATAACAGGTGTTCTCTGTAAACAACTAGATTCTCAAAAAACGACTAACTTGCTTAGTTGTAATCAGGTACATTCAAAGATTCATGGACAACAATTATATTTTGTCATTAAAATGTAATGTGTAAAAAAACAATTACTTGAAATTATATCTGTGGCATATACCTGTGAAATTTTAACACTTTATATCTGCGCGCACTTAGATCACCCCAATCTCGGAAACGCAAAGAGATTACTGACAAGACTGAAGCCGCTAGCTCAGTAGCCAAGAAGGCAAAAACCAGTAAAGAGAGTTCCAGCAGTGAGGCATCCAGCACTGAGGAGGATGAAGCCAGTGCAAAAGTAAAGAAGGCTACTCCTGCTGGTAATATCGCAGAACTATTTGAATTGTTGATTTGTATATTTTGGAACCATTACAAGACTGTTTCCCTTTCAACAGCCAAGGCAGTACCTGTGAAGGCAGTGGCTACTAAACCAGTGCCCAAAAAAGCTGCATCCAGCAGCAGTAAAAAATCGAGTGACTCTAAAGAAAAGAAGGCTCCTGCTAAGGTAAGAGCCATTTAGTGCATAACGAAAAAAATTTTTTTGTTTTTAATCATTGAATCATTTTGCTTCATCCAGGCTCCTGTAAAGCCTGCAACAACTGTAAGTGGAACAAGGAAGAAAGACAGTAGTTCTAGCAGTGAAGAATCAGACTCTGAAGAGGAGCAACCTACCAAAACTCCATCAAGTGAGTGCCGTTGTCACTTTTTCGTGGAATATTACATGTTCTTCTGAATGCATATCATCCCATATTTCATTCTGAATGACAGAGACAGTGGCTACCACCAAGGCCAAAGCTCCTATCCCCGCTTCTGGTGCATCTAAGAAAAAACAAGAGGGCAGCAGTGAAGAAAGTTCCTCTGAGGATGAAGAACCAGCCAAGGTAAACAAACTGACATTTATTAACCAGCATTTATGCTGCAGATCAAAGTAACGCAAAGTTTCCGATTCATTAGCTACAATATATCTGGTATGTACGTTTACTGGTTTCCTCAAACAACCTACATGCACACACAACTCAAGTGGTGGTAAATATCAGCTGGAGGACATGCCATGAACACGAGTGACGTGTACCATCGCAAAAAAAATTAAGTTATTAAATATACACGTGTGGGTGTGTTTTTGTTGTGCGTTTAGTTTTCCAATAAATTCCAACTATGGTGTCATGAAACAATTGAAATCCCATTTGAATCCATTTGTGAAAATCCAGCCTTTATGTGGTCAAAAATCAAGAGGTTTAGTTTTATCTTTTGTGATGCATTTGCACGCTCGGCTCAGGTCAAACCTGCCCAAGGGAAAGCGGTTGCTGCAGATTCGAGCAGTGAGGACTCATCCTCTGAAGATGAGGCTCCACCCATCAAGAAACCCAAATCAGGTTTGTTTTCATTATTAAAAATAATGTCACATTCACAACTTAACTTGATGGTGTGGAGTTTTTGACTAAAACCCATCTACTCTCAGCAATAGGAACAGACCTGCTGCATGTACCATCATTACTATTGCCAAGTCGAAAAATGACTGAAGTTGTTTAAACTCTGGCCCGGAGAGGGCAGCACTACTTGTCATCAGTTTGTCACAGGACTTCACTAATATTACCTTTGATTTCACCAAAATGTTTTTTTCCCGCAACATATTCTTACAAATACTTTTAATGTGAAAATGCTAAACCCTGATCACCATATTTTACTTTCCCGTATTTGCTTGGTTCTCACCTTTGTATATGATCTCTGTATCTGTGTTTTGTTGTCGTAATCCTTTTGACTTTTATCTCTATAGGGATGTACAGTGCAGTCCCACCTCCCGCTACAGTCCAGAAAGCAGCGGCTCCAGCAGCAATCAGTAAGGCCAAGGATGATGACTCAGACAGCAGTGATGACAGCAGTGATGAGGATGAAGGAAAGAAAATAGCTGGTAAGACATCTCTAATTTTGTATTAACTGGGCATCTGAAGTTTTGTTGTCTTGTGTCCAACAACATCATGTCTCGTGCAGCTAAACCAGTGCCGATAAAGGAGACCGCACCTAGAAAATTTTTGAAGAAGCCTGCTGCTAAGAAAGAATCCAGTTCTGACAGCTCAGGTAGCAAACATTGTACTGGAGTTATCCCTTATAGTCTCAACAAAGCCAGTTCCTTGTATTGCTGTATAACTGTCATTTTAGATTCAAGTTCAGATGAAGAGGAGACCAAAAAGCCCGCACCCAAGGTCACACCAGCAAAAGCGGCCCCAGTCAAACGGGCCCCAGCAAAAAAGGATGATTCCTCAAGCTCAGGCAAGCAGCAGCAGATTTTGACTTGCTTTTTTATTTTCTTTGTGAAACTCCTTTGACGTGCCCATTGACTTCATGCGTCAGAATGACTAGTTTTACCAATAACTGTTGAAAGTGCATTTGTACATGTAGCGCTTGTAACAATATTGTTTGTCATCTTAACATTTAGACAGCAGCTCAGACGATGAAGCTCCAGCAAAGCCTGCCACTAAACCTGCAGCACCATCAACACCATCTGCCGCTTCAAAAGCGGCAGCTGAGAGCAGTTCTGACTCCACATCTGATGAGGAAGAAGCAGCCAAGCCCGCAAAGACTGGCGTTTCTGCTGCCAAAGCCACCACCCCATCTTCTAAGCCCACAACTCTTGCCAAAAAGTCTGCTGCAGCAGCTAAAAGCAGTTCAGACTCTGACTCCTCGTCTGAAGAGGAGAAACCAGTGAAAATGAAGCCGGCAACCACAAAACCTACAGTGCCAGCTTCAAAAGCTGCTACTCCTGTTGCAAAAGGCGCCAAAGGAAAGACGGCAGCAAAAAGCAGCTCTGAGTCAGACTCCTCATCTGAAGATGAAGAGCCTGCAAAAGCCAAGGCACCTACAAGTAAACCCTCCACCCCTGCCGGGAAGGCTGCAACCCCCTCAAAGGCTGCTGCAGCCGAAAGCAGCTCCGAGTCAGACTCTTCATCTGAAGATGAAGAGCCTGCAAAAGCCAAGGCACGTACAAGTAAACCCTCCACCCCTGCCGCTAAGGCTGCAAACCCCTCAAAGGCTGCTGCAGCCGAAAGCAGCTCTGAGTCAGACTCTTCATCTGAAGATGAAGAGCCTGCAAAAGCCAAGGCACCTACAAGTAAACCTTCCAACCCTGCCGGGAAGGCTGCAACCCCCTCAAAGGCTGCAGCAGCAGAAAGCAGCTCTGACTCAGATTCTTCAACTGAAGATGAAGAACCAGTCAAAGCAAAATCAACACCTGCTAAAGCTGCCACCCCAGCTTCAAAGGCTGTCACCCCGGTAACAAAAGCTGCTCCTCCACCAAAGAGCAGCTCTGAGTCAGACTCTTCATCTGAGGAGGAAGAACCTGCTAAAGCTAAGCCAGCTACAAGTAAGCCTGCCACTCCTGCTGCAAAGACGGATGCTGCAGAAAGTAGTTCAGACTCTGACTCCTCATCCGAAGATGAGACGGAGAAAGCGAAGCCAGCAACGGGGAAACCTGCTGCCAAGGCTGCCACTCCTGCTTCCAAGGCTGCCACTCCTGCTTCTAAGGCTGCCACTCCTGCTTCTAAGGCTGCCACTCCTGCTTCTAAGGCTGCCACCCCTGCAGCAGAAAGCAGCTCAGAGTCTGACTCTTCGTCCGAGGAAGAGGACGAACCTCCTAAAGCCAAGCCCGCTGCAACTAAAGCGGCTGCTCCTCCAGCAAAGGCTGCAGCAGCCCATGCAGAGAGCAGTTCAGACGATGACTCTTCTGAAGAGGAAGCCCAAGCAAAGGCAAAACCTGTGGCCAAGAAGGCAGCCGTGGTGGCTAAATCTGCAGCTTCAAAAGCAGCTCCAGCGAAGGCCAAGGAGAGCAGCTCCGACTCGGACGACAGCTCAGACTCCGAGACGCAGACCAAGAGCACCCCTGCTAAGGCTGCCGCCGCCAACGGCACCGCTACCAAAGCTGCATCGGCTAAACCCGCAGAGTCATCAGACAGTGATAGCAGTTCGGAGGAGGAGGAGGCCACTTCCACCCCTGCTCATTCAACCAAGGCGACTAAAGCTAAAAACAAAAGCAGTTCCTCAGACAGCTCAGATGATGAAGATGAGGCG
Organism: Hippocampus zosterae; assembly: GCF_025434085.1. NCBI lineage: Eukaryota > Metazoa > Chordata > Actinopteri > Syngnathiformes > Syngnathidae > Hippocampus > Hippocampus zosterae. The sequence goes on along the minus strand of NC_067461.1, from coordinate 12,625,961 downwards.
CCAGCAAAGGCTGTCACCACCCCCAAGGCCAATGGTAAGTGAGGACTGATCTCAAACTGCGGGCGAAGTAGTGAATGACAAGTGAAATAACAAGAAACGGTTTCCTTTTGAATGGCGCAGGCACCAATGGAAAGCAAAAGCAAGAGACAAAGACTCCAAAATCAAAAAAAGCAACTACTACACCACAAACTTTTCCCAAAGCCAACAAGGTAGAGAAACAACTCACACATGCATACATTCAAACTTGCAGACAGTACAGCTCAGTACACATTACTGTTGCAGAACCTCTGTCGCTCATTGTCACATGAGGCAAAATCGCTGACGGGCTTCACCACCACCACCCAGCCTTTGGAAACCTGTTTGTTACGTGTTAGGGAGATGCAGGGGATGCGCCGATTTCTATACAAGTCCCCCGGATATGCTGTCTTGTAGCCCGTTTCACAGCGAAGGTGGGAGTCGGTCGCCAATCAAATACCAGAGTGGCCATGAGTGTCGTACTGCAGAGGCGCCTGTATTGATGGCACTTGTTAAAACTCAACGCAAGAATCTTTTCGCTCTCGGTTGCGCCTCACACAGCCGTATGCCGCTACGCATACAGACCTCCACATTTCTCACCTGCATTGCTCTCTTCAAGCAGCATGCCCCCTTCTCACGCGTGTCCACTCAAACTGCAAATGGCTCATGAATATTCAACATGAGCGTTCAGTAATATTATTGGTCGGATGTGACAGCTTGAAGCTCACAGTAAATTTTTTAAATAAACTGCCACAGATTTGGGGGAAAACTAGCCATGTGTTCTCCGAAAATTACGTTTTTCACTTTGCACAAAACTGTTATGAGGTCCTAAAAAACAGTGATGTGTTTGCAGTCTTCTAACATCCCTTTCCGAAGAATAAAGGAGGAAGATGTCGCCGTGGACCCCCGCCTTGCAGACAACTCTTTCGATGCTAAGGTAAACTAAAGCTCATGGACGTGTGACCGACTCCTTTGTAGGTTGCTGGCAATATGGCGTGAATTCTCGTTTTCAGAAGGGTTCCAATGGCGATTGGGGCCAGAAAGCCAACGAAACTCTCCGCTTTACCAAAGGCAAATCGTTTCGCCACGAAAAGACGAAGAAGAAGAGAGGAAGCTACCGAGGTGGCACCATCAACACCTCGGTCAACTCGATCAAGTTTGACAGTGACTGAGGACCTTTCCCTCCCTCTGAACTCAACATCACCTGCGTGACGCGGGCCCTCACATCCAGTGGCTACTTTGACCGATAACATTTAGTTTGAAAGTAGCAATTAAGAGGGGATTCACCGTGAAAGACACAAGGATGACAAATGACCGCTTATAGCCACAATGTGGCTTAAGGCCATCAGTCCAGACTGTCAAGGAAACCACGTCACCAAATATGACCTGTCTGGTACGTTTTTCCATGTATGCATTGCAGCCACCCAGTCCACTTTGATAATTAATTGCAGATTGATTATATACATCCGTCAACCTATGGTAATAATGGAGACTGTTCTTTTTTTTCCTGAGACATAATTTTGCTGAGGACATAAATATGTTTTATGGTTTGTATTTATTGTGTATTAGTCCATTTCACTAATTAGACTAAATTTTCATTGTTCCATACAAGCCATTTTGCGGTGAAATGTAGTTAAAATTCATCCTTTTATTTCTCCTGTTATTAGGTAGCAATGTTGCCAAACCGTTTAACTTTTTTCCTTTGGGATTTACTGTACACAAACCATTATTTTACTTTTTCCTGTCATGAACCCCAACATGAATCACAAGATTAACAATATTGTCAAGGCCGGTACTGGTGAATTCAGTTGACACCAGGTGGCACACTAACACCTTTATCCAACTATCCATCTACTCAACAGTTTAAAATCCTCACGAGGGTTGGGCGTGCTGGAGCCTATTTTAGCAGTTGATACAATTGTCAACAAGAGTTTCACTTTTGTTGTGACATTTCAAGATTGTCTTTTTTCTATGTGGACAATAAAGTGGAGTAAAATTTATACTTTAGAATGCCATATTATGCCAAGTTACCCGTATAAGACTGATGCCATATTAAATTCACCAATCTACAGATTTTTCTCTCTTTACTATAGAACTTCATACTAAATAGGGGGTTTGGTTTTTTGAATGGATTAATTGCAAGCAGACAATGTACATTAACTGAATATTATGTGAACTTGCTGACACTGAACAATAAGATTAATATTTTTGGCTGCTGTTATTTCATTTGTCCATGGTGAACCTTTGAAACCCGATTCAAGTGAACATAATTGCTGACTGAGAAGTGAAAATCAGATACTTAACTTTAAGAACAGAGCACTGTAAAAAATGTGCTGTAAATAAGAACTTTTTTCTAGCCTTAAAGGTTAATCTTACTCAGTGCTGTATATAAGTGTAATAAAACTCAGTAAGAGTAATTGGGGGGGGGGAAAGCAGTCCCACTCAAATGCAACCATCCAAGTTATCAATACAAATCCTTAATTTGAATAACAAAGTGTTTCAGTGAGCAATATATTACTTCAAAGAAGGCATACTTTTTAAAATGACATGGAAAAAACCCATTGAAATGGTAAAGAGAGCTTGGGACTAACTACAAAGACGCTAACAGACTCTGATATTCATTTTGTACATTGGCTAAATACGTTTATAACAAAAGGTCACATGCCATCCAATGCTGCACTGAAGATAGCCACAACATATTTTTGTATATTTCACAATTGTACAAATGTGTGGTGCAACCCTTACACGCGCACACTGCATGCTTGATGAGACTCCCTCAAGGCTGCAGTCCTTGAAACTGTTGAAAAGAAAAATGTCTCTAATGGCATTGTTCCTCCCACTCGCGCATCACGTAGGGTCTCCCAATTATGTCTTTGGCATGGCAAAGTCCCAGGCGGTGTCCTGAGCACACTTCCACATGGCGCGCACCAACCGAGTGAAGCCCATGTCTTTCGGTTTTTCCAGCCCACGCATAAGCCGCTGCTTCATAATGGCGATGAACTCCTTATTACTGAGCTCGCCGTTCCCTGAAGAAGGGGGTTGGGGGGAGTGCTTGTGAGGGAGAAGAAATATAACAAGATGACTGCTTACACAAGAGTTACCTACCATCACAGTCGAACAGGGCGAAGACCACGTCGCACACGTGATCCGACAACTCCACCTTGGCTACAGTGCGGGCCACCTGTTTCATGGTAACTGGGAGAGGGAGAACCACAGACCAGGAAACTCATTAGTGGAGAAACATAGCAGCGTGCGGTGGACACGTCATTGGCAAAAACTGCAAGTCTTTGCCTTTGGATCAGTCGCTGTGGAGTGTCACTTGCAGTGAGCACAGTCCAATGGAAATGGAAATGAGGAAGAAAGGCTGACAGCATCAGCGGGTAGAACTGAGAACCACTCTGACTGAGAGGATGACGGAGGGGGAGGGGGGGGATATGAAAACAGAAACCAAGGAGGTGGGAGGGGGCTGGGGGAGCCCCAGGCAGAAAATGTTGAAAATCTTTTTAATCTCAGCGATATTGATGAGTACACCTCAAACGCGCATAAAATGGAAGCACGGGAATGATGGCATATGAAAGAGGGAGGATAGGAAGAAAAGGTTTGCCATCAAATTAATAAAAAATATTCTTTTTAAAGTCCACCTGCAAGAGAGACAATGACTGTTAGGAATCACTGTCGAGCCACTACAATAAAGTGCTCCATATAGCGAGCTCCGCATTTGTAGTCCTGTTCCAAAGTGTGGTCAATATAGGTGATTCCCGATGATAGTACAGTACACTCAATATACCCCATAATGCATCTTGAAAAGTAGTACATAACCAATGCTGGCAACAAAAAAAAAGCAATATTGCATGATGCATTGCTTCAATAAAAGAAAAAAATATTTGTTTCTTTATCATAAGTACAGCAACACATCACAACACAGATGGCTTTGTTTGTATTCATTATTCTTGATCCCCTGAAGGGAAATGCAGATGTTGCAGCAGTTTCAAATCCATAATATCAAAAATGACCGCTGACCAACTAACTGTGCCAAAATGCATATGATAAAAAAAATCCACACCTTGCTTAGGAGGCAAAGTAACGCTGTGTGTTCATGTGAGTGCGTGTATACCGCCAGGCCACGATACAATCACCGGCACAATCGAATGAACGCCAATACAGTTTACGAGCTGTTAAAACATAATGCCTCGGCAGCGATAGAAATACTGAGCTATTAGTTTAACAATGTTTAATATTGGTTGCAACAGTGCACTGCGTCACACTGAAAATTGTGACACGGTATCATAACTTTCTAAATTGTCAGTCAAAACTGAGCATCGTTTTCACAAAAGCAGATTTTAGAAATAACTCTTATTGAGTGGGATTACATAGTGCTGGAGGATTTACGACTCTGCAAGTCGAAGGAAATGAAAGTTATTTGGAGCCAAGGTCAGAGGGAAAGTGGCATTACCTTTATCTATGGACGCTCCGGCCATGTGGTAGAAACTCAGCGCTGTGTCCACATCATTGACATTCTTCAGGAAGGTGAAGAAATTTTCCACCTCCTCAAACGTGATGCCCTGCACCGAGGAGGAGGGAAAAACAAGGCCGAAATGAACGAAAAATAATTGTAAACCTCGACAACATGTAACCCAGTCATGACCGGGTCACGGCAAAAATAACACAAAGGTCATTCAAATATTGCCGAAACGCAGTGAGCACGATTGCGGTTCAGCAGTGTGACACAAATGGGCAGAGGCATTGGACATGCATGGATGAACGCTGTGCTGTGGAGTGTCAGCAGAACAGGCCCATATTCATAATCCAACATGACTGTCACACCGCCAAACTGCCCATTTGCAAATTAAAACAGCTTTTTTCAAACATGTTTTTGACTACTCATTTGCAAAGAAAAATAAAGCTTTTTCAAAACAAACTATTTTCTTCCTTTCCCTCTCTTTTTTTTGTAATCGACGTTGTTTTTGACCAATCGCACTGGCATTACCCAGCTCAGCTTATCTGGAGCACAAAAGCTCTAAGTTATTCACGTGATGTATGCCATCTTGAAAGAGGACGTGACGGGACACATTTTATTGCGACACCAGTGGGGGTGTCAAATCCTTAAGCACAGCCCTCCATAGCCTGCCTTACAGGGCTCATTACTGTGAAGAGTAACCAGCATGAAACCACAGTACTGTACATGGAACATGCTGGGAATGGGGAGTTGAGTGTGCACATTCAAAACTTGCCTTCAAGGCTTAGAATATTTTAGATCTTGTCCCTCCCTCTTCTCTCAGCAAAGTCAATGCAGGCACTTTAAACTTCAAAATCCGAGTCAGTGTGAGAATGGCTCACAGAAGTCAAGTTAAATGCCCCTTATACTACAACCCTCAAGTCAGTCTGACATTCAGTGTGGAATAGAATAAAGACTTGGAAAAAAATTGGGGGCGGGGTCAACTAGCACTTGCACCTGAGTATGTTCTGCGTGTGCTCATATGACAGAGATGATACGAATGACAAAAACGAGGAACAAAGGGAATACTGGCTAGGTGGATAACCTTGATGTGTATCAGCTCCCTAAAATGATCTCCTGTGCACACTCAAAAATCCCCCTCAGGCCCACACGCTTCCACACATGCTTGCACGTAGGGCAATTAGTGAATACCCCAGCAAGGGCCAATCGTTTAAGAGTTCAATACATACACACACACACACCCACATCATTCTACCTGTGCATCCTTAAACATCTTCTTCAATCCCTTCTGCATCTGCTTGAGTTTACGGGACTGAACTCCGCTGTAAGCCAGCAGCATACCGCCAAACTGTCTCTCGGAGATTCGGCCGTCCACTGGATCATTGCGCTCGAACTGGAAGGGGGAAGCGCGATAGAGACTGATAAGAACTGATTGTGGTTGCACGAGAACAAACAAATTAATAGGCTGGCGCAGAATGATGAGGAAACAGTAAATTCTGGTGTCAGACATCAAGTTGACTCAGGCACGGGTATGGAACGGTTTTAAATGTCACTGTGGTTTTTTCTCAGCGTTCCAGCGAAGCTTGTGTACGCGGGAGTGGACCATGGCTCTGTCAGGTGAATCCTGGCGATTTATATCTGTGGCAGCTTGACAGGCACACAGCAGACTTCCTTCTTTGCCTCTGAATATGCCGACCTCTCAAAATGCTAATTCGTACCACAAGGGGGAGCTTGTTACTATGCAAATGATGAGCCAGACAGGAGCACTAGAGGGGCTGATCATTCATACCCCAATGAAGCATCTACCAAGGCTCTCTGACGGGAAGAAATTAACTGAGATACCTTATTAGAAATTAGATTACCCAAGCTAAATGCCCTTATCTTCCGTGTTTACACCAAATGCAAGGCGGTGTGCTTAAGATGCAGCGGATGCATTACAGGAGATGGTTGAGTTGATCATTTCGACACAACTCATGCTAATTGACAGAATCAGCAGATGCTCGACAACATCAAGCAGTGGCTGTGACTATGAAAGGTGAAGTCTGTCTTCGGCTGTATGGCCAAAAATCTTTCCCCGTGAGCCCATTGACTAAATGGCCCCATGGTGTCATCAAGCTGTAGTACCTCCAGCTTCAGCACATCATGCTGCAGCTTCCTCTGAAACTCCAGGAAGCTGCCGATGGTGAGCTTTCCCTTCAGGTCTTCTCCAAAGAAATAGGTGGTGAGTGCCGAACTGCAGCCGGCTGTTTTGAGAGTGTTGCCTGTGGTGGAGCGATCGCGGTGTCTCATGCCCATGCTCGTTTGAGAGCGAATAATGCTCTGGACCTAAATGGATATAGTGAATGAATAATGACAAATCACACACAAATAACTATGTATACAGAAATGTTATGTAAATATAACAATGTGTGGGTACTTTTACAAGGTTGGGTCGTCATGAAATTATGAAGATGTAAACTTTTTTTATTATGAAATGTAATATAATAAAACATTTTGCCATGTGTATGCAGAGTCAGAAGCTGTAACGTCAAAAGATCCGATCCATATTGCTACAGTTTTGGATTAGGTTTCCATTAATAAGGAAAATGCAAATGATCATATTCAGATTTGACATTGCTGTCAAATGCATAAGGCCAGGTTGATCTATTTGAATAACAGGCGCCTATATTTTGTTCACTTGAACGTAGAACAATTTCTAAAGGAAACTTTCTTTCCTTCTAGCTATTAACAGCTAAAATGACCTCATTACTTTTACTGGAGACAAATGTGTCAGTAAGCCTGCGAGGAGATCTGTGCTCTCAGAGTTCTCTTGTCTTTTGTGCGCTAGCGTGTGACAGGCTTTTTCAATTCATTTTGTTGCTCCCAGGCAAACCTGCTCAAACTCCTCCAGGTCTACTTCTCCATCACCGTTGAGATCAAACATCTTAAAAGCGATCTCGAAGTTCCTCTGGGGGGCTGGAGACCACAAGCAAGCGCACACAAAAGGAAATGCATTCTGCAATCAATAAAGAACTATGGAAATTACACATCACACTTGAATGACCCAGAAGATGGCTAAAAAGTTCAATACCTACTCACATTACATATTGACTGATGCATCTCCCACATTCAGACAACCAGTTTATCAGATGGACGATTGTCTCTGGAGCCAACTATCACCGATGTACGATAATTAAAAAATTTAATTAATACTGCCAACTGCATGTGTTGGTCCTGCATTACAGCATATGAACAATAGGAGTATATATTTCACATTGTATCTTCTGTTATCATTGACACACATCATTAGCTAAAACGGCGATGCCTTGAGATGCTCATTACATTTTTTGTGTGACCTCACCCATAATTCAAACCACCCTTGGTTGTTTTCATAGATGATAAAGCCTGTGAGTATTGTTTTATTGTCTGTCTATATGGGTTGCTCCACCATTTGTTATACCATCACCACCACCGTCAATCCTAATTGTTTGGCTTTCACTGGCTTTTTCTATTATGTGTGTGAATTAAGCTAGCAGGGGCCTCTCTATGCAGGGTTTGATAATGTTGGGTGAGAAGAACAAATCTGCACTTACTGGACAGCACAGTGGTGAGGAAGATGTAATCGGAGAAGGAGATGAGGCCACATTCCCCCAGAGTGTAAAATATGCTGCCTTCATCTGCAAACTTCTCCCTCTCTTGGGCAATCTTCTGCTCATATCACCCCAGGCAAACAAAGGAAAACATATTAAAAGAGTGGACTTTATTCAGAATAGGCCTTACTAGCTCCTCATTGGTGTTTCTATCAGTTTTACACCCATAGCAGGCCATCCTCAAAGACGCCCCCCAAAAAATGAAAATAAATACAAGAGAACCAGTGTGCATTGGACTGAATAGGTTATGAGGAACGAGTGCAATATCAGTCATGCAAGAGCTGCATACACATGAGGCTAGACAGGCAGGTGAGTTTGCTTGGTGATGACAAATAGTTAATGGGTGTACAAACATTATATTCCTGAGGCTGTACTCACAGTGCGACATCGACACAACAAGAGAGGAAACATGACAAGACCGCAGCACAAACATACGAACTATTGATAAAACATCTGGAACACAAACCAAAAGATATTATTACATAAGAGGGGATTTCGGTTTCACACACACACATTTATACATGGGTACACACACATTCACGCACAGAGGTAATTTCAGTTTTTTTCCCGTTAGCATGTGTATAATTACAGCCTTGCATGAGAGTGTGAACTAATCACATGCACACATCGGTCAAGAAACGGCTAAATAGACGGTTTCCCATTAGTAGACCGCTCCACCAAATAAGAGTGGACATAGATGGCGCATGCCTTGGGAAAGGGGGGGGGGGGGGTTCAGGAGTTACACACTAAGCCCGGGTGGAGTTACCTCCGTCTGTAAGAGGTCCATTTCAGAGGAAGAGGAAGGATGAGAAAGAACTGTTAGAGAACAGGCATGGCCTCTGCTGTCTAAAGCAGGGTCTTGAACGATAAAGACACACACACACACGGATATTTATACCGGGCTTTCTTACACAAAGACAAATGCACACACACCTCAACAAAGAAAACATTTGGCATAAAAATAAAATGAAAACCATGGTAATTAATTACCCCCAAAATACAATCCATTTATTATTTGGTAAAGGCCAGTGGAGCTTGAGAAGCGCAAATCCTATCGTGCTACAGCAATATGGCATTGTCCAAAAAATAGTGGAACCTCAACGACAGAGATGTACGAATAGAAACATTTTGAGGCATCCCCTTTGGCTAGGATAACAAAACCAAAGCCATCCCTCACATTACTGACTCCCTCCTCATAATTTCTAGCAGAAGTGGGCACGTCAATAAAATATCTGAACCGCTTTATCACCACAAGTTATTCAGGTTAAAAAAAATAATATACACAGAGAGAGAGAGACGAAATTACCAACTCTGAATGTACGTGTAATTAGCGCAAATGACTGATCCCAACTGACTGTCACGCTCATTACTAGTACTAGTAATAGCGCATTCATTTGACAGCGCGTGCCAACTAATTGGTGTCAACAACACAACTGTCAGAGTAAATCCGAGCTTGCTTCCTGATTGAATCTGTGCTAAACCAGCTCATGTTCATATCAATCCGTATGCATCAAGCTAAGCTTTATGGCTGCAGGAAAATTAGGAGAGCAACTGACTAGAGTCAAGGCACAAATACACTTGTGACAAAGCTGCTGACGATGCTGTCAAATGAATCACTGTTCTATATCACCATGCAATTTACAGGAGGAGGTTGAGAGTTTGGTCAAGGCCAATCTCTTGTTTCCTAGCAGCAAGAGCGCCGCGCCAGACACATTGGAACTTTCAAAAGTCAAATAGCATTATCCGAAAAAATGATTAGTCAATGTGTGTGTTCGAAAGTGTTTAAAAATGTGATCACATAAGATTACTGGTACAAAATATGCTAACCACAGTGAAAGGATTGAGGAATATTTTTGCCATTTGAGTTGTCTTTTTTTTATGTATATTTTATAGAGTAGTTTCACATCTGAAACTCTCATTTGCATTGGTTGAATATATTGAATAATTATAAAATAAAGATGATGTGTAATGTTTAAAAAAAACACTGAAAATTCCACTTACTGTACAGGGAAGCATCTGGATGCTTGTACAGGTTAACTACCGGTAGTTTTACTAGAACTCAAAGTAAACAATCTGGAGACGTAGGCGTATTGCCGACTGACTATACTGTGCCGAAAACATGTATTAATTTTCGAGAAGTGGTTTGACTTTGTTTTATTTAGCTTAGACAGCGGATCAGCTTTTCTTTGAACTTACATGACAGTTTTACGTTTGCATATGACATTTACCTAAACAGTGAAATCTTTGATGATGGTGACAGTTCGAGTCTCAATCAAATGAACTCCCTTTATTTCTATGGGATTTTTTTTTTTTTTAAAGAGAACAAGTTGAAAGTCAACGAGTGTCAGGCAGTGATTTATGTTTGACTATGGATGTTCCACTGCATTATAAAAGTTTTGGGGGAGAATAAAAAGTACTATATTTTTCACATTTATAAGTCACTTTTTTTTGTCATAGTTTGGCTGATCCTATGACTTCTTTTCAAATGCGACCTGTATCTACTGTATTAAAATTAGAGCTCGTACTGGCACCCAAAATCCCCTTTCCCAAGCCATGTTGACTTTCTGTGCATTTCCGCCACTTTCTCCCACTGGCGGTAATGCACCACACGGATATGCCAACCACCCAAAGAAAGTAGAAGAAGAAACAGAAGCAGAGGAGATGAAGTCGAAGATGAAGAACTTGAGTCTTCGTAACTATTGCGTGACCTAACTCTGCTGCCGCCATTCTGCCACAACAAGGATCTACAAAAAGCACAATAACTGACCAGGATTCTAACTTTGGCCACCATGCGATTCAGGATTCTAGTTAAGGTATATGCTTAAGGTTATACTAAAAAGAAAAACTTTTTCTAGCTAGAAGTGGGTGTTTCGTCCATCCCGAACTTGATTGCTGCTGTCAACATGAGGTGCGTTTGGAAATTCACTCTGATCCAGAGGACTACTAAGGCTGTGACTGTGGACATCTAGTCGATCAAGCAGTTCAGATGGAAACAATTCAAGCATGAGCTGCTTTGTTTATAACTTCGGCTGGGTTCCAAAATTAATGGGAAGGGAGAGGCGCTCTGCCTCTTGGAACACACATAGTATTTAAAAAAAATATGTAATTTTTTTCCCTTTAGGACTTCTATACTGGCATTTATTTTTAATACGGAGTACTTTTGTGATGACCTCCATCCAAGCACTCAAGAAAGCAATAGCATTACATGATTACTTAGCTAATACATGGCCTCAAACACTTACATTAGGAATGTCTCTCTGACCTTCATTCATATCCCAGACAAATGTTGGTTGGGCAATGAATGATAAGTGGGGAAAAAATGACCACCGACCACATGAGAGTGGATGCCTGGGTATAGAGAACATATCAACTGTGTCTGGTCCTCAGAGAACTGACAGAACAGGTGTGCAGTTCATAGCTCATGATTATTCTGGGAACACAACTGAAGGGGGATTCTGATGCGGAAAGCTCAAACAACATATTTTGGTTGCTGAGAAATGGCAGCTGCCTCACAAGAGGAAGGCAAGCCCTCAGATGACCATGTGACTCAAAACCTCTTGTAGATCAGGACAGCATATGGCAATAAAGAGAAAAATGGTATACAACTGTTTTTATGAGCTATTCATCGACAGACAGGGGTCACAGGGAGCTGGAAACAGTGAAAGTTGGCGGAACATAGCCATTATATGAAGTCCAAACAGAGGCCGGCTGAAACTTCCTGTGAAATCAGAAGGAGTGAACAAGATAACAGCTTGGATAATAAGAAATTAAATGACGCACGCACACACAATCCCAGTAGCAGGTCTCAACTGACAAACGATGTGACTTTTCATTCAGGAGGCCACAGCGTATAGGGAACAGATTGAACCAATTTTAAAATACAATTCCTGCCTTCAGTGACTTTAAGACCATGCTCTTCAGGCACCATGCAGGAGTGACATCGGAACAATCCAAAAGATGAATTGGTGAAAGCTACCAAGCACATTGACGCAGCCTCCGTGCGAGTTAACAGAGCCATTTACTGCACCCCAAAGCCCCTGTGCTGCCACCATGCGCAGAAGGAGGGCGCCACCACCAGCTACTTTCTGAGGAAGACACTGGTAAAAGGGCATGCTGAGGAAATGGGCATGGGTGCCAAACCAAAGCATGTAGAAAGCTTGAGCTCATAACTCGTTGAAGAGAAATAAAAGGAGACAAAGGAAAAAATTATTTAGAACAAACAAACAAGAGAGGGTGATTGAGTGCAAGGGAACAGCTGTGTTACAATTTCTAAATGGGCGACAAATTGAAAACATTTTCAGTTGATTATATCATCTATCTTAAAAGTAGTCGCTATGGTTTCTTTTGAGGGTCACATTTGAGTCTGTTCTGCGGTAGAAGTCTTCAGGAATTCTAAGAGAAATAAAGTGGAATGTTTAAGCTTGAATAATTTAGTAAGGTTGGTATAGCAGACAGCTGCAAGCACCAGGTTTATACAAAGAGCACTGGGGAAGATCTTTAATATAATGGCCAACACAAAGACTTTTGGGTAGTATAAAGCAGAAACATGAGGTACGAACAACAGCGGCAATGGCTTGTGTGTCACCATCACACATGTGACTGACACCTCTCAATTATTAAAAGAGGCTTTCATGTGATTGACCTGCTCCAGGCCAAACAAAGCTTATAGTGTTCATTTCCCATACCTACATTTGGCAATAGGAAGCTTAATCTCACATGATCTAGTGATTTCCAAAGGCACTTGGGCAAAAACACGATTCTGTTTTGAACAACAATCGTGCAGCCAATTGCTTAAATGAACGTAGATGCACAATTTGGTCATGGACAGATTGTTGTAATAAAATACATGGAAAGAAGAGTTCTATTTAGTTGTTTCCCATGCTACTCTGTTGACTTTGCACAAGGTCACCTCCTACTGACAAAAGTTGTAGTCCAGAAAACTATTCATGAAATCATATTAACAGGTCAGCAATATACCATAATTGGGAGAACAATCTAGCAATTTCAACAGTTGTCAAGTTAATTTGGCTGTACACGTTTGACCATCAATGGGCATATTGTAAACCTCTAATATACAGTATAATGACAGTATTCAGTGATACTGCAATTTGACACAATAACCTTATGAATTTCGGCCATGTGCAGAGATGGTGTTACTCTTGAAATTGCAACATTCCTATTACCATGGCAACCAATGCAAAGATTTAAAAATTTTCTTTGAATTTAAAACGGATGAGTTTGTAAATTATGTCCAGATTTGAATCGCATAGCTTCATTTTTTTCCCTCACAAATGCTGCTATTTTGACATTCAACCATTTTTGGTCATGATGAACGGTAATTAGGTCATAAATGTTCGTTCCCTTAAAAGATTTTTCTGGAACCCATCATCTGATTTTTGACATTTCCAATCGAATTTTGACAGGCTGTCATTTTTGGGAAATTGCTACTTACACTGTTTTTAATCAACTCTGTGCTGTGTGCAAAAGGGAAATTAGGACGTTACTTTTCTAGACTGAATATACACGGTCCTGTCCTGTACAGAAATAAGATTTGATTCACCCTTGCTGAAGTTGCGATAGAGAAATATTGAATGTAAATCATGAGGTGAGCTGTTCCCCTGCACAAACACTGAATATATAGCAGGAAAGAGTGAATAATAAAAAGAGTATAAACAAAAGGGAGAGGCACATGTGGACTAAAAGAACCAAGAGTATCAAGTATTGACTACAATGTGCAGCATTTCATTCAGGTGCACACATGCCGCTGAGCACACACCCCATACCTGCCAGAAGTCCTGAAGAGGGGGAGGGGCAGAAGCAGGGTTGGGGCAAGGGCGGTAGGAGAAGCAAGGAATAGGGGGTAGGAAGGTTTTGAGCGGAGCATGGGGGGAGGCAGATGGAATTATTGGGGAAAAGGGGGGGGGGGGGTCAAGACAGACAAGGTGGAAATTTTGGTTTTGAGGTAGATAGTTAATCACAAGGAGGGGAGGAGAGAAAATGGAGGGATTACTTGTTATGAGTAGGAGACAAAAGCATGACTGAATCAAAAAAAAAAAGTCAACAGCGGGTTACAGTGTTAAATTGTGGTGGCAAAAATCACACCCACATCAACATCACGTTGGGTGGAGAAAACTCCATGATGGGCACAATGACAAACCATGTTCAGCAAAGAAATGAAGAACTGTTAATACTTTTAGAAAGCCCTCTCAGAGCAGCAAAATGAAACACACGGTGACTCAGATTACAAATTAGTTGTTCAGTCACAGTCACACTGGGTGTGTTGTGTTTGCCTTCGATGTAGACTGAACCTGCAAATAAGGGAGGAACGTACTGACGTACACATCACATCCAGACTTGAACTTATTCCACTTAAGGTTGGCAAAAATAGTGCCTAAGTTGCAAATCTTGTACTTGTTTTAATTGTGTTTTATATCAAATGGCACCTGAGACAGAGCGACTCGTTTTAGCGCAATATTTTACTTGTCAGCCAATGATGAAAGCCTTTATCAGGGTAGCCCAGCTGAAAATTTCCCTTCACTCTCAAGCGACAATGCTTCAGGACACACACAAGGCAATAGCCGTTTCATCTACGCTTAATGTGGGCAAAAAATAAATTTTAAAAAAGGGCAGGCAGACTCAGCTGGGAGCCCTTTGGCCACACTGGAGGGAGATTCGCTGAGACAACGAAAGCTAAATGGAGTATCAGACAAATGCACGTGGACAGAAATTTGGCAAGTAAATAAAGGCAACAAATGGCCTGCAAAAGGGACAAACACGGCTAAACAATGAGAATAATGTATATGCCGAGTGTTGCACAAACTACAGAACTTTCTTTTCAGTGAAGATTCGCTCAAATTCCTTTGGGTATTTATAAGAGGAACATTTGACAGGGTTGACTGGAAAATACATTGAAAGAATAAAAGCAACATGCACTTGAATGTTGTTGAATTTTTAATTTGAATGTTTCGGTGACTGGTATTGACAGCCTTACTGAGTCCTCACTAGCATGAAATAAGGTCAGTATCGGCCAGGTAACGATACCTGATATCAGTACTCGCCTATTCCTATTCTTTATCACAAAGAATCCGAATCTTACCTTTCCATCATAGCGTTTCACCACAAATTGATCAAGCCCAAGATCTGAAAAAAGCAAACAAATACAGAGTCACGTGAGACACCCTAGTTTAAAAAATAAGAATAATAAAATAAAAATCGATGCATTCCAGCACGAGACACAGCAAATGGCAATAATATTATTCATGCTCTGCAGTTCACTGACTTGTGAATGTGAATAATAAGCCTCATCAAAAAGTCATTTCCACTTTGCAATTTTTTTTTTAAGAATCATTGGCCGTCAATAATACAGTTCTTGACTCCAAGGATTGTAAGATGCAAGGAAAATACCAATAAAGAGAAATAGTTTTTTAAAAATATTGATATAATGTCAATCAAGCCGCGTTTTCCATCAGGTTTGTTTCCTGTATTCATTTTTTTTATGACAGTGATCCTGTATTCCTTTCTTTTTTATGACAGTGAATGTTTCATACATCAGAAAGACTGAGGTCACAATTCATATGGAATTTGAATGATTACACACACACACACAAAAAAAAATTGCATTTCAAATGTGAGCCTGAACGAAACCATGCTCACTTCCCACCATGTCCTCTGTTTTTTATTAATAATAATAATAATAATGCATTTTATTTAAAAGCGCATTTCATGCCACCCAAGGACACTGTACAGACAATAAGAAAATACAATGTAAAAATTAGTAAACGAGATATTATAAAAAAACAGGACATAAAATCATAAAAACATAGGAAATGGAAGAGCTATGTGTTGTAGGCAATCCTGAACAGGTGTGTTTTTAGACGGGACTTGAAAGTGGAAAAAGGTGTGCAGTTTGGAAGGTCCGGAGGTAGGTTGTTGGAGCAGCGTGACTGAAGGCTTGGGTTGGTACAGTGTAATATTTACTGTATATGTATGATTTATCTATAATTTACTTTTTTTTTTTTTGGAGGAGCAGGGCAGGATGAAGTCAGCTGCTTACCAGAAGAATTGTGTCCATAAAAGCTATTGGATACACGTACTGTCATGGCATTTGCATCGCATGTTTTACTGAACGCCGTAAATGACAAGCATTTTACACTTGCTTTTTCCTTCTGATCATGAACTCCGCAACCAATCAGACACTTTTATAGCCTTTTTCTAGAAAGCAGGACAAAAAAGGCACACCTCCCTAAATATCTACAGAGCCAAACCCAGGGAGAGGAGAAATGAGAGGGCACAACAGAAAATGAGGCATAAAAGGTCATAAAAAGAGCGAATTTCTGTGATAACATTCAGCGGAGTGGATGGCTGAAAAGTGACTCACTCTCTGGCTGCTTCTCATTTGGTGTGATGGAGCGTATGAAGTCCTGGGGCGTCATGTAGACCTCAGCATCTCCATGCTCACCGATAATCTTCAATGTGGCAAAGTAGCGAAAAATCTTGTCTGGGGTCGAGTAGGCCCGTATTCTATTTTCGTACTCCATCACCTGTCAAACACAGCAAATGGTTCTCATTCGATAGATCACACACTGTGACGAAGTAAGTCACTTTTTTATTCTGTAACCATGTTTGAAATATATATCTCAATAAGAACCTCTGCATAATAAAACTCAGCAAACATGATTCAAAAATACACACAAATAACTCTCAACTACCGGTATATTAGCAGTCGGTGAAAAACAACAGTTTAGTGTGTCGCGGTCATTGGCTCGGTTAATGCTCGTTTTAAAATAGCCACCCCGTTTCTGTAAAATGCTTCAAATTAGAGCAGCAAATTTCTGTTCAGGGATACAAGCAGTTTATTTATTCTATGTGACACTGAATGACTGACTTCCTCAGGTTGCAATACTCTCTGATTTTAATAAGTGACGTTTACTAATATAGAGAAAAAAAGTGTTTTCATGATTAAGTGTTGGTTCACACTATTTATTAGTCATTACATTGGGAAGCAGGAAGGAAGGTTTCCACTTGTTAAACTGAGATATGTTCTCTGGAGGACTGATTCTTTTTGCTTCACATGCCATTATGTAGCATTGGAGGTCAAATCCAAGTAAATTTGGTTATTTACATGAGGATGTGCACCTTTGAAAATGGCAAACCAAAAGGAAATGCATAAAATGCTGTGAAAATCCAACACATACAGTACAAGGAACTGATCTTTCATGGTTAGGTAAATGTTTTATTTGACAACATGAGCAAGGTGTCGACGTCATTTGACATAATTGCAGCTGTTGTGAAAATGCTATTTAAATAAAGATGTATAGTATTGTATTTTACGAATCGCTTTCGGACAAGACCATTTCTGCAACAATTTTTTTGCAATCTGCTGGTAAATGGTGCAGTGAATCCAAAGCTTTTGGATCCTCAACCATTTCAGCAGAATATAAAATGTTTTGCAAAATTTAACCATTGTACCCATAAATCCCCATTCCATTCAGTAATGTGTCCAACAATCAACAAGCTGGAAACAAGACGACCACTTGATCATTTTCTCTGTTGTCCCCCACTCCCTAATTAACAGCCCTGTTGTTTATGATGAATGAAATGCAAGCGGATTACCTCTGTAAAATATTCTGTCAAAACAGCATGATATAGCATATTGAATATTGATTGCTGCAGAACCATTCTTTAAGGGTATCAAACGGGAGAATGGCTGATTGGTAGGATTGGCCAGTTATTGATTACCTTGCGGTCACGGAAGCCAGAGCGTTGCTTCTTTTTTTTCCCTTCGCCACTCTCATTCTTGGCCTCGTCATCACTATTGCTCGCCTCCACTGATTTCTCTGACTCGGAGTCTGAAGCCCTCACAAAATCACCGTCTCCATTTTGTGGCTGGGAATTGCGGACTGATGGCCCTGCATCAGCATACGCTCTAGTTTTCGACAAAAAAGAGATTGGAACCAGATTAAAACCTGCGGGGAATTAATGCGTCATCGGGTGATTAAATACAATATCTATGTGCATTTTACATAGACAGTTGCATTTGTCAGGTATATGATGGACTATGCAGATGAAGATGGATTGGTGTTTAATACAGATGTGATCTAAAAGTGCTATATTGTGTCTTAGAAACGCTAAGCTGTTTAACGCAGGCAACTCCCAGACCACCAACATTAAATTTTTTTGTTGTAAATCACGATTGACAAATTGGAATAATAATGATGAACTGAGACAGTCGATGGTGGGCTGAATAATAAGTTCGTTTAATGAGATACATACAGAACAGTAGCTCGGCTGTCAAACATCTCGTGGCTTCATCCATCATGCTGGCTCTTGCAACACAGTTGCATCACCACTGGGATCTTGAGTTAGCAAATAAATCCCCTCTTGACCACTTTGTCTTGAACACCAGCCTTCTTAGTGATGGAGAACAATCAAAACACTGACACCTTCTACATGGGACTAATCAGGGCCTCAACATGCCACGTGAGGTGGCCACAAGTATTATGAACGTGGCCAGTAACTTGTCATTTCAAAGATTACAACTCTCGCTGTGTCACATGACGTGTGGAAGTCATTTAAATGAGAGAATGCAGAATGAGGAGAAAACAAAAATGAGCAGCCCACTGCGGTGTCGTACGATTTACCTATGAACACTACCTTATTAGGGTGCACCATTTGTAATCGTGTGTTCACATTATTGTATGCATTCATCTGTTTGTTAATTTGCTCAAAAAGTAAAATTGTCCCTTTTTATTGAAATACGTACAACACAAACATTCCATTTGAAATGCTATTGTTTATCGCTAAACTTAATATGTGGGACAAAGACAAATGAGTTATCTTGAAATAATGGTGACAAAATCAGCTTGATCAGGGACCCTCACTTTTAATAACAGAGACTGAAAGAACATTAGTAGAACATTATGTGTTGCTAAGCAACAGAGGGGAATCCCCCGCTGTAAATTTTGTTCATAAGCAAGGTCACGGTGGCAGTTATCTCCCCATGGTTTATTGTGTTCACTAATGTGTGAGAAAATCTGGTAGTTATGATGAAGTTTACGTTAAGGTTTTCGTTGTGAGGAAAATCAGCAAATGGACAATAAACAACATGAAATTGGGACTTTGAAATGTCAACATTAGATGGGTGAAACAGTAAACAGGGTTCGTTTAAATTACAGTCAAACCTCTTTTCGTTTATTTATTTTTTAACAGTGTGATAGTCTCGACTTTGTATGCAGCGATGGCTGTTTGATATGAACTCAGTCCTACCTTTTCCAGAGCAGTCCAGTACTAGCAGTGACACCAGTTACCCCAACCAGAGCTGCCAACATCACTCTCCTTCGTCCAGACCCTCTCACTGCACCACTGTGGTAGCGCCGGGACAAGTGTGATACGCCAACCCACACAGCGGACAGTGCCCGCAAGCGGAACATTCTGCATAGAAGAGTGTGAAGGTGAAACTTGTATTGAACCAAAATTTCATTCCAACTCGGGATATATAATCCTAAAAATTAATTACATATGCAGAAAAATAAATGCATTAATTAAGAAAGGAAAAATAATCAACACTCACATCAACATGCAAATATTAGTCCAAAAAAAAGCATTGAACCCTTGAAGCGTAATGTTACTGTTGATAGCTAAATTTTGAAGTGGGCTGAATTAATCACCATCAGAGGATGCTTTGACAATTGAAAATTTGAAGATCCCTTGTGTAGACGTTTCTATGTATGAAGCATAGTAGAGTACTGAAATGAAGTATCATGCCAAATGTCAATATCCTACTGGCAATGGTTGTCACACTGAAGATGTGATTTATAACGGGCTCTGATTTAAAAAAAAATGCAGAAACACCATTTGGATGGAACTGAACGTCACAAAAATTGTACCTTAGAGCCGAACCATCTAAATAAAAGTTGCTGACCTCAAAGGATTTCACACTGCATGAGCATAAAGTGGTTGCAGCTTCGGTGCCCAGCTAGAGAAGATTTTTTTCATCCCTGTACTGAAAAATGCCAACCATGACACAAATTGGCAGACAGGCATGAATAATAAAGTAGAGTTAGAGGCAAAAAAAACAACAACAATTTTCCGTGAATTGACTGAGCAACCAACTTTGCAACTTTGACAAGGGTCTGCTGAATTGGAAAGTAATTAATTTCGTAAAGCCATACAAGTTGTGAAATGCCTTGTCAGAATATGTTTTTGTTTTTTTAACACCCAAGACAAAAATAATTCAAGCCATTGCCGAAACAACACCAAGTTAGCAGCCAGTCACACCTTGTTTCGGGTAGGCCCAGTGAAGCACGAACAGGTTTCAGCCTTGTCTTCTAGCACGACTAAATACAGCAGTTTGATTTTCAAAAAATAATTTCTAACACGTTTCATGGAATCAATGTAAAGGCCCATGGCAACGAATGTCCTGCATTTTTAACACATGCGGTAGGCCAATTAACAAAAATACCTTATTGGAGGGATGTGAACATCAATGTAGCTTGTCATGATACATTTAATACTCTAAAGGCTAATAATAATAATAATCATCCATTTTCCTTTTGGTGGTCCGATGATGGTTTTCACATAATAAAGAGGAACCCCCAACAGTGAACATATCCTGTATGGTCAAGCGACAATATGTTTGGGGAACTTAACCTCTCCAATGTGAAAACAATACAAACTTTGACACAAACTCTAGGACCTAAGTAGTTAACTTAGAGTAATAGTTGACTCTACGCGCTGGACTTCGGTGTGCCTTCAACGCCGCAATCTTCACTCACTGGCGCCTTTTGCAGCAGAAGGAGAAGCAGATGCTCACTCACCCCTGTGGCGACCAATGGTCAACTCCTGATTCAACGTTGTATCATTTCCAGATGGCAGAGGACTGAAATAGTCTTGTCTTCCAGATACTCAAATGTAACAATTTCACTCCTTCATTCATTGCTGCCAAAAAAACTTTGGACGGCTGCACTGCCACAAAACTTCCTGTCTGTCAGAAGTTTTAATGTTCAAAGGACAGCAAAAAGCGTGTAAATTCCACATTGTGTTTTTAAAAGTTAAAAGGATATTAAAAAGATCTATTTGGCACAGTTTTCCTGCTGAATGTCACTCCCGACACAACACTCAGTGAGAAACAAAACAGCATCATCTGCACGAAAGGAAGCAGCATCTAGCAACACAACCACCAGACATCTCACCTAGCAATACAGTATTCAACGCCCATATTGCCTTTCACCATGAGGATAAGCGGGACAGAGAGTGGATGGTTCTTCTGACTTCAGAATAACGTGATCATCAATTCAAGGTATCATGGTGTTTATTGGTCATAAAACTCATGCAAAATTAGTTACTGAGGGCCCTGTAGCAGCCAGCAATAAAGAATAAAATATTGTAATTAGCAAATTAAAAATAATTAGAAGACAAAACAAGTACTTAGAAACACAAGCAGTTGCATAAAGTAGTAAATGGTAACATAAGTTGTCACAAAAAGCCTGATAAACTAAACCTATTCCAAAAATGACAGTAAGAAGTTGAGTTATCCACTACAACAATAGTTCTGAATTGGTGGGTGAGTGATACAAAAGAACAATAATTTAAACAGTTATTAAGACAAGAGAATTTAAAAACGTGGATCTGGATAAAAATGGACAGAAACACCAATGTGTGATATTAAATGTATACTCCACACAAGAAAGCAGTATCCCGGATTCAAATCCTCAATCTCAGATGGGTGAGGCAGATAGTCGTACTAATTTTAATTCTTCAACGGAAAATTGACTTTGCACTTTATTTTTGTTGCACATCACAAATACAATGCAGTTGTCATGATTCTTGGACAGCATTGTGGTCGAGTGGTGAGCACGTGTTCCTCATAGTTCTGCGGTTCAGAATACAAATCTAGGTTTCGGCCCTCCTGTGTGGAGTTTTCTCTCTGCTTGTATGTATAGTATTTTCAAGAGGTACGCATACTTGCACGCACGTTGCATGCGAGGGGAGTCCCCAGCAAAGCAATGGTCTGTTATTGTTTAAAACTCCAAACTGCAGTATCTTGCAGTTATGCCCAGTTATTTCATTTTAAGATTTATAACGAGACATATACGAATCACAGTTTTCAGAAAACTGCCATGCCAAAAGAATGCAAGTGGACACAATGTTTGACCGCATCATGACGGAGTTAAACTTATGAGCATCATACACAAAAAACACTTGCTGCCATGATGGAAATGGAACCCAGCTCGGTCCACCTGCTACTTGGGTATTGTCGAATGCCAATATGCATTGCGAAACCTCATTTGAGCGTGAGAACTACGCCTTTATTCTCTCATAATATGAACGTAGGTAGAGCTCTGACAGCTAACGCTGGCTAGCTATAGTTCGGTGGCGTTATAAATCGAGGTGTCGTTTCACTCTCACCGTTCGCGAGAGACCTAGAGCAAGGAAGACACGAGGGTACTTACGTGAATGGCAACAAAACACCACTCGGGCAGGAATAAAAACTACCCTCGAAGTTTCAGATTGCGTCTTAAAACTGGAACGTCTGCAGAGAAAACAGATGAGCAGCAGAGGAGCGAGCACACTTCCGTATTTCCATCGAGCGCTGAGAGACGGGGCGGGGCTTCTCCCACGTCTCATCGGTCAACGGACGGGATGGAATCTTATCCAGACACTCATCCAATCTAATTTATCCATCCACCCATGCATCTATTTTCTGATCCTCTTTATCCTCACATGGGTCGCGGGGCATGCCAGAACCCATCCCAGCTGTCTTCGGGCAGTAGGCGGGGTACACCCTGAACCGTTGCCAGCCAACCGCAGGGCACACAGAGACAAACAACCATCCGAGCTCATACTCACACCGAGGGACAATTTCGAGACTGCGATCAGCCACGCATGTTTTGGGAATGTGGGAGGACACCGGAGTACCTGGAGAAAACCCAAGCAGGCACGGGGAGAATGATGCAAGCTCCACACGGGCAGGCCGGAGCCAGGGACGAACCCAGAACCTCTGAACTGTGAGGTCGACGCGCTAACCACTGGACCAACACTTCAAATTTCATTTTCCACAAGTAGCAAGAGCACTTACACTCTGTGGCCATACAAAGGTGGGCATGCAGATACTAAGATATAGATACAAATAAATACATAAAGAAAATAAATAAAAATACGAACTCTGGTAAACGTAGAATTGCATATTAAATTCCTTTACTTAAGTTTTTTAAGTACTGTTCAGGACTGAAGTACAACAGAATGGATTTTTGGTTACTAAAATCAAACTTGAACAGAAACGATGGCAAAAACGTTTTTGGTTACAATTTCTTAAAGCAACACAGTGGTCCAAATTAATTTTCCAGCATTTTATTTATCGTTGTGTAAAAAGAATAAAAGCACTGAAGATCTTAATTAATCAATATCAATTAAAAATAGGCAAAATTATTCTATTCCAGCTGACTTCTGGTAAGAGGCTGGGCACACCCTGGACTGGTTGCCAGCCAAGTGCCGAGCAGGAAGTATGTACAAGATGAGAGAGGAATTTGGTTTCCATTCAAATAGCCAGGAATGGTTAACTTTTATAAAGACAAACAAAGTCACCTTAACATTTTTACATGCATCTAAAAAACGAGTGTCAAACTCATTTTTGTCACGAGCCACTTTGAAGTTATGTCTTCCCTTGGAGGGCCATTATAATAGTGAAACGAAATAAATGCTTAATCTTTTCATTGTACTGTATTATTACTTGTACACAACAAATTGATGCATTACTAGTTTTGAAATCAGTCAACTATAATAGTTTGTTCGATTGTTCAAGTAAGTGTAAACAGGTTAACAAAATTATTGCAAAATCTCATTGTTATTTATTAGACATGACAATTCAACATTTCGGCAAGGATCATTGATGTTGACACATGATTTGCTTTCACGGAGCCCATACAATGATGTGCGGGGCTGGATTTGGCCCCCGGGCCTTGAGTTTCACACCTGTGATCTGAAAGGTCTGGCCAACAGTGTTGTTGTTGCTGTTCTTGTTATTGAAAATTACAGTAGTTTAACAGCCTTTTTATCTTGACAGCTGCACCCTTCATCTTTTTGGGTGTGTTGGGTTTGGGCAGCAGTAGCTTATCTGTAAGGAGGACTTGGGCTTTCGAACCAAAGTATTATGTTACAGTCCTGCTCTAGACGGGGGGGGGGGGGGGGGGCTCCTACCAGTAGTTTTTTTGAAAGAGACGTCAGTCTGCTTCCCAGCTACCAGTGAAGTACTCTTTAGTAAGGCACCATCAACACCTTACCCAGCCCAGCTCATGAGGCACAGTACTGTTTGCACGCTCCTTGCTCTCTGACATCTGTCCTTGAATAAATGCCTGTGTGTGGACTGTTTATCTGAGTGGTGTGCAACAGGAAATATACAGCAGAGCATAAAGCTAAATATCTCCTTGAAGGATTGTAATCCATATTTTAAATTGAATAAAAATGAGCAACAACCACGTGTGGCTGCGACAGGCTTTATCTGGGCTGCCTTTGTGTAGAAATACTACAATGAAACTTGATCCATGCACTTTCTCTGTGCCCTAATGAGAGATGGTTTATCTATAAAGACACATGCTGAAAAGCGGTTTCCAGTTTCAATGAATACGTTGCCATGTGGTGAGCATGAGTCTATGTGTGCACAAGCAGACAAAAAGCAAACACTGCTTTTATGTAGTTTGCCCAGCACATTAAGAATAACATGTATGAAATGTGTGACTTGCTGTGGAGCCATGAGTACAGTGTTGGTAGTTTTTTCAAGTCTGAAATTACTATTGAACATTCATTGTCTTTCATTCAATTCATTTTATACTTCAGTCAGTATACAGTATACATAATGCACAATGCATAGGTAATGCAGTACACAAATGCCCCGCAGAAACAAATCTACCTCTACTTTGTGGAAATTCGCCTATTCATTATAAACACACATATGTCAGAATCAGAATCAGAATCATCTTTATTGGCCAAGTATGTAGAACACACAAGGAATTTGTCTCCGGTATAACACGCTGCACTAGTGACATTTCTAATAATTACAGTATTGGATAATCTTGTGGCACACAGACTTAGTATTGCAGGGGCTCTTGCCCCTGATGGCCCCAACCCATAGAAACGCCACTGGTAGCCTAATGATGCATTGCATTAAATCAAGTTTAAAAGGGAGAAGAAAAAGCTGAGAGCCACGGACAAAATAATACTTATAGTAGCTAGTACAAAAGGATTAAAGTAATAATACTATTCGTTCCTTAGTTTCATAATTCAAGAGCTCCTGTATATTATCTGTTTTCTCCTTTGTCCGACACAGGTGTGGCATATGAATCTCTTGGTCAAAGTTCAGGTTACATTGCACCGAGGAGAGTTTGCCATGCAAAGCACGGGAGTTTTATTTATGTAGCATACACAAGGCAGCTCAATGCGCTTCACACAAAGACAGAGCACCTGTCAGCATTTACAAACAAACCAGTTAACGACATTCAAAAGCAAAGCAGAAAACAAAAGTATAGCTATGATGTGGCTCTGCGATTAAATGAGTTTGCACCCCTGAAAATATTTCGAGTCCTCTATGTGAAAAGTACAATAACAATTGACGTCATTACTTTTACCATCAAGCATTTTAGATTATATATTTTTTATATATTTCTATCTATCTATCTATCTATCTATCTATCTATCTATCTATCTATCTATCTATCTATCTATCTATCTATCTATCTATCTATCTATCTATCTATCTATCTATCTATCTATCTATCTATCTATCTATCTATCTATCTATCTATCTATCTATCTATCTATCTATCTATCTATACAGAAACATAGATATATGGCTGTATATAATATTCAAAGTATTCATTAGAGATTAGAATTGGGTTCCTGCTTTCAAGGTTCATGCAAATAATTTTGCCGTATCCGTAGACCGGCCCCACAAACCATACCCGCCCACCACCAGCACCCCCCTCCTCTTCCTCCTGCACCCTCCCTCCCTCTTCCCCTTTGCGCGTCTCGGTCCGCCCGCAGCAGTCTCCTTCCCCGGCGAGCTTTCACTTCAGAGATGGCTGCGAAAGTGTGCAGATCAGTCTTGCTGTTGTCCCGAAGTGGCGGAGCGGCGATCGGCAGTCTCCCAGCACTCGTCCCCCCTTCTCCGCGGCACCAGCAGCACATCAGACCGGTGAGTCCCAGGACGTGTCCGAGAGAGCGAGCGTTAGAAGGAGGGAGGGAGGGAAGGGAGGGAGTGGGTGAGAGGGACGCGGAGGAACTGGCTGCCCGGAGCGGGGCGCACGGTGACGGCCGGTTGGGCTTGCTACGGAAGTAAAAGCTAACTAGCCTCAAGGTTTCTCGCACAGCTCTCGTCTTGAGATTGCGAAAACGTTGGGACTCATTGTGAATCAGGAAATGCATCTCAATCCGATGTCGCTTGCGAGTTACTATATTTCCACGCAGAGTAGGACGTGGAGCTTTGACAAGGTGGCAATGCAGTTGTTAGAAGCGCCTGCTGATGAAGACCATCATCTGACGAAGCCCCGGCCGCACACTCCTAAACTAGACCTCGTTTCTCCTTTTATCTGGCATCATACACTTCAACTTTGTAGATTTCATTTGCTAGCGTGGAAGTGTTTGTGAACACGTGTCATTTCTTTACGCGTCTTGGAGAGTCTGCTATAAATGTTGAGCGTGTGTTAACGCCTACAGTATGTCTGATGTTCAGTGGGGCAACATCTTTCTTTCCTCTGTATGCTGTGAAACTGCAGCGTGTGAGTGGGATGAGAGTGTAGTTTTTTTGCTGCAGTACCATCAATGCTTGCACACATCTTAAAACGCCTCAGATGTACTCGTGTGCCTGGAATTGACGTAAACATAAACACAGACTTTAAACATGATACTTCACAGTAACATCTTGACATGGATGATGTCAGACGGCCTGCCTGGTGGCTTGCTCCGCTCCCTGCGGGTGTTTCCCCATTCATCTGGGAGATCCATGTGTTTTCCTGCAGGCGGCTGCAGATTTTTATTTAAGTTGTTGGGCAAGAATGCAGTTGTTGCTTATCTTGTTCCTACCTAATATGCTGAAGCTCCTCTTGAAGTTTTTACAACCGCAGTGACCCAATGAGAGAGCAGATGTGCCAACAAGGCTGAAGAATGAGGAAGCATGTGCAGAACTTACTCTCTTCTTCTGTTTGCCTTACATCTGTCTTTACATTTACAATCAGTGCTGATTCCTGCTTAATACTAAATCTGGAGAGTGGGACTTTGTCTTGTGAGTATTGTATACAGAGCTAGTTTGCCAATGTAATTAAGCAGAAAGTAGTACGCGCACTCTGGAGTACATTTGTGTGTTGATGAGCGCAACCTAGTGTGAGATGTCTGGAGCTTGGAGTCAGTTGGGTTACTGTTTACTCCATGCTCTTTGCCAGTGTTTTCATTTCATGTTTGTGTGTTTAACTCTTTGTCATATTTAATGAACAGCTAAAAGTGCATCAGCAACTGATTTGATTTTTTTGTTACTTAACAAGGCTCTAGACCGAGACCAATTTGGGTGCCCAGGCAACCACATTTGGCAATGAGGTTGCACCGGTGCAATCTGGTATTAATAAATTGCTATATTTCACCTTTGTACCAAATGTTTGCTGAACTGCATTTTTTAATGAACCGAGCCGAGTTTGTTATACTTTATATTTTTTCACAATATTTTATTTATTGTTCTACATTTTAATGTCGGTGTATCTGCAGTTCACTTGTAATTCATTTTGGCTGTCAATGCGAAGCACAAAATGGACCAAGCGATGACTTGTAACTCAAAAACCTCCTAAACTGGCACACCCGTACGCCAAGGTAGCAGCACTGTGTACAATTTACTGCTGGGCCTGACTGGAATCTGGGCATGCTTACTGCAAACAAACTGATTTTGATCGACACATTAAATATAGTTTGTGTTCTTACCCACTGTCGCACATTTCCTCATAGATGCAAAGCTTCTGGACCCTAGAGGCTCACGACTAGCGTCCACCAAATTACTATTGAGTCCGCTGTCATATGAAATGCATCTCCCCTAAAGTGTGTCTCAGTAGTTCAATCATTGTGGGTAAACCATCCACCCACAATCTGCTGATCCTCAAAATGGTTGCGGGCATGCTGGAACCCCATCTCAGCTGTCCTGAAAAGAGGTGTGACTGTATTTGTACGAGGATGGTTTCCCCGCCAGCACGGTGGTCAACTGGTTAGCACATCTGTCTCAGAGTGTAGAGCTGCACGGTTCGATTCCAGCTCTGGCCTCCCTGTGTGGAGTTTGCATGTTCTGCCAGTGCCTGTGTTGGTTTTATCCGGGTCCTTCGGCTTCCTCCCACATTCCAAGAACATGTATGGCAGGTTCATGGAACACTCTAAATTGTCCGTGAGTGTGAATTGTTGTTCATCTGTGTGCCTTGCGATTGGCAGGCAGCCAGTTCAGCGTGTACCCCGCCTACTGCCCGATGATAGCTGGGATAGACTCCAGCATGCCCGCGACCCTTATGAGGAGGATAAACGGATTAGAAAATGGATGGATGGATGGATTCTAAACCTATACTGAGTCAATGTACTGCACCTAAAATAGACTGATTAATGGTGAAGGTACAGATATATATTTATTGTTGGTTGCACATACAGATAGCTCATTTTCTGTTTTTGCTATCAACGCTGATGTGTTCATCATTAAAGCTCAGCAGCTTGTGGTTGGGGCCATCAGGTCAACCCCCTCCAGGCTTCTAATCCAATAAATGTAGGAGTAAACTCATTTATCCATGCTGCCTTCACTGACTTAGTGCTGAAGTTATCAAGATGAGTGTGATAAGAGAGTGGCTGTCATCTGGGAGAAGGTGCATCACTTAAATGACTGACAAAGCTGTCTTCAGAAGCTGTCGCTTTACTGTGATCTTGTTCTTGGTGGTCAGTGTGGCGTCGAAGGTATAATTTCATGTTTACATCAATGACTGAGTCCATTTATGAGTACCTTGTGTTTTTTTTAGATAAAACCTGGGCTGAGGTTGTGGGAGGCATGTTTGTATTTTCTTACGAAGAATCACATGGACTCCATTTGTTGTTGGATTTTTTTTTCTTTTGTCATTGTCATTACCCAGAGCAAATCCTACCTTATTAATTGTAAATTTCCCCAGTGTGGGACGAATAAAGGATGTCTTATCTTATCTTATAATTAGGTATCTTGGAAGATCAAAGATCGACTTTGTAGTTGTATCATCGGATTTGCGGCCGCATGTTCTGGACACTCGGGTGAAGAGAGGGGCGGAGCTGTCAACTGATCACCACCTGGTGGTGAGTAGGCTCCGATGGTGGGGGAAGATGCCGGTCCATCCTGGCAGACCCAAACGTATAGTGAGGGTTTGTTGGGAACGTCTGGCGGAATCCCCTGTCAGAAGGAGTTTCAACTCCCATCTCCGACAGAGCTTTTCCCCTGTTCCGGGGGAGGCGGGGGACATTGAGCCCGAGTGGACCATGTTCCGTGCCTCTATTGTTGAGGCGGCCAATCTGAGTTGTGGCCGTAAGGTGGTTGGTGCCTGTCGTGGCGGCAACCCCCGTACTCGCTGGTGGACACCAGCAGTAAAGGGATGCCGTCAAGCTGAAGAAGGAGTCCTATCGAGCCTTTATGGCCTGTCGGACCCCAGAGGCAGCTGACGGGTATCGACTGGCCAAGCAGACCGCGGCTTTGGTGGTCGCCGAGGCAAAAACCCGAGCGTGGGAAGAGTTCGGTGAGGCCATGGAAGCCGACTTCCGGACGGCTTTGAGGAAATTCTGGTCCACCATCCGATGTCTCAGGAGGGGGAAGCAGTGCACCACTAACACTGTGTACAGTGGGGATGGGGCGCTGCTGACTTCGACTCGGGACGCTGTGAGCAGAGTACTTCGAAGACCTCCTCAACTCCACCAACACGCCTTCCTTGGAGGAAGCAGAGCCTGGGGACTCTGAGGTGGGCTCTCCTATCTCTGTGGTTGAAGTCACCGATGTGGTTAAAAGGCTCCTCGGTGGCAAGGCCCCAGGGGTGGATGAGATCTGCCCGGAGTTCCTCAAGACTCTGGATGTTGTGGGGCTGTCCTGGTTGACATGCCTCTGCAACATCGCGTGGTCAACAGGGAGAGTGCCTCTGGATTGGCAGACCGGGGTGGTAGTCCCTCTTTTTAAAAAGGGGGACCGGAGGGTGTGTTCCAACTACAGAGGGATCACACTCCTCAGCCTCCCTGGTAAGGTCTATTCAGGAGTGCTGGAGAGGAGGGTCCGTCAGGAAGTCGAGCCTCAGATTGAGGAGGAGGAGCAGTGTGGTTTTCGTCCCGGCCGTGGAACAGTGGACCAGCTCTACACCCTTAGCACGGTCCTTGAGGGTATGTGGGAATTCGCCCAACCAGTCTACATGTGTTTTGTGGACTTGGAGAAGGCGTTTGACCGTGTCCCTCGGGGAGTTCTGTGGGGGGTGCTTCGTGGGTATGGGGTACCGAACCCCCTGATACGGGCTGTTCGGTCACTATACCACTGATGTCAGAGTTTGGTTCGCATTGCCGGCAGTAAGTCGGAATCGTTTCCAGTGGGGGGTAGGACTCCGCTAAGGCTGCCCTTTGTCGCCGATTCTGTTCATAACTTTTATGGACAGAATTTCTAGGCGCAGCCGAAGCGTTGAGGGGGTCCGTTTTGGGGGCCTCAGTATTGCATCCCTGCTTTTTGCGGATGATGTGGTGCTGTTGGCTCCTTCAAACGGGGCTCTCCAACTCTCACTGGAGCATTTCGCAGCCGAGTGTGAAGCGGTTGGGATGAAAATCAGCACCTCCAAATCTGAAACCATGGTCCTCAGTCGGAAAAGGGTGGAGTGCCCCCTCCGGGTCGGGGAGGAGATCTTGCCCCAAGTGGAGGAGTTCAAGTATCTTGGGGTCTTCGTCACGAGTGGGGTCAAGAGGGAGCGGGAGATCGACAGGCGGATCGGTGCAGCGTCTGCTGTGATGCGGACATTGTATCGGTCTGTCGTGGTGAAGAAGGAGCTGAGCCAAAGGGCGAAGCTCTCAATTTACCGGTCGATCTACATCCCAACCCTCATCTATGGTCACGAGCTATGGGTCGTGACCGAAAGAACGAGATCCCGGATACAAGCGGCCGAAATGAGTTTTCTCCGCAGGGTGTCCGGGCTCTCCCTTAGAGATAAGGTGAGAAGCTCGGTCATCCGGGAGGGGCTCAGAGTCGAGCCGCTTCTCCTCCACATCGAGAGGAGCCGGATGAGGTGGCTTGGGCATCTGATTCGGATGCCTCCTGAGCGCCTCCCTGGTGAGGTGTTCCGGGCATGTCCCACCGGGAGGAGACCCAGAGGAAGACCCAGGACACGCTGGAGAGACTATGTCACCCAGCTGGCCTGGGAACGTCTCGGGATCCCCCGGGGAGAGCTGGAAGAAGTAGCTAGGGAGAGGGAAGTCTGGGCTTCCCTGCTAAAGCTGTTGCCCCCGCGACCTGGCATACGGATAAGCGGTAGATGATGGATGGATGGATGGAAGATCAAAGAGCTAGTTATCTATTGTCATATGCATAGAATAAATTTTAACTTATCATGAAATTCCAAAGCCCTAAAAATCATACAATTTGAAAACCAAACATAATTTCCAAGAAAAACATATGCCCAAATTGGGTGGTTGAATGGTGCAAATGTCACAGCTCAGTGATCCACTAAAGGAGTAACTCCACAATTTAATTGTCTTATTTTGTTTACATTTTTGATTTTGGTCATGTCAACACACCACAGAAGGGCTTGTGATAAGGGGTAGCCATGATTTGCCCAACAAGAAATGTGGGATGATGAGCACAGGATCAAGAAATAGAATCACAACAATCACAAATAGACTCATGCTCACTACGCTCAATATTATATGGCTAATTTGCTTGGCTAATGTTAGAACAATACCTGATTCTGCAGGCTATTGCTTTGCATATACGGTATGTCATGACCCATTGCAATATGGGATTTATTTTGAACAATGATGGTGATGGTGAAAATAAATTAGTATGTATGTATGCTGTTTACAATTCATGATGTTTTGACAGTCCCAGTGATTATTTACCTTTGTTAATCTCAATTTCCATCTCCATTTTTTAATTTGATGTAGAATCATTATCACTTAATGTGAAGTTAAAAGGGCATGAAGAGAGTGAGGGTTCCTTCCGATGATACAGGATTGATCTGAGTCTTCATGGAGAGTTTCATGTATTCACTAGAGGGTCATGAGTAATGTGATGATGTTAGCGATATGGCTGACTGTATACCGTATCCATATTTCCATCTTCTCGCTGACAGGTTTTCTACATTTCCATACAACCTGGTGCTGTTGGCACAACTGCAGAATCTTGAGCAAGTTTGGAAAAGAGGAAGGCAAAAGAATATCACACGTATCCCCATTGCTGTTTCAAACAAGGTTTTGGGAAAACGAGGACTATCTGATATCTTCAGGTTTATGGAAATGATGGTGATTAATGATGGCCTTTGGAGAGAAGTTTTCACAGTGGGCTGCTATAAGTCAGAAGCAGGAAGTAGAGAGGAGACAGCTATTGTGTCCCCAGCCAGCCATGTCAGTTCACTCTACAGCTGTTAGCCTTGTTTCTCAGCACAAAAGCAGTTAATTTTAATTGACAGATTTCTTGAGGATACTGTAGAGTGATAAAATGTTACGTTTGTCAAGTGCAATGAGCCCTGAGTGTTTGTCTTGTGCATCATGGGATCAGCCTCCCATAAAGAAGGCATTGTTGCAGCAACTTTGTATGCTTCATTTTAGCAAGAGCACATATACCGTTAAGGGCTAATGTTTACACCTAAGTACTTGTCAAATTGTGGGCGGTGCCAATGTAATCTTAAGGTGAGTCACGTGTGAAACCCAGAGAACGAACTTTTATCATTTTTTTGGGAGGGTTTTTGTTTGTTTTTTGTTTTTTTGCTCTACTACATCTGTAAATGTAATTGCACTACTACTACACAGTAGATGGAAGTGGTACCCAAATTGTTAGCATGTGTGCAGGGAAGTAGAGCTACACATGTGCACAACCTGACTGATTGACTGTACATTTGTTTACGCAGCCATAGCGGTGGCAGCAGGTGAAGGATTTACAGTGGAGAGCAGTAATAAAATTAGCGTTTATCAGTCAACATTCCATCCATTTGAATTCACATGTCTTTTTGGCAAAAAAAGACAATGAGAAACAAGTGCATTTTGAACAGGTTTGATATAACGGCTCCCTATCAAGCACCAGGAGAGGTTTTTACAACTACTGTATCGCAAAGGCAGGTTGGGAGAACTACAACGGTGAGTCCTTGTGATCATGTAAAGGCGTGTTGTAAAGTTATTAATTGTTTTATTTGTTTCTGTGTTCCAGTGTGCTCCATACATCCAATATGTTGCAAATGTACCTTTTGTCACGCTAAGCAGCTGTCTTCCTGTTGTCCAGTAGTCCTGACCTGGATGTGTTCATTGATAGGCACTTAAAGAAATGAAGAAAGTGCTTTCGCTCCTTCTGCTGCCTCATCGGTATGCACAGTGCAATATTATTCATTCTCCAACTCCTTTTCAGGCAGATCCTGCAATGACTGCATGGCCTCCTGCCACTAAAAACTACTCTTCATAGTGCAAAGGCTGGAGCGGTAATGGATGAGACTATTGTGACTGGTCGGGTCCTCGTTAACATACCGGAAGGCATTACACCCATGAGGTGGTAAATGACTGGTGAACCTCAGCTCTTGGCATAGACTAATTAGCTGACCCATGTTTCTGGGTGGCCCAGCGGTGCCCTAATCAAGTCTGCAAAGGACATTAAATTAGGCCAGTGTGTGTAATGTGGTGATGGATGGAAGCCCCGCTTGGTTACCCCGCATCTCGAGGAGAGCGGGGCTGGTGCTGTGTCAGCTGCCAGCAAGAAAGGTGAGGGTTTTTGTTTGGAAATGAAGGTCATCACCTTCACTCACCCTCAAGTTGTCGCAAATGTCGACGCTCATTCCTGTGACAGCAGTCCACATTTCCAGAATAAGATGCTCTGCTGTCAGTTTTTATGTTTATATCCTTGAAATTGCAGCATAGCTAAAATCACTTGTGATCAAAATCATTTTTCCTTGTTAGTGGTTTTGGGAAAACCTTTGCTGTTTCCACTTTACTCTGTGTGATGTTTCCACCCCCTAGTAAGTGCAAGTGGAAGACACAGCAAACAAACAAATGTAATTTATTCTCAATGGTGGCTGTTCAAGCACAGCATTTGTGCATTCTTGTTGCCAGATTCCTCCACCTTGTTTGCTTCCCACATGTGTCATATTGACAGAGCTATGCCCCCCAAAAACATGAAGATTTGTCTAATTTATGCAGCTAATTATGGATAGAGAGGGTAGGCTTGACCTCTCCTTCATAGAGTATTGATTGTTGGTACCCTTGTTCATGCAAGTTCACCGCCACAAATTAATGCAGGCTAATGGCATAGAAGTAAAAACACCAACACTGGAAACTAGGAGATCCTAAATAGTTGATCTTGGTCTTGTATGAGTAAAACAATCAGTATCTGCTTTTGGCAATAAAACTGTGAGTATAGTCACATTAATCTAGCAGTTAAACGTGGCCTAACTGTTTTTACTTCCCTCTTCCCTTTTGTTGCGGTGTCATCAACCACATCCACCATTATTGTCGGATTTATTTGAACATATGATCAGGTGTGTCCTCCAATGTGCATGAGACAGATCAGCATACAGACTTTCACTGCTGGGTGAAGCCCAGTGGTGTTCTCTTGGCATGTAAATGAGAACTTTGCTGGTCTGAGTTAAACTGGATGAATGTGACACCACTCTTGTGTTGATGGCGTCACGGTTAATGGGAGTGCATGTTTGTTTCCACTTGAGTAGATTCTTTCTCCACAGTGGCTTTGAACTGTACGTTGCGAAGCAGGCTGCCATTTGTTGGTTGGTTGTTTCCTTTCAGCCTGGCCCCCTATTCACTCTGGGTAGTTGGCACCATGTTTGGTCTAGCCATCACTTAGGAGCTTTATTGCTACTTTCTACTTGTGCCTGGAGCGATTAAATAAGGGTGACGATTAAACGTGTCCATTGAAATCGAATTTAAGCAGACGAATAGTCGTCATCAATCTCTGATCAATGCAAATTAAGCAGCTCAAGACATAAAATCAAGATAGAACAACATGACAATGCTTTATAGTGTTTCCCTACTAACTTTTAGAAATGTGATGCAAAGGTACTTTTTGGCCATTCTATCTATGGTTGAAAAAGATTCTTGAGTGTCAACTTTGAACAATGACTGTTTTGGATGAGGGCACCACAATGAGGTTATAATCTCACTTTAGTCCCTCCTGTGTACGTTTACATGTTCTCCCCATTTTGCCACACCTCACAGCGCAAGGTGCAGGAATTAAATATGAGGAGTTTCAGACCAACCTGCCTGTCTGTCTTCCAGGTCCGGGGAAAAATGATGTGATCAGATGTTCACCAAGTGAAATGAAAAGCATGTTTCTTCTCATTTGGGTGTTGAACAACATGACCCTTAAGTCATAGTAATCAGTAAATTTGGAAACTATCTGTTGTGGAGTTTGGCTTTCATAACTAAAATGAAAATAAATTCTAAATGACTCACATCGCCGAACTTTGGCATAAAATGTCGTATCCTCTTTGGAATAAAATGTTCTCCCTTGAGTCATATGAAAGTTAGGTGGGTCTAACAGGATGATTTGATGAATACAATCCTGTCTCTTACTCAAATGCCCCTCTCGGAGGCTGACCGAAAACAGGATTGCTTATGTAATTAGCTCCACAATTGTAATCCGTTGTTGATAAGACATCGAACCTGACACTAAAATTCTACAGATTTAGGTATTCCTTTGCTCTTTGATTTCTTGGCAATTGTACGTACGAACAAGCAGCAGAGACTACTTGAGTGTGAGACTACAAGCGCAATATTTTGAACTTGCAGCCCGGACAAGGACGAGATAATGTTCTTGTGATAAACGTTTCCAGTGCCTTCCTGGGAATGAGGATCACAGAACAAAATAGCCTGTCTATCTATCTAGCTATCTAGCTATCTAGCTATCTATCTAGGATGTCAAATCCTGCACACTTGAAATGTTTTTTTAAAATCAAATGTACATCACATCACTTCTAAAATTGCAAGATTTCAAATATCAACTCACTTCACTCCAAAGTCATAGATGCTGAAAAAAAACCGCGCTTCATTTTGGATCCTGTGGACTCTAGTAAAACAAACATGCGCACAACATCCAGCCAACCCGGGCGACCATCTAATGTGATTAGATGTGCGCACAAATCTAATCACATTTATTTTCTTACTTTTTTTTCTGAACTTGGAACGCTGCACAAATCTAATCACATTAGTTTTTTAATTTTTTGACATTGATATTATATTGGAATGCAATTTCTACTGGTATTGATTGATATATTCTTCGGCATTAAAAATTCCACTGTATAGGCATATCCTGCATGTCTTCTCCCACTACCAGGCATGCAGGCCTGTCACGCTTCAGACATATTGAACCTGCTCTTTGTACTAAATCTAGTTGACTCTTTTGCTGGTTCAAAGTCTTTTGTTAGAAGGCCAAGATACGAATACAAAGACAAAAGGCACGCAGGGTTGCAGACATGTTTCCTTGTCTCACGACAGTGTTACTCATCCTCTGCCAGATAACCAGTCATCCACTCGTCTATAAATAGGAGAGTAGAGATGTTGGAGGACATTTTCGCTACAGAATTACCATGGAGACAGTGTTTAGTGTTGGATTTAATACTTAATTTAGGGCAGGATTTTGTGTTACTTTTCGTTTAAAAAATAAAATACAAATAAATTGCAGAGGTCTGAGTCACCCTAGTTCTTGGAGTCTAGAATAAATACCACTGTGATTTTGGGAAATTGCTAAAAATACACCAATAAAACCCTGAAGGTCATGTGTTTAACTTGATATCACTTACAATAAAATTAATTTGAGCCTGATTCATCCCTTTGGCTATTCAGCACATCTCAGATTCTTTTCAAGGGTTGCTTAGTTAGCACTGTACTGTGTTCGAATTCATGTATGTTGTGTTGACAGGTGTGGGGGGGGGGGGGGGGGGGTCGGTAACCTACATTTCTGTGTCCTCCTTGCTTGCTCTTTATTATTAATTTTTTTAATTATTATTTTTTTTGTTTTCCTGTACCCACTACTGCTTCTGGACTATGCAGATGTCCTCACTGTGGGATTAATAAAACATGTTTAATGTAACCTAACCATCATACAATATATATTTATTCTATTCCACTCTTTGGTCCTTACTGGGGTAAGGTGATAAGAGACTTAACACAATTAGTCTGTCTGTAATCATCAGTTACCCGAAAGTTTTTTTTTTCTTTTTTCCTGGACACATGCCGTAAGAATTTAAAATAGCGTAGTGTTCCATTGGTGGAGTGGGGACTATTTATGGATATGGAAAAAACTCTGCTGATGTTATTTGTGGATTATGTGGGCCAATCCTACGTTAATAGAGAATTCAACCCCTCTTCATATTTATGAAATCTTTCAGTTTTCTCCATGAATGAAGATTCAATGTTGGTCATTTAGTGACAACAGTTGTTTTACTAAATAAAAAGCAGTTGGTGAGCAGAATGTGCTTTATGTTGGAAAAAAAAATCAGTGAAGTGTAGTGAAGCTGCAGTTTCAACTTGCACTGCTTGAGCCCTTACCAGCTTTGGTTGTTAAGGGAGTAACCCCGGGATAACCCAACCTGCTAGTGAACTTGATGAACAAGGCGGGAGGCAATGGGAGGATTAAATAGAACGGCATGGACTTTTTATGGGATAATTCCAACACGGTTTCGTTGCTTTTGCTTTGTCAGCCTGAGGCCATATTTGTAATGTAGCATGCCAAGATTTTCATGAATGGCTCTACTACTGCGCCTTTTTCCTTGACAAAGAAAAAAGATTTGATTGTGTTGTAAGCTTTTCAATTTGCTGTGCTGCTGTTGCCACGGTAACTATCACATCTATAGCTATGTGGAGGTTATCCAAGTCATTATCTTCTTTCTAAACATTTTCTTCATACACATTTTTCAATATCCGCCATAGACATGCCAATACGAAGTGATTATGGCCACTGCAATGTACGTCTTTTCCCTTCAACCACTGAGATCTAGGTCGTAATTGTTGGACCATTTTCTACGATCTAAATTTAAAAAGTGTATGCAAATCTGGCCAACGTTTTGTAATGCGGTGTGGTAGACTGGTTGACTGCCACCATACGGTGGTTGTGATTGTACGTTCAGTGAATGTGAGCGTTCGTACATATGTCTTCTAAATTGAATCTTGTCCTGAGGCGTGCCATCCAACATAATATGTCAGCTCAGCAGAGAAAAAGCCATAAAAATTAGATTGATGTGGTGGACTTCACTTTGAACGCAGACTCATTGTGTCATACTTACGGCTACTCCACAAATCCCGAGAGCAGATGGCTAACACATATAATGATGTAACTAACGGTTAATTTATATTTTGAGTAGGGGACAACTGTTGCACAATTAATAACCTTAAAAAAAACACTATTTGCAACAAGCGGCCTGTTGGCTGCCTGGTTAGCAAATCCGTCTCATAGTTTGTGTGCAGACCCTTGTCTTTCTGTGCGGTTCAACTCCTGTTCTAGCTTGAAAAACATGCATGTAACGTGAATTAGGGCTGCAAAATCACAATTCTTTAAATAATAAACAAATCTTGATTATTTTGTCAATTTATCAATAAATTGGATGATTTACAAAAAAACGTCTAAATATCCTTCCCTTTATTCAATAACAGGACTTTTTTTTCAAGCTGACAGTGCACAAACAAATTATGATTAAGTCACTGGATTGTTTCATAAGTCAGAAAATGGGTAACAATGTTGATAGTTGATTTTCCAAAGTTTTATTTTCAACACAAAGACAATCACTCTGCTTTCATGGAGGACTACAGAAATCGCATTATATGAACTGTTGAGAACCTACCATTTTGAATATGTAGACATTTTACAGTAAAAAGGGTATCTAAATGATTAAATCAATTATTTAAAAAAAAAGAATGATCAATTAAATAGCCATTCGACTACTTGTGGATGAATTGTGGCATCTCTAATCTAAATTGCCCTTTGTAAATCTGAATGGTTGTTTGTCTGTATGTGCCTTGCGTTTGGCTGATGACCAGTCCAAGGTGTACCCCGGTAGTCGCCCGAAGGCAGCTAGGATACGCTTGAGCATGCCTGCCTCCTTTGTGAGGATGATCGGTTTAGAAAATGGATTGATGGATGGATTACTTCTTTAAACAGGCTGGGAAAATTAATCAACAGCTTCTCTGTTGGTCTTATTATAAGGAACTAGTGCAGTGTAGTTTGAGGACAACTGATGTAAGTATTGAGATATAAATCGATGGATATAGGTATGATTTTGATTTCATGTACACAGACCTCCTTCAAGGCTTGCTTACATGTTTGTCACCAGCTAAGTCAACGAGTGAAGGTCTATTTGGATCTATAAAATTAGACCCATTTAGATTGAGGGAGTGTTGAATGCTGATTTTATCCACTGTCCTTTTGGTGTATAAACGACCTTGGCGATAAACCCTGGCGGTTAGTGGGTAATTGATGTTGAGGATGAGTGGTTTGTAAAAACACTCACACCAAACATGTATTAAACCAGAATTTTCTCATTTACAGCCCTTCTTCATCTCTGTGATGTTTCTCGCCCCCCCCCCCCCTCGTTTTTCCTCTGTTGTTTGCCTCGCCCTCAAAGCCACACTCCCGTTCTCTTTGCTGCCGATCGGCATCTTTAACAGAGTGGCCAGAGGGGTATGTTTGTCCTTTCTGTGTGAAATTAAACAAACTGCATATTCCATGCAATGTTTTGAGATGTCCCCAGGTCTTTTTTAAATGGTTGCTGTCCTTCCCTTCTTCTTGATGTTGTGTTGATCTTACTAGCCCTTTGGAGCCACATTTAAAAATCAACATGGAGCATCAAGAATTCAATTGTGTAATAATAAAAAAAAAAACACACACACACATGGGATAATGTGTTCTGCCATTTTGGGGTTATAGGACCATGCCAACTGTATGATTTTATTCGGTTTATTCTGATTATAGCTAATTATAAAATGATTTAATGGCACAAGGGCTGTTATCGTCTGCTTGTTTCTGTGACATGTTCCTTTTGTTCTCCACTCACCTGGGGATAAAGCCTCTTAAATAGCTGTTTTCCATTATGAATGAAAGCTCTTTGGAGCCTGCCCATTCATCAGCACCGAGTGATGCTAAGCCAACAGCCTCCTCCGTGTACACTCGCCTCCATGACCCTGACTCTTGTATGTGTGTATGCATGAAAGATGTAATTACATCACACGTGCGTGGGTGAGTGTTTGCATGTTTTTTCGGGAATAACTCGTGAAGTCAGATTCTCATGATGCACCCATTTCCCCTTCTGTGCGGTCTATGTTTTGTTCTCACAGCTTTGTGGTTTTTAAGATTAAGAAAACCTTTATTAGTCTCGCAATGGAGAAATTCCAGATTCACAGCAGCAAAGTTATGAAAGGAAGAAGTAGAACAAAAAAAAAAATAGGAGCTGCTGGAAAGGCAGCCACTCTCGCGGCGCCATTTTGAAGTCAAAATAACACAAGACAACACATAGGACAGAGACAGTCGTGCAATCTTCACCACTTTTCTGCATACACTTTGTTGTCTGAAGCAGTTATAGATGAAAGAGGAGAGGATCAAAGTGTCCTTTCACCAGTGGATCAGAGACATCATGCCGAAAAATGTGCACACGTCTGCTACAAGCAAAGTTTTGAAAGCAAACACGAAGCTGTAGCGTCCATTGACGAAAAGAGATTAGTTCACTTCTCCTGTCCCACATAATCCGCTTCAAACTCCAAGCCGCGACTCCCAGCTCCAAATCCGCATCGGCACTCCGCGCCAACGCTCCTTTCTTCTCATCGTCGGCTCCTCAAGACCTCCATCCATCCAGCCGCAGACCGTTCAACAGCACCGATCTCTCCGCTGAACAAAGCGGGGCTGTGAAAAATGCTGCCCATTACAGGCGCAAGACACAAGCGCCCCGGGACTGTCCAGCAACGACAGTCAAATGGCGCCGACATTCCTCCAGTCAAAAACAGTGCTGGTATACCCATGCTGCCGAGAAGGCGCAACCACCAAGCACAGAGTCTCCTCCTTGATGAATGTCGTGGCCAAAAAATGCTGAAAAAGGTCCACATCAAGTCCACACGACGTAACAACAAACACAAAGCAACAAAAGAAACACAAGAACAACAAAAAAAAGCAAGGCTCATGAGAGCACTTGCTGATGGCTGCCTACTCGGGCGCCATCTTGACTTCAAAGCCCTTTTAATAATAATAATAATAATAATACATCACATTTGTAAGCGCCTTTCCCTTTTCCAACTTTCCTAGCATTGTGTGGTTTGTACATCACCCATAAATATAAGATTTTGCTGTACATTGGAAATAGTAGCCATTGTTGTACATCAGACAGTATCCTGCCAATCTCTCAAAGAGACAGTTACTTTTTTTCTGTAAGGAAAAAAAACCCAGTCAAACCACTTGGTATTTGTAACGTTTCACATTCGCTCTCTCGACTATAATACTCAGCAGAGAAGATGTTTCACCTGTAAACTGTCTTTTATGGAGAGTTTTATGGTTTGCAGGATGTACCAGAGGGAAAAAGCTGATAAATATTTCAACAAGAATCCCATAACAATT
Source organism: Hippocampus zosterae (assembly GCF_025434085.1). Taxonomy (NCBI): domain Eukaryota; kingdom Metazoa; phylum Chordata; class Actinopteri; order Syngnathiformes; family Syngnathidae; genus Hippocampus; species Hippocampus zosterae. The sequence goes on along the minus strand of NC_067461.1, from coordinate 12,584,077 downwards.
CCGATTGGAAAAAAAAGCAAAACAAAAGAACAATTCAAGGGCCTATTGACTCAAAGGTCTAGGTGTGCAAACTTGATTTGTGCAGTCATACCGATGTGTAAGCTAATCTATTTCCTAGCGCAACCAAAATTCCACCTGCAAATTGCTGAACAGTTCTTTTTGCAGTGTGGGAGTACAGTATGTGCCAATATAGCACGCGTGGTAAAGTATCTATATAGCGGGTCTGAAAGGTGTATATGACCCAAAATGAGAGGTAGCGGGGAGAACTTTTTTGATTGTGTCACAGTGTGACAGCCTAATGAGCGATACAATTTTGGCCATTCTTAATTAATGATCTCAAGCAGAGCTGTGAAACTCATTTTTTGGAGTTACGTCTTCCCTCGAAGGGCCGTTATGGCAGTGAAATGAAATTCATGTTTAATCGTCTCATCGTATTGTTGTACACAGCAAATTGATGGCTTACTAGTTTTGAAGTCAGCCACGTCAACTGTCATTTTTAATGTAATTGTTCAAGTCAGTGTTAACGGTAAAAACTTATTGCAAAATCTCAAGATTATTTATTCCACCTGACAAACTCAAGGATCTTGGAAGTTGGCACACATAATTTGCTTTCGCAGGCCACATCAAATCATGTGTCGGGGTGGATCCAGAGTTGATCACAAGAAGGAATCATGCCCCCCGCCCCGACCTCGCCTCATTTCTATGTGGGCCCGCTCCACCTTTTGAGATGGACTCTTCTAATACATGCCTAACCCTAATCAATGCCTGGTACTCATTGTATTTGAGCAAAGAAACAGTCCAGAAGACTAATGAAGGAAGTAGGGTACATTGTGTTTGCTGAGAGAGTGAAGAATTACATTACAAAGGCTTCCTGTCTCATTTAAAGTTAATGCACTTAATTAGAGGGCCAACGTGACTGATCAGCTGTTTTTCTTCCCAAAGAGCGAGGGGCCTTTTTGCTGTCGCGGCTGTAAAAACTTAGAGCGGGAGAAAATAGAGTAGCCAACGATGCTCAAGAAGGGAAAGTTTTACCAGCTCTCCACAAGGGGCTCTGCAAATGTAAATGTGATTAAACTGCTTGCTTTTCTGAAAAGTTGTTTCATTACTTTTCATTTGAATGGAAATTCGACTTGTCATGAACGGGTTGAGTCCTTCAAAGCCCTTTGGCTTTCTGTCCTTGAGCTTGTCATCAGTGAACTTGCAGGGAAAGCCCCTCTGATTGGATCAATTCTCCTCTGCTCCAAATGTCTTCATTGGCTCGCGGTCACTCAGCAGTCGGCCGGCCTCTTTAATCTGCATGGGTAGCCAGCCACTGGTTTTACTGTACTCTGTGCTTAATGTCTCGGAAATATCATTTTTCTGCTCCTTTCCCAACTCCTCTATTCGTGTCTTCATTCGCCTCTCTGTAGACAGTGATTGTCTTTTCCCGTGCCCACTCGTACCCCTGCCATCTTTCCTCTTCTCCAGCAGGCTAACTGCTTTTCCCTTACAAGTGTAGAGATGATGAATGAGCAGCTAAAAGATAAGAAAGTGACAGATGGTCGGATGAGAAAGCGCATCATTTATTGCGCAGGTAATACTTCTATTTTGTTCATTGTCACCAGGACCCTTTGCATTAATGCTGAAACATAAAGTTGCAGGCTAATGTCAGACAATTCTCAGTATGCAATATTAAGTACAATACAATACAATACAAGCTGATTTATATAGCGGTTTCAATACAGCGGCAGCTATGGGCATTCTCCTCAAATGTGGAGAAGAGAACATGAAATGGTTAAAAATGGCCATCATACACTCCTTCCTCTTGAGCCATCATTTTACAAGGTATTATTTGGTTGCTCTTGATGATCACTTAACTCAGAAATATTCGCATTCCTGTTAATTCGTCGGCAAAGACCCTCAGCAGCTTCTACCGCTACTGGACTGATATGATTGGAAATAGATGTCGGGCTCTGATGTTTGTTTGACTCTTATGACGTGTTCTCTGGATCCCCTTTTCGATCGTGTAGCGTGGTTAAGTTAAACTCACCGCTGTTAGGAATGGTAAACCTTGTTCTGGTTTCCATCCCAGCATTCCATGTTCCTTCACTTTGGAATGTGTTTATTGCAAGGATACAAACTTTGTGTGTGTGTGTTTTACCTTTCATGGTTCTCTCGTGTCAGGAGACTGAGACGTGTTTTGTGCGTGCATGGATTACTGTATGATTCCACTTAGTTTGTTGTAGCGCTGGTACCAAGAGAGAACAGCTGCTGTTTTCTCTGACAATCAAATCTCCAGAAATAGACTGGGCTTCCCTTTCGTGGTCCACACGCCTGATGGTACATATAGGTCACAGTTGATTCTGCACCTCTGAAGAAAGCAGGCGCTCTGGTTTTATTGCGCTGCTTGAATCACAGTGACATGCTTGTTAATGAGTTGTCCCTTCATTGGAATACACTGTAAGAGAATCGTGTGTGTTCTTAATAGACAGTGTTTGTAGTGTGTATCATTTTGATTGTCGGCAAACATTTAAGACATTTTTTAAGAAGCAAACTCTGATTTTATTGCGCTGCTTGAATCGCAGCGACATTATTGTGTTAATATGGATACACTGGAAGAGAATCTCGTGTATTGTTCATTAGACACTGTGTTTAGTCACTGGAGGTTTGAAGGCACGCCCCGCGTAAGGGTTGAAGCAGTATGCCTGACCTAAAATAGATAAGCAAGAGGCAATAATCCTGCAGCAACACTTGATCATAGTACGAAGGTTCATTGCTTATCTTAATGGTAAGCTCTAGTTCATCTTTGGAACTGGGAGTGTGATCAAGCATTGAATTGCCCAGCCCGGGCCAAACAAAGTTGCTGTAGTTTATTTTGCAAATGCTGCTGACATATTTATGATGAATAATGGAAAGTCTCTCATTAACCGGCTACATCATAGTTCTTGCTTGGAATATGTGGAAAGGTAAACAGTCACCGATTCTCAATTCTGGATTTTTGAGGCTAGATTCCCTGTTTAGTATTAAAGGGTTTCCCCTTTTTCATGTTCTTGCTCCAAAAAGTTGTGTCCACTTTTATGTTCCACGGAGCTCTGCAACAATGAATTATATCCGCCAAGTCTGCCTCTGCCTTCATGCCGTTTCTACTTGTATGGATTTTCTTTGTAAACGCCCTTTTATTTAGTTTTAAAGTCTTGTTTTATTTGATATATTGTAATATTGATTATTTTAATCAAGCTTAATTATTGGTGAAAAACCCTTCTCCCAATTAATCACCCCCCCCCCCCCCAACAATAAATGCCCTATTAGCTCAGTTCGGGTAGCAGATGAACCTCCAGCCACTATACAAGAAAATGCAATATTCAGATAACTTTGGTGTTTTCTTTTGCTTCTTCTGACAATCTTAGTTTTGTATTATGCAGCAAACATGTTTTCTCCTGAGCTCATTAGTATTGTAATACTGTACTGTAAACACTAACATGTATTACAAAGAGTTTTGTCTCGATGCACACCAGCAAAATAATTTAATACATGTGTCACCAGGCACTTTTTTCCTGGGGTGTTAGGCAGTAAGTATCAGTCCTCTGTAACTAATAAGAACTTGATCAAGGTGCCAAAAATCACATTCGTTTTACCTTAACATTCTTTCTCTTGAATATTTCATGTGTAAAACCCTTTATGGGTGATTGAATATTGCCTGTACTGAAATCACGCATGGATTGGATAAAGTAACATATTCTGACATAGATTTGTATACTGTGCTTTATGCAAATAAGCGACTGACTCTGTTGCAATTTGCAAGACTGAATGATCAACCTCCTGGTATTAAAAAATATTTTTTTTTTTTAAGACTGCAATCTGTACCTTTTTTTTTCAGTCGGGCTTTACATTTGTTGTAAACGTTTTTTTTCTTTCCTTTGGGGAATTTTCATATATTACATGTTGCATCAATGTGACTCTGTTCATAAGCTTGCTGCAGTGCCACAAAAACCGAAACGGCTGCAACCCTTTTATGTCATTCAACGTTACCCCGATATAGTTATATAGTTATTTCACAAACCAAGTACATTTGGGATAATATCTTAACCTCTAATGTATTTTGGACCGTCCGTTACTTTATCGACAAACTTGATATAACATGCCCTTAAAATGTACTGGTGAATTTTTTAAAACTGATTGCTGCTGCTTATCATTCTTCTAAGGTCAAACACATTCCGTTCCAGGATGCCGGTTGACCCCGTCCCTTAGCAAATAGAGAAAATAGAAATGATCCATTCTTCAGCCGTTAGATTTAGCAGTTGCAATGTATACACATTGCACCGAGTTGATTTGTCATGAGACCTCTGGGTAATACAAGACAAAACACAGGGCTCTATAATAGTAGTTAATGCTCTGTCTTTCATTCAGTTTGGTGACTTATCTTTACCCTTAAGTTTGAATGATGGGAATCCGCATAAATGGGTTGTTGGGTAATATCTTACACAGACTTTTGCAACCACATGATGTGTGAGCAAGAAGTAAATCATTGCAGTTTGTGAAGAAGAGGAAGCCAAACAGCATCCACTTTCCCGCTTCATTGTTGTAATCTCTTTTTAGGAAGCTTCTGTAAACCCTTCTGGTGTTTAACTGTGCTACACGACAGTCACTTTATTTCCAATTTGAGCTGACGATGACGTCCCTAAACTTATTTCGTCGTCTTCTCTTTAGCAGGAGATACTGTCTGCGCCATTCACGCGCCATACTGTCAGGAGAGTACATGGCCTCCAATCAGCAGCCCACTCCACACTCTTCACTCAGCCTACCACTACCCTCTCCCCGCAGGTTAGTATTTATTTATTTAATGTTGCATATGAGTTTTAATACCAAAAATTGGAAATATAACAATTCACACAGTATCAACATTACCAACCCCTATATGAGCCACATCCTGCAGTACAATTCCCACAGTTGAATCAATATTTTCAAATCTTGAACTGGATCTCATTTTTTGAGAGCAATGATTCTGCCTGCTACACTTAAAACAATCCTTTTCAAAGTGTGTCTGTTGTGACAGCTAATGAATCATTGTATCTATAATGTCTTCACTTTACAAGTCCTACTTAGCACCCCAGCTCTTTGATTGATCTCATTAACAGGCTAAATCTATTTTAAATGTTTTTGCTGTGTTCAAAAGCAAAGCGCTCCACCGGTGTGCCATTGCGCTGGACTGCTGTTGAGGATCTCAAGCAGTCTGTGCAGTCACGTGACACCAGTTCCACATGAACAAAAACTCGAGATAAGATTAAACACCGACCGGTACGATTCAGAAAACGCAATCGAGTCCCCGAAGTCTAACTCAATGAAATCGAGTCGTTTATGTGTCCAACATCATAGGTTTCTTCTGGGACCAATTTCATAAGGAGACATGAAATGGTTCAAAATTTCCTTGTGACATTCTTTATGATGGTTTGCGACCTTGAAAGAACCCTCCGTTTGCAAACACTCCACCTTTTAACATTTAGTAGGATACGGGCTTTAGCAAACTGCATCCACGTCAATCCTCTCAAATGTCCATTAAGAAACAATTTCTTTGTGTTGCTGCCAAAATGTATGTCTACTTGCTACATCAATTTTATTTGCCAACTCAGTTTGGTTGGGTACTTGGTCAATTACGGTATTTCATGCATTTAACTGATAAACCCTCACAACATCCTTGGAAGAGCTTGGAAGAAAAAAAAAACTGGACATAGAGCCATCCATTTTCTATGCTGCTCCGAAGGATTTTACCAGTGCCTGGAGCCTCGTCCGGTTGGCAAAAGGTGGTCTGCGCGCTGGACAGGTTGCCAGTCAATCGTAGGATGATTGAGTGCTAGACATGGAGTCAGAATTGATTCCAGATTTTTGGAAGCAATGTCATAGCTACTATTTGCTGTGCTGAAAACTGTCAACTGAAATATTATTGTGTCTTGTGATACACCTGCTTATTTAGATAGATGAGAATGAGGGAAAATATTGCACTACCGCAATGATGGCTCTTTCTCGTGGCGGAAACAATTTGAAACACTCAGTTAAATTCTATTAGAATTACTTGGTTTTTCATTTATTTTTATCAATATTATTGCATCTTTTGTCAGTAGACTTTTCCATATTTGCGTTCCAGCTTTCTACACTGCCACTTAGTCTTTTATCTAGACTTGCCCGTTAAGATCACAAGTATTTCCTTTTGATCTCCATAGCTCATATCCAGTGATGTAAGTACGTGATATTATAAAAGTTATGACAGCATATTTTATTTAACCAAGATTAGCCATGAGTCTACACACCAGTTTGCATTGGATACCAAATTTATGAGACACATTGCAGTTTTGTTCTGTATAGTGCATGAGCCCAATTACTTTTACTCTGTGAATGTACTGTCCATTTGGCTTCGTGTGGTAAGCGAATATGTAATGTGCTTTATTTGTGTTGGTACACACATGTATTTTGTGTCATTGAATAGGAGAAGGTGGGTCGGGTGGCGGTGATCGTACAATGAAAAATGAGCCCATTCTTCCCCCGGCCTGTGTTTACATTTAACTGCAGTGGGCATTATGTGTGGTTGGACAATGAAAACGGAGGAAATGTTTTCTTCTCCTACTGCGTGATAGAAAAGAATAATCTTATTGCCAAAGCTAGGCCTGCAGGGCGCTTTAAACAACAGAAAATAGATGAAAAAGGTGTAGTTTCTTCTTTTTTGTGTACATGTCAATGGTCAAGTTTTTGAAAAGGGACTTTGTTTTTGTTTAGTTTGAATGCTGCTCAGAATGCGTAACCATAAAGTGATCCATGTGAATTTAGGCCCGAGTGGACAGCACTTCTTTGTGCCACCAACTAGTGTATTTTCCGCACTATAAGACGTACCCACTAAGCATTCAATTTTCTCAAAAATCCCTATAATCCGTTGCACCTTCTATATGGATCACTATTCTGATTTCTTGGACGTAATATTTTAAATGTTCTGTAAAGTGCATTATTAGTGCTGCAGTGGTTGTGAAAGCGCTGTATAAATAAAGCTGTATTGTATTCCCTTTAGCGTAGCTCCATCTAGTGGATGCATAATGCTAACCCAGCCACTATTGTAGCTTCTATTCTATGTGACTTAACGCGGTGCGCCCTATATATGAAAACCGTTTTAAAATAGGCCATTCATTATGTTGTCTAATGTTTGTTGATGTGCTTTTTTTCCTAACCACGAAAAAAGTTATTACACCTAGGCAACCTATCTGGCATTTACTTGGAGTACTTTAAACTGTGTGTGGATGTCATTTATATTTTTAAGGTTACTTATGTTTGGAAGCAGCAACTTCTATTTATCTTATCTTTGGCAATTTTGTTATGTCTTCATCCCAAAGGTAATATTTAATTTACTGACGTGAAACTGTCAAACATTGAAACTGTTTTGTCAGCCTCTCAATGGTTGTTTTCAGATTTGAATAATGTCATTCTCATTTGATTCTTCTCTTTATGGGAAGGGGAAAACAAAAGTTTGGTCTTTCATGAAAAAAAACAACAAATCTCACTTTTATTGTAGGACTGATGTGCACAGTTTTAGCCTTTGAATAAGATTACCATTTTTTTTTTAATGTTCATGTCCTCCTACCCTGAGTCCTTGAGAGGGAATCATTCAGCTCCCATGTTTTTCTCTACATTCACAGAGCACTTTCAAACAGCCATTGCTGCACACAAAGTGCTGTACGTGGAGCAACTAACACTAGCTGAGCTCCATTGTTTTCACCCCCCCCCCATTTCTCCCTCTCTATTCCATCATCCTTCTCAATCACTACATTGCCCCAACATCGGCACTTATCTTCCCTTGGCAAAGGCCGAAAGCCTCCCAATCTGTCCATGTGTTGCTGCTTGGCATACATCAATTTCGCTGCAGCTTCCTATGAGACTTACCGGTTGATGTACATGCAACCATGCACACAGACACACGCGCGTCGCACAAAACCATTCATATGCCGACCTCTTGACCCATCCGTGACTCAGTTCTGGCGTGGATGGAGTGAAAGTTAATTGAGGAAGTTTTTGGCACCAGCAAGCTAGTTCTCTTTTTGTGTCATAGTTCCAGCTCTACATGTCGTTGGAGAAAGAAATGTCGTAAAAGATGTTGTGTGGGTTGGGCGAGGGTGGGACTGCACGCAAAGCTCTTGGGTAAACGGTCTTTGACAAAATTAGTATTTCATATTTTTAGGAAATACACACAGATGTTCACCGAACTTTGTCAGAGCGCATCATTGTGCAGAGTAAAGGAATCGAGCGTGGGTTTTTTCCTCCCCTCTACCTCCCTTGTGGTTTCTTTCTGACTTCCGGGTTGAGTGAATGCTGGCGTGTTTTGGCTGCCGCTGCTCAACCCGTATTTTTTGTTATTGTAAAGTGTCCTTGGGTGTCTTGAAAGGCGCTTGTAAATAAAATGTATTATTATTATTATTATAATTGTTGTATTTTCATGAATATGTGGTGCACTTCAAAGTCTGAATTTTTCCCCAAAATGGACGGGGTGCCTAATAATGCCGGGCGGCTAATCTATGCACAGAGTTCCAAAATCCGTAAAAGTTGATCTGATGTTATGCAGAAATGCTGTTCATATAAAGAAAGGCGGATGTAACAAGAGGGCGGCAAGCGGACGTTAAAGGGGAAGGGTGGAGATAAGGCACACCCACTTCGAACCCCGGAAAATGGCACCTATGAAGAGACACGCCAAAAAAGTTCCTGCCAAAACAAGGTGAGGTGGCGTCTAATAATGCAATGCATCTTGTGTATGTAGTAAATACAAAAATAGCACCCATAACTGACACTGCGCCTTTTAATACCGTGTGCCGTATGATCATGAAAGTACGGGAGTTGCTGAGTACAATGGCTCCTGTTTCACCCGACAAAGCAGGTGGGTTATGAAGACCGCCATAAACGGAATTTGTTGCCAATAGGTTAACATATTGCACTGCCCTAACAACAGGAGTCGTGAACCATCCATCCCTCCCCATGTTCGTGTCAATTTTATTTCTGCTCTTCTTGTATTGCCTTCTCCTGTACCGGCATTTGCTTTAATGGGCCATAAATGAATATATTTTCATTTTTCTCATTTGAGACACTGAAATATATTTCATTTAAGTTTTCAGTAATAGGAAGGAAGGCTATAGATATAAATTTGTTTCTTATGCTTTGTCGCAACTGAAAGGTTTCCTGTTTGTTCACCAGTTCACCTGTTAGGCTTCTTGAAGTTTAGTCAAACCTCGGAGGTCAAAACTATTTTGTTCCAGGTTGCTGGTCGACCCCCAATGTGTTTGAATTTAGAACTCAATTTCTTAACTGGGTCTTAAAATATCGGTAAGTTATATTACCCATTAAAGGGGCATCATAAAACATGCATCCTTTATTTTCAAAAGTCAGGGCTCTAAGTGCGGTCACCCTGAGCACCACCCCTAGTCTGTATGACAACGAACTCAATAATAGCCATTAGTCTAGCAGTATGTAGGGTTGACTCTCTTGCTTGAGTGCCTTATTTCGGCTCGACATACAGTATAATAGGGTACATGAAGTGTATTATAGTTCTTAAACCTTGGTGTTATGAAGACAACTGTTTCAAAATATGCTGAATGTGTCTCCTTGATATGTAGAATGGTCCTGCACAAACGTAGTTTTTTGTTAGTTGCGCAGGCTGGTGGTGTTGTGACACCAACTCATGTGGCATGGTATGTGCAGCTCAAATGGGTGTTGAAGTGAAACCCTGAAAAAAAAAAGATTGATGGGACTGTGCTTGCTGACCCCAAAGGTTCATTTTTAGAAATTTGCACATAACTTTCTTGGGGGAGGGGGGGTATGAACTAAAATCATAATTTTTTTTTGGTCAATGTTGGCGGTGAATTGTAAATAGAAATACATGCCATGAAAGAAACTTATCATATTTCTGTCAATCAGATGTATACTTCTAATGAATGAGTGTATAATTTCACAACTCAACTGTTAAGCGAGTTTAGCTTTATGTACCGAAAGATTTATCGGTATTCTTCTGTTGTTGTAAACAGAAGAGTCAAAAAAGTGTTATACCCTTTCAATTAACCGTGGTCATCTAGAATAACAAAACCCTCAAAAATGTGATGACTTCAATACTGTATTTCTTATATAAATTGCTCCTTGACCATGTTGCTGTACTAAGCGCGTTTCAAATGAAATTGATTATTCCATCATGTCACATGGATCACTAACACTTAACGGCTTAGAAGCCAACAGTGGCCTGTAAAGCTGAGATGCCATTATGATCTCTAATGACATTATTGACTGAGTTGTTCTTGTGTGTGTATACGTGTGTGCCTGTCTGTGCCTTTGTGTATGTTGGTGATTTAATTCATATCTGCTGAGCTCTGTTTACATTTTCCAGCCGTGGTTTGCAATGTGAACGCACATTAGGGGGTGAATACTGTCCAAGCCTTGACTCTATTTCGAAAAAAAATCTTTGCTTCCACCACGAAGCAGTCGAGTAGAAGTTTACTTCTGCGTAAGCGTGTACTGTTTCTCGTTATTGGAAAAGTAAACCAGCTCCACAGAGCTTGAATGCATCTTAGTCACAGAAATATTCTGCCAATGTTAGTGTGTAGCCATAAAATGATCACAAATCCTGTATTCACGGATTTTATATATATCTTTTTCTTCAAATGTTAAATCCTTTCCTTGGCTGGGCTTCCTCATAATTCTTGTCTACGTTTAATCAGGATTCACAGTGTAAATTGTCACACCTGTGTGTAAAATGTGTGCTGGTCTTTGCTGTTGTGTCTTGATCTTTTTAGAAATTGCAACATTCATTAAAAAAAAGAAAAAGCACAAATGATGAAAAAGAAGGAAAAATATTTTCCTTGAATGTTAAAAGTCAACTATTTCTGCCTTTGATACCTTTCTATTTTTCCCTCCCTAGATTTTGCAAATTGACCATGTTGGTAAGTTAAGTTATTTTAGATCTTAACTCGTTCGCATCTTTAAAATCTTTAGTTTAACCCATTTTCACTGTTGGCTTCAAATTAATCCCTTTTATGTACCATTGGATAAAGTGATCACATGTATTGTTTGCAAAACTGCATTGATTTAACGTACTGTAGTTACACCATTTAAACCATAACACAAATGCAACACTTTCTTGACACGCTGGACACAAATTATTGAAGTCTTCAAGGGAATAACTGCTGTAACCACTTTTTAGCTATGTGTTTTTGTACACCATATCTCGGACACAAGTCGTAGGCTCCCAGGTTTTCCCTTTAGCTATGAAAATTAATTGCTAATGTGATTCTGTGGCTAAATGTCCTTATCAGTATTCTTTTCATTTTACTCTCATTTCATAGTGTAACAATGACTCAACAGACTTATCAAAGAAAACTTTTACCGCCTGTTCTTCATTCTGAAAAATTGTAATAATTCTGCTATGTACAAAAATGACCAAGATTATGGACAATAAACCTCAACGTGACGACGGTGTCATGGCATTGCTTCAAAGTATTTTGTCAGCTTCATGGCACAATTCTGAACACTTCACTTCATATCTCTTTTATTTCAGTAATTTTCTCAGGTCAATTCTAAAGCAAAAAGTATTTAAATATATCACATGCACTACAGGTCCACTCGCTGACTCACATAGACTCAAGTGAAAGTGGGCCAATGTCTCTAAATCTGTCATTTCTGCTACCTGTGGGGCTTAAAGAGTGGATGCAGCAGTCAAATAAGCAGACAGTCCAATTTTCAGAGCGCAACACGGTCCCAGGCAATATCTCATTGCCTAGTATGTGTGTCTGTGAGTGTTGGTGCTGGCTCTGTCAGCTCTCGAAGTGATGAGCAAACGCAGCACACAGACCACACAAGGGGACGCAAGGAGGATTGATAATGCTAATAAAGTCAACAGAGATTAGTGCTGGATCCAATTCCACAGCTCAAGGAAGACTATTATTAAGTTTGTCCCTTTCCTCTACTCTCAATTCAGTGTGTCCTCCATTGTTACCCTTTGATGTGCCCAAAATGACACTGTGCCCTCAAATTTAGCAAATAAGTCTCCATAATCCTCAGACCAAAGTCATTGTCTTCATATCTCACTGTCCATGATTTCCATTGAGTGTATTATTATGCAGCACCAGTTGTTACATTTCCTCCTGACTGGTCTTCTTGATTCTTGGCTTACACGAGCAATTAAGCCTTCAATGCCATTTTTCTTTGCTCAGATTTGGGAACCGACACCGTATTTCTGCTAATTTCCATAGACGATTTTAGCACCTTGGAGTACCGCGCTTCCTTCCTGTAACCGTTGTTAGTATTAGAGTATCTTGCGTAGTTCTCCAAAAGCTACTATTAGTACAAATAAGATGTCGAACAGCCAATTTCAATTTCAATTTGCCATTTTTTCAGGTAGATTTCACACGGTGTTTAAAATAAAAACGAGAATCTCAGTCATTGTCATGCTGACCCCTTTTCAGCGCTCTCTCTCTCTCTCTCTCTCTCTCTCTCTCTCTCTCTCTCTCTCTCTCTCTCTCTCATATATATATATAATATATATATATATATATATATATATATAATGATCGACAGATATCCCCTTTAAGTACTCACCTGTAATGATTCTTGCATGAAAAAGTGATTAAAATATTACAGTGTACAGTTTTTTTCCCCCTTATTTTACGCCCCACCCATGAGCAAGCAGCTTGGATTTTGTCCCATCTTAATTGGAGTGATTCGTATTTCTTTGTTGGCAGTGTATCATAAAGTCTATAACATCGGCCTGAGTGATCGGATCACTGCCATGCACGCATGCATCCTGGGGGGAGAAATGCCAAATTAGACATGCACAGCCACCTCCACAGTGCCTGGTGAAGTACATGTCAGTTCATTACAACACTTCTTGCTGCATGCTATGCCATGTCCATCAGGAATGGCGCAAAGTAAAACTCAGACCGAGCTGCTGACACAGCCGAGAAGGCAGAGAGCAGCAATTCCATGGAGTCCGATTTCGAGGTGTCGCTCACTCCCGGTCTCTTTTTCTCTCTCTCTGTCTCTCTCCATGGAGCATAGAGTGATGTAATCAGACATCTACTGAAGCTGATTGTTTCCTAAACTTTTGAGCTGTCTTATCTTGCATGGAGGATCAGTGCAATAACAGAAAGGCCTTCAACAGTCTGAGTCATTGCTAAGGCATTCTGTGTCATAAGAACAGGGCTGTCATGAGGAGGAATACAGTCAGTGTTTCCTCAAAAGGAACATTCCCATGCCCCACTTCATAAATAGCAGCTGCAGGCTCAGGAGACATTCATTGCCTTAACTGGGATGCTGTAGTCTGCCGAGTCACTGTAACACACACAACACATGCAGGCACACAGCGACACACGCAGTTACGCGAAAGGAGTTCGACTGGTAAAATTATTACCAAAAAGTGTTCCATGTTAAGCTAATGTAATGTGATTTTCTTTTTAAAATAAACTCGTAAGAAATATGGGTGATACATCTCATTATATAGTTTTGTTCAAACATATACAGTATGCATTTCCTTCACAATTTTAAACAATTCCCAGGTGTCTTAATAAACATCTTTTGTTTCATGCGATTGTTGAAATCATCTTTTTTTGGGGGGCCGGATCTCATGCCGTATGCCCAAATCTTGCTCCACATACTTGTGCACCAATGGTTAGCCCGACTTGATTTAGAGTGACAAGATCTTAGTGGCACGTTCCTGCTGTCGTTTCGTCATCCACTCTTCTGCCTCACTTGGCTTGGTGAGTGATCGCAGTGGCCGGCTGCTAGTTTCTGCTTGTGGCAGCAACGCTTTGAGTGTGGAAAGCAAGCCAAGCGCCTTGGATTATCACTTTTTTTTTGTGCACATGGACACATATAGCCCCCTCGCCCCCATCTTCCGCATCAGAGACATTTGTACAGAACAGTGACGTGGTGAAAAACAGGAAAATAACATCTTTTACAGGCGACGTGAAAGGCATTTGCACTGCTGATAAACAATCTGATTTCTCCATGTTCAATGCACGACTGTCCGTGTTTTATGTTATGTGTTGTGTTTATTATTTTACTTTACGTTAACTGTTTTAAGCGCTTTGTTCCAGCTGCTGCTGTTGTTGGAGGCGATATATAAATCAGGATGTATTGTCTTGTAAGTATTGTTTTATTAATAATTTTTGGTGAGGTTTTGAGAGCAAGGCACTGAGAAAAGTAGGACACATTACATCCTTGAGCATTGCAGACCAGAAAAAAATGGTGATAACCTAATGCTTATATGGGTTTTAAAAACAGCCATTATGGACTTTCCCTGAAAAATCCCAAAATGAACATTATGCACAGTTGTATTTTTTTATGCCCGTTTCCTCACACCCAGAGGGGGATCAGATATGGAAGACTATCCTATAAAGCTTAACATTTTTGTAACCCCCCGTTGAAAGTCTTTGTCGTCTCAAGCTGCTCTAGTCGGAAAAAAAAGGGTGTTCACAGAAGAAGGAACTCCATATAAGGAGCAGTCGGACATGAGCTGTTTGAACAGTACTCAACATTTGATGATTCAAAGTCAGTCATAATCAAGGTCAGAACGTATAGATTACATGTTAGTACAATGACCACATTATAGTCCTGAATAAGTCGAGTTGGCAGAAAAGGTAGATGTATACTCTTCTTATAGTCCTAATAATGGTGAGAAGGAGGAATTAAGGATGCAGAATAGGACTGAAACAGCGCTTACTCAGCTGCATTGATTGTGATTCAAGGTGCTTTCTCTGCAAGCTCATATGCTCACTTGAAAAATAGGGACCCCGTTTATGGAAAGCGAGCGTATGCAATGTCTTTGTGCAAGACAGGATTTGCGTATGTCTTTGAAAATCAGCCACGTTTGGGGGAAGGTGAAGAAAGGAAAAGAGGTTCAACCACGCTTCATAGTAGCTCGGAAAAGGGCTGAGTATTGCGTGACTCGCAATGCAATTATCACGGACGCAAGTGGCAAGAGCCATCTGCTTTATGAATGATCAAAAAGGGTCATATCGTGCCTATAAAATAAACACCTGCTCCCACACACTTCTATATTGTGTAGATTGTGTAAGCGCATCCTTCAGGCAAGCACGGTTTTACATTTCTAGTCTGCTCTGCTCTGCTCTGCTCTGCTCTGCTCATAGGATAGTGCTGCCTCTTGGTTGGGGCAAATTCTTAAAAGAGGATCCCACAATGGAGCGTCAATTTCAATGCTTTGGTTCAATAATGCAGCAGATTCTCATGTTGTCGGTCCCAAAAAGGTGTAGAGAAGTCATGTGAGGTGCGTGGCCAAATGGTAAGTAGTCCCCGCAGGAAACCACAACTTTGCGATCCGTGAATTACATTTTCATACTGTAAGCAGGATGTTTACAATGTCCAGGTCAAGAGGCTAGTTTAAACTCCAAATGTTTGCTTTAATATCACTGGTTCTGCCTCCAACCCATAGTGTGGTGAAATGTTTGCCACTTGAGAAGTAATGAAAATAAATTGTATTATGATTATTATGAAATAAATCTGCCCTAGAGGGAAAAAGAGAATCCTGATGTTCATTATTTTATAACCACAATCTTCCGCAGTGTGTTGGTTTTGCAGAATATTTCCTGAAAATTCCTATTTCATGAGTACTTGAATTTGCTTTATAAAATCAATTGGAATCAAGATTTAATCTCCTCAGAATCAGAATTGTTCGCCGTTGAAGCAAGCATTAATGAATCAACTCATACCCAATGTCGGAAAGCCAATTTGTCGAAATAGAATAAAAAATTAAAATGGAATTATATATTTCGTTATGTGTTGTATGTGGTAACCACTGTCACATTTTGTTGTTTGCACTAGCCAACTCGCAGTCAACTCTGCATTGCGGTGGGAAAATCCGATTGTCATCATCTCATGTCTGACACGCTGTGCTTTGTAACAGTTTTTGCTGCAGGTGAGCGGAGATTATGTAATACGTTGGTGTTGAAGAACAGGGCCGGAGCTTTCATTACCTATCAATTGGCTCTCAGCCTTTTCTCGATTGCATAAGTTTGACTGTGACAGTTGTTACACACAGTTACGCTTCTGTGTCTCCAGCAAGTGCAGAGTGGCTGACTTATCTTTAGGTGGATTTCCCTAGCCGATTGATTTAGTTTCCAGTTCTTATGTTTAAACCCTACAACAGTTTGGTCTAGCGTGCAAGGTCCCTGAAGGGAAGTAAGCAATTGGTATCATTGTACTCATTCGAACTGAAACCATGGAACTGAAAAACATTGGCTTCCGAACTGCATCAAACTTTAGTGCTTTGTGAAATATGGTACCAGCAGTACAGTTTCTTGTTTTGGTTTGGATTTGAGACATTCTTAACTGTGCTTTGTGTTTTTAGCTTTGTTCTGAATTGGCATACATTGAAACTGATTCTGGGAATAATAATCTTTGCCATATCATCGATATGAATGTCTTACACCGGGACTACCACCCGCTTGAACCACCAATACAAGACAGGACGAACTCATGGTGTCACAAGGTTTACGCTAAATTCACGTGCAATCACCTTAACGTGTCAGAACTTGAGAAGCAGCACTTTTAACATTATTTTACAATAAGAAGATGATGGAATATTGTCCAAAATTGGGTTTTGAAATCTTGATGACAAACGTATAGCTACCACTTGGGTTTCATTCTATTGTTGCAAACAGCGCTGTAATTAGTTCTTGCATTCATTTCGAGGGCATTTGCTCATTTCTCGGGAATAGTGAATTATGCGCACTAATCGAAGCGAGGGGAAAATAGATTTTAAAGTCTGCGACTGCATTCCTTGGAAGAGCGATAAATCTGGAAACTACCAGAAAAAAAGCACACCTCATTGCCTCACTAGCTTAATGATTGTGAGCTCCGTTTTCTGTCGGTTACTTTTCACGAGTGATGAGATCGTAGATACACTGCTCATCTGATTTAATAGCTCTTAAACCCCACTTGTCTTTTTTTACTTACCGACCGCGTGGAAGTGCAAAACGCTTTTTAATATATAGTCAATGGAAGCAACCCTGCTTGTTGTATTCAGCCCCGTGAACAAACATGCAAGATAGGCAGGGCGTATTTCTGTCAGTTGTCAGCAAAACAGGCGTCCATCAGTGCCGGACTGATGGCCCTTCCATCAATACTGACTGGATGCCGACCTCTGTAAATAGGATTAATATTAAAACAAGTACCATTTCCAGTGATGCCAAAAATAAATGCTGTGTTCTTCAATAACATGCTATCGATAGGAAATAACATGAGCTGTTACATATACTGTATGAAATATTTCATGAATGACTTTGGGAAATCAGCCACGTTATCTGGGATGTAGCCGCCCAGAAAAACGTATTAGTACATGGACGGATGCAGCTATTGTGCAGATAAATGACAGAGTGCTGCACATTCCCGGAAGGACATCATGAAATGGGAATTATGTCAGCGGCATAATTCTTCCACGCTGCTGTATCACGTTCGCTCAATTCACCTAATGCATTTTTTTTGGCTCCCTGAGGTGTTCTGCAGGAGAAAAGATATTTAACTGCTTTGTCATTTTGTCTTCAGTTCAGCCAAAACTTTTAGTCACAGGTCACACAATGTTTTCGGATTCATAGTGAGGGTAGCAATATAAATAGGCTTGGAGTTTGATGATGTTCATGTGAAAACAGCTCTCCCAAGAATTATATTGTGTAGTAAATGCATGATGCACATTTCCCCACAACGTACACTCAATGGATACAACACACCTGACCTGTGTCAGAATTCTGTCTTTACAAAGATAAATTTGCATGTCTGTTAGCCATCATGATTATTTATTCAAATGGAATATTTTAAAATGTTGATGAAAATAAAAACGGCACTCTGGTTTTCCCATCCGTTTAATACTGTTTTACATAATTCTTCATTAAATAGAATATAACTAGATGTCAGACATAGAAACAAAAATAAATATGACACTCGCCAAATATTTCTCTTGTGTTGCAAGCTTGCTTTTGTTTTTCTTTTTATTGCACTTTAATCAAAGTATAAACTGTTTCGCCCACCCTAAAAAATTTACATTTGCAAGGATAGCTCACGTTTTTGGTCCGGTTGGAGATTGATACCGTTAATCCGTCCTTTGTGTGTTTGTTGCCAAAAATTTATATTTATGTCAGTCGACCCATAATAAATAAATAAATAACTGAAATCAACAGTAGCCTCCATTATTGCACGTTTTAAAGTTTCAGTAAAGTCATACGGTATTTGCGCTACTAGCAGAGCGCAGCAAAAGTACTTTGGAATGTCACTGACATCACACCCAACATAACCCAGTGTAAATGTAAAATGTTATTTGACTTGTTTGTAATCTGTATTTATTGCTTGAAAGAGGTTATACCTGCTCTTGTGCAAGTATAAAACTGAGATATGGTGTCACAAAATTTACGAGTTTTAACATCTTGATTCGAGTTTACTTTTAATGCTAAACATCGTACTTATTAAGTCTGCCGACCCGTTCAACTGGAAAAGTTTGATTTGGGAACCTGGAAGCTTCAAAATGTAGATGACCGAGTCAGAATGTAGACCATTCACAACTGTTGGAGAGTACAGTGAAATGCAGTGTGAGGTACAACGCAGTGCAGATGAGCAGGGAGAAATGGTGAGACCAGCATATCAGGATCAGTGAGAGCGAGACGGTGAGAGGAGGGGGACGGCGAGGGGCAACCCCCAGATTCAAGACGAGGAATTCCGTTACTGCAGTGATCAACAACCTCCTCCATCCCTCTCGCCTCCTCCCTACCCGTTCTTTCTGCTGCTGCTTCCCCTCACCCTACTCCTCCAACCTACCATCTCTCCACACACGCACGCACACACACAGAGTAAAGGGGAGTCACGTTAGAGACACGGTTGGTGTGTGTGCGCGTGCGTGTGTATCTGCTGCAGGGCACGGTATATGCAGCAGCACATGGCTTGAAACGCGAGCACACTCGTGTCTCCAACCGTTTTACTCCAGCTGTCATCTATCACTCCCCTGCCGCTTCTCCATTTATCCTCTCATCCTCCATCCCTGCCTTTCAGATCATCTGTCCGTCCTTCTATTTGTGCTCAGCGACTGTCTTTGTCCCGCTCTTTTATTCACATGACATTGATTCCAAGGTTGTTGTGCTATTGACTGCAGCTGCGCTCTTAAATATTTCACGCAGCATCTCAGTGACTGCGTGCCGAGGGTGTGCTGGGGCAATGGGAGGAGGGTATGTGCTGGGCATGGTAAGGGGGTGGCGGTGGTGGGTTTGCTTCGCTCAGACGTTCTGCAACCACTGCTGTCAAGCAGGCTGGTGAACAGACGGATGGACAAACACACACGCCACCTGCAAATAGACATGGATATCTCACCACAGATGGGTGGATACACCCGCTCACACACACGTCACAATTATATTTGCGTATGTTTGGGATGCCATTCCGCTTCAGTCTTTCCTTAGAGCATTCGCACCACTGCGTGGAGCAATTGAAGGCCATCTCTAATGCCCTTCTCAGCTTGTCATGTGATCAGCAGCCTAATCACTGTTTGGGCTCCCATGATACCATGGGACAGCAATCAGTGCAGGACAAATATATCTTTGTGTGTGTGCTTGCTTGTGTGTGACCTTTTAGTTATCTAAAAAAAAAATAAGACAGGCTTAAATCTGTACTTTTAGGATGAGTTCACCATGCAGTTCATAATGCCAAAAGTCGATGTTGTGCCTTTTTGGAAGTATGGTCATAAACAGAGAAGTGACCACGCCTGCTAGCGAAAACGTGGAGAAAGAAACAATACTGGAGAGAGTGAGCCTGCCATCATATAGGTGTGTTGTTTGGCTAGAAGTAGTCCGATTCCCCATTTTAACCCTTGTGTTGACGTTTGATGTCTAACGATACAGATGCTGTCTGCTTACACCGCAATCACATTGGCAGAGCATATCTGATTCCGTGTGGGCTTTTTTTTCCTGATCTGAACTGGGACACATGAAGGAAAGAAACATGAAATTGTATGATCTGTCAAACCATATAGCGCACAAATAGCTGTTTGTATTTGCGTATGGTTGACGGGCAACCACTTCAGGCCGCACCCTGCCACTCGCTCGGAAATCATCTGGGAAGGGCTCCAGCTCCCCCGTGACACTGAATGACTGATAGAAAATGGATAGGAGTTCAGATGGGACTTACCCACCTTTGTTCATCTGATCAACTCAAGACTGTCAGTACCGTTACCGTTCACAGTTGGATTTGTGTCACCGAGCTGACTAAAAGCTCGGTCTCTCCAGATTAAGCAACCGTGGGGAGGACATGATTGGTAATCGGACACGCTGATAGACAACCGAGACATTTAATCAGCAACAGCTCTCTGCCTTGCATTTGTGTGGGTACAGCAGGTGAAACAACCAGCAAATTCATAGTTTATGTACCACCTTTAATAGGTTCACAAACCTTCTATAGCTGTACTATAAGCTTTCTGAGAAATCCGCATCCCAGAACTGTCAGTGTATGGTCATAAATAGAATCTTTCATCATTGTTGTTTTTGTTCAGTATGATTCAAGAGTACATCTGACATCGCTACCCTTCGAGATCCACTGGATACTGTGCAGAATATTCTTAGCTTGTTCTCACTAAAATACTCTCACGGCACAGTGGTTGTGTTATTGCATGAACGTTGGACAGTGTTCCTGCACCCATTGCATATGCGACCATATGGCTAAATTCTTTGGCCTCAGGAGCACAACTTGTGGTGATACGATTGTTCCATTTCTTTTTTTTTTCAACCAGGCTCAGGATTTGAAACCCCTTTGCCGGTGTTCGCTGTATTTTCACTGCCTCATCATCACCCGGCTCTACTCTACATGGATGTGGAAGGGGGTGTGACAGCTAATTTAATGTCTTAAAAGGCTTGATTGCTGCTCCGTAGAAAAGAACTTGAGCTGTGCGATTGGAAACGTGCTGCACAAATGGACTCTCCGACATAATGCATCATAAAATAAATAAATAAATAAAGGGCTTCCCCCAAGCTGTGCTCAACTGCAGCCCCCTGCTCCCTTCAGTTTCAAACACATCTGAGGCGCATATTGAGGCTACCTTGTCACCCTCTGCAGTGTTTTTTCTGTCAGTGCTACTGTAGACACGAGTTAATTTAAGAATGTGACGCAATGGGTAAAAAGAAATTCAATAACATGAATGATGTTATTCATTGGTTATGTTCTGGCATGATGGAAATTCATGAAACTGCCCGGCAGGAGGCCGAGAGGAACACCAAAGAGGATGTTTATGGATGTAGTGAAAGAAAGAGAACATCAAGGTATCTGGTGTGAGAGAAGAGGATGCACAAAACAGGGTTAGACGGAGGCAACTGATTCGTTGTGGCGACCTCTGAAGGAAAAAGCCAAAAGGAAAAGAAGGAGGAGTCTTTCACAAGGAACTTCATTGTAGTTTAAAACAACCACATGGCACACATTCCCCGCGGTTGCATTTTACATCCCACCGTCCTATGCAGGCACACACAACTTTTTTTTAGGTCACTTGCCCTGCATGTATCTTTTCCACTGAAAATGCCTGAAGTACAGTATTTATTGCATTTACATTTTCTAAAATGTTCAATGGAAAACATAAGAACTGTATACAATTGAATCAACCATTCATGCAATCTATACCCCGCTTGCCCTTATTTGGGTTGCAGGCAAATTGGAGCCATTCTCAGCTGAGACTGGTCAAGAGTCACGGATGGGGTACACCTTCACCAATCAATCGCAGGGCAAAGTCACAAATTGTATTAACACCATGTAGCAAGTATTTCTGCTTTTTACAAAACAAATGTTCATATAATATTTATACCAGCCCAAATTAACAAGAGGTTGCTATAGTAACTTGCCATCTGCTCTCATCAGAGCCCGAGTGCACACCAAACAAGCAGACCGAGACCGCTCGTTCAAGTGGGTCTCTTGGTTTGGTTTATTTCTGTCTCTGGCAGAATGTCTCTGTCTGTGTGTAGGGTGTGGGAACTCCTTTGACTTCCCATCACTCCCCTCACCCCTCTTTTATACTATATTTATTTTTGAAATTATTTGGAACATCTCAGCCGTTAAAAAATACAGCACCGCATTGCCAGAAAGACCTCCTAATGTCTGTGACCTAGCCTACAACATTTATTAGTATTATCAGGGGCGTAATGGGACCAAAACTTCAGGTTGAGTACATCTGCTGGCATGTGCTGAAACATCTACGGGGTTGTGTGGTGTGTCCCAACACAAATATTGTCGAGGTACTGTAGGTTTTAGTCATGTGCTTTTTAAGTTTAGATCAGACAACAAAATGGTTATCCTCAATGTGAAGTTGCAGCCAGTAATATAATCTTCCGCTTTTTATTCCTTGCCTGCAGATTTGGAGGGGCTCCCCTTCATGGCATGGCCAGAGAATGTTATGTACCCCGGCTTCCTCAGAGGGTAAGTTTCCTTTCTCCTTCGTGTCTCATACGTTGATTATTCCTGAGCATTTGGTATGAGCATAAGCCCCGAGGTGCAGCAAAAAGCTTCCTTTTTGCTAGAATATACCCCACACTCCATCTCCTGGACTGTCTCTGTAACAAAATTGTGCAATGATTCCAACAGTAGAGCCTCACATAGCAGCTCACTTTCACGATGGAATCTCTTAGGATAGCTTCTGGTCGTCTGTGTTCAAGGCTTGTCTGCAGAAATGGGACGATTGAAAAGTTAGCGGGTGAGAATCTGCAGATTTTATCTTAATGTAATAATAGTTGTGGGATTGTGAGATGGGAGATACCCTCAGTGATGAGTGCAGAGGGGAAGATAAAGTCAGCCAGCAGAGGTGGAGAGAAGTGCAGTAGTGGGTGGGAAAATTAGCGTGCGCACCTCTTTGTACGTATTTGGTGACGATCCTGACTAGCTGGACCCAGCCGGTGCCGCATGTGCCAAATGATGATATGCTGATTCACTGCAGTGGTCTTGAGGAGGAAGCAGAGGTTACTGTGGCAGCTTGGATTAGCCCCTATGTGGAATTACTTTGGATTCATTGCCTCTGTTAAGATCCACTTATCATTTAAGTGGATCACGCAGGATCCAGTAGACACACTGTTGATGTTACCCCGATCCAAATTTGAGACGGTGCTAAATGATCACGGTTGCAAGGTTCTGATTTTCCCTCTTCCTTGTGGAAATTTGCTTGAAATAAATTATGCATTCTTTTATGCAATTGTCAGTCCAGTCACGCAGGCATTATTTAGAGGTCTTTCAGCCTATCCATGGGAATACAAAATCTCAATAGTTGGCATCAGTAAATTGACATAACTGCTCTGAGAGGCAAAGGTCAGCGTTATTACAATGTATTGATCTTCCAGGCTTGGCAGTGTGAGGAGGGCTTAGTTGGATAAAAATATCCTTTTGCCTGAACTGATGCTTACCGTATTTTTTACTTTTGAAATTTCCTGCCAGACTTCTTTACAGGGGATGGCACCCTGAGTCAAGTTTTATGTCAGTCACAATTTGTGTACCCTTGCCCCAAAATACCTTCCCAAATGTTAAATTCAGGACCAGCAAATGTGGGAGTCACGTGTTAAATGACAATATCTTTTATATGCAGCCTCGGGCGTAAAAAACAAAAACAACAGTAAAATGTGTTAGGTTGTCTTTCGCAAACTTGAAAACTTTCATGTCACATGTGCCACAAGGTTGATTGACTGACCACATTTTTTGACAATGTCCTTTTAACAAAATATAATGCAAAAATGTGGCCATCCGAAAATTTGTTCCCAAGTGCAGGTCAAACTATTCCCATTACACATTAACAGCAACGATGTGTACCAGTGTTTTCCCCTTCAAAGTAGTCAACACCCTTGGAGTTCTTCCAACCCGCCAGCCTTATTTGCCGCACCTTCATACATTCCTGGTGCATGGCTGTGGTAGAAAAAAAAAGACTTCTCAGAATGCCTTGCTCTGAGCTGCGTGCAAGCGACCTATAGAGTAATGCATATCTTTTCTGACACGCCTCATTTATCACTCCGATGGTTGACAGCTGTTAAGTCCAGTGTTTTCTCTGCTTCTCAACCTCCACGAACTGAGAGAGAGCATGTGGTAAAGTGGTGTGCATATGGTTGCTAATGCTCAGCTGTTATAAAACGAATTCCTATTAAAGCCCAGTCTGAGGCTTGGAGTGCAATGACCCTTAACATAAGAGGTATGGGAAATTGAAGGATAAGGAAAATGCACGTTTGTCCGTCTTACTTTGATGACGGTTCCGAGTTAAAATCAATCTTGCAAGTGATTGTCAAAATGTTTACACTCTAACCAAGATTGTCTTGAAAGATTTGCTTGTGGTGACGTCACCTTGCGAGAAATGTCTGACTGCATAGCCTAATGATGTTTTTTTTTTCAATTCATTGAAAATGTTGTGGTCAGTTTTAAGAACCTTGTATATTGAGAAAAAAAAGGCCATTACTCCAGCGTTGTGGCTTTACCACTCTCTGTTGGCGCTCCAGCGAAACTCTGTCAACGGTTGTGAATGTCTCAAATCTTAATTATATATGTTTTTCTTTGTCCCCCAACATCCACACAGAGGTGACGGTGGTGTACCAGAATGGGCTGCCGGTCATCTCGGTCAGTTTGCCATCCAGGCGAGAACGCTGTCAGTTCACCCTCAAGCCTTTGAGCGATTGTGTGGGAGTTTTCCTACAACAGCTCCAAGCAGAGGACAGGGGCATCGATCGGGTAGCCATCTACTCCACGGGTACTCTTTGCTCTCTCGCACTCTTACATACGCACGCACACACACTCACACTCACACCCACACACTGTATCCACCTCCTCGCGTAAATTACACTTGTACTTGCCCTTTCATGCTTTCAAGTGTATTTTTGATGCCGTTTAGTGTTCCTGCTGCTGCGGTTTAGCAACAGAAATTTAATCCTTTCATATGTGCCATGAAGTGAATTTGCACCACTTCGATGCTTCATTATACAAGAACAATTGGCGCCCGGAATCTTCTCTTAGTATGGAAGTGCTTCTGCTCTCCCTTACCGTGATAATCGGAGCGAAACGAGGCCGATGGTCAAGAGAGGGGGTGTGGAGTGGTTTACCAGCATCTCTCTCATTGCTCCATTTTTCCACCATCTTTCTCTTTTTTATTCTTCCCCAGATGGAGCCAGAGTCGCATCCTCTACAGGCATTGACATCCTGTTACTGGATGATTTCAAGCTGGTCGTCAACGACACCGCCCACCTTGTCCGGCCACCGAGGAGAGGTGCGTCCATTTCATGATAATTTTCCTATAAGGTAAAGAAGAAACTATTGATTGTTATTTAATTATCTTCCCATCAGAGTTGCTGCCCCATGAGGAAACAGAAAGGCTGAATGACGTCAAGTTCTTGGTGCAGCAGCTTTACACCACCCTACGCATCGAGGAGCATCAACTCGGCAAAGAGCGCGAGCTGATTGAACGGCTCGAGGACCTCAACTCTCAGCTCCGTCCACTTGAGAAGGTCAGACCTACTTTGCATGTTAATGAACAATTGTAATTATATCTGCCGGTATTCACGTCTTTCTCCTCATAAGCGTGAAACGTTTCACGGTCACAGTGCTAACATTCAAACTTTATATTTTGGCATCTCTGGCAAAGTGGCCATTTTTTTCCCCACAGTTTAAAAACTTCTCAGGTGTCTAAATAACATGTCTCAATAACATTTTCATGGCATGCTTTCTTGAAAATACCCAGTTGATAAAAAATTAGAGAACACGCATCATATATTTTTTGATCTTATACTAAATTAGCCCGCTCACCTGACGCACATACTGCTGGGCCAAAGGTGAGTATGGATTTTGTTCCCATGGTGGGGGATAGAGGAGGAATGTAGCTAGAAGCATCTCAAGTTGAGCCTTAAAAAACAGATCTGTGTATGTGGTGCATGCAGTGTACATGTCACCAAAACACAAACCTCCGATCCTCAGCTATTTAATGCATGAATTATTGTAAACTAATGCTGAGAGAGTTTAACATTTTAATTATTTATGTATTGCTTTAGTTGTTTAAAATACTTTTCCCCCTGGGAATGCATATCTCAGCACTGCATGCATGCATTGAGTGCTTGATTAATGAAGAACCATCCTGTTCATTGTTATGCGAATCAGGCTCTGTGGTGAAGGTGAATAATCACAATATATCTGCTAAGTTTAGGGTCGAGTAATAGCCATTTTGTCGTGAAAGTGTCTAATATGTATTTTTGCGGGTAGACGGAGTTAAATACTAACCACGTCAGTAATCACTAGATTCCCTCTAAATGTTGACATGGACACATTGTGCATGAGTTCCTGCTCCCACTTGTTTCAAATATAGGTGAAGCAGGAGCTGAGTAGGAAGGCGGAGCGACGCACTACTTGGGTGCTGTGGGGCGGCATGGCCTACATGGCCACCCAGTTTGGCATCCTGGCCAGACTGACCTGGTGGGAGTATTCCTGGGATATCATGGAGCCTGTCACCTATTTCATCACATATGGCACAGCCATGGCCATGTATGCATATTTTGTCCTCACACGCCAGGTAAGAAAATTGACGGACGGAGTTCAAATTAAAGTTTACATCCCGGTTTTGAGATCAAAAGCTGATTGTGTTTCATTCAGAGGACACAAGGGCTCATGACTACTTTGATGAACATGAAACCGATGTGGATCATCTCTGGCCTTTGCCATGACCAGTTCTCACCCCAATTGGAGAGCCATTTTAGGCTTTCTCTCAATATCATCAGATGAGGGAATATCAGTTGGAAGAATGACTTGAATTCCTGTAGTACAGTTCTCAGCCGCCCCCGGAGAACCCTTGTCTCTTTTTACACAACCATTACAGGCCACTGCTGCTTCACCTTGCTGCACCATTAGCTCGCTTTGTAACTAACAGTTGCACTAATGTCTGCATAAAGGGAATGCTCGAGACAGAACAGCAATATGAACACAAATGTTCCTGGCAGCACCATTAAAGAATGACAGATTGGTTTAATACTTTTAAGACACGGGGGTTGTCGCGAAGTATATCGGAACAAAAATTGTATTTTTGACTGTTATTGAGTTGATGATTTTCATCACCACATACATATACATCCACTCCATAATCATTGGCTCAGATATTTTCTTTAACTTCTAATATTTTTTTCCTTAATATAGGACCAAAATTACACAAAAAAGGAAAATCCAACCTTTAAATTCATACATTTATTTTTCTTATCCTTTCATCTTGTCCCATTACTTGTTTGGACATAATTGCAACGAAAATAGTCTGTGCCAGGGTCACAATATTCCCTTCATTAACTGTACAGGCACTTGGAAACATGTTTGCGTTATCTAACTATCACATAGAAAAATAGACACTTCATAAAACTGGTCAAAAAACTTTAACAATCTTTAACTTTGCAGGTTCAACATTCTTGGTTACATTGGACAAAATGTCCGTTTCTCAGATGAAATGAAATTTGACAAAGTCTTGCCCTTTGCTCAGCATTCATAATTCACCCCTACCCAAGCTATTTCAATGACCCTAATCTGAACTGTCAGGCAGAGCATCACAAAGAACGTCTGCTGAATTGGTGCTTACAAAATGCGGTGTCTCTTTGTCACCTGCAGGAGTACGTGTACCCTGACGCCAGAGACCGACAGTATCTGCTCTTCCTCCACAAGGGGGTGAAAAGGACACGCTTTGACATTGAGAAGTACAACAAGCTCAAAGAGGATATTTCTGAGGTATGATTAGTCATCCAAACATTTTCATGCTTTCATTTGCAACACATAACGGAGGATATAAAAATTATATACACCCCTGTTCAAGATGAAGAGACCCAGATAAATGATTTCAAAACTTTTTTTTCCAGTATTATTGTAACCTGTATCCTGTGATGCAATACTTGATACACTGAATTTTTATTCTTTTTATGCCACGCTGCCCGGCCCTGAGTCAATCTACTGCCGCGTATTCCAACAAAAATTGGATGACTTAATATATGGGAGCCCTGGGTTGTCCATCCAGTATTTTTTAGTTACATACAGTACCTCCTTCCTCTTTCATAGCTGTACAATGTGTATACTCATTTACACTCATATGTCTAATTTCATGAGAAGTTGAGACTCCATCATACAATAATAATTGGCTAGCCATGCCATTTAGCCAGGGGTGTCCAAAATTGTTCCTCCTTTTGCTATTTTGACGATATGAAATTTTAAATGTGGTCATGGGTGATTATTGTTCTAAAATATAGTGTACATATATGGCAAAGCCGCGCACGTACCAACGTGACTCCATTCGGTGGGGCATAGAAGGCAGACCCCGCAGGTAGAGGCGGACAACGCTTACGGCGGGAGACCGAAAAGTCCACCCCTCCACACTCAACCAAAGCATGCTCAGAAGTGCGAGGCTGCCCCATCGTTACAATCTACTTTATAAAGTTTATTTATTTGACCTGTTGACGGGCAAATCTCACTTGTTTCCAGACCCCGGAAATTAATTTTTAGCGTGTGTGAAGGCCTACTTAAGTGGGCGACTGCATTCAAGTGCACCATGGAAAATCGACAGCTCTTATACTTCCGCACAGTCGCAACATGGATTGACTGATCCAAGACATGGTGCTGTTTGATTTCACGTGATTCGGTGCTTGATGGTAGCGACCCAACCCTCGGCAGCCTATATAACTGGGGTCCTCATCCTGTTCCTCGAGGTCCGCTGTCCAGGCTGTTTTCCTTCACTCCTTCCTCCAACACACTTGATTCAAATGATCTGATCATCAGCAAGGTCTACGGAAGCTCGATAGCGATCCTGTTCATTTGATTGAGGTGTGTTGCAGCAGGGAGAAATGCTGTATAATGTGCGCCACAACCAGCGAACAGGTCTGTGCATGGCCGAGGGCTGCACTGTATTGAGAAGTGTTTTGGGGCCTTTTATATAGGCTTTATATCACCTAATTGGTGGAAACAAATTGAAATAAAAATTTGTATTTGTTTATTTTCGATCACATATTTTTGTATTATGAAAAACTGGCATTTGAACATGGGTGTGTAGATTTTTTTCCCCCCTACTGTAAATGCACTATGCTTTTGTCTTACTTCTGAACTGTCCTCCAGGTGGAGTTGGATCTGAAACGTCTTAGAGACCCACTACAGCTTCAGCTCCCAGTTCAACAGCTCAATTCTGGTAAAGATTGATGGGAAGAGTAATGCCTCCCTCTTTTGCCGGCATTCACTTTTCTATTGTGGCTAAGCACCACAAACCTCCCACCCCCGTCCCAGACAACCTCCTGCTCCCGCTGTAATGAAACCTTTCCTCCTCTAAATCTCTCCTGCATCACCCTCTTCAAGTTGGGAGTTTCCACGTACTTTTTTCCCCCTTTTTACTTCCCTGACTGAACCAACAGTTTGGAATTGCAAAAGAAAATCACAAGAGAGAGTGATGGTGAGCTGAAAAAAACTCACAGTGATAGTGGAGTGAAACTTGAATGGACATCCTGCGCTGAACCTGAGAGGCAAACAGGAAATACCACAACCTGACCCTCCAGCACAGGGGAAGTCATATCTGAGTACTATTTGTGTGTGTATGTGTATGTTGCCGGCATAACCAACATTTGCCATTCAGTAAGTTGATACAACAGCACACGCAGACACGCACATGAGCACACGGGCTAGGGGGCAGGTTCTTGGGCGCGTCTCTAATCTCACCCATGAAACAAGTTTACAAGCAAGACTCAAAGAGACGCTGTCTTCTTGTGGCTGAACTCTGCTGCCTCTTCACACTCTGGCCACGCCTTCTCCAGGTTGACGGACCGCCATCCTTCCTCAACGCGACCTTTGATAGGAGTCTGTTTAGAACCCTGTTTCCTCTTCTCGGCCAGCCCAGCCTGCGCAAGTATGAGAGTACTACCGACAACAACATCACTGTGTGTTCTTTTATTCGAAAAAGAAAAAAAAAAGAATTTTGGCACTTTTTATTTTGAAAGCCATAGTATATTTGTTATGAAATGAATATAAAATAAATCTATATGTATACAATCAATTAAACTAAATGACCAGATGCTAGTTGTTTCCCAGTGGGGGGAGAAGCTCGTCTTGAAATGTCACTGCGTCTGCCACGCCATGGAGGATTCATCATGTTGTCATGTAGATACCAAGAGCATTAAATACCTTTCTTTAACTCCCAATGTTCCACAAGAACAAGTCCGACATGGCTGTCAGACTCCTGTAAGCACTCCAACTGGGGATTTCGCTCTGAAATGTTTCCTTCCTTTTCCGAGCAAAATGTCATCATCCCCCGCTCCCCAATTGGTTTTGAACCCACGTGAATGAATTTCATGAGGTGAAATGAAATAAAAGCCTCATTGTGAGCGTTCTCTCCCCACTGTTGCTGTCCCACCTCCCTGTTCCCTCCATGACAAGGCAGGGTAGACTGCATGCTGTGGTACGCCTTCAGTCGAAGTTTGTGAATGTGTAGGCACGCCATAGTCATTTTCTACTTTAATGGAAACTGTTCTTTATGTCATATAGCTAGTAGTGTATAAGGCACTCTGTCATCCCCTGATTGGTCTAGTCTATGCCTATAGAAGCCATATTGTCAGTTTAGAACAAAAACACATTTTTCTGTGTGGTTGCCTGAGAGTGAGGATCGGCGGCCCTCCCTCTGACCATTTTGTCAATGCCTGCAAAAATACAAGGGAGTACATTAGGACCGCACAGAAAACACAATTTTATTCAGACAACGTAAAGACATAATGATAATTTATTACACAGAAGGTCTCTCAAGACTGCTGGTATCGCATTTTTGTGGGAATTTTGACATTTCTGCAATTGCAAAATTGCCTTGTAATATCTGTTTTATATTTTTCTCAAGTTTATTTTTTTTACTTTTCTCGCTGTGGCTGCAATACTCCGTTGGACATACTTCTTCTCCCCCGTGAACAAATATTGTTCATTTGCACTGAGTGGCAGTGCTGTGTCATGCCGTCACATCCTCTGTGTGTATGCGCGTGCATGTGAGCGGACAGTTGACTTCGACCTACTAGAATATCCTGTTGACTCCAAATTTACCATGAAAATTCTTGGGGTTGGATCCACCGGACAGATTTGGTCCAATCTGTTTATCGTGTGTACGCACACACACGTGCATTCTCTCTTGGGGATAAGGTGCCTTTTGGAATGATTAAGGATTGTAACAGTGTTGACAAGGAAGCGAGTGATGGCCTTTTCCTAAGCGTGTCCGTTAACTTGGAATATTTTAAGTGAAAGGAAATTTGTTGAATGGATGTCTTTGATGGTTGAGTGAACCATCAGATTTAGCACTGATGTGAATCCTTTGCCACCATTGCACCTTGTCAATAGTGATAAATCCTTTCCTTCATCCCATTCATATCCGTCACTGGCTAGAAATGATTTTCCTGTTGCACACACAGTGAAGTTGTTTCCTCGTTGGAGGTGACCTTGGTCCTCACTTTGCTCATTAGCTCTTTATATTCAGTTCAATCACACCGTCCCCGTTTACTTACCCCGGGCCTCCATGTGTTTAAAAAATCTGAACAAATCAAATATAGAGACCTTTATATAAAGATGGTGTTGCATGAATGTATGTTTACATGGGTATATGAAAACAACAAAAAAAGATGTATGCAAAAGTGAAGTTTAAAAAAGTTAAAGATTATTTAAGAAGAAATAAGTTGTCAAGAGAAATTCCTTGCAATTGCCCCAGCCTGCGTGTTTAGAATTAGTTCTGCCGAACGGGATCCTTGCCGATCAGCCGCTCTCCATCACACTTCAACCACATCCATTTTCTTTACTGCATTGAAGACAAAAAAAAAAGTCCATCCTCAATGCACCAGTCCGAGAGGCTCTTTGACTGCTGACCTCACTTCCTAGCGTCCTGCTTCTGATTCTAAATGAAAATGTCAGGTGCCACGTGGTAGCTTTTGGAGGGAAACACCTCCCGCTCTTGTCGTCCTCACCCCCACTTTTGTTGTCCAATTTACTCTAAGGTCTTGAATGAGTGTTTTGGGAAATCTTGTGTGCACTTACAATATGTTTAAGAGTGACGCATATAAGAGTGAAAGGAACTTTTACTCCATTCTGACCTCCTATTTTTTATTTGTGTTATTTCTTTCTGGACATTATGTTTCTGTTAAAATGATGCTGTAATATTGGCCAAAAAAAAAAAAGAATGTAAAATCCTGTATCATTTATGAAATATGTATAAAAGAGAAATGTAATTCAATTATCAATAAAATCCTTATCCAGGTTTTGGAGCTTGTGGTCCATTGGCTCTTTTGTCTCGTTTTATTTTCTGCTATATTAGATTGATGCATAATGCCGCCAGTGTTTACGAGAGCTTGACTGTCTTCTGAGGCTCTTTGCGCATCCTGTGCGTTAGATGTGACAGATGTGTTTTTATGCGCCTGAAATGTATGTTAAAATACACAATAATAGCAACAAATCTTATGTTGGCTCAACTGAATCATGTACTACAGCTATATCCAAGATATCCATCTAACCATTCTCTGAACTGGTTATCGTCACAAGGGTCACGGGCATTGTGGAGCCATTCCCAGCTTTTTTCGGGCCGTAGGTGGGCTACACCCTGAACTGGTTGCCAGCCCTTCGCAAGGCACAGAAGCAAACAACCATTCTCATTCTCAATCACACCTCGGGACATTTTAGAGTGTTCCATTAACCAGCCATGTATGTTTTTGGACTGCGGGAGGAAACCAGAAGCCCGGAGAAAATCCACACAGGCGCGGGGAGAACATGGAACCTCCACACCGGAAGGCCGGATCCAGAATCTAACCCTGTACCTCTGCACTATGTGTGTGTGTGTGTAAACAAAAACGCATATGTCCTGTTGCTTGAGTTGAGTATCGGTCTGCAGCGCATTCTGCATCTATAGTAAAGTGCTCAAAGCCGATTAAACTTGCCTGAGCCAAGGAAGAAATCAATGTCTCATTTCCAGGAGTAGTCACAAAAGAGAAGCATGGCATTTTCCACCTCATTAGCCTTAAAGAGCAATTTGAATGAATGTCATCATTGATTTAATTGCATATAAGGAACTGAAAACGCAAACTTTAAGTAAGCTCTGCTTACTACCAAAATTAGTGATTATGAAGCAGCTTGGTTTCTTCTGGTTGTCTATGTCAGATATCTGTATGACAAAGTGCAGTATAAGCACCTGTCAGAACGTCAGACCAGTCTGAATTACACTTTAGTTAACTGTATTGCATTATACGTGAGTCTACACTTACGTCTGGGCTTTTTTTTATATCTTGCATGCAGCAAATACTCATTGTATAAAAGATCAAAAACGAATCCTAAATCTAATAATTACTGAATTAAAACAAAGCCTGTGCCCCAACACAAAAAAACTGCCAAGCCTGTTCTACAAACTACAACTGACTTCAGAAAGCCAAAGCAAAAAACCAACAACAATGCAAAATCCATGTGTCCGTTTGTGTGAATGGTGTATGTGCTGAAAGGTGACAGTATGTCTCCTCATTAAAAAACACAATGCTCATTGGCTTATTGTCTTGAAGTGTAAGCTATTGCTTGGGCCTCAACCCTCAACAGAGTAATGATAAGTGTTCAAACCCTCGAGCTGCTTTAACCCAACACTGACTGGTTGGATAAGTCTAATGTGACTACACTATTGTCCAAATAACTTTTATTTACAGCTAAAGGAAATTGAGGTTGTAAGTGCTGGGAGGGACATACAGTGTGAAACAATGGGAATGTGATTTCTGTGATTTGGCAAATAGGAGGTCAAGGTAAGCCATGACAGCCACACACGAACAGATAAGAGGCGTCTATTAAAAGCAGACTTTGCCAGAGGATGAACAATGTGCTACGACATTGTGACCTGTTGGTGCAATCTCGTTTTTCCAACATCATGTTTTTTTGGGTGACTGTTCTGCTACAAAACGTTTTCCAAGTCACAGCCGCCAGTGAGTATAAAATATATATAAATATATATATACACACCTGTATATATGTCTTCATTGTTATGTGATTGTATTTAGTAAAGGTAAGTAAGATTCAGGGGATCTTGTCTGGCCTTTCACTGATTTGTGATGCTTTTGTCCACATAGTGTACATTAAGGGATATCCACCATCTTCAAGTTTGCAATATTATTACTTTTTGTTATTTGCACTGATGTAGGAGAGCATTGTAACTCAACGAGTTCAGACAATATCAGAAACTGCTCTTCGTATGATGCAGTGTAGTCCTGGTACAATGAAAATTACAGACGGTTAAATTAATAAATCCCTGACATGGTCAATACAACTGAGCATGGCCCGTCTTTGTGAAGGCAGATTTTCATTTGTTCAGCTGTTAAAATGAATTCTCTAAGATCGCACCTGATGTTGGGCATTTTTTTTGTCATTCAAAATCCTAGTCTCATAAGTGTAAATCCTGTTGGCTTTAGTGCAGTTTGTTGTTAATGTTACCATATTTTTTAACGTATCAATTGAACTCAATGGAATGACAGCAGCAATGTAATAAAATGCAGTCACATCTATCTGCTATTTCCCCGTTTGCTTTTAAATTACACAAGAACAACGCGACCATCAATTGCTCATTTTGTTGATTGTCCTCAAATGGCTTTTCTTCCTTCCCAATAAGGATATTTATCTGATCTTGTTTAGTTTCCAGAGCTGATTCAGCAACAGGATTTTCACTGTTAATATCATCAGAAATATTTGCATTATCAACCTGCTGGTAACATTGCATGACTGTTGCATGTCTTTTCTGCTTTTGCGGCGTGCAATAATATCCTTCCTATCCCCCTTGTCCTGTGTCTCTAGCTCAACCCAACTGTTTGAGGCAGATGGTGCCCCATACCCCCCATGGAGTCATGGTTGTGTTCTGTTCGTAAGCAGGCAGTTTCGCCTTGAGATAACTTCTGTTGTGATTTGGCACCGCATAAATAAGGAATGAGGCACACCTTAAATCAACTACAATGGATATTCAGAGTGTTATGATTTCAATGTTTTTTTAAATTAATGAAATGTGACCGATTACCTACAGAATGTGAATGTGCAAGGGGAAACATCTAGATGTGGTGCAAACAGATTGCATGCGTATGCAATCTCTATATTACTTTATAGAAGCACCTTTTGCTTTAATGACAACATTCAGTCTTTCAGGAGGGAGTCTACCATGGCACATGTGCTTGAGAATGAGATTCAAACTACTTTTTTGATCCTGGTGTGGATTATCCATTTACAGCTCTCAGGTCCAAGTGCACATTCTGCCTCAATAGACAAATACATCCAGTAATAAATAACATTGTAACGGTTGTGAGAAGTGCATTGATAAGAACAATGAAATAAGAACAATACAAGATAACCACGTAATGTAAAAGATGAAAGGATACAAGTTATTCATTTAAAAAGCGTGGTGCTCATGTTGAGCAGCTTAATGGTATAAGGCAGTGGTTTCAAGTCAAGAATAATGGTTGATTCAACGATGGTTTAAGTTACTGTAATGAGGGGTTTGGTCACAAGAAAATGCTTACAATATCTCTCTTATTTATTCCACATGAGAAGTTGACTTTTTGGTCCAGATTTTAGCAATCATGGTAGAAGTTGACATGTTTCATTTGCTTTTGTGGGCCACATAAAATAATATGGTGGGCCAGATCTGGCCCCTGGGCCTTGAGTTTGGTAACTGTGGTATAAGGAAGGAAATACTCTTTAGTTTGTCCTCTTGGGGCATAACACTAAGAACGTCAAACTGCGATCCCAGCCCTTTACTCCCTTATAAAGTCATCATCTTAATCACTCAGACCTAATATTACAAAGTGTCATTGGGTCTCAGAAATGGTGCCTCATAAATCCAAGTTGTTATCATTTTACAATTACCGTTTCATTGTCCATTATGTTTGCCCTCAGCCCTTGACCCATGTTCTGCCTACATCAGTCTGAATGAACCATGGAGGAACACAGAATATCACATCAACCAGTCCTCCGTGAGTCCTCTTTGCGATAGCCACATGTCCGGGGAGTGGTATCGCTTTACAGGATTGGCAGGGGACGCCATGCCCACCTTCTGCATCCCAGAGAACCATTGCGGCAGCCACGCTCCCATTTGGCTCAATGGCAGCCACCCTCAGCTCCAGGAAGGCATCGTCACTCTGCCAGTGTGTGCCAGCTTTGGAAACGATTGTTGCCAATGGAACGCCAGCGTGGACGTGAAAGCCTGCACTGGGGGTTACTTTGTGTACCGCCTGCCCAGACCTTCCGTTTGCTTCCATGTCTACTGTGGTCGTGAGTCCAACCTTCAATGCATCGTCTCGCTGAGCTTTTCCCTTATGAATCGTCACATTTATGTGCCACAGATTTCTATGACATCTGTGATGACGTTCCATGCACGACGGGTCCAAGATGTCCTGAGTTGGAATGTCGCTGTGCTCCTGGAACCGTTCTGGGACCAGACAGACAAACATGCCTGGGTGAGATTAACCGACAGGAAGGAAGAGTGCAGTCGACGAGATTTGCTCCAAATGACAATATACAGGAAGACATGAGACACAAGTAGCAAGAACAGCAACGATAGAACGAACACATATGATGTACTCATCCCAGTTTGTATGGTATTTCATATATTAAAAATACTATTTTAATACTATTTTAAAGTATTAAGAGTAAAAATACTATTTTAGAACTTTTACTAGTTCATGCCTGGAGTAGTAATTGCTCACTAATGACTCAGCTTGGATATACATGACACACATTCGCTGGACACTAAATGGTGTACACTTTTACTAACTGCAGTACAAGAGTTGCATCGAAAGACAAAGGGGTAGGAATTTAACATTTAACATTTGATTATTGTGATTCAAGTTCAGATTAAATAGCACTGCACCTACACTGTGAGTTAATTCAAATATTGTAGGTTATTCACCTCCAAAAAACCTGCATTGTTATCTGAGCATCTGTATTGTATGTGTTTCTTTATTGTAATTTGCACAGATCAAGTTTATCTAATGTTTTGGCTTCTACGCAACTAAAGGATAGACGTCAGTGTCCTCATTCCACCCTGACGTATCCATTCTTTCATCCATCTTTATTATTACTTGTCCCTTCAGTATTGCGAAGTCTGCCATGAAAGAAATTTGTCATCCTCAACCCTGCAGGCGGCTCATGTCGTGCCTCCAGCACTCAAGTCAATTAAAAGCCATGTCCTGTGTGACACGTGTGGTTGTGTGTTATGTTCAGACGTGAATGAGTGCGAGAAGGCCAATGGCGGCTGTGCAGAGGTCTGCGTCAACACCAAAGGATCCAGACAGTGTGACTGCGGTCCAGGCCGAGGGCTGGATGAGACTGGGCTAAACTGTCGGGGTACTGTATAGGATTCTGGATATTCTACATTGGCCGCTTTGAAATACCGCAATGTAACATCTGACTGAGTTTTCTTTTCTTCTTTCTGCTTTTCTGCTGTCATGTAGAGATGGCAGGCTGCCATGTAAACAATGGAGGCTGCAGTCATGGCTGCTCAACACTGCTTGACTCCTACCGGTGTCACTGTCCTAGAGGGCTGCAGCTGAGCCATGACAAACGCACATGTCTGGGTATGGGTGTATCATAATCATATTAGTAACAATAATAATAATAATAATAATAATAATAATAATCTGCGATTGGTTGGCAACCAGTTCAGGGTGTTCCCTGCCTACTGCCTGAAGACAGCTGGGATAGGCTCCAGCACCCCCCGCGACCGTTTGTGAGGATAAGCGGATTGGAAAATGGATGGATGGATGGATCGATCGATGATGACAATAATAATAATAATAATAATAAATAATAATAATAATAACATAAGTCATAATTACTGTAATTGTTCTAATAACAAAGATGATGTCATCAATGATAACAGTAGTCCAAGTAGATTGGCTTTGCACTCCCATATAAAACTATGCAAGAAACACAAACCAATAGCAGAACATGTCATCCTTTTCATGTCAGATACAGTTAGTGTTTAGTGCGTTGACCCCACAGGGCTGAGGTGCATGGTTCGATTTCGGTTCTGGCCTCCCAGTGTGGAGTTTGCATGTTCTCTCCCGGGCCTCCGTGTGTTTACTCCGGTTTCCTCCCACATTCCGAAAACATGTATGGCAGGCTGATTGAACACTCAAAATTGTCCCTTGTGTGAGCGCGGATGGTTGTTTGCCTGTGTGTGCCCTGCGATTGGCTGGCAACCGGTTCAGGGTGTCCCCTGACCTACTGCCCAAAGACAGCTGGGATAGGCTCCAGCACGCCCCGTGACTGTTGCTTTCTCGCAACTACTTTTCAGAGGCAGTTTAGTAAGCAACAATGAATCAGCACACTTACCTGTGATGTTGACAGCCTGGCACTGTTGCTGATTTAATTTGAACAAACCAGGCTTACTTTAATGTCCTGTATAAGCACTACGGTATTTTGATGTCACTTGTGGTCTACAGCAGAGGGCAACATGGATTCCCCCTTAGATAAATTATTCTGTTTAAATCTCATTCCGCAAACAAAATATGAATCAGAGCACCATATTTTGACTCGTGCTGGCACATAAAATGGACTGAAAAAGACCCAAACACTTGCTTGGGAGTTTAGTTCTCCTCGAATCGCATTCTTACATTTGCAGTGCCAGTGGAGTGCATCCCCAGTTCCATTACGGTGTCAGTACCAAAGGACATTGTTGGAGGATTGGACCTCTTTCTTTCCAACTCGTCATGTCGTGGTATCTCCAATGGCACGCACATCAACCTCAACTTCAGCCTCAAGACATGTGGCACTACTGTAGAGGTCAGTCACAGTTGCGAGTATCAGCTCTTTGTTTCATACTAACGACAATGTGTCCGTCGAAGGTGACCGATGACAAGATAGTCGCAACCAACCTGGTGACAGGCCTCCCCAGGGCCCGTCTGGGTAGCAGCGGGGACCTTATCGTACGCACCAGTAAATTAGTAGTGCCAATCACCTGTGAGTTCCCCAGGGAGTACCAAGTGTCCGATGGATACCAGGCAAGTCAGCGCGGCTCAGCCCTGGAGCTGGCCGGCCACAGCGAGGGGGTCTTCCCCTTCTCGCTGGAGCTCTTCAAGAATGCGCAGTTCTTGGAGATTTACCGTGCGCCGCCTCATCTGCATCTTCACGAATCGCTGTTCTTCGGGGTGGAGCCCAAAGAGAGAGTGGAGGGCCTCTCTGCCCTGGTAGAGAGCTGCTTTGCAACGCCAGGGCCCAATGCTGACCAGGCCCTCAAGTATTACCTGATAAAAGACGGGTGAGTTGTCTCAGAGTCCAATTATTTTTCAAGTCAGCTTCTGCACAAATTAGAAGCACAGCACAGCAAGCAGAACAAAGTCCAAGCTTTTTTCTTGGAGTCTCTTAACTGGATCAAACCCTTTTTTTTACCTTCGATTCTTCAGACTGTCAAGAAACAATGGAAAGTAGTTTTTGCATCATCATAATTTTGAATTACTTTAACCGTACGATTATACATGGAACTGTTGTCTGTAAAACTTGATGGAAAAAAAAGCCTCTTTAAGAATACCTTAAAATGCCTCGGCTTGTTTACAGCGGTGCCTTTATATATTTATATTAGCACGTCTTTTGTCTCCAGAATGTGAGAAAAGAAGGGAGTTGAAAAAACAAGTCGAACACCCTTCTCCCACTCTTTGTGATGTCGCACCTTTCTAAGCTGGTGAAGAATTTTTAGAATAAACAGTGCGAATATAAAATATACGTATACATACACAAACGCAACAATTGGACAGTAATCGTTGTTTGCAACTGTGTCAGCCCAGTAATCGACTCAATGCTCCAGCTCAGATAAGCTGAATAAATCATGAACAGAAAAAAACAGGAAGAAAGCATATTCCATCAGGTCATCCTGGAATGCAAACCCATCGCAGTATCTGCAAAAACATTTATTTCTTTATTTTTTATAAATGCAAAGACTTGCAGAACATGCCATGGACTCACATAACCTTTAAAGAAGCCTGACTGCTACATTCATTCTACTACTTAATTTAATTCTATTCGTGAAAGAAATTCATTTGGTCCCGCAGCCTTGTGACTTTGTCCGATACGACGCGTCTGCTGCCGTGGGAATCAAATGATTGACAGTTATAGGACAGCGAACGTCATGTGTCGCATCAAATGTCAAACACCCCTGACTTTTGCTGCTGATGATCTGTCGAGAAAACACAATGGACTGCCAGCTCAACCTTTGAAGGCAGGGCAAGTCTCAAGGCAATTTTTTATATCGAGCACAATTTGGACACAAAGCTATTCACAGTATTTTACAACCCCATACAATTACAAGAATGGAAATAAAGCCGTTCCACAAAGCATACAAGTCATCAATACTTCTGATATTAAAAGTGAGGAATACAGATTAAAAAAAAAAGATGCACAAAGACATTGGCGCTTCCAAAGTCAGCTGGGATAGACGACAGCATTGCCGCGAGGATAGCGGTAGAGAGAATGGATGGATGTTCTTTAAAGATGGAACAGCGGGCATCCCTGTAAAGATTTAAGCTCTGTGTCTTGTGAGCAGGTGTATCTCGGATGAAACAGTTACTCAGTACTCATCCAAGGACAAGCTCTCCAGGCACTACCAGGTCCCTGTCTTCAAGTTCATTGGCAAGGAGAACCGGGTGAGTCAGGCAGGCTGCTGGGAGCCAGCTGGCTATAAGGAGAGAGAGAGTGAGAGAGAGAGAGTGTGTGTGTGGGCGTAGGTTTGCCTGACAGTATGTTGTTTGGATTATTGGCTGTAACTATGAGACAGCTTTATGTTAATTGCTCGGTGGTGCTTATCATTTAATGATTGTATCTCATTTTTTTCAGTTTAATTTTTACCTTGCTTCTCGGTAGCACTTTGAGATCAGTGAATGTGCCATACAAGTAGCATTTACATCAGAGATGTCCGAATTACAGCCAGGGGGCATTTGCAGCCCACCATTAATTCTTCAGTGGCCCGCGGCATATATTAAAAATGACATTTGACACGGCCCACAAGGCTGGTTAAAAAATAAAACCACTTTTAATGAGGGTGGGCCGGGTGAGAAAGGAGGGTGTCGAAAAAAAAGTAGGGGCCACTACAGAGTGATTCACATTCCTAACAGCTTTTCTAGATAAAGATACAAATAAACTACTGTATTTACGACTAAAATAATAAGACATCATCTTACTACAGTTGTGAATGTTGGAGATGGGATTTGGCTACCGTTCATTCTAGCTGGAGCTAATCTAGTGAGATACAGGGCTGTTGTCCACCTTAAAATCTTGAAACAATTAGCTTGAACAGAAAGCTGCTATGCAACCATTTTCTAAAATACAGTAGCTAGGACCTGTAAACAATATATCATTGCTTGCTTCACTGATTTTAGCGTGCTTAATAAATTAAAGTTGAAAAAGCAGGCCTTGTATCCTTGCGTTTTTATGAATGTGGCCCTCAAACGAAAAAGGGTTGACACCCCTCATTAACGTAGAAGATGTCTGATGACGGCAGGTGTATCCTGTGTGTTTGCAGCAAGTCTTCCTCCACTGTCAAGTGTTGGTGTGTAGCCTTGGAGATTCTCGCTGCAGTCAGCCTTGTCGGGGACGTGTCCGTCGTGGTGCCGCATCTGAGCGTCAGCACACACTGAGTGGGGGCCCCATTTTCATCCTGCCCGAACCCAGCAGCCAGACGGATTAAATTTCCACGGATGTTTCAATCGCAGACATTTGATTGACCAAGCAGACATCTTTGATTTTTTTTTTTAAAGTTTGTCCTTGTGTTCTCCAATGTGTAATGTTCAAACTGTTTAGTTGAAGCACCACTAAAAACACGTTCTACATTAAAATGCCATGTTTATGATGAAGATCTCTGTTTGCGGCAACGTACTTCCACTTCAGACCACACTTGCTCCATTAATACTGTCTTGGAAACAAACAAACGCTCTTACGTCAGAAGATTCCAGAGCGAATTGCTGATAGCCTTGTTTTCATCAACCAAGTTTTGACAATCTTGGATAATGCGCGTAAAGTTTTAAGCAGCTGATTGTCAAAGCGTACCCTACGTATTGGCAATGGCCCAAATGCGTTTGATTATCACAGGTCAAACTTAAGAGGCTCAATTATTCAATCTGACTTTAAACTAATATTATTGCATCGATTGACAACATTGTGAGGTTTTGTAGAAGCCTTTTCTTTGCTGTTGGCGGCCACCATTAACCGCTGCGTTGGTCCGCCCCTGCTCGTCATCAAATAGCTGATTTTAACGTTTCCCTGTGTTGTAGTCAAATGGCATGATGCTCAATTTATAGCTCAGTTTGAAGTCTTTCAATGAAAGTGCTACTTGTGTTCATTCGATCAAACGTAGAGCGCTGTCAATCTGCTGTTAATTAATCCATTTATGATGTTACCCAGCAGCCAATTTACACCACACCTAAGTACAGGTAATTGCCCCTGAAAAAAGGTTTTTAAACTCCTCAACTCACTTCAACAGGTTCTTTCTTTGGTGCTCAAATCCAACAGGATGCCATGAAAGCACCAAAGACAGCGTTGGCCTGAGCACAAAAACAAAACACTTGAAAACAATTGATAACATCAATAACAGGGGATGTGTTGTGAAAACCAAAAAAAACAAAAAAACAAAAATCTGAGAATATGCAGATGTACACCACAGTAGCTGACAATGTATTACATAAATATAATAATTAATCATAGCACCTTTGTGCAGACACCAATTGCAGTAGTGCAGCACCGTTGGGTGGAACAAAGCTCTGCGTGGTAGAAAATATAGCTGCTGACATCAGCGTTGCTCACTGCGCTGTTTGGTTCCTCTTCCTTGCTCAATTCATTGGTGGGTATAAGGTCAAACATTTCATTTGACGGCACAGTTATGGCCATCCTTCTTCCACTTGGTGCAATGAAATACAAAGCATCGTTTATGGTTTTCATGTTATACTGTGAGCTGAAGCGAAGACTGTTTGCTGGAAAGTGGATTAAACCCAGTACATCTGTGACATTATCCTAAGTGACCTTTACTGTGTATAAAGTCATCACTGCGGTCACGGTGCCTCATCTGAAGCAACTGCAACATGAATACATGAGTTCATTTGCAATGTCAGAGATGCTTTTTCTAATGTTCGGGAGTGACTGAGTGGCTTTTCATCAATATTCTGCGCCGTCGCTGAACACTCGTAATAATATAGAGTGCATAGAAAATGACTGTACACTGTAACAAACAACATTAGGTACACATAATGGCATGCAGGCGAGATGAAATTACGGTATATTGCATTGTACTTAATGCTGTGTCTGCTGAGCGTATATGAGAAGGAGCAGTTCCTCGTCCGTGCATAAATAGCAAATAACTTAACACTGACTCACATCCTGAGCGCAATTAGCCTGTTAAGTGTTTTATGTTTGTGTTTCCTTTGTTTGGAGTCTTAAAGAAATGAATGTTAATGGAGTTATACAGGCCTAAGAATTGGCCTGAACATGAAGAGTAGAAATGTGTTTCATCACTCAATTCCCAAATATTTTGTGTCATGGAATTTCCTTATTTGGGACATTTCTGGCTGCAAGCTAACTTCTCTTATGCTGCATCTCTCTTCCATGCTCTGAAATATATTATGTGCAAAACTGTCTTTTTTTTCTCCATGTCAATGCCGTCCATGGTGTTCAGGGTCACAGTTCATCCCTCTCGTCTCCATCACAAACACATGCTGCCCTCTGGCTGTTCATGTAGGGCCGGCATCCAAGTGTCCACACTGTGTTGTACAAGGCATCTGCCATCGACTCACAGGCTAAGAGACAGGAAACCCACAGAGTATTTTCATTAGTGTACAGTAGACTCACATTAAGACAGTACACAAATAAAATCGAATGCCACACTACACAAAGGACCCAATCAAAGATAATAATGCAAATATGATCGAAACCATCAGATTCATACAGTGAGGTAACTGCAATTATTTCTGAGCCATATATGTATATTTGATATCACATTTACAGGGACCAAAATGATCACCATTATCAGTGTTATACCAATATTGCGAAAACAAACAGATTGGAGTTGCATCCAAAAGATGGGGTTTATTTTCATTCATTCATTCATTCATTCATCTTCCTAACCGCTTGATCCTCACTAGGGTCGCGGGGGGTGCTGGAGCCTATCCCAGCTGTCTCCGGGCAGTAGGCGGGGGACACCCTGAATCGGTTGCCAGCCAATTGCAGGGCACACAGAGACGAACAACCATTCGCACTCACACTCACACCTAGGGACAATTTAGAGTGTTCAATCAGCCTGCCATGCATATTTTTGGAACGTGGGAGGAAACCGGAGCACCCGGAGAAAACCCACGCAGGCCCGGGGAGAACATGAAAACTCC
The DNA here is from genome assembly GCF_025434085.1 of Hippocampus zosterae. Taxonomy (NCBI): domain Eukaryota; kingdom Metazoa; phylum Chordata; class Actinopteri; order Syngnathiformes; family Syngnathidae; genus Hippocampus; species Hippocampus zosterae. The sequence continues at coordinate 12,539,726 of NC_067461.1, read as the reverse complement.
ACACAGGGAGGCCGGAGCTGGAATTGAACCCGGTACCTCTGCACTGTGAAGCCGACGTGCTAACCACTGGACTACCGGGCCGCCCGGGGTTTATTTTGAATACAAAAATGCTCTTTTTGTGTACGCCAACAGACGAAAAACAAATTTCAAGCATGCAAGATTCCATGAAATTGAGTTTGAATGATTGTGAAATTGTACCCCATCTACCATATGGATGTACTACATATATACTGCATGTACTGTACTTTCAACAGGGGTGTCAAACTCATTTTGTGGCGGGCCACTTTGGAGTTACGTCTTGCTTGGAGGGCCGTTGTGAGAGTGAAACTAAATTAATGTTTGATTTTCTCATCGTATTATTACTTGTACACAACAAATCGATGAATTACTCGTTCTGAGTCAAGAACAGTCAAGTCAGCTATAATAGTGTGTTCAATTATTGTTGAAGTGAGGAGTGATAAAATGGATGCAAAATCTCAAGGTTACTTCTTGCACATGACAGTTTGACATTTCGGTACAGATTTTGGCTATGGAAGTTGACACACATGATTTGCTTTCACAGGCCACATGAAATGACGTCACCGGCCAGCCGGAATCGAACCTTACACCTCTGCACCGTGAGGCTGATGTGCGAACCTGTCGACCACTGTGCTGCCCGGTCTTTATACATTGAAATGGAACTCCAGGTTGTCTGTCAAAACTGTATTATTGTAATGGTAACGTATCGGATGTGACGTAATGAACGTGAGGAGGAGAGTGTCTTTGTCTGACCTTGTACTTTGGACACAAAGCCGAGACTCCTCTTCAGGTCGGAGCAAATGTTATGAAGACAAGAGCGGAACTTGGTGTCACAGTCGTACTTGTTGATGCCGCAGTTGTCGTAGCACACATCGAGCTGGTTACAGCACTCAGTCATGGCTGGGATGCCAAGATCAATCTGGCACAAGAAAAACAATTTGAGTTTATGCCAGTCTATTTGGTGGCTGTTACGAGAGCTAATCAGCTACTTGGTGCCATGAATAGGGTGACATCCACCTGGAATCCCACCATGGAGGAGCTGCAGCCATTGGGCTCTTGGTGCTTGTAGTCAGGACGAGGTTGAGGACGTTCTCCTGAGGAAACACGGAAGATTGCGTTCACAATTTTGGTGATGCAATTTAGCAGCACTTGTGCTGCAAACACATGATTTCACCGACAGAAGTGAAATCAAAATCAGTCCCAAGTGTGAATCATTTTAGGTCCAGGTTCCTGATGTTTTTTTTTTTTCTTGTACTTGAACTGTATGTTCTTTTAATAACTTTCATGTCTGTACTTAGTTCTATATTTGTGAATTCATTTAAAATGTTAAACGGTTAATCACGTCAATCACGTTGCGTTGACTCTCTCGGTGATGTCGGCAGCAAAAATAACGCCAATATTGCGATATTAAATAAATGTGAAAAAATGAATCACCTATTGAATGTGGAAAAAATGTCTGAAATGAAAATATGATAATACGAGAACCGGATTAATGTAAATACTGTACTGTTGTCAAATGATGAAAGTAAAATAAAATAATATCAAAGATGACACATGTATATTTTTTTCAGTTTCATGAGCGAGGACAACACAACAATAACAACATTTCACGAATATCATGTAATCGTAATACAATTCGGCTAGAATGAATATAAATTGAACAAAAAATTCTATAAAATAACATTAATGACGTTGATCAAATAAAATGAAAGAATAGTTCCCTCCCTCCTGTCCTCACTATACGAGTGTCACCGGTGCACTGGAGTCCATCCCACATGACTTTGGGCATACAAGATTAAAAATTATTTTCTATGACCTTTCATGCCATCAAAAAAGAAGTAATATTATCCTAATAAAAGCAAAACTAAGTCGGTGTTTCTTGTGTATATTATGGAGATACATTAGACGTCTCACCTCGGGCCAGAGTCATCATTATCGTCAGCCCCCCCCCATGTGATGTCAAAGTTGATCTTTTCACTGATAAGATTATACACTGTGAAACTTTGTCTCTCTGTTTACATAATGTGCCACAAACAGCATTTTGTTGGATTGTGCTGCATCAGGAAATCCACAACAGGGATGCGCCACGCATCCTTTCCGTTGGGTGTTATGAAAGCAAGATATACATTTTACTTACAAAATATAAGGAGCGGTGTGGAAAGACCACATACTCACCGTATCTGCAGCGGTACTGACACACGCCATTGTGACCCCCCACCAGTTCGACCAGGGAGTCAAAGTAGCCGTGCATCGTTTGGAAACTGCTTCTAATTGACATGAGGCTCCAGCTACTGCTGTTTTGGTCATCTGGAGTGGAAATGCTCATCTGGACTGGCTCGATCTTGTCGCTCTTCTCCATCTCTTCTTGATCCTTAGGTTGATGCTGGGCTTCCCCAGCTTGGCTGATTTCTCCGGGCCCTTTGACTGCTTCGGGAGTTTTGTTCGGTAAAACTTCAGGTAGTTCGTTGGTCTGGTCTTGGTATAATTTGGTGTCTGCCACATCTGTGTTTTGTGGATCCACCGCCGGAGTGTCCTCCTCCAGTGATTTTGATTGGTAGTGACCCAGGGTGGCACAGACACCAGCGGTCACACTAAGGAGCAGCAGAAGAGTAACAGTCCGGAGCAGCATGGTTCTAAGAATGTCAGCTGCGTTGTCAACAGGGTGAGAGGAGCTTTGCGAGTGAGCGACGACAACAACACACAACTCTTACTGGAAGCAGACTTTGACCTGTGATTAAGCTCTAGCAGACAGCGGGGCACTCACTCCTGCAAGAGGGCAAAAGTCAACTCTCATCAATGCTAAAGGCTTCCCTAATCTTTTTCCTCTCTTCTTCTAGTTATGAGCTGATGTCATCAGAAAGTTATCTACAAGGCTAATGAGATTTCCATGATTTCCATGAAAAAAAAAACACAGCTTGTATTTTTGGGGGGAGGCTAATATTGTCATTTACGTTGGGTACAATGAAAGGAACACTATTACTGTAAACATTATTTATTTGTGAAATGCAGTAAGTAATTTTCCACAACAGAAAAAATTTATTTGACTTGCCCAATTTCAAATTTTATCGAAGGTTATTACCTTGAGATTTTGAGTGAAGCCACCACTGTTTTTTTACAGTGTATGAATGTCTTTCTCACAAAATAGCCTCTACTTTGAAATCATGACATCCCCAAACAAATGTCATCGCAAGGATGAAAAAGAATGCTTATAATAGGTTATTTTTTATATTATTACATAATATTTTGTAATAATATTTATTTATTATAATATGTAATAATAATTATTTATTACATAGGTTATGTAATAAAATATGATAATACGATTACAGTTTGATGAAAATATACACTGGTAAATGTTGAAACCCATGCAATCAAATCATGCTTAAATGTGAAGAACAACTGAGTGAATTGTTTAATTAAAATATAATTATTATAATAAAACTAAACTAATTTACAATATTTGTCATGACTTTTAGCTCATTGGTCATGACACCTCTTATGTTAGGTTAGCAATTAGCAAACTAGATGAGATTGATCAAAAATCACTGCTGATTGTTTGCAGCCAAATAGTCCACGCCACAGCGGTTTCCTCAATTGCTTAATAAATGAATGAATGAATGAAAAATAAATAAATAACATCAACAATTTGTCACCTTTGAAACAATTGCACTATGGAAAAGAGAAGGGGGTACACTATAGTACCAAGCTATTATGTCAGTTAAAATATGAATATTTATTTGGAATTAAATGTGACAAACCGGATGAAAAGTGTGAGTTTATTGACTATTTACCGCAGATTATTATCATTCAGGGCGGCCCGGTAGTCCAGTGGTTAGCACGTCGGCTTCACAGTGCAGAGGTACCGGGTTCGATTCCAGCTCCGGCCTCCCTGTGTGGAGTTTGCATGTTCTCCCCGGGCCTGCGTGGGTTTTCTCCGGGTGCTCCGGTTTCCTCCCACATTCCAAAAACATGCATGGCAGGCTGATTGAACACTCTAAATTGTCCCTAGGTGTGAGTGTGAGCGTGGATGGTTGTTCGTCTCTGTGTGCCCTGTGATTGGCTGGCAACCGATTCAGGGTGTCCCCCGCCTACTGCCCGGAGACAGCTGGGATAGGCTCCAGCACCCCCCGCGACCCTAGTGAGGATCAAGCGGCTCGGAAGATGAATGAATGAATGTATTATCATTCATATTCAAGCCATTGCTGCCCTCTAGTGTTCAAAGGAAATAGTGCCACACAGGTACAATATGTCAAATTAATGTTTGTTTTGTCACCTTCAGTGCTACGGGTTTAGTGTTACTTTTGTTATTTATTTATTTTACACACACACACACACACACACGCACACAACCACACGCACACACACACACACACACGCACACACACACACTTTTGTTATTTATTTATTTTACACACACCCACACCCACACACACCTAGTATAAATTGTGAATGCGACATGTAGTATTTAATTTTCTAGAAAAAATGACTGGAAAATTTGATTCTTATTATTACAGCGTATTTTATTCAAAGTTACTGTTACAGCATAAATTGTTAACTCATTCTAAAGAATGGTAATTTTTAATAGTTCTGTGCTTTTAATACACTATATGCAAGATGCACGATGAGAGACGATGGAAAACTGTAGATTGCGCAGAACTTCTGCTTCTTCTTCTTTCTGCTTGTCTCGTTAGGGGTCGCCACATGCGTCAATATTTTCCACCAAATCTTCTGTATCGTCCTCTCCAACACCAATTGCCCTCATGTTGCTCACCAATTGCCCACATTCGCTCACCACATCCATCAAGTCGTGGAGTTCAGCCGCTTGAAAATGTGAACCTTTCCCTCGATTCCTCTGGTATCTTCTGACCCACCCCAGGCAGCAGAGGCATCTGGCCAGGATTCGGCATGAAGGTGGCACAGCTGGCCTTGAGTCGGCACTGGCATAATGGATGTGGGCCGAACACGGCCCGGGAGTGGCAAAGGAGGGACTGGCTTGAATCTGGCAAACCAGATGAGGGCCACTTGTGGAGTGAAGTATTTGGGCCAGAAATCAATTTACAACTCCGGCCCGTACATGGCCAGCCAGTATTGAGCCACCCTATAATGCAGTTTCAGATTTATTTTTCAACACACAGCCTTGTTTTACAATTGCACACCGATGCGGAATTCCATTCATCACACACACACACACACACACACACACACACACACACACACACACACACACACACACACACACACACATCATGGATGCCAGACGTGGGCCAGTGCAGGACAGTCATTCATTGAGGTATGTGGGCCGAGTGTACGTGCCGTGTCTGCCCCAGAGCTGGGCCAGACCAATTTTGCTGACTGGGACTAGAACTCTATCGAACAAACTGGTCAAAAACTCCACAGGCACAGCCACTGATGCTTCTATGCCTCCAAATGTACGTCATCAGCACCAACTGCCTTCCCAATGTTCAGTCTTTTTCGTGCCATTCTAACTTCTTCCTTCCCAATCATTGTTGGTCCACCTCACTTGTTTCTTCTCCTCTTCCTTCTTTTTCATGTTTGTCATTCAACTCGTCAAAGTATTCTTTCGATCCATTCAGCACACGACTGCCAATTCTATCAAAGCGCCATACATTCGTCTGATTCCGACATACACTCCGGATTCATTTAAAGCGCCTATGTTTTTTTTTTAAATTATTTCTATGACTAAACTCTCATTTGAACATGTTGCAAAATGGTACACTGAATTCTCTTCATGCCTGCTATATACTGACAAAGGGATTATTCACAGAACAGCAAAGACATATGATTTGAAGTTAGCATGTGCAAAAGCCCTGTAGGATCTTGTGTTGAATGTGCTTTTATGCAGTGAAGTGTAGTGCGGTCAGTGCCTCAAGAACTATGCTTACAGTTTCACTCCTCCGGGCCTGTTTTATGAATAGAACATTCTGTTATTGAGGGTGTGCGCTGTGTTCTTTTACGTCACACTCATTTATTAAGGCTTTTCCTGAAGCTCTTTTCGACCAAAGAGCCATAATTGGCAACTCTCGTCAAAATGGCCGCCAACCATTTCATTTCTCCCTGACAATCAGCCAAAAAAGCCTTATAATGAACTTTAAGTTTGAAAGTATGAATTCTGTTATTTTTGTAGAAAGCTTCTGCTACTTATGTTAACGGAATGCAGATGCCCGGTATTAAGAAAGCAGTGGTTAAAATGAGCTGATGAGGAGCAAGCAGGTATTCCAAGCTATTGGAGTCTCAAGAGTCATGTTTGCTGTTTTGAGCGAACTTCAAGTACGTCACCACTTGAGTTGAATGATAAAAAAGGTGATGGAAACATTCACTTATGAGCAAGGAGAGCCATAGTTGCAGATGCACTTTCAGCCGTTTATTGAACAGGGTAAAGAGTGCAATACACAAGTACAAAATGAGAACACTCGAAAGGAGCTCTTGTCAGCCACAGCTGCCAAATGCTCACACGTAGTCAAACTGACCCAACCGAATCCACCTTCTGATGTCACTCACAAGGTCAGGCCCCTGAAAGGCACACATATAACACACGATACAGCATGTACTGTAATTGCACTTTATAAAAACAGTTTATGTCTTCACATTTTTTTTCTCAATTTTTTAAAATTATGTGTTTAATACAGTGCATCATATAATAATATACCGGTAATATAATACAACTTTCCGTGTGTGTAACGCCATCTTTTGAATAAGCACCAATGGAGTTGTAGTCCACTGTTGACCCTGCTGTCTGACACACCAGGGCTGCTGTTTGTGCCACTTTTGCCCGGTCCAAGGACGTGTCGTCCCGTCTGAAACAAGTGATGGCACATGCTAAAAAAATAAATAAATAAAATATTTTTTTAAAAAATCAGCCGATGGGTCCAGAGGAAATGGAACAAGCTTAATTTCCCTTAGGATGCATCCAAATACCGATGAGCCTTCACACACATCATCAAAGACGTCAGTGAACACCACCAGGCGATCTCTGTTGGAGCAGCTCTGCTGTGACACTTTCTTCAAATCCTGACAATGACACACATGCACAGCATTTAATGAGCATTACAATGGTGTGAATATGTTGACGACACAGAAGATGTTTTTAAAGATGTTATTTAAAAAAATATATAATTAATTTCATGACATGTTCATAGTGTCACAGAAACAAGTAGAGTTCTTGTTTTGCATTCAAAGTCTTGCAACAATGATTGTTGATGATACGCACAGTGACCTTCTATTATTGAACAGGAGGAAATTAAAATGTTCATTTGACATTGCTACAGCGAACAAAGATGCAATACACAAAAATGAATGACAATCATTTACATATGCCCATAAATGTCAACCTTGAATGAGATTTGTCGTGAAATATCTGAAAAGGAGAAATGTTAATTGGGACTCACGGGGGAAAAAAATACCCAACACAGTGTGGTATTTTTCAGATATTTAATAAAAGTCATTTTGGCTACTGCTCTTATAATTACATCATTACAACTTCCTCAATTATTGTGGGTAACAGCAACATGTATGGACCATTTTGTTTGTCACCAACAAAAAAGGCCAACATTATTTTTCTTTGTATAAAAAATATAAGTTAATTTAAATGTCATTCTAATTAAGAAAATAATAGGTATAATAGCAATATTATTATTAATAATAATAATCATCATCATCAAGAATAATGATAAAGATATGCTGAACATAGTGCAGATAATGATATAACTGGTGCTGAAAAGTAGGAACAGTGCAGTGTTGTGGACTTCACCGTGTTCTCAACCATATAGGGTGAATGTAAATAGTAAATAGACTCTTGCACACACACACACACACACACACACATTCAGAAAGTGCATGAACTGCCATTCAGTTTAGCACCATTAGAGCAAATATCGATTCTAGAATGCACACAGTACACACCTATTACTGTACTTTATATGCAAATTACATCTCACTTCAGTCTAAGTGCATGCTAAGTGTTGCTCTCGATTGGAACTTACTGGAAGCAATTTTGAACAGTTTGACAGAACACACCCGATCCACATGCCACATTCAGGGGATCAACAGAACACACATTGGATACATAAGTCTACACATCCCTGTCAAAATGCCAGGGTGTACACACTTATGCAACCAGACTATCTCAGTTGTTTATTTTTAATTCCCCAGTACAAAAGATTTTATTTGATCCACCCCACCCCCTCCCCCAGCCCATTGCAATTGTACAGTTTGTAGGTCAGATTAATGGTGGAAAATTTTGAAATGACGTCTTTTCAACCTGGCATTTGAGAGTGGCGTACAGACTTTTTATAGATGCACTGTAAATGAACCAAGTGTACATTCACACTACAGGGGCCACCTTAGCATTCGTGAATCAAATTATTAGAGGGACCACGTCCACTGGAATGACCATTCGGAAAAGATCGAGAAAATGTAATCAGGAAGATCTTGGAAAATCATCTGTAGGAGAACGAGCGGATGCTGAAACGTTAAACACACCTGCAAAAAGTCTTGCAGAACAGTCCCAGAGTTACATGCAGCTTATCAGATTTGACACTGACGACACGGAGTAGTGCTCAAGTCTCATTTCCACCGATCATGTCTTCTGCTTTTACGTGTGGAGATCCCACGTTAAAATTTACAAGCTGTCTTAAACATACGTGACTGCTTGCCGAAGGTTTCAAGTGCTAGCAATGGCCTCAGGGCAGTGCTGTGACGGGGGGTCGACTTCAGGGCCTTACGTTGTGACTTTTGTGACAGTTTTGGCACACAGAAATCCCCATCCTCTCATAGTCGCAGTTGAAGCTTTTTTTTCGCGCAAAATATATCGTGCGGGATTTCTGCCATCTTTGTGTTTAAACAGGTTGTGTGTCTTTTCAAGTACTGCAAAGGATTTTTGCTCAAAAGTTAAGAAAGAAAAACATTCTGACATCCCCCCTCATCTCTAAGGTGGCATTATTATAGCATGCATGTTCAATGTACTACACATTCCTTCTGTCTCTGAATACCTTGCTGAAGTAGTAGTGACTCATTTACCGCAGAAGGCAAACAGTACCATTTTAAAAAGATATCAACCTAAACAACAAGGTTTCACATCACCTTCCTGTGAAAGGTTCAGTGTAAGGCCTCTCAAATACAAGACCGCAAAGAATCAACTCAAATAATAATTATAATAACAATAATGGGAACAATAACAATTAAAAAAACAAGAACAAATGACATAAACAAAGCCAAATAAACAACCAAAATGGCACAGAGTCCATTTTCGAAAAGAAATTCCCAAACGGAGTAGATGTAGGGTGATGGGTTTCAGTTCCTCCCGTTAGCTGTCAGTCAGTCTCTGGGATCAGTAAAACCATCAGCTTTGACACCTCCGTCACCCATTGAGGTAACTTGTGTTTTTTTGTTAAGTCAAGGCGCCTTTTTGCTGATCCAGCTCCTGCTCCTGCTCCTCTCCCTCTTAAAAAAAGCTTCATAAGTGTGGCAAAGTTCAGATTGAACCCGTTATGACAAGCAGTCAACCCTTTGGTAGTCAGTTGTCCACCTTGACAGGTCCTGAATCAGAAGGCCGGCTAGGCACCACATCCTCCACCTCACCGTGCGCTATCTTCTCCCATTGGCTCAAGTTCTCCCTGCAACACACACCGCACCTACTTTAGAGTCATACTCAACCATCCCGTATTGAAATCAACCCTTTCATGCACCCTGCAACCTGATAACATAAGCTGTCCACTGCCGTAACGGCTGTCCCTGAAAAGGTTAACTCAAGCCATCCATTTTCTTTTCCACTATTTCCTCATTCTGTTCCAAGCTGACTTTGGTATAACCCCAGACTGGTCAGCAGCCAATCACGGGGTACATGTAGTCAAACAACCATTCACAGTCACATCTACTGTACATTTAAATCACTTTACAGGCTATGAAAATACGTTTCTGACAGGATCCTTACTTGCACGCTTTTAGAAGTGGACTGGATGGAGGGAAAAGGTCAGCTAGTGTCGTATAACATGGAATTGCTACAGCATTGTAGAATCCCACCTAAAAATGGAGAATAATTAGAAATTATTACACCGATTAAAAGTATAACGGACTTTGAGGCAGCTGCAAAAAATGTCGCCTGTCCATATGGCACTTTCAAGGTTAATGAAAAAAAAACTTTACTGAGTTATCAACAAATAAAGTTATAGTTGTAAGAATATTGCAGCATCATCTCATCTCTCCCGAACACTATTTATTACTTCTACGGGTGGTTTCTTCACTTCAACAAACTTGCAAATGATGATACAGTAACAAGAAATACATAGTTATAGATGGCTACAATGTATCACACAGGACATCTAAATTTCTCACACATTCCAATACAAAAGTTGATGACAGTTGTGCTAAATAAGGGTGACCCAAAAAGATGCGTACCCATATTTTATTCGATAAAAAAATCAAATTTTTAACGAATGTTTTTTCTGTTGCAGGACGTGAAAGGTGAACCTATGGATGATTGTTTTTAGCTATAGTTGCCCCAAAAATGTCTTGGACAAATCAGCAGAAGATATTCTCCCTGGAGATCTATTTTGCAACAAAATCATACCAGAGTGTACAGATTCAGTTTGGATTTTTTATCGAATAAAATATGGGTACGCATCTTTTTGGGTCACCCTGGTAGTTTAGAGTAATGAAACAAAATCAATATAGTTTTGAGCCTAATAGAATTAAAAAAAATCTGGATTGTAGAAGATTTTTTGGGGCAAATGTGCATATCTCAAGTGCAACGTACTATATGGTAATGTACAATATTTGAAATACAATCATGATGCGTGTTCTGCAAATGAAAAGGATAAAAGGCATAGGCATTATTTGCTGGTGGGATACAATTACCCCTCTGGATGCAACGGAATTTTAAATGTCCATTCAAAAGACACGACGATTATAAGATATTAACTATAAAGCGATGGAATCTGTATAGTGAGTGAAACTCGTGGTCTTACTTGGCCTTGAGGGACTTCATCCTTCTTGTCTCGATCCATCATTGAGATGGGCTGCAACCCGATCTTCTTCATCTCATCTCCCTGTGGCAAACCAAAAACGAAGTACAGATGGCATACGTTTCTAAAATAACAAAGCACATGATTCTAAACTTGACTGATGTTGTACCTCGGCCCAGAATTCAGCATAGATGTCATTGGCTGTGAGTCGTGTGATTTGCCACTGCTTAGTTACAGAACACAGGTCACATGCTGTCATCATCAGACCAATCACACGGTCCCTGGAGGAGAGCAAAGCTACGTTATCGCCTTAAGTGCTAATATACTGTTCACTAGTGTTCAGGGACAGCTGCAGCATGTTTTTTTTTCTCTCCCGGGGCTAAATGGGGGGCTTGACTGATACATACAGGGGCTGAGAAAATAATGTATAAACATATTTTACAACATCAAATAAAATGTTAATGTTATATCTGGGCCTCCACAGATTTCTAACGGGTCCATAGCCTCCGCTAGCGCAATTCCTGCTCGGGAGTCTGTGTGTAACTCAACTCATTTGATAATAAAGTTGTATTCAATTCATTTCAATTCAATTCATTGTTTATTATTCTCAAAGAAAATCATTAAAATCCAGCAATATGGATGAATATACTTTTCCAAAATCAAGATGATTGCACATTATAGCTCTCACTCTTTAGGCAAGAAATCATATGAAAATTGCTATTGCTTTGTCGAAGAGATTCACAAAATGATTGTAAAGTTACAATTTCATGAAAAGGAAGTATATAACATTGCAAAATGTTATATCTTGACAACTATGAGAAATGTCGTCTGTACTTAACCGTAGCAGCTTATGTTGGGGATGTGGGAGCAAAATGAATTCCCAGAGAACACCCACGCGAGCATGAGCATAACACACAGAGATGTTCCGATGTCAGTTCAAACCAAGATCGTGTGACTGTGAGACAGATGTGATAAGCATTTTTTTTCACCATGCTGCTTGTGTGCCAATATATTCTGACGATGTAATGTAAATAAACTACTGAATTATGGTCAGTCAGTCAAACTCATTCAGTACCAGTCAATGTTAGACCAAGTCTGAAAAGACGTCTTTGGGAGTGAATGAGTTAATTATATACCCAAAGCACTAGTTTAAAAAAGGTGTGTGAGCATTCTTCGGACGTTGGACACAAAATATTACAACTTCAAAGCCTCAAGGTTTTCTAGCCTCCACGGTGTAGTCTCACCTGTGTGAGTGGTTGTTGAAGTCGAGATCACCGGAGGTGAGAAGCTCTGACAGTTGCTGGTGGTTATTGAAGTAAAGGGCCAGGTCGGTGGCGATGATGGCCTTTCGGATGATCTCTAGCACCTGCTCATACTCGCTGGAATTCAGGTTGGAGAAAATATTGTGCCCTTCCAGCTATGAGAAACAAAGAGATCAATAAAAAAGCAAAGGCTCCACTTATGAGGCGTTCACTTCAGCTAGACTACAAGAGATTAACAAGATTTTTAACCATCACGGATCTGTTGACCGTTTGTCCAAGTGCTTCGCGAAAACAAAAGTGCCCTTTGAGGCTGTTTGCCCTTGCTGCGATACACCTGTATGCGTTTGCAGAGTCATTGTTGAATAATCTGTGAAGGTGAATCCTCTGTGAATTTTTATGGTCCTTTACAAGCAGCACCAGCACCATAACAAGGCTAATAACAACAGTTTAATATGGTGACTGGTAACTCTTAAACATGCAACAGACACCATTGAGAACAAATAGAAAGTGCATTATGAATGGTAAGAGCAACACAAAACTGGGGCATTTTGGAAATAGAACAATACATGTGAAGCCACATGTTTATGGAACGATATAAGCATCCTCCTCCTGAAATGCACCAACATAAGGCACCACAGAACAAATATAGAGTGCCTGAAAACATAACCTACAATAATGCCAAATGAAGAGCCTATCACCACATGTGGTGCGAAGCTGTTTTTTAATCATTTTGCGAGCTTGTGTGTTTAATGTTAGTGTTAAGTGGTACGAGACAATTATAGTAGCATCTTCACATGTTAAGAAACCGTCATAGACACTTGTAATGGAGAGAATCCGTTCACTTTTCAAATTCCAGCGAGTATCCATTCACTTTTCAAAATATTTTTTTTTCAGCCTGAGACAATGAACAAACTATAATCACTGCAGGTTTTTTTAATCCTTTTATCTGTGCGGTCAGCAGCCCGGCGGTTGAGGACCACTGTTCTATGCGTACCGACAGTGATGATGATTTTTAGGTCTGCATCTTCCATCGTTATTATTTTAGATTTTGCTGTTGAAAAATCGAATCGGCAACTGCAACTGTACTGCCCTGTATGATGGACAGCACCACTTATAAGGTCTGGTTTCCAGAACCGCCCATACAGGGGCTCCTGAGCTGTGCCACTGGAACTGTAGAAATTCCGACCGGAGACAAAGTTGGTATTGCATCGTGGAGCTCTACCTGCAAAATGGAGACAGTCTGAGAGAAGTGATGCTGCTCCATTGTAGAGGTGGAGTAGAGAGCAGCCAGAGGGTGGTCAAACTTCTGCAGATAAGTGTTGCTGTATCCTCGATGGTCCAGATCATGACACAGACAGGCTACCAAGAGTCCCTTCTTCTGTAAAAGGAAAAAAATCCTTTTTTTTTCCTTTTACACACTACATACTCATATCATGCTATTTCATTCATTATTGTTTCTATTAAAAGGTGACCCAATGAGCAGCGGACCTCTAGCTCTGTGAAGGTCCCAGGGGTCTTCTGTAGGATGGCATACATACAGTGGGCCACGGTCACAGCGTGCTTCCAGTTGTGGTAGGGCACACGCCGGTAGTTCTTGCGTACAGACATGGTGAATCGACAAAGCTTCTCCAGCTCAAAGCTACACCAAGCGAAAATGGGGATGAACAAATATAAAATGACCTTATAATCAGAGACTGCCACCTTAACAGCTCTGCAGTACCCTTACCTGGTCTTTCCACAGGAGCTGTGAACCATGTAGATGAAAACTGCAGGCCAGATCTCCTCAAAGGGATTGATGTCAAAGTGAAACCTGGACGAGGAAGAGGAGTGAATTTTACTGGGCGGGTCAGTTAAACGGTCCTGGTTGCTCTATTGTACACTTTTCCCAAGAAGTGTTGTTAAAAGCACAAACCAAACAGCATCCATGTAATTGTTTTGGTTGCGACATACTCAAGTATTTCGGACTCCTAAACGGTCTCAAAACACTGAAACTATACAAGTTTGTGTTTTGGAGATGTGAAGAGTTGGGGGATTTCCAAGTTGAGAGAGTCGAGACTACCGGTTCCTCCTGTGTCTTGGTTATGACGTAAACGGATACACCAATTGCTACATTTACTGTAAGGCTTATCAGTGTTTGTTTTTGGAAAACCTTTGGGTGTTTAAACGATGATTTTGTCCAATGCATTTTCGCTAGGAATAAATACATTTTTGTTTGTTTCTCAAAGTGTGTTTTTATTGAAAAAAATCCCAACAAGTATAAGGTGAAAAAAAACAGGGTACGACTAATACATTTGCGCAGGGGTCATGAGGTGAAGCCCATAAAGCATTGCAAGACTCACATTTCGATCTCTTTATAAATGGGAGTGGGAAGGTTGAGCTGAGTGAGTGTTTTCCATTCTTCTGAGGTGCAGATGCTGTGGTAAGACAGTTTTTCCATTGTCACTCTGTAAATGCATTCAGAGTGGCGAATTCGATGGTACATCTAGACACAAGACACATACGAGAAAGTCACAGAAAAGTTTTTTTTTAAGAAAGACACTCAGCAAGCGCAACATCAACCAGAAAAGTATAATGAAGAAAATACAATCATCTGAAAAAGGCTATTGGCACAAGCTTCCTGAAAATTCCATTTTACAGTACTTGCAAAAAAGTATTGCGATTAATCAGTGTTTGGGCTAAACCCTTTTCTTCTTCCGGAATCATAGCAACATATTTCGAATGAGTCAGTTTTAATGTGGGAACAGTTTGACTGTTTCGGCATGGTACCTAAAGGCATAGTTGGACA
The DNA here is from genome assembly GCF_025434085.1 of Hippocampus zosterae. Classification (NCBI taxonomy): domain Eukaryota; kingdom Metazoa; phylum Chordata; class Actinopteri; order Syngnathiformes; family Syngnathidae; genus Hippocampus; species Hippocampus zosterae. Next base: position 12,524,682 of record NC_067461.1, on the reverse strand, counting down.
ACTTTGATAATGTTTGAGATTGTGTGGCCAAATGAGCAAAACCTTCCATACACTCCAGAAGGTGTTCCAGCTGACTCCATTTTATCATCCTGCTGGTATAATGAAACAGGTGCAGTGATGCTTTTGTCCATACAGTCTAGACCAGGGGTCGGCAACCCAAAATGTTGAAAGAGCCATAATGGACAAAAAAAAAACAAAAAAAACCATGTCTGGAGCCGCAAAAAAATAAAAGCCTTCTATAAAACTTACAATGAAGGAAATGCTTGCTGTATGGATGCAGGAGACTGGACTGTCTCAGAATTGTTTGTTATTTATTCCTTTGTTGTGTGTTCACAAATGCTCCCATAGAATTTATTTTGTGATTTCCTTACTTTATTTTTTTTTTGTGCATTATTTTCGCATTTCTTAGTGTCGGTGAAGTGATCATGAATTTCAGTTTTTTGCAGGCTGTTTTTGGACGCCTCTCGAGTCGAACGAGAAGAGAGAAGGCACAGAGTCGGACGCAGATTTGTCTGTGTTTGTTGAAACTGAAAAGCATAAGTAAAGTGTACGTTTTAAAAAACCTACACCACAGCTCTCTTTCTCGGAGCTGCAACATTTATCTGTATCTATTTGAGCTGTATTAGCCTACTATCAACATATGTTTCCATTTTCAAACATTTTTATAAAGCTCCATGGAGCCACTAGATGTCACTAAAGAGCCGCATGCGGCTCAGGAGCCGCATGTTGCCGATCCCCGGTCTAGACCAAAGAGCATCTTAACTCACTCATTCAAATCACAGTCCAATACAAATAAACAGTCCCACATGGGAGTCATATCTCCTCATCATGACTGTTTTCTGTAAATGAACCTTTTATAGATAACGTGATGTTGTTGTAAATGAGCGTATTTGTTCACTGACTCACATTTGCACAGTGTAAGGCCAGGGCACAGAAGACAGCAAACATCTTGAAGTTGTTCTCATCTGTTTTAGTGAAGGCACTACCGCTTAACTTATTCACCATCTGCACCACTCCGATAACAGTCCCCCTGCTCACGATGGGCATGCACAGGATGTTCCGCGTAGTGTAACCTGTTTTGAGGTCCACCTCTCTGTCAAATAAGAGCCAATCATATCACAAAGTCAGTTTAGCCCACAGGTTGACGGTGTGTTGAAAGGGATGACGTTTTTCATGAAAATGAAGTCGAGCCAAGTGCTTAGGGTGCGTACCGGTTAAACCGCGGGTCTGCATAGGCATCTGGGATATTTAAGACTTCCCCTGTCCGAGCCACTTGACCAGCTATTCCTTTCTCTATAGAAAACCTGCATGGACGTATGAAATGGGAGCAGCCCATGAACATTACAAATTCATTATCCGATTGATCATACAAACACAAACAGGCAAAGATTCATGAATATGTTGAAGTTCAAATACACCATTCACAAATTCCTCATCAAAACCAAGATGAAATAGACAACCTTGACTTTTTCGCTGAAGATGGCAGAAAGTTGACTTTACACACCTAATTTCTTTGGTTTTCCTAAAGACTGGCTTGCCTTCTCTCTCCTCACCAATATCGAACAGGTCAGAAAACAGTTCTTTGTTGTTTTGATCTACCTGGAAGAGTGCACACCTGTCGGCATTCACCAGGTTTTTTGCATATATCTGCAAAGAAAGCAAATTAGACCAACTCGACATGACATGATGATGGATATTGCTGCCGTCAGGTGGAATCTTTGTATTTTCCAAAATCGTCACTTCTCAGGAGATTCCCATTGGTTGTTCAACCCTTAACATTTCTTCAGCAAAGCCATTTTCAGCAGTTTTGATTGGCCAATAATTTGTAAAAATAAAAAATTAAAAAAATAACACGCACGCGCATGTGGACTGACCAATAATGAAAGATTTGTGAAAAATCTAAGATAAAAATACCAAATTGTGAAGTAAACAAAAATCCCACTTACCATAATGTGTTCAAGTAGAGAATCTATTGCCACAATATTATCAAAGTATGTTCTGTGAGAAGAGAAGAAATGATACATTGAAATGTTTGACAAAACATTCAAGACATAAATTTAAAGTTTTTTTTCCCCCAGGGAGAAAGCACTTTTAGCTTGTGCTAATGCTGAAGCTAAATTACTGGATGGTGTTGTCAAAACAGGAGCAACTCTTACTTTGACACATCTAGTAGGAAGTCATTGAGCTCAGTCTGTTTGGCGAGACCTCGGCAAACCTAGAAGAAGAAGAAGTAGGTCAGGTCATACGTGAACTCACGCATTTCCCAAAGTACACTTGCAGCATCTTGCTTGTACTCCAAACAGGCCAACATGTCTGTCTAGCGACAGTGTTTTCCAGCAAGCACCCAGCCGAAGAGTGCCGTGCGCTGCAGTCCTATGCAGCTCACAGAGGTTCAGAGGCCCACTGTGGCCAGTCCTGCTGTGGGACACTACTTCTCTTAGGTGTTATGCTATGACTTCACATAAAAACATTGCCGAAGCTATAATGACGTCCCCGGAGACCTGTTTGTTGAATCTACAGCTTAGCTGATTGGATAGGGCCCGGTCGTAACCCCTTCAAGTACACAGTGGATTTCTCTATTAAAAACAGCAGTGCATATCCAGAACAAACAATGGCGCTCACATCATTACAACTGGGCATGTCAGCATTCACCTTATTCCCAAACAAGTCAAGTACATTGGAGTGTACAGCATTTGCAACAGTGTGCACAGGTCCCTGTGGACATTTGCTCACCTGTACTTGATGAATGGCAACTGACGCCCAGGCTAAGTTTGCTGTTGCAACCTGAAAAATAAAAGTCCAACTTATATATATATATATACACACACACACACACACACATATATACATACAGGTATATATATAACATTTTATATCCCATTTATTTATTTCTTTTATATTTTTAGGTGAGTACCCGTAAAAGTATAGGAAAACATGGACTTAAGTCAAGTCAAGTCAAGTCAAGTCAACAGTATTTATAGAGCACTTTCAAACAGCCATCGCTGCATACAAAGTGCTGTACATGGAGCGATTTAACATATACAATAAACAGTAAGACGAATCAGTAATAAGTAATAAGTAATAAGGCGGTAGAAAGCACCAAGCAGTAAAATCAAGAGCAAATCTAAGTCATGCTGAGTCAAACGCCTAAGAATACAAGTGAGTTTTGAGGAGGGCTTTAAAGATGGGCAGCGAGGAGGCTTGCCGAATGTTCAGTGGGAGGTCATTCCAGAGAGATGGACCAGCAACAGAAAAGGCTCGATCCCCTCTGAGCCTCAGTTTAGTTCTTGGTACGTCTAGCAAAGACTGGTCCACAGACCTGAGGCGCCGGGCAGGGGTGTAGGGGCGTATGAGCTCAGAGAGGTAAGGTGGCGCGAGATTATTCAGAGATTTGAAAACAAAGAGGAGGATCTTAAAAATAATTCTAAAATGAATGGGGAGCCAGTGAAGGGATGCCAAAGTAGGAGTTATATGCTCCCTCTTACGAGTACCAGTCAAGAGGCGAGCAGCGGCATTCTGTACCAGCTGAAGGCGCTTGATGGAGGACTGGCTGACTCCAAAGTACAGGGCGTTGCAGTAATCGAGCCGGGATGTGACAAAGGCATGAATTACTGTCTCAAAGTGTTCATGTGAGAGGAAAGGTTTTATTTTGGCCAGCTGTCTAAGGTGAAAGAAGCTGGATTTAACAACGGCACCAATTTGCCGATCGAGTTTGAAATCACTGTCCAGTTTAACGGTCTCAAACTTGGGACAAGTTTGAGACCGTTGATTTCAGATAAGGAGATAGGGGGCCCAAGTCTACAGGATGGAATGTACAAGGTCCACTGGGGCCAAACAATATCACCTCTGTCTTCTTTTCGTTGAACTTCAAGAAATTTTGTGCCATCCAGGTTTTGATTTCTTCCAGGCAGGATAGGAGTGGCCTTAATGAGAAGGTGTCTTTCTTGCTCAGTGGGACATAGATCTGGCAGTCATCTGCATAGCAGTGGAAAGGAATACCATGTTTCCTTAAGATGGAACCCAATGGGAGCAGATACAGCGAGAACAGCAGAGGCCCCAGAATTGAGCCCTGTGGAACACCACATGACAGGGGAGCAGTGCGTGATTCAGAGCAGCCAAGGCTGACACAAAAGGTCCTGTCAGCTAGATAGGACCTAAACCAATCAAGAGCACTCCCGCCAATGCCCACCAAGTGCTGCAAACGAGTCAGCAGAATACTGTGATCCACTGTATCAAATGCTGCAGTTAAGTCCAATAAAACCAGACACACGTGGTCTCCAGAGTCATTTGCCAGGAGGATGTCATTAGAAACGCGTAACAGGGCTGACTCCATGCTATGCATCGTCTTGAAACCTGACTGGAAGACCTCCAAGATGTTATGTTCATCCAAGAAAAGTTTCAACTGCATGTGCACCACTTTTTCCAGAATTTTGGAAATGAAAGGCAGTTTGGAAATGGGTCTGTAACTTGACAGCTCATCTGGATCAAGACCAGGTTTCTTGATCAAGGGTTGGACCACAGCATGTTTAAACTGTTGGGGAACTACACCAGAAGAAAGGCTGCTGTTGATGATATCCAAGACCGATGCACCAACACTCGGGAGAACCTCCTGAAAGAAGCGTGGGGGAAGAGAGTCGCAAGGGGAGCCAGATGGCTTCGTCTGGCGAACTACATCCTCCAAAAGCGCCAAGGACACAGTATCAAAAGAATTTAGGACAGCTGAACATGGAACATGGACAGAGGGGTCAGATGCGGTATTTGGGACCGGAATCCTAGCTGTAGAGACCTTATCAATAAAGAACTGAAGGAATCTGTTGCACATCTCGGCTGAAGAATCCGAGCAAGTAGGCAGAGGGGGTTTGAGTACAGAATCTTTCGTTTTAAATAGTGCACGAGGGTTGTGACCTTAAATAACACTTGTCAACACAGTTTTACATTTTTAAATCATAGATGCAAGTCATTTTCTCTGTTTTTGAATTGAAATGTTATAATAATAGTATGATAATAAGAATAACATAATAAGATTGAATATTTGAATATATTTCGTAATATTTATGAATTAGGCAACAACTGTAATTATTTTCTGAAACATCATTCCTCTAAAATACAATCCTTGGTAAAATCTGTATCGCAAAATATTTTAGAGGTCAAACTTAACCCATTTAATCCCAATTTTTTCTCAGACATTTAAAAGTCAAAATCAGGTGTCATTGGTAGCCCTTTTAAGTAATCAGTCATAAAAAAAATTAGAGCCGTGCAAATGAAATGCATTGTTGTCCTTCACAAATGTGACCGGTGGGATTAAATGGGTTAAAACCAAAAAATGAAAATATCTTAAAATCCTGATATACGAGGAACAAAAGCAAAGACATTAAAAAAAAAAAATCTGAAACAAAAGTACATTCAGGGAAAATTTACTCTTACCCAAGGTAATCAATACATTTGGTGAGACATAATAGTTTCTTGGAAAAACTGTACAGAGCTCATGTTTTTAGTCTACGCTTGGCATTGTACGCCATATTTTGTTTCATAGAAAGTCCCATAACGTAAAAAAACAAAAAAAAAAACAAATCCAAATGCCACCTTCGAGAGTTGAATTTCAGATTTGGGTGCACACCGGGGCTCGGTTCTGTCTTTCCAATCTGACGTGTTTTTTTTTTTTTTTTATAGGTGGAACTGACCTCTTGGTGGCTGAGGTTAAACGGCTCCTTTCCCCAGTGCCGACGCAGCTCCAGTATGGCGATGAGGTCTCCGATGGCAGTAAGGATGGGGAGGCACAAGACAGAATGAACACGGATCCCTGAGTCCTGCCCTGTGCCATCTGGGAAGCGTTCGTCCTGAACGCACAGAACAATGAAGGTCATTTAAGAAAGAGTTCTTCGCTCATTATGACCTTTTGAGACAATATTAGGAAACTTTAAGCCCATGATTTAACCACTTCAAAATCTTGGCAAAAATATTTTTATGTAGTTTTTTTTATGGTTTGTACAGTATGTTGACAGAAGGCCGTGGGTACTGCTGGTAAAGGATCTAGATCTAATAATAACATTGCGCCTCATTTGTTCTTACACCTTTCATACTAAATTCTCTCTAATTTTATGGGTTGGCAGACAACAACCGTACCCCCATGATGTCTTCTACTAAAAGTGTTTTGCGAGTCTTGGCAACATGAGCTGCAATGGTTGTCCCGAATGCGATGGGGCCAGAGGGGACAAGGCTTGGGAGACCATCCTTGGTCCTTGTTGGAGTAAATAGACATAAACTCTGTTTGGAAGCAACGGAAAGAAAAGACAAGGTGTGAAGAAAATCTCAAACACCAAACTATACTTGCTGAGAAATTGCATCACCTTAATTGCTTCATACTTACATTGTTGCATTCTCCCAAAAAGTAAAGTGCAAATCCATCAGCTTTTGTTGCTGCAGGAACAAGAGGACACCAATGATCAGATAAAATAGTGGAAACAGAACAGATTAGTGCATGGACTACCGGTATCAAGGATGGTGAAGTGTCACTCGGATAGATAGATCCTTATATTGTGGTTATCACCCATCCATTCATCCATTTTTGGTAACACTTGACTTCATTTGGGTCGCTGGTGAGCTGAAGCCTGTTCCAGCTGACTTTGTGCGACAGGCAGGAGACACTCAAGCCTGGTTGGCAGCCAATCGCAGGTAATGTTGTCTCAGAAATTTGAATTTAACACTGTCAATACTGGAGCAGAAAAGACACCATCGCCTCGTAACATGCAATCAGCCTGAATGCTGAACAGGCAACTCACTTACTGCAATTTAATAACAGTGAAAACTTGTGTACGTGCTTTTGTGCGGCTGTTTAGGTGGGCAACAGAATGAAAACGGCCTCCATATTTAACTTTGTAATGTCTGAGTAATAGCTGAGCTATTTAAAGTTACTACTCTTCTTTTTTTATCGATGGGAAAGTATCCAAAGGAACCGTACATTTCTCTTACGTGGATGACGCACTGTCTATTAGAGGTGTGGAAACAATAGTAAAAGTTGACTTTTTTTAATGCAAACCTTGTACCTGTTTTAATGATGTTGCAGAGTTCATAGAGCAAGAGCTTATTGTCGCCTCCAGTGTCCAAGCGCTGCTCCATGTAGCTATTGAGTTCATACACCACGCCCTGCATGTTCGCATCCTGGTACTGCTGGACACAAACACCAAAAAAATTCCTTTCCATACTATTCACCTCGAGTGAACGGTAATGAAACGTATAAAAAAAATAATAACCCCAAGCTCCCTTTTGCTGCTTTTTTTGTTGAATGAAGTAGGCTTGTCCCACGATTCACAAAAGGAGAACCTTGTCATCACAGCATTATGTGTCTCCTCACCCTTACCCTGCTCCCTCATCACTGCATTCTAGTTCTCGCCTGTATCCCGAGAGGAGGCCATCGAAGCCTCGCAGTTCTGATGAAAGAGCTCTGGAGCTTTGATGCTCACATTCATCTTAAAAGTGTACTTATGTAACAGGCAGACCTCCTGCTAGCACAGGGCCAAAGACCTGTCATGTCTGCTCCTGCAGGGAGGGTGAGGATGGGGGCGCGGCAGGGAGAGTGGCGCACTAGAAAGCCTCCCTCTAGGGATCCATTCGACCCACCCACATCCTGTTTGCACAGACGTATGGATGACGCACAGAAAGGTTGAGGGACCCTCATTTTTTTCTGCGCATATGGCTTGTAAGTCCCTTTCATTATTGAGGTCATGCACCCCACTAAGTGGACTCAGATAGTGATTCCAGTGGGCAAAGAGGCGTCAGAATAAGGTGCAAGCTCGGTATGGGGACATTTTTCCAACTGTCCAGTCTACACGGGTGACAGCTATGTCTGTGCCAATAAACATACCGGTATGCCTTTTAACAGGGTAAGGAAATGCAATTTAACAACAGATTGAGAGTCCAGATTCTGAGAACGCACACAAAACCTGCAAAGTATTTGCCTATTGTGCCATGTCACACACTGTACATTCAATATATGAAAATATACAGTACATCTGTTCACAGTGAGGCAAAACATACCCTGCTGATTTCTTTAGATGATGTGTCATCTGTGAAGAGAAAATAAGTACATTAGATATAACGGCAATCAATACAAAACCAAGGACAACCAAGTTAGTATGTTGGATAAAATTACCAGGCATTCAATCTAGTTTGTTTCACTGCATCTTGCATTGCTGTTTAAGTTCCACCTTCCCACACAGTCTTTAATATGCATGGCTGTTTTTTTTCCTGTCATTGACACGTTTGAGCAATCATTACCCGGGTTACCAGTCACTCCTACACACAACATTTAGGATTTAGGATGCTAATTCTGCTTAAAGGAGTACATATCAACTGCTACGTAAGTAATGCTATTTTTTAGGGCCCAATGGTAACTAAAAAAATGTTTTTTATTTCCAGGGCATGAGGAATGTTCTTGAAGGACTGAGTCTGCGGCAACGGGACTTCTTTGTTTCTAAAGAGGTACCAACATTGTGGTGCCGTATAGAAAAACGTTATCAAAGAAGAATCTCGAAACATTTCACAACTCTGGACCATGGTTCATTTGCCTCTGTAGGGGAAGGGATAGAGTGAATTAAAGTCAAGTCAGGTCACATATGTAGTACCCGGGCTATTCTGTGAGAGGCAGCCTGGTGCAACAGGACATGGAGTCTGCAGACAAATCTAAAGGAGTAATAGAAGAAGTATCAGAGGATGTACTGTAGCTATCAGCTAATCTGGGAAAGCGCGCTTAGCAAGGGTTCTCTAGGTTATTTCGATTGTGCTGAATGATTATGGGGACACACACATTGAAGCACTTTCCCCACCACTGAGAAAAAGATGTGTGTAATAGGTGTTACCCTCAACATGAATCCAATGGTAATTAGCAATGATGAATGAGATCTAATTTTACAATCAATGTCACAGTCAAGTGGCACTTTACAGCAGCACCTTTTAGTAACCGCTTCGTTATGTAAGCCAACCACTGGTCAGACACATTTTAGGAACAAATGACTCACATGTGACCACCTTGTAGTTGGCAACCACTCCAGAAAATTAGATCTGAGGAATATGAATTGAAGAACCATTTTGGATACAAGGTCAAGTCTTAATCCACAAATAAGTCTAATTGCCTTGAAGTGGAAATGCGTACGCTAGGACATACATCCATTTTCCAATCCGCCTTATCCTCACAAGGGTCGCGGGGAGTGCTGGAACCTATCCCAGCTGTCTTCAGGCAGTAGGCGGGGGACACCCTGAACTGGTGGACAGCCAATCGCAGGCATACGCTAGTATTGTTGGTATGTCAGGTGGACTTTCCTTGACACTTCAAGTCATGTCTGCAAACATTTAATCTGAGTAACCTCAACATGTCACTTCACCAAAGGACTCGAACAGTATAGCGTTCCACTGACCACACCCAGTAGTGTCACAACCCGCAGCAAGGCGAAACGGGAAAATCACTTGGAGTCGAAAGAGATGTGAGTTGATACCTTGTAAAAATGTCTATATCCATTTTTTCCCGCGGCAAAAGAGGAGGCTCAACAGGAAACCGGCATTTGAAGGCTGGGTGAATTTGTTTGCGAGACTACAAGCGATTGAATAAATTAAAAGAAGGACTACATATTGCACATAAATTGTTGATTTATATTTCCTCTTCCTGTACTCAGGGACACATTTGTTTCAATTATGATTCTATTAAAAGTAAAATCTAGAGAGAAATCAATTTACTTGACAAGTACAAAATTCGGAGACCTCAAGAGCAAATTCCTGGAGGGATTTGAGGCCTTTGGGAAGACAGTAAACAGATGGAAATTGACCTTGGATGTAGAAATTGACAAGTTTTGATGATAGCCAATGACAACAGCTACTGGATTTATACACTGGGAGTGCTAGTTGAGATGAAAATAAAATCACTCACGCAGTTTGAGCAGTCTCGGGTGCACATGAGTCAACAGAGGACAAGAGCAGAAACTGCTCCGATCTCTTTGATAACATTTCATGTGATCCAACCATGCAAAGCCTCGGGTGCATTGGAGAAAAGAAATCTTGCTGACTCGAGCTGGTGCAAGCTTTGAAACAACCCTCTGTGCATGTGAAGAAAGAATTACAGCCAGCCACATTGTTTGCTGTTTTAAACATGCCTCTCTTAGTTTCCTAACTTAGCCGTGAGAGCTATTTTAGAGTGGACCCCTGGCCATGTGTGACGTCAAACGGAGGACAGGGGGCTGCACTAAAAGAATGCAAAGCCTTTAGGGTAAAGACCACAACACAACCCCTCTTTTTTTTAGGCAGTTTGTTTTTAAAATGACCTTTTAATGGCAAGGACCAACTTGATGCGATTATACACCCACCTCCTGTTGCAAAATAGTTTACAGCTCTAATATGTGACGAAAAAGCACCATAACACCACTCAACATAATATGTGAGTCTTTTTTTTGTTCTGTTACTGGAGAGCCCCGTTCGGAATGTCATTTGAATAATAATGGAATGAAACACAATGCTAAGTGAATGACAGGAATCCTAACAGTCTGGATGCAGTATAATGTAAAATTGGATCCAGTGCCACATGTCGCCTTCACATTATGTATTAGGTTACATGACTTCTATCATGCTAGTGTCAAGGGATTCAACAGTGAAGCCAAGATTATGGGTGATATTTTCGTGATTGGCACTAGGTTGACGCCGCGTGCATTAAGTCTGTGCGGAGGCGGGTTAGATCTGGTCTTGGTAATTTCCCAGACGCCTGCAAGCTGCCGCATTTAGAAAGGGTGGTTTGCGCTGTTGTGGGCGTGAACACAGCCAACTGCATTCACCGTCAATCAAAGAAGCTCCTAACAGTCTCTTTCAACGTGGTACATTCACATCGGGCATTGAGCACTGTCACTACTCTTGACTGGTGTGGCAACGGATAAGCTAAGCGCAGGTACCCTCATTAAAAGCAGAATGAGCTGACTTAAATATGTCCGCGGAACTCATTTATCTATCCCTACCACAGATTGTTCATGTACCAACCCCTCCATAGTTGTGTGTCGGCCAGTGGGATGATTTAAAAACGCCATGGTGGTATTAATAATAATAGTAATAGTAGTACATAGGGGAGCTCAAAATCCTTCTCACCAATATTTCGTTCGTACAGCAGTCTATCCACTGCACCAGACTTAAAAGACGTATAGTGTAGTCTGCCACCAAATTGCCAGTTCATGTGAAAAACATCCACTCACAATGCCAAAACGTTCAGCTTGGTCAAGAATGGTCATCTTAATTCCCAATTCAGCACAGCAAGGCCTGCGCCTGCATGAAAATCAGGATACACCAGCATTTCCGCATGTGCTATCTACCAAAATAGAGCCCTGAGTGTCCACATTCCCAACACTGTGACAAGAACTATAGTCTCTCCGAATGGCAACCCCTATTTTCCGGGAACGGCTTTGCTTTCAGTAAACAGCAAACTCGGGGAACTGTAGTCTTGGAAAATATTCGGCCAAATCCCTCCTCCAAAGTTCTAGAACAGACAACATCTACTGTCTCATGAAAATGACTTTCAAATTGAATGACTTTAAAAATGAATGTGAGTGTGAATGGTTGTCTTTTCTCTAGATGTGCCCTGAAATTGACCAGTTCAGTGTAGTCTGCCTTATCGGACTCCAGGTAAAACGTGACACTGAACAGGATAGAAATTAGAAGGAAGTATAGATTTAATAATTTAATTGCAAGAGACTTTATCAAACTGTAAGTGAGAACCGCCAGTCAGTACTATAGAAAATTTGAAAGCTCTCTGGTCAACTGTTGATGAGACAGTAACATGAAAGAGAAGGTGCGTGGACACTACTCTGAACTGAGACATGTTCACCTACCCACAATCCCTCAGTCGGCTGCGTGGAACTTGCAGGATCATTGACAAGAGCTTTATTGATCCGCTGCCACGGTTACATAAAATATCCCACAGGACACTGAGCCGCCAGACTGACTCAGCGCTCGATATGTGTCAGCCTCGTGGTGGTCTTCAATTGACCTAGTTTATGGAGGACATACTGGCTCTAGAAGATGTCATCTGCTGCATTTTGAGAATCTGGCAAGTTGGAAATGACAGACTTCTGCCTTCGGAAAATGCAAGCGTCCCACCCAGAACAAATCGATGTCGACTGAATTCACAAACTGCTGCGGTCTTACATCACACAGTATTTGTGAATCTTGAACTAACTCACAATAAACACCACATTTGTCTTTCTTTATTTGGTATATAGGGAATCTCATTGTCTGATTTCAACTGGCCTTTCAATCCACATGTTTGCTAGCTTTCGCAAGGAAACTGATGAGAACTGCGTTTCTCACAGAAAATGGTCACCTGAATTATTCTTTTGACGTGGCGGACTATGTTAATGGTGTTTAGAAGATGGACAGTATTCTAACAGCCTGACCTGTTGTTGGTAAAAACAACATCAAATAAATAACAAGAGCTCTTCAAAGCACTCAAAAATCAAAGATTCCCGTTGGACTGGATTGGGCCTCAGTTTATAGAGCCTACTGCAGAAAATGTCAGTATGCCATGTAAAAAGATTGGACAATATAAGATAGGATATAATATAAGATTATCAGCTCTTGATAATATTAGTGCAGATCTGATCAATGACAATCTTAGTGTATAAAATTAAGATTAAAATAATTAGGGGGTGCTGCAAAAACTTTCATCAAACAATATCTCGACAATTAAAATAAATGATAGTTCATCACAGTCCTCGGGTTTGTTTTATTTTCTTATAACGCATTGAAGTTGCTCAAAAAAGGATTTTATTTATTTTTGAAATGTAATAAACATATGACACTTTTTTTCCTCTGCAAAATACAACATCTTTGTCACTCACCTCACATCCATGCCTCACGGAAGTATTTTCTAATTGTGTATCATTTGAGGCTTCGTTTCGAACAGAGCCGCACATCTCACTGGCAAGGTTATCCAGCATGACAAGTCATTTCTTAGCTATACTTGAGACAACACTTTTACAACATTTGAAGCTGAACCAAAAGACTGTTGTGTTGCGCTGGCATGCGCACCCGCATCCCCTCCCTCTCCCTGGCGGCAAGCCCTGCAGGTGAGACGAAGCTCTTATCCCACCAGTGGGGGGTATGTGGAATTAGGGCATGCCACACAAACACATCTTTGTCTCCGTGTCACTGCCATACACACTCTGAACTAAAATGAGGAATCAGCTGCTTAACACGCTTGCCCTTTAGGGTGAGTTGAAACAGTCTAATCTGAAACAGAATACACATTCTTCTTCAAAGCAGTATAGGGATGGATAGCCCTCCTGATCTGGATTACCACAGTTAAATGAACTACAGCGGATGCCTGCTCACCGCTGGGGATAGGGACCGAGCGCAACCAAAAATAGCAAATATATGTGAATAATTGACACTCCCTTACAAGTGATTATGAATGCCTATTAGGGGAGTAAAGAAAAGCGATTTGAATCAGAAAATTATTTTTCATTGAATAGATGGGAGTGCATCGAATCAAACCGGGTCAAAATGTTCCACTTTAATATTAAACATTGGGATACGTATCAAATCGTCTTTTATTGGAGAGATATGCATCCCGAATATACATTTTATGAAACTTATTTTGTGCACGGTGCACAGTCGTGCTGGACGAGGAAGGTGCCAGGTCCAAACTGTTCCCACAAATTTGAGAGCATCCAAAATCTCTTGGTAAGGTGAGTGCTTCTTGACCTCAACCCGAGAGAGCACCTTTAGAATGAATTAGAGTGGAGACTGAGAGCCAAGCCTTCTCGTTCCATATTAGTGCATGACCTCACAAATGCGCTTCTGGAAGGATGGTCAAAATTTACCAAAAACACACTTTGTGGACAGCCTGCCCAGAATTACATCTCTACATACATCTATATTTTTAATTTTCTCTCTCTCTCTCTTTTTTTCTTTCTCTCTCGCTCATACACACTCACACACACACAATTGTGGGTAAGTCTGATGTAATCCAATGGTGTCAATCACATGACAATAAAGAACGGAACATGCTGCAGGGACTGCTTCCGGGAAGCAGTAAACTCAGAGCTGATCACATGATGACGGGGCCTGCCGAATGTCACTAAAATAGACAAATGAACCTCTAAATGGAAAAGGCTGCTCTGCGTAAAATGCGTAAAGAGAATAATAAGAGGATGTCTAATAACAATCTGTACATTCAGTGTATTTTCAGACGCGTTGGAACACAGTGTTGTACCACTTTTTTTACAAATGTTACTCGGATATTTGTGTCCAAGCGGTTCAAATAAGGGAGATGAAATGGGGAGGGGGGGCATAACCTCGTAGATTTGTCACTGGAAACTGATCACTCACACAATCACCATGTCCTTGTTGCAATTGCCCCTCCCAACATCAGGCAGGAAGTTACAAGCAAAGTGCAGAAGCCATAAAGGTTGAACACCACAATCTCTATGGACATCATGTCCCATTAGAATGACCCAAGTCAAGAAGAAACTTTCTCATTTTAGGAAGAAACCAGACTCCAGCTCTGGATCTGAAATTTTACCGAGTTAGATCCGAACATCAGGAACAAGCACAGTATGCTCCAAGGTTGCACTGAGTAACTGAGGCTACAAAACCCAAACATCTGTAAATGTGGTGCGCATCATGGAACATAACCCCGTCTGCCCTCTACAACCCAAATCCTGCAGCCAGAAAGATTTTGTCAACTTCAACACAAACTCAAAAATCTATGTCAAGAAATGGGAGACCGTTGCATAACAACCCATTGAGGAAACGCTAATAATGCTAACTCATTGGAGTGATTTGCAGCCGAGAGAAAAATGGTTAAGATGAAAATCAGCACCTCTAAATCTGAGACCGTGGTCCTCAGTCAGAAAAGGGTGGAGTGACCTCTTCAGGTCGGGGATGAGATTCTGTCGCAAGTCGAGGAGTTCAAGTACTGTATCTTGTGATCTTGTTCACGAGTGAGTGAAGGATGGAGTGCGAGATTGATAGGCGGGTCCGTGGGGCTGCTGTGATGCAGACTCTGTATCAGTCTGTCAAGAAGGTGCGCATCACAAACAGACTATTCAAATGCATGGCACCTCTTGTACATGATCCAATTCAAAGTCCTTTCTTCAGGAAAAATGGTCAGCAATATACTTTGCATATCTTTGGTTGAGTGTTTAAAATAAAACAGGTAACACTATATGATCTCCGATTAGTATAACACAGCAACACTTGCTAAAGTTGAACTAACATACAGTATTTGACCAGGTCTTTCTGCTTCGTCATGAATTACCATTCGCATATCTTTCTGTGAATATTATACTTACATTGCTCTTCTCTTCACACCAAATATTTCAAGCTTGAAGATATTTGAAATCATGGCTTTGTATCCTCCCTTGTTATAAGCGTAACTACCTGCAGAGTGGACCCTAACAAAAGGGTTCTTAGAAGTGCAATAGTCTGGGATGTACAGTATATTTTGGGAACCATACAGGAAAGCACAATAAAATGCATATTGCACTGAAACGAACACATTCTACTGCTTGGTGGTAAGACGGCCCTTCTTGAACAATTCAAGTGGCAGAAGGTATAAAGGGTATTTGGTACTTGCACTAAGCAAGCTAAACTCCTCCATAAAATTATTTCACATCTTCTCTCTCACTGCACTGTGATACAGTTCTGCTACGATTCCGCTGCATTGACCCAAGCTGAATGACTCCAGTGAGTTATTCATACTTGGTGCCAGAGAGTTTGATTACCACCAGCGCCTTGAGAAACGGACACCCTTCTATTTGTATGAAGAGAGCTGCTTCAAAATCTGACAAAATCTGACACATCCTATTCCAGTTTCCTCCACACCCAAAGCCAGCGCCATCGCTACCACCGCCGACAACCCAAACTCTTGCCCCTCCCCCCCCACACCCCCCGCCCTCCCCTGGGCCCCCTTCAGCCAAGCTGCATGTCTCTGGAGGACGCCTCTGACGTCAGCAGCTCGGCTGGGCTGTGCGCCAGCACTGTTGGCCCTTGATGGATGCCGTTGGTCTGGGAAACAGCTCACTGAGTGTGGAGCGGTACACACTCAACATGGCCAGCTCGAACACATCCAACATGCAGTAAACAAGCGCGTTCCTTCTCTTTCTTTTGTCCATCGCACACAATGGCAATTAAAGAATACGTGAAGGTGAGGCACTGTACAGCAAATGAGCAAAATAATCAATAGATGCCGGCTCAAAAATGTGTGCGGGGAAATATTGTAGTGCAGTGCCATTTTTATATGACATGAAAACTGGTGGGGCACCAACCACTTACATACCAAAAAGACTGCAGCACTCTATTTAGCACAGAATTTATTGAGCCAAGGCGCCCATTTCACATAATCTCATGTCGCAACACCAGACAAAAAATATGAATTCTGATATCATGACAGTCTCAACTCAACTTACTTTCACTAAAGTGACTTAGTCTGAAATCTGGGCCATTTTAATGGAATGCAAAGCTTGTATACTCACAGGAAGCCATGACTGACAAGAAATGGATGCACGTTTATTTTTTGAAAATAATAAATTAAAAACCGCAAAAGATCCTCAAAAAACACTGATAAATAATCACTAGTTGTTCTCTTCACAATTGTTCTCCTGCTTAAGTCTCGGACGGTGCTCACAGACCGCAATGATTATTTTGTCTGTTTGTCCACTTTTTCCTTGGGTGAATAGTGTAGCAAATTCGGCATGTAATCGCATCACGTGAATAGCTCAACATGCTCAGTTTTTATTGTAAACATTAAGTGGGAATGACAAATAAACAGCTTGACCTCCTATTTAGAGAACTGTGAGACCAAAGGTCTTTTCTTTGTTCCCTCGAACTGATGTTACACGATAGTCGTCCATTTCTTGAGCGAGAATGAGAACAAGCATGAAGGGATACTTAAACGAGTGTGTTTTAAGTAGGAACCGTGAAAACATAGTCGCTCTATGTGGCGGATGTTACTGGTGGGTAGTTTGGGAATGTATCCACCGTGACAAAAAAAAAAAGCAAAAGATGGACGTAAACACGAAAATTCAAGACAGCCCCTATTTGTGGTTGATTTATTCGGGATTATGTGGGCTGAAATTTACAAATCTAATCAAAGGAACACATTAAAGCAGATCCAATCATGATGTCGAAAAGTACATGTTTGAACGAATGTGTGTGTTAGTGGTTGTACCTGCAGGCCTGCTGCTGGTCTTCCTTTTCAGCCATCTGTCCAACGTCTCGGCGCTCACGCTCTCCAGCACAAAGTCATCCAGCATCTGCGGGTGCAGAGAGAGGTAGGCCTTCACTTTCTCATCTGTCAAGCCTGAGAAGCACAGAAGCAAAAGACTGTTTGAACTCACTCACTGCACAGCCTTTTTTCATGATTAACTAATGCAGAAAGATTTGGAAAATACATATTCGGGAAGTTCAAAGGAAAACAAAATATGGGAGTATGTGACATTGTTTTGTGCGCCAACATGTGACATGCTGTTACAATTGGGCAAGCATGGGAGCACCTGAAGTACTCATACAGGCGGGCAATGTTTATCTATGTTTACAGTCAAGCAATGTCTCAAGGGATGGGAGCCCCCAACAGAGGCCGCAGAATGAAGGAGGACTCGATTGTGCTTAATAGGCAATTAGGTTCTTGAGAGGTCGCTAAGTGCTGCTGTTTACTGTCTTTACTGTCAGGGAAAAGCCTTTCGCCAGATTATTGTTGAGGGGAATTTGTTTTGAATGCTGGACCGACATCTGATCGCCGCTGCCATTCACAAAGAGAAACCAACATATTTAGGTTATCCAGTGGCTTTAAGGATCGAGCTCCAGGTTCAGGACAGAAAATTAATCATACAATATGGCAGAAAAAGTCCCAACATAATGACTTTCGGTTCCATCCATAAGCCAAAAAGGGGTTTCAACAAAGTAAGACAGCAAATAGTGAGACAAAGCCTCATCTCATTTTAAAACACAGGAAGAAAAGCAGAACTATTGATTAATACAAAGAATTCATGTCAGATCTTTGAATACCAACTTGCGAAAAAGATTCGACTGCACCACACATTGGTTGCCAATCAGTCACAGGTCACATAGAGATAAACTACATTCACACCATCACTGAGTGGGAATAGACACCCACGCCGCATGGAACAAAACCAGGTGACTGTACCACGACTGATCAGTGCCTGTCTTTTAATATGAGTTAAATATTAGTTCAAACACAGATACAAACCTACATGTGCGTGTGTGTGTTTCAAGGTCTTACAGAACTTTTATTTGCAGGCAAATAAGGAAATGGAAGGTAGAGGTAAGGAGGATTTGGGGGGTGCAGGATGCTGCTCTGCAGTCTGACACTGTCCAGACACGAGACACCGGGCTTCAGAAGTGCAAGGCCTCGTGAAACTCCTGGCCAGCTCTGACGCAAATCGGCGGAATATGGCTTAATAAATCAAAGCAACTTAAGGGGCTGGGGGAGGGTCGAAGAGAGCTGCTGTCGGCAGAAACCAGAGCACGGCATTGCTCAAACTTTTGTGCCGTTTGGAACACAAGGAAGTGTTTACTGTCATAAGTAGCACTTACTGTACACACACACACACACACACACGTAAATGTATGTGTATGTATACACACACACACACACACACACACACACACACACACACACACACACACACACCTGTATATATATAGATAGAGAGAGAGAGAGTTGTATTTGCAAATTGACCATTTGATTTGCACATTGAAATTAACCCAACAGGCAAGGTACGCATGCCTAATTACAAAATACTATTATATAAAAGTTATCTAAAGTTATGTGAATTATTAAACGTAAACTCTTCTTTTTAATTCTGAAATAAAAGTCTCAATAATTACAGTTCAATTTGAAAGAAGAAGTTGTGCAGTGATGATAATGAAGATGACGGTGAATGTGTGCAAATTTTGCAGCAGTGATGGATGTGCACATGAACGAAACATTTTATTTACACAAGAATTTAGTGACGGGCATGTAAACGAGGTGACGAGCACATACTTTCACTTCTCTAAAAATCAACAAGAAAGATCCGGGGCCGGGGGGTAAGCAGGTCAGGCAGTGTGATGGCAAACTGATGTGCTTTAATTGTTTCAACATGAGCAAAAAGCCAAATCTGGCTATGAAAAAAGAAAATGCTGTAAAGGAGGAAAACAATCATTGAGAATACTGTTAAGACCACTGATGACCAAAACGCAGTGTTTATTATTTGCTTCCTGTCTTTTCTCTGCTCATCTTCTATATTTTGCATCTCAATATTCAGTGAATAAATTCACTACACCATACCGGTTATATTAGTGAAACAAAAAAGTCATATACTTGGGACCTGAATGCAGATGAGCAAGTCAGCAGCAGCTTTTTCAACCAGCTATTGAGATACCCTCCTTCATTTCTTAACATATTTGGTGACCCCCCATTTGCCTCCTGCATTGCCACATCTCCTTTGCACGGAGTTGATCAGGTTGTTAATTGCGGCCTGGGGAATGTTGGCCCAGGCCTCTTCACCGGCTGTGCGAAGTTGCAGCAAATTGTCAGGAACTGCACGCCACGTCGTATAGGCCGATCCAGAGGTTCTCAAGTATGCTCAATAGCTGGCAAGTCTGATGAGTATGCTGGCTCTGCAAGAACTGGCATGTTTTTAGCTTACAGGAAATGTGTACAGATCCTTGCAACCTGAGACCTCAGGATCTCATTATTGTATCTGTGTGCATTTTCAAATTTATTAACCTCACCGCCACGAAGGGCAACTCTGTCCACAACGTTGACGTCAACTAACTGCTCGCCCCATTGATGCCATACACGTCAATGGGGTGTCAACCGCTGTCAACCGCAATGTAGAGTAAAATATGGGGATTCATCCATGAACAGAACAAATTTCCGAGGACGCCATAAAAACGAGATCATTTTGCCACTCAAGTCGGTTAAGCCAACGAACTGCAGTCAGGTCGAGACCCCAATCATGCAGATGAGGTTGCCCGAGAAAGTTTATGACTGTTTAAGCAGAGCTCCTTAGGTTTTGTGAAAACAGCAGCTGTCCAGGTGGTTGTTCTCAGATGATCCTGGGAATGTAAGATGCTGGATACATGGAGGTCATGGACAGTTGGAGGTTGGTGAACTGGTTACACGTGGCCTGTGGTTGAGAGGGCGGTTGGATCTGTTGCCAAATGATCTGAAATGCCTTTTGGAGATGGCTTATGGTAGAGGTATTAACATTCATGGGCAACAACTCAGGTGGTCAGCTTGCCAATCGCTGCGTCACAGATTTTGTATCCATAGAAAACTTCTTCAACCTTTGAGTTCAGCTCATGTAAAATGGGAACACAAACCCAATGGTTGCGTTGATATTTTTCTTCAGTACAGTACATGCAGAAATGGGAATTTCCACTTGCTCGTTAGTACTGACAGACGTTTCGTTAGTTCGTCACGGACGGACTCCCATTTTTGCTGGCGGATTGCCGACTGATGGTAACTGACAGAATAAGCGCTGTCGCAAGAGATTCTTGGTTGTCCGACGACTGACGTGGACCCGAAGAAAAATAGATGAGGGGCCTTTTAGGGATGAGAAGCAGCAGGAGCAGCAGTAATATATATATATATATATATATATATATATATATATATATATATATATATATATATATATACACACATACACACACACACACACACACACACACACAGAGTATATGTATAACCATTTATATATATATCCATCACTGACGTGCCCACCACTGAGTATATGTAAGTCATAACAGCAGTGCGGGATATCAACACTAATTATCTCGAGCAGCACAAACAAACAGCCTTGCTCGGATTGTGACATCCTCAACCATGCCTACACTGAACGCTTAACATGTCGTAGCCAGTCAAAGCAATTAAGTGAGGGGAATTGTTTGACTGGCACGCTTCTTTTCAAAATTGGATTGTATTGCGACAATCAACAACTTTCAGATTGCCAAGAAGAGAAGGACTAAAATGGATAGAAATAAAGGAAGGACATTGCAAGCGTGTGGCTTTTTATCAATAACAAATAGTGCCACCCTGGTCACGTTCTTGTCAAGGGATGTTTTATCACAATATCAAACTGTTCGCAATTGAATCCTTATTAGATAATTTCCTGATGTTTGAAGTATTACTCTGATAATGACTATAATATGGACTAAAAACAATAACTAAGTTACGAAGTCTATTGACTGGATAACAGTACCTTTGGAGTCATGCATTGGCGGTCAGCAGCTTGTTGCGCTGCATGTTCACGGATGAGTTGAGCCCATTTGGCAGAGACGTGTTGCCTGACTCAGACTTGTGCTTCCTGTGTAAAAACCGAAGCCTGAGTTCATGCAGTGAGGTATTGTTATGTAATACTTATCTGGACGACAACACACCACACCCTGACAATGGGAAAGGGAAGGCCAAACGAGTCACAGTCTGTCTGGATCGCTGCTCTGATCATTTCAAAATTAACCATGCAAAGTCTCACAGTCAATCAACAAGATTTGGTTATACCATGTTTTGGGTGAACAATGTGTGCAGAATTTGAGCAAAACAATGGATTTTTGGAAACTACAATCCCAGTCTAAAGGCTTTTTATTCAATGAGGTAAGGGCTGACTTTATATGGAAGTAAATTGCTGTTGGGAATACGTATTTTGCAGGCTTTCTGATCTATAGTGATTTTAAAATGGACTGACATCAAGCCACCTAAGAGCAAAGTCATTTCTGAATAAATACAACATCCTTCTGATTTATTTCCGCCCGTTTTCTCAATCAGGACTGGAAAATCTCGAACTGCTTGATGACATCTGACCTGTTACACTTTCACACAAGAAGAAAAAGCCCCAGAGTCTATTTGACGCCGCATTTCTTTTATATGAGGCTCCTTTAGAGAATTGCTGAAAACAAGAAAGTGCTATGAAGCAAGGCCTTATTTCTCTAGCCACAGCCTTTGTGTCGAACAATGATTGGGGTTGCATGAGAATGTTCTCTTCTCTTGAGCAACATATTTGACTTTCGGTGTTTTTTTTATTTCTGTGGCAAGGCTGCTCGATTCATTTGAATAAAGGAAGGAAATTTCAATCACAAACCAAGCTGGCAAAGCGTCAAGGCTGAGACATGACTATCGTTTAAAGGGATGAAGACAGCTGCTATGAATGTGGTGTAGATGTGCAGATGGTGAAACAAACCTGCTTGTAAATAATGGCACCTTCAAAATAAGTGTGAGGGAATTCTAACAGCGGTTTTATCCAATTATTAGTTTCCTGTACATTGGTAATCACTAAATGTTGTTTGTAGCTAACAAGTAAATGTTTTTTGTTTGTTCTTTTCAAAATATGAGTGGAGGTGATGTGGACATGACCTTCGTGAGCTGTGCAGGAGAAATGTTAAGTGAGCTTGTGCCTTTAGTGCTCCAGTCAGATGATGTCAAGTGGTAAGGTCACAAGTCTAGCTGATCTTTAGTGGGCAGCATGTTTATTCTCTGCTACACATTCATGAAAAATGAGCGAAGAAGGGGAAAGGACCACTTCTATTGAAGCTTACACTGCCTGGCACAGAGTCAAGGGCAAGCTGCCAGGGTACTACTTTTCACTTTTCATGACAAGCGTCTGAGGCAGGAAGGGAGCGGATGTGTGAGGGGTGGGGAGTGGCGGGTTGGATGCAGGGTGCGTGCGTCAGCAGCTCCGCCTGGGACTCCCTTGCCAGGAGGTTTGAAGAACATATGTGGGTCTTATCTTATCTACTCTCTAAAAAGGGCGTAGCACAGCAGCCGACACTGACATTCAGTGGGCACCAAAAGTGACGATGGACAGGCCTTGATTTCTTTCCCACATTTCACCTCATATATTCATCAAGCCACGAGGTGAGTGTGTGAGCATATACAGGTGACTGCACGCACATTCTTCTTGTACTCCTTTGCAGAGTGTGTTCTAACCTACACTGATCAATCAATATGAGGCCGTTCAATGGTGTCAGATTTAGTAGATAAACATCATGCTTTTTGATTAGGGGTGAGACAAAATGTTGTTTGTCTCATATCTTGTAATCAATGAGAGAGTCAACCAAATATCAAGTTTGCTACACACCGAAAATAAATAAATAAATAAATGATATATACACAGGAGGTGGCCCGGTAGTCCAGTGGTTAGCACGTCGGCTTCACAGTGCAGAGGTACTGGGTTCGATTCCAGCTCCGGCCTCCCTGTGTGGAGTTTGCATGTTCCCCCCGTGCTTGTGTGGGTTTTGTCCGGGTACTCCGCTTTCTTCCCACATTCCAAAAACATGCATAATTGTGTGGAACTGATCAGTGATTAGTTGTAATTGTTTATTTAAAGCACTACTTGGCTGCAACCAGCAGAGGTACGATTGATATATTCCCAACTAGTTTCTTGTTTAAAGAAGAAAAGCTGATAAAGCCAAAATCCTCCACAATGACAACGCTTCCATGAGTTTGCTCAATGTGACACTGGCACATGAAAGTTTAGACACTTTCAGCACATTAAAAACATTTTTTTAAATAGAAATACTGGTAAATCAGTTTGTTGAACACTATTTTAATATTAATTTAGTTGACAAAGGATATCTTTTTTTTTTTAATCGGCAACTATAATTCATAGTCGCGACAATATTATATTGTGAATAATTGTGAGCCCCATTCGAAAACCACATGTGGTGGAAAACATGGAGAGAAAGAGAGAGAGAGACCTGAGGATCTCAATGGAAATGTAATTTGCATTATTTCCACTTCCTTGGCCCAGGTATACACATCAAGGGATGGTGCTATAAATGGCAAACTGGGATAAGACATCTTGGCATGTGCTCACAGGCAAGTAGTGAGAAATGACAGACATAAACAGTATCAAGAGGAACATCAGCTAACTCTGTGATTGAACTGCAGTCCATCCATGTTCTATACAGCTCATCCTGTTTGGAGTTATAAGAAAGGTTGAGTCAAACCCAGCTGACAGCCAACTCCATCCTGAAGTGATCGCCTGTCAACCGCAGGCGATTACGAACGTGGCATTGAGCTACAATTGAGCCTGCGCCAGCTGCATGAAAGTGAGTGTGACTGTGACCCATCATAATTTCACATCAACTCGCTTCAATTGATGAGAATTTTGAGGATGGTACCAATCATTGTGCCTCAGAGTCAGTATTTTGTCCAAACCACAGGTTTAATGTAAATGCTGCGACACCACATTCCCCTTCCACCACCTCCGCCGCTTCCCAGAGCCCCGTACACGATGGGGTCGCGTTCGTCACCGCACATCTGGACTGATGTCGAACTGATGGGAAGTTGCTAATGGGAACCACAGAACTCAGATCCTGTGTCTTCTCCTGTATCACGTTTTTCGATGAGCTCCAACATGAGGACAAGTTGGAAGGGAATCTATCCGTCTGTGGCCTTTTCCCATCCCCTCGGATACCGAGACTTTGACCAGCTGACAAAGGGGTCAATGGATGGAGGATGCCTTGAGGAGAATGTCATCTGTTTTGTCACTAACATCGTGCACTGTGCCCTGGCGTTGAACCAGTGCTCCGCAGATTTTGACATAAAGGTTTCAAACTGGATCGCAGGCTTATTTTTTTTGGCTTGAACTTCATGTATTTAAAGCAAGAGAAAAAAGTCTTGCTCAAGGGCTCCCCCTAACAATATAAACAAAACCCTAACAGCATTTTTAAATACTTTCATATTGCAACAAGGGGGCAATAAATGGGCGTGCTGACAAACTCTTCTTGTAATGTCATGGCTTAAAATGAACATTATATGCTCTGCAACATCAGTGCACTTATTAAGACTTTAAAAAACATTGTTGGTCCTGATGGTGATGCTAAAATAACATGAGACCTGCACCTGGACCTGGACTAACGATACAGTATTCAAAGACACCACACCACAGTGTAGTTGATACTAGGGGGGAGACTGTTGGGATGAGAAAGATGCTGTTATACTTATTATACCATGAAAAGCATTTTAAAGTTCAAGGGTACCATAACTACATACTTTGTTGTGGGCAAATAGTACTCGAAACTGACCTGACTGCATACAAATAACTTTCCAATTTTCCAGAGGTTTCTATGCACCCAATCAGGCTTGAAACTATACAACCAACTGTAAATGTTTTGTCATCTGCTAATTTCTAAAAAATTGTCAGTGAGTGAGCAATTATGAATTTTTAGAATATTCTCATCCCAATGCACAAATAATTATTATCATATTGAAATACAGTACAGTATGAAAAAGAAAATATGAACACGATGATTATGACTTCAAGACAGGAAATAAGTTCTCTTTAGAATGTAGCATAAAAGTCTCATTATGTAAAGTATGAAAATATTTCATATTGCAAAGCAGCGAGTGCAAAGCACTACGGATTGTGTTTGTTCTAGCATTTAAAGAGCCTGTGTTTGATGTGTTCTTAATGTGTTTGACAATGCGTTTCTGCAGTACGGGAGAAATTCTCCCATCTCGGCTTTTGACACAGCCAGCTTGCATAATGTGGAAATTTGTTTTTGTGTGAATAAATCCAATGAAAGCAATTAAATGAGAATACCGTGCACATAACTGAACGCTTCGGAGATGGTGCGGATTGCGAGTTGAGCAGGTTGCCAGGCAGCGCAATGCGCACAAGGGCATCAAATACCAAAAAAAAAAAAAAATTGTCACAAACATTCAATGATTGTAGCTCTTTGCAATTGGCGCTTCAACTCCAAGCCCCATCGGCATGTGGGAATGCTCCTCATAGGTGAAAAAAAAAGTCAGCTGGCGCTGATCCATTTAGTCCCCAATTAATGACATAAAGTTGATACTCTGCCAGCAGTGTAAATTAGTGGGGACCACATATACAGTCGTATGTGAGACAAGTGACAAGTTCACTCAAGATTTGATATGTTTACAGCTTTATAAGTGCCAGGGAAAATGTTGGTGAAAGCGAGCTGCAATGCAGTCAGGTCATGAATGTCCAGAATGAGGACTTGCTGCCTGACAGCAGCGTTCTTCATCCAGGTAGGCAATATTTTGAAAAGCCAATTGGGTTGAAAAACATGCACGAGAGATCACATTAGGGTTGACCTTAAACGAACACTGCGGGCCAACAATGCGGTCACACACGCCACTACAAACAGCTGGAACTACTGTAACTGTGTGTTAGGGTTACCCGATTTACAATGAGATGTGCAAGCGGTGACGTCAACATACCACGAGTCTGCATTAGCTGCCCACTCTTGCATCAAGTCCCATTTCAGAGGGGGACAAACAATGGAAAACATATCATCAGTTGCTGCAAAACAAACCACAGATAATGCAGCCCACCTGTGCATACAGGCCTGTCACATGAAGAACCCAATGCCATGTCTTTGTGTATAGTAAGACTCACGTCACAATTAAATCTGTTGTTCTAACAATGCTATAATGTTACAGAGTTTAAAAAAAATATGGTAAGAAGAAAAAAAATTCTCATCCAACCAGGGTCACAGATGTGCTGGAGCCTATCCCAGCCGAATTTGGGCAGTATAGGCAGGGTACATCCTGAACTGATTGCCAGCTAATCGCAGAGCACACATAGACAGACACCCATTCACATTCACAATCACTCCTAATCACAATTAACCCACCGTGCATGTTTTGGGAATGTGGTAGGAAACTGGAGTACCCAAAGAAAAGCCAAGCAGGCGACACGGAAACTCCACGCAGGAAGGCCAGTGCCCTATTCGGACCTGCCACCTCTGCACTGTGAGGGGGACGTGGTCACTTTTTAGTTTTGTAATCTTCTCCTGAGCCTTGCGTTACAGGGTTTATTTATTTATTTTTGTTTATGTATGAACATACCAAATCTGCCCATCTGTCGAAACCTTTTGGTTTCCTCAATGCTCTGCCTGCTTTGGGATCTGACCAGTCGAAAATCATTACAAGGCAGGCATTACAGAACAGAAATAAAAACTAAAAGAAGGTTTTCTTGTCATGGCCTGTGTGGAAGAAGGTGTATTTTCTTAATTTGCTATTGTCTTTTTCAAAGCTCTTTTCAGAAGACATTGTGCAAAACATTTGGAAACAAAAATATATCTCTACCAAAAGAACTTCGACACTGATTAGAGTACAACGATCGAACACCTGATCACGTGATAAAATAAAATAAGCCATTGTGAAAAAAAAGTGAAATTAATACCCAAACAGCATGTTTTAGTTTGTGTGCTTTGCCATCAGTGACATTCTAAGAAATGCACATTCCCTAAAGGTAACCCGACTCTCTGAATATCTCATGTGACGTGCTAGAATGTGTGCAAGTTAATCGCAAATGCTATCAAACACAATGTTATCCTTGCAGCAGACACATAGGAGGAGATCAACACAGTGTACTTCAGTCCGAGAATCTCTACGAGGAGATGCGAGTGTATCTGGGGGGGTGGGGGGCACTGGTGACTTTTCAGAGACGTAAAAGAGATCGACAAGATAATAACCATGTGACATTAATTTTACAAAGGAACAGTTTTCATGTTACATTTTGGGGTAGTTTGAGAATATATTCATAGTTACTTTATTTGGTAATCCCATATAAAAGGTTATACGACTTTATACAAGAACGAAGCACCTGATTATTGGCCTCAGTGCCCACTCAAGAATCATCCACAGTTAAGAGTATTGAGGGATTAAAAAATGTTAAGAATGTTAAAATGGTTGGATCAAAGTATACTTTCTTCATTTGAAATGTTTTTTTTTTTTTACAAACAAAGCTTTTGTATATTTTTTGTTATTTTTCTTTTTTTAAAGCATTTTTGTCTCCTTTCTGTCCCCTACTTTGTACCTTTTTTCGGTTACGTAATTATTTAGTTATTTTATTGACATTTCATGACTTTTTTTTTCCTTTTGTATTTTGGGTATTTCATACATGTAAGGGATTTCACCTTTTGCTCGCCTTTATTGTTGTGCTCGCACTGAAGAATATCGTCGCTTGTTGCAGTTTAAAAAAAATTAAAATAATAAACCAGATGATAGACTTACACTACTGTAAATGCATATACAGGAGTCTTTATGTTTCTTTTAGTTGTTCCTTATTCACTGTCCCATTTGGTGCTTTAACATTTGCAATGTTGTGTAAATCAATCCCAATTCGCTTTGGTAGTGTAACACTTCTGCAATAACCTTACGGTAGATGTATGAATGCTTAATAATTATTATTGCTTTGGCCCCCAAATTTTATTTTGCTTAGGTTCCCTTGGGGGTCGTGAATTGATTTGCAACATTTCTTACAATACATTATATGAAATGTGGTAATTAACGCATTTCTATAAACGGACTGCAACTCTAATATTTTAACGGGAATAACAAGTTATTTCGCATTTTTTGTTTATTATGCTGTTTGGTTATTTTTACGGTCCTCGGCATGACTCGCGACCAACACGCTGCATGTTTTATTAAACCGGACCGCACGCGCAATACAAGCAGCAAATCGTGTTGCTTCCAGCTCCACACCCGTGGAGGAGCCATCAATGTGTCATTCATAAACTTAAGTGGCCTCACATGAGGAGACAAGACGCCAAAATGTCGAAACCTCCGCACGGAATTGCTGCCGCGCGCTCTCCGCTCCAAGTCTTGGATATCATCTTTATAATTTGCTATGTCTTAAAAAAATAAGTGTACCTACTTGCACCCAGGAAGCAGTCCGTTAACCTTCTGAAACAGCTTGTCGAAGACGGACCATCTTCCATTTCGGATAGTGAGCATAAACTGAGAGATGAGCCGCGGAGAAAAGTGCGCTGAACCCAACAACAAGCAAGAAAAAAATATTATAACTTAAAAAAGAAAAAAACTATTCCAGGACAAGATGAGTCCTCAATTTTAGGAAGTGCGAGGAGGGTCGTGCGCTGGCCCCCGACCACTGCCACCACCGCACCTCCACCAGGCACCGCTGGCCGAGGTGTAACTCCTGTCTGTCCGCCTCCTCGGCGTCAAGCTCCGCCGCGGATGTGCAGCAGAAGACTGGGCAAAGCACGGGTGACGGCGGAGGAAGCGAGCGCAGTCAAATACGCGCACACGCACGCATCGCCGCTCAAACACACCCGAGCTCGCGGAGAGGGGAAGAGAGAAAGAGCGCGTTGTCAAGTCAGCCAAAAGCAAACGTTTTCCGATGATTTGGTTTCACAATAAAATAAAACAGATGCGCCTTTCATTGCTTCCCCCAAGGGCACTCTTTAGTAGCTCACTGACCGCGACAATAGGTACACTAAATAAATCCAGAGGATTAGGATTAGCTGTAATGAAACTCTATGGTGCAATATTGCTGGTTGAGATGACTATAACTCGGTACGGCTCCAGGATTCTTTATCTCCAAAAGGAGGGCTTGACTGAGACATGGAGATAGGAGGGGGGGGGGGGGGGGGGGGCTAAGAACATAATTTGTAATTATATTTATATTGTATATATATATATATATTATATTATTGTAGGGCGGCCCGGTAGTCCAGTGGTTGGCACGTCGGCTTCACAGTGCAGAGGTACCGGGTTCGATTCCAGCTCCGGCCTCCCTGTGTGGAGTTTGCATGTTCTCCCCGGGCCTGCGTGGGGTTTCTCCGGGTGCTCCGGTTTCCTCCCACATTCCAAAAACATGCGTGGCAGGCTGATTGAACACTCTAAATTGTCCCTCGGTGTGAGTGTGAGCGTGGGTGGTTGTTCGTCTATGTGTGCCCTGCGATTGGCTGGCAACCGATTCAGGGTGTCCCCCGCCTACTGCCCGGAGACAGCTGGGATAGGCTCCAGCACCCCCCGTGACCCTAGTGAGGATCAAGCGGTACGGAAGAAGAAGATGAAGGTATATTATTGTATATATCAAATAAAATGCTGGAGCGTCTTATCTGCAGCTACACAGATTTTTGACAGCATCACCCCCACCCCCTTTTTCGGCCCAGTGTCGAACCTTCCTTGCTGTAATTAAATAAGGCCACCAAATTATTGGGCATATGCATCGCTTGTCACTAGTGGCGAGCACGTCTGCCGAGAAGCCGAGAAGGCAGAGAAGGTCTGCGTTTGAATCTTGACAAGGGGGCTATCCTGTGTGAAGTTTTCATGTTCATGCCGTACATCAGCACGTCAAAAACATGCACATTAGGTTAACTGAAGACTCTAAAGAAGACGGCTGGGACAGGCTCCAGCATGCTCGCTACCTTCATGAGGAAAAGCAGAATAGAAATCGGATGGATGGAGGGATGGCCCCCATAAAATGATGCAGAGGGCCAAATCTGGCCTCCGGGCTCTGAATTTGACATCTGTGGTTTAAACATAATACATAATTAGGTGCATCCATCCATCCATTTTCCAAACCGCTTAATCCAGCCGTCTTCGGGCAGTAGGCAGGGGACACCCTGAACCAGTTGCCAGCCAATCGCAAGGCAATAATTAGGTGCATTGAACATTAATTAAGAAAAATAATGGCAACTAGCAGAGTATTGCCGAGTTTACACTCATCTAAACCAAGAGGGCAGCATCAGTCTAGGTCAGCTGAACACTATGGTACTAAATTGGAGCTGGGCATGACCTGCAGTGTAAATTCAGCTTTTGGCTGTGTGAGACATTTGGAGGATGGCATGAGAGTGTGTGGCGCATTAGTCTAAATATTCAATATACCAAGGTCTTATTTGTCTCTTATCGACTAAGAGATTCCGTAAAGCTCTCTTGTGTGACGTGGATAACATTTGTTTGTGTGTCACAGCTTCACTGAAGAGCCAAAGCCATTGCACTGTCCATTACTGTGTTGTATTGGCACAAGGAAATTCCCCCAGACCTGACTGCACAATTCAGTTTAATAATATTATAGCCATCAATCGTAGTATCTCATCATTCAAATATTAGGGATGGGTATCATGGAATGACCTCTGCGCTTAAACAACCAGGTGTCAACAAACTTTATGAAACTGAGAGCTACTTCTTTGTTGGTGATTAATGCGAAGAGCTGCCAGCTTGATACACACTTCTAAAATAACCAATTTGCTCAAATTATGGGAAGACACTAATCATATTCATGATTTAACGAGGTAAAAAACAGATGCAGTGATTGTTGTTTTTAAAGTGCTCTATAAGTAGGGGTGAGTTGAGCTACAGTAAATATTAATACGCAACTCTTTCAAAAAAGTTCTGGAAGTGTTCACCTTTTGAAACAATCACTTCTGCTACATTCCCAGGAAATCACACTTTGAGAACAGTCCCGCTATTCATGTGGTCCTTGGGGGTTAGCTGCTACCCGAACCATGTTGGTGACCACTGGCTTACGTAATCCAATATGAAATCATGCAATACTTTTATTGCATGATTTAATATTATTGCGGTATTCTGCCAACTATAATGATGATGTCACAGTCGTAATCAATATTTATTGTCGGTAAAAAATGAGCTCCATCAGATTGTCAAACTGTTGTTTTTGTGTGTAACTGGGTGCGGTTTGAGGATTTAAAAAAAAACTCTTGCAACATGTACATCTATTGCACTACTACTGTCACATTATTTACCAAAGGAAGTATCGGTTAGTAAACCACATATATGCAAATGAAAGGTATTGTAAAGACACGCTGGTAAGTGAAAGCCTAAATATATGTGAAGTGTAAGTGCGAATTACATCTACGCACCGGTGTAGGAATGGGCGTAATAATTTATGACTTGACAAAATGATGAAAGTATTTGTGGAATTAATTGTTGATCATCTTGAAGTAACTGACGGAAAGTGCCATGTAATCGTACAAACAGGAGAGGCACCTTTTATTCTGTTGTGACCAAAGATTAACATGATTTTGGCTTTATATTTTCATTTAATTATCCATCCATCCATTTCCCGATCCGCTTATCCTCACAAGGGCTGCGGGGGTTGCTGGGGCCTATCCCAGCCATCTTCGGGCAGTAGGCGGGGCACACACAGACAAACAACTATCTGAGCTCACACTCACACTTTAGAGTGTTCAATCAGCCTGCCATGCATGTTTTTGGAACGTGGGAGGAAACCGGAATACCCGGAGAAAAGCCACGCAGGCCCGAGGAGAACATGCAAACTCCACACAGGGAGGCCAGAGCTGGAATTGAACCCAGTACCTCTGCACTGTGAGGGTGACGCGCGAACCACTGGACCGCCTTCATTTCATTAGTCATGATTAAAATAATCACTTTTAAGAATATTCTATTCTAAAGATAAAGAAAATTGGGGTGCGGGTGGAGGGGGCAAAACTTGATCCCTATACTAAATGCTGGGAACAAATCAATTTAATCCAAAAATAATAGCTGACGATAACAATCAATTACTTGTACTATACAACATGATTGTTTTTAGAGGTGCTCATATGTAAAACCTTAGAAGAGTACTGTATGAATTGGTCCCAACAATTCTGGCATCTATCATATACAAAATTATGAGTTCTTAAAGAGAATAACAGCAATTTTCTTGACCTCCTCGAGTAAATACTACAGAACAGAACAACTTGAAAGGCCCTGCGTACACTAAAGACAAAGTGAAAATGAAATACAGGTACAGCTCGTCTTTGTTTCCACCGTAATCATCAGTGAAGATGATGTCCAAGCGTCCAAAATGAAAAGAGCTTCCTATCTACTCGGCATTCAAAGATGTCCACTTGACGTATTAGCACTGAGTGCACCTCAGTCTCGCCAGTTCGGGCAACATGATCCAGCATAAACCCTGTGTGCTGCAGCGCTACATTCTGATCATATCGAGAGTCAGAGAGGAAGGTGTGGGGGCGGCGGCGGGTTACGTCAGCTTGTGCGCTATCAATCACTGGCATTCCTACACTCTCCAGCAGCTGGTCCATTCAGAGGTCACGTACTGTAAAACATCATGAATTCGCTCTGACGCATGCTGTCGCTTTTCACTTCCACCGGGGAAAGATGCCAACAGCTTGCTGTGACTTTTTCCCCTTTTTATTAACTGTGCAATTTGGCCAATTTAACTGAAATTTGCCAAATTGCACCATAAGTGTGTGTGTGGAGGGGGTTGGGGGGCATTTGTGTGTTCAATACAGTGACAAAGTGAAGAAAAAGATCCAATATGCGGACTGATGGAAAAAAAAAATCTGTCTGCACAAGTGAGTGACAACTTTAATTCCTTACATGACCACGTTCGTAACACAAAACATGTGTCTCAGATCATCTTCCCCATTCCCATTTTTTCTATAACCAGTCACAAGTCTTTTACATTTCCGTTGAGATATTTGGTCTACTCCTTGCAGAATTGCTTTAATTCAGCAACACTGGAGGGTTTTCGAACATCAACGCTTTTTTTTAGGTCATACCACACTATTTCAATCAAGTCCAGGCATTCACTCGCTCCAAAACCTTCATTTTGAGCCATTCATATGTTGACTTGTGTTTTGCATTGTTGTCCGTGCAGAACCCAAGATAACCAGCTATTCTTCCTCAAGATTATTTGGTTAAGAACACAATTTATGGCTCCGTCAATTACAAATTGCCGTCCAGTTCCTGAATTAAACAGTCCCAGAACATCACACTACTACCGCCAGTGTCCGTATGGTGTTCCATTTCTAAAAAGGCTGTGTTCCATTTATGCGAGATGTAATGAGACACATTATACCTTGCAAAACAAGTTCAGGTTTCATCTCGTCAGTCCATAGAATATATGGACTGTGACTACGCAGAGGAGAAGACTTCATTTTTTGAGTATGGATACCATGTCATAGCCTATGTGTGAACACATAACACCTACAAGAACTTGTGTGACACAATTAGTGCGAGTGGACGAGAGGCAAAAAGCCATAGAGGACGATGAGACACATAAATTCGCATTTGCACGGGCCACTCTCATCCGTGTACTGCTGAAGGATGGAATAAAGCCTTCAGTTTAATGAGCATGAGAACATTTGCCCTGTACTTGTTGAATGTACCGACAGAGAAGATAACGTAGCGTAATATTTATGATTTCATAGAAAAGGCAGCCGACGAAGGGCGATTTGGAGGGCCATAAAAATACAAAGGTACACGGTATTCTCAAGAAAGTACGGTAATCAGACTTGCGTGTGGGCGGTGAAAATGAACTCGGCTTGCCAAAAAATGTGATTTGCCACAGTCATGTCTAAAATAAAATGTACTTTTTCGTACAGGGCCAAGTAGCTTTGAGTAGCTTTTGTTCAACAAACAAAAAAATTTGACTTGGGTTACCATTGTCCTATATTACATTTGTTTGATGATCTTAAACATTTAAGCGGGGAAACGAAAAAAGTATGAATTTGAGAAGCTGGTACATTTTAAAGGCAGTGTAAGATTTAATTTACTTTATTCCCGCAGGAATTTTAAAGCCCCTATCCTACCAAGAACGACTCTTGGCAAAGGTAGCAAATTGCGCTTTCCCATCAGAATTCGTCAGGGTTTGTTCAAGGTCGTAAACGTTAACCAGACTTTTCACCAACAGTGTTACTGATTTTCCTTGTCGCAAGGACATTTTGAACATGTTCAAACTTCCCTTGAGAAACGATGACGAACATTTGCAGCTCTGAACGAACCCTGACATGAATACAAAATTTGCTGCCTTAGAACGCCACTCATTGTGTTAGGAGCCTAAACGCATCTCATGTCTTTGGGAGGGTGGCCGATACGGTTTTGTTTGGCGTCATGGGGATCGGAGCCTATTTGAGCTGACTTTGGGCAGAAAGCAGACGACACCCTCAACTGGTCACCAGTCAATCACAGGGCACATGGACAACCATTCACAATCATGTTCACAGAGACAAAATGGAAATTAGACTTTACGTTGTCTACATCGAAGTAAAACGAGTAGACCCTGAGAACCCCAGCCACTCAAAACAGGCGATCGATTTAACAAATGTGGATGAAAAGCTCGTTCGGCCTTTCAAGTAGCTTAGTCATCGGCTTAAAATAGAAAAGAAATACTTTAAAATGTTCCCTGCAAAGTTCGTGACTGGGCGATTATAAGCTTATGCGAAACGGTTCTGGATGAATAACCCAAAGGGAAATGTGGGAGATCACAAGGGATGTCACAACTCTCCCGTCTGAACCCTTAGTGAGGCCGTGTTCCTTCACAGCTCTCAAAAAAGGGACCAAAGCAAGTTAGCACATGAGTGTGGTGTTTTATAGTATTATACTCGTTTGTGTAACATCATCATCTCGCCACAGTTTGTCTGTCTGTCACATGTATCAGAGCAGCTCTTATGGTCGTCGAAGCGCCACAGTGTCCACAGTGGGAGCACCAATTGACTCAAAGGGGTTTGCGGCCATGCTGAAACATTCTGTCCTCTTGGCTGTTTTTGAACAAACATCCTCCTGATGACTGCAACCTCTGTCTCCCGGCATCCGCTGACATGAGCGCTTGTTCACAATACTTACATTTGCCCCCCCCCCCCCCCCTCCTTATTACCGACCTTATCTACTTGGGTACATTTCCAATTCAAGGAAGTCTAGACACTTTTTTTTTTGCGCTGCATTGACGCGCACACGCAGTCCTGAGATGTGAGTAAAACATTTACAGATCACATGCAAGCATAGAAACACGAACACACGCACACACACACACGGAGGTGCATGGTCACATTTACAGAGGCACACAGGCCCGCTTTCACACATCACATGCAGAACACACATGCACACACACCACAGTGACTTGCAGTCCCCTCCCCCCCAACTGAATAGTCTGTTCTGACAATCCACAGGACAGCCGGCGCATTGACGTCAGAGGCAGGCCCATGAAAATACAGGGTCCCTGGGGGGCTGAGCGAGCTATGCACATCTTCACAGCTTGGCTCATAACTAGCTCGACAACCAAGCAGCAGATCACTCTTACACTTGGCCCTTTATTTGTCTGAAAATGCAGTCATTGAAGAAAAAGAAGAAGAAGCGGCCACGTTTACACAAAGCCAGACGTGGAACCATTTGCATGTGACTGCATTGCGGATCACCTCACTGTGACGTCAATGCATGTCACCGTGCACCGTGATCCATTAGGACAAATGTGAGATAAGTACATCATTTGGGTTAATGGGAATACAAATTAGAGCACATCATTAAAGTAGCTGCCTTGTAACAGTAACCATCAAACTGGAGTAAATGAACACACCCAAAGGAGACGCACAGGCCAGAGAAAAGATGACATCTTTGTTTATAACTCGACGTCTTTGTTTGGATTTTACTGCAAAGTTGCCATTAGGACATGCGAGGCATTCATCTTACACTTCTCTCTTCTGTCATCAACAGTATATCTGACATTATGTAACAGTCATTGTTTGCCTACACGGCTCTACTGCTCTCGGTGCTTTACCGTGTGTACTAATGGGTTTGGATATATATATATATTTTTTTGATTTTACCAAATGCGACACAAAATGCACGTGAGTACAACAATTTTGCCCATGTTGCTATAATTTTAAAAAAATTAACACAAGCTTCGGAATGATGGGAAAACATGTAGTGAGAGGTATAATAATGCAGATTTGGTTTATGCCGTGAAAGCAAATTTTTGCTGGTCACTTCGCTATCAAGTATGTTAGCAAACTGGACAGCAACAGTCCTTGTAGCACGTCCACCTCATAGTTCTGAGGTTCGGTCGTTCAAATCTCGGATGCGGCCTTCCTGAGTGGAGTTTGCATGTTCTCCGTATTTGCTTGGGTAGGCTTCATTAACTCATTCAGTACCAGCCAATTCTGGACCAAGTCTGAAAAGACGTTTAAAAACGTCTTTGGGAGTGAATGAGTTAACGATAAATTCAAGACAAAATAAGTGGGTTATGAATTACAAATATCAATGTCAATGTTATTTGACGAATGAATGAAAGTTTAATTTGAAAGAGACACTGCAATGGACTTGGACTTACATTTTGCCAAAAGTAGATTATTATTTGGAATGCTTGACAGCATAATTGTAAGTATTACACGGATTAGAGTGCGTGATGCATCTAACTAATGTGACTTGCAGCAGAGGTGCAGGCAGCATGGGCTCGTCCAGAGGAAACAGGCTGAACAAATTAAGGGTTGCCTTTTATGGCAACCTGAGGAGGATAACGGTGGCAAACCTCAGTGTGGGGTGATACATCCCGTCTCAAACACTGTTCTCTGCATCATGAGGAATGATGGGGGACATTGGATTCTGCATCCGGCACGAAAGAAGAGGGTTTTGTCCTGCATTCATTTGCCACCATCTTCTCCACTTCTCTAACTTGACCCGATGAATTTAAGTACATACACGTGTCTATCAGGGTCTTGTTCTGTACACCAACACAATATGATGCATACAGACATAATCAGGTTAGACAGGAGGAGCTTCCTTAAATTTCTGTCGAGCTGAAATATGTTTGTGAAGTATTCCGCGCCTTGATGAGAGAGAATGTGTTTGCAATTTGAAAGCATGAGTCAAAGCTTGTGTAGACAGAATACGTCACACAGGTATGTGGAGCACTGCAGCGTACGGCTTAGCATATGAATTAAAAAAAAAAAAAAAGGTTTCACTGAGTGAGAAAAATTCATGATGAGAGAGGGGGGCGAGGTTTTGTGTGTGTGTGTGTGCGCGTGTGTGTGTAAATTGGGTGGAGGGGGGGGGCTATCTGCGTCAGAGCGAGAGGAAATGAAGTCAGAGACGAAGGCAGGCGGGCTCGAGCAGGAGATGCTGCTGCCGCCACTCACAGCAGCCATTTGGGCCTCACATCGGCTACGTCACAGAGCTGGCACTAATTATGCCCGTCTCAATGTAGAACAGAGTTTGTGTGTATTAGTCATACACACACACACATGCACACACACGCTCTCCACACCTTTTAATGACCTTTAAATTACCCCCGCCCCATGTATTTTATTCCACTAGAGAGGATTTCTCCAATATGTATTTTCATCGCATTATATGATGTGGGTGTATTGGAAGGTCCAAATGTGAATTGCGCTTGTCATACAATTCAGTCAAAATTTTAGGGGAAACTAGATCGTCAAAGTATGTCATGTCATACAAAGGCTTCAGCAGGTTTCGTGAGACATCACGGAGCAAACAATGAACACCGCAGATGTGTGTGGCCTTTTTTTG
This sequence comes from Hippocampus zosterae, assembly GCF_025434085.1. NCBI lineage: Eukaryota > Metazoa > Chordata > Actinopteri > Syngnathiformes > Syngnathidae > Hippocampus > Hippocampus zosterae. Next base: position 12,486,641 of record NC_067461.1, on the reverse strand, counting down.
CGTTTTGTAGAGTTCCCAAAAAAGGGTACTAGCAGTTTCAAAAATTGAAAAATGTATTATCACCGTACCTTAGTAAAAGCAATATGCACATCTCTGTCCTGGCTGTTCAATATAATATATAGTAAAAGGTACAGTACTATCATTTTTACTCAGCAGAAGCTAACATTTCACAAAAGAGATTTTAAACTTTATTTATATATTGTATTTTAAACTGAATATTGACACATGCCATCTTTGGGATTTTTTCTAAATAATCTGAAAATGTCAAACAAAAGATAAAATCATTCAAAGAACAAAACAAATGCCTTTTGTCACTTAGAATAGGTCACTTAAATAAAAGGGGCCCCTACACGGAGAGATTTGTGAACACCAATCAGTGTAACTACCATGTGGACCTCAAAATGCCTTGGGAAATTTATCAACGATTCAACCTCATTACTGATGACTTGTTTAACAGAAAAGAAGTGACCGCTAACCAAATTCAATTCATAATTCAATGTTGAAATTCAATATTTACGGCTCCCACTCACCATAGCTGCGAACAGAGAGGGGCTACAAACTCACAGTCGGTGCTGCAAACATAGTTATTTGGTCACTATATTTATTGAATTTTCCGACCCTTTCGCGGCTATTTTTCAAAAAGTGAGTTCAATTTAAAAAAAAAAAAAAAAAAAAAACGGGCATAACCTGAATAATATTTACATTGTCTTCCCGATGACAAGAAAGGAGGATAGAAGGTGTCACGGCGTCCACCGCAATGAACATTGCCAAAGACACAGTACCCATTAACTTTGTTGTAAAAGCGGTGATATATTGATATATAGTTAGCATGTGCTCCCTGTGCCCGTATGGGTTTCCTCCGGGTACTCCGCTTTCTGACCACATTGCAACAACATGCATGGCAGGTTAATGGAAGACTCTAAATCGTCCATAAGAGTGTGAGCGCGAATGATTGTTTGTCTAGGTGTGCCCTGCAATTGGCTGGCAACCAGTTCAGGGTGTCCCCCGCCTGACAGCTGGGGTAGGCTCCAGCAGGTCCGCAACCCTTGTGAGGATAACCGGATTAGAAAATGGATGGCTTTTGACCCGAGATATGCGTTTTTCAGCTACCGATTTTTTGCTAAGGTCAAATTGCCTCACCTGTACAGCTGTTCATGAGAAAAGAACAGGCTAGAAATGTTTCACTCATGCAGGGAGGAGTTGGTTTTGTATGTTTGGTTCATTTGTGGGTTGGTTTGCCGGTCGGTATAAAAGTTACATCATTAAAGCTATTTTGCCACCCCTCAACTTACAGCTTGCTGGTTTGAGAACCACCGCTGCATATTAGACATTATTACCGGTACTCTTTTGTTGAACAGATTTTGACTGAACCGATTAATCGTTTCAACGGGATGAAATAATGCTCGTAAAATTTGTAGGTCTGGGTCAACAGTTTTCTTTGAATATTCAAAATGGATTTAAGGTGTTTTTGCAAGGAGCAACTCCCTTAATATGGTAGCAAAGAGAATTTTCAATCTGATCTCATTTACTGGATTGGATTGAATGCATGATGTAGCTGGTGAAAAACAAGCTGGGGACCTTAAATGTAGATGTGCAGTCATATACTTTCCATGATGATGATGATGATCCAATATGCTCGATTAAGACTATTAGACGAGAGGGAAGCAATTTAACTTGGAAACTTCATATACACTCCAAATGTACGATGCGCCTGCAACCACTTATCGTAAACTAATGAAATCATGACAAATTCTGCTTTTCTTACGTCAGTACGTAATTATTGTACATATTTGTACTACTTCAATATGCTAACTGGGTTTAATGCTAAACTATCGTTCCGTTGTTGGTTCATAATTGGATTAGTTGTGTGGAATTGTGCAGTCTTGATGACTAGCATGACATGAGCTATTGACATTTAATCTTAAGCGACGTCATGGCATCTTTCAGACAACATTAAGTTACTCCATGCAATACTTGTACGGAAACAGGAGTTCAGAGCATTCAGAGGGACATCCGCCAGTAAAATAGTGATGAAATATTAAAAGACAGGAAATAAAAGTCAAAATGGCCATCGCTAATGCTGATTGTATACTTATGCCTAAAATTTATTTCATATACACATGCATGCCGCGTGCATCTCCGACTAAATACAATCCTGCCCATTTCTATTGGCGCTCAATTGTGACCTAGATTTCTGCATGTGTAATTGGAGTGGAAGACGACGATGATGACGAGCATGTGGTTCGCAAGTGTTCATTTGCTGACGTCACTAGAACACGACAAACTTTGCACGGTCCAATCTTATAAAAATTGCAAGATGAGGTGTGTGTGTGCATGTGTGTCTTTAAAAAAACACCCACACACACACACACACACAAACGGGTTGGCACAAGCGCTCATTTATGCAAGTGTAGATTTGTGCTGCTAGCATAATTTAATTTCAAGTGGCCTGTGGGATGAACTACCTTTTGAGTTCTTTTTGATTTTTTTCACGTGATGACACAGAACATGGGAGACATGGTAGCCTCCCTTCAAACCACACACACACGTGCATGCGCGAGCTGTCTAATGGGGTTGAAAAGGAGCTCGTCCCATCATTTTTATTGTACAACCATCCAAATTTAGAGAAATGACCCCACAATGGAGATGCGATGTCAAGGGTTGGGTCACACAGATATCTTGTATGTATGTCAAGTGATTGTGTGACTCACACCTGGACACACCAAGACAAAAGTTACCTTTAATCCTATTGATCGTATACTGTAATGCATCGCTGGAATAGGAATACAAAATAAGATTGATGCAGTGAGACAATCGCTCCCCCCACCCCCAACTGTTCATATTTATTACCATGATGATCAGCTGCTTGATGGAGTCTGTGTTTCAGATTCTTTTTTTTCCCCCACACCTGCTCATTCTGATTTGAGTTAAGTCACTTTCTGTTTCTATGAAACATTTGGCATCAACAATTTTTGACTCTTCACTATTTTGAACAGCTATTTAATTTGTTAATGTTCTAGAATCACCTTAGGCCAGCAATATTTTTGGTAGAATTTTCAAATGGGTCTTGAGAAAACGGTATTTCTAGGAAAATAGCATTCCTAACACATGTTAAATATTAGCAGCCTGTATAACAGTGTTATTATAGTGCAGATATTGTTTTTGCATCCCCCTGTGAATAATTCTGTCTTACAACAAAATTGTGAGCGTGCATAAGATTATTATAATTGAAAATGTGGTTCTGATCCAAATGTCCAATACCCTGCTCGTGGACAACGGTGTACTTTGTGACAAATTTCGAGCTGCAAGCAACTTTGACTTAAAAAGTTTGAGTGGCCTATGAAAAAAATTCAAACATGAACTCAAATCTGTCGAGACATTGTAGGCTACTAAATGTTTGTGTTGTCCTGTGAAAAAAGCCCAGAGAGTGACGTAAAGTAATGAAAAGAAAGAAGCTGCAAAGGAGCACCAATCTCAACATGTTGATAAAACTTCATTGCTGGCCTTGAAGACTAAATAGGGATATGGAGACCTTCAGGATGTCAAGTGCCAAGAACTGAGGGAGTGGTTGAGGAGATGAGTCGAACTCGGCTGCTTGCAGTAGCCCTCATCACAAGCCAAATAAAGTGAGTATAAATCATAGGTGAGAAATATGGGCACTGACGTGCAGGCTCGTCAGTGTGTCTTCCAAATAAGATGAGCAGCCAGACATCAGCTTTGCTTGTTTACCGATAACACGTGGACACACACACACACATAGACCATGGACCTTACTCATGCCGTATCATTTGTCCAATGAAAAGCATGCTTGTTCTTTATTCCCAAACTAAACATATGTATATCCAACCATCCATCAATTTTCTAATCTGCTTACCCTCAAAGGGTTGCTTGCTGGAGCCTATTCCAACTGTTTTTGGACAATAGGTGGGGGTACGCCCAGAACTGGTTGCTCGCTAATTAAGATAAGAAAACCTTTATCTGTCTCACGATGGAGAAATTCCCAATTGCGTGCATATATATATATATATATATATATATATATATCAGAATGTCCTTTATTGGCCAACTATGTAGAACACACAAGGAATTTGTCTCCGGTATAACACGCTGCATTAGTATCATCACAAACAAGGACATGACGAATAGGTATGGAAGGACATTTTGTAATGTAAGTGAAATATATATATATATATTGATGTCAACATTATATATATATATACAGTATATATATATATATATAATGTTGACATCAAGACTGCTCTTTTAAAAGTGTAAATCATAAAATACCTACACTCTTTCAAATAGAAATTGATTATTTCTTATAGTGCATTTAATCTTCATGATCTGATTTTTGTGGCGTTTTTCAGGAGTGGGACTCACTTTCTCACTCATAAAATATTACTCAGAACGACTGCATCATCTCTCCTGTGACTCATTTTTTACACTCTAGTACCACCTAGTGCCTGTTTTTGAACTAGTCTAGGCATCGTGATGAAGGCGTTTTACATAGATTTGAGGTTATGAAAGGCCAGCTTTCATTAAATGTAACAGGTATGACACAATGAAGCCAATCTCTCTCTAATCCAAGAGCTCAACAGTGATCTGCAAGTCAGACCAAGTCGGCAGTCTCAAACTGAACATGCAAAGGCGAAACTGCATGCGTCCACACCAACACACCTGAACACTACACATATGTTTATGACATGCATCTTTAACATATCACTACTGTCAATCAATCATGGCTTAAGTATTTCCTCTGTTTAAAATTGAAGGCAAATAATAATGACAATAGTAACAATCATAATAAGAATGATCAAGAGAAATATAAAAATAAAATAATTCAGACCTCTTTCTGCAGTTCTTTCCCTGCAGTTCTAAAAAAAAAAAAATCTGAAAAACAATGACTATCAGGTTTTATGATTTCATGTGGAGAAATATAAATTACTTACCAATAATCAATATGGATCGAGAAGCAAGCGATCAACACCACAAACTGAACTGACACAAGAAACCAGATTTGCAATAAATAAAAACAAATGTTGGCTGTTGGAGCATTCATTCAGCTAAAGAATGCATCCATCCATCCATCCATCCATCTATTTTCTAAGTCGCTTATCCTCAAAGGTCGCGGGGCGTGCTGGAGTCTATCCCAGTTGTCTTTGGGCAATAGGCGGGGGACACCCTGAACCAGTTGCCAGCCAATCGCAGGCCACAGACAGACTAACAACCATCCGCTCTCTCACTCACACTTAGGGAAAATTTTGAGTGTTCAATCAGCCTGTCTTGCATGTTGTTGGAATGTGGAAGGAAACCGGAGTACCCGGAGAAAACCCAGGCAGGCACGGGGAGAACAAACTCCACACAGGAAGGCCGCAGCCAGAATCGAACCCGGTACCTCTGCACTGTGAGGTTGACGCACCAAACACTGGGCCACACACACACACACACACACACACACACACAATAAATAAATAAATATAATGTTTGCTTAGTTTGTGGTAAATAGGATTTTCCTTATTCTGAGTCTTTTTCAAACACAGTATGATTATATGTCAAACACGTATGTTGGCATTTTTATTTCACTTCAGTCTATTTGTTTCGTAGTTCTTTTTAATCCTTTTCACACATGTTCAAAAATAGAGCAGTCAGTCAGCCATGTTCACATGTTTAGCACGCTCATGCTAATTTCGATTTTTTTAAATTCGAATTTTTGCATAATTGATTCAACTGCCAAGATTCATCTAGACACGTATGTGATCATAGGAGTGTCTGTAAAAACCTGAATGAGAACTGGGTTACCCCTTTTCTAACCCAAATATTTGGTCATATGAACACCATCGGTATATTTATATTGAAAGGGACGTTTGCGTTCTGCGCATGCTCTATCCACAAGGATTATTGGTCTCGTATGCCCGACGATGCCGCTTACTCAACTAATCCAACATTAACGTTTGACACTTGTGACTTTCTTCTCTCTTGATTTGTCATGGTTTGATTCTGATGCGCAATTCCATGAGTCGTCTTTTGAGTGTCTATGCAGAGCAACAATACAACTATTCTCCCAAAAGTCACATCCAATTCCAGATAATTGAGGGACCAAAGTTAAGAGTGTTGCGGTTCAAAAGTACACGTGCTCTCCTCGGGCAACATTTACTTGCCTCGCTGATAATCATTGATAAGCAGCCGTATGGGCCGCAGGGGTCAATGTGGAGTGATGATGTTGATAAATGACAATGTCGTTTGTGTCTTTCGCCATAAATCAAAATGGAAAATGTATTAAACCAGACAACAAAGTAGCATTGCAACCAATACGTGGGAAGCCCTCATTTCTACTGTATCTAAATGTCATCACCGTGAAATACAAAATAGTGACATCTTGAGTAGGCGTACACCCCCTGAGTGGTCACAGATGTCAGGCACAGTCATGGCAAGGAAGTGCCCGTATTCTCCTTCTGTGTTAGCCAGAGGAAACTCTCACTTGGGTGTGGGCCCAGAAAAATCCAAAACTCGGAACGCAAATGAAACAGAGCAGAACAGGTTGAATCTCGAAATATGCTGTACAATTAACGGCCACAATATTTAGGTAAATGCTGAATGCACAAACTGCCCCAATGAATGCATCTTGGGGAAATTATTAAGAAATGGTTTGTAGGGTAGATGTGCACAACCACCATAATAAAAACAGAATTTTCTGGCACGCCATTGCGAGGCAAGTATAGTGCAGTTTCTACAGACAGTCAACAAGCTCTATAGCACCGTTTGTGGAGCGATGACTGAGGAATAATTAATGATATTTTGAGAAGTATCCTGATTAAAGTTGCAGAGTTAATTTGGTGGTTTCAGTCACTAGCTAATCCGTCAAACTTCCAGGTTTTCCAGAATAAACAACGCCGCTATCTGCACGTCCATCATGTCTTTTTTTGCCCTCCATGAACCAGGCTTTAGAATGCTAACCAGAAATAGATGACAAATGTAAGGCACAACAGGATTTTTTTTCAACTGAGTGCCATCTTTGTAATGGTGTGATGTTGAGCCAATTAATTTGATACAGTTGTGGTGAGAGAGAGAGAGGGAGAATTATACTAAAATACTCCATCAACATCCTCCAGTTGGTTGTTTTGCATTGTGCAATTTGACACAACTGGATGAGTTGCACACGCACTGATGTAAAATTTCTGTCCGGCCTGTACAGTGATGACTCGTGACATCAAGTGTTGGGGAGCCAATCTGAGGTCCCCTCCCCATTCAGCATTGTGTGCTAGTATTGTGAGGAAATGACATGCCTCCAGGGTGCAAACATGGAGAATGGACGTTATTGTCAAGCGGGGAGCTTCTGGCACCCAGCAGTCAAACAAGCAAACTAAGAAACTATTTGTCGAGATATTTGTGAAATAAATTTATCAAACTTCGAAGGTCAAAACAGGTTATACTGGATCGGCGAAAATGCATGTTCTCTTCGTTTCATCGGTATTCATTAAGGAGTATGTGCAGGGTTTTGTTTTTGCGCGTTTCAAATGTAGGGCATAAAACTGCCCCCCCCCAAAAAAATTAAGTCATATATAGATTGTTGAAAAACCACACTAACAAACTTCCTTCTCACCACACGTGTGTACAGTCTATTTGCATTTATGCATCCACACACTGTTCAAGTCTTCAATACTCTGAATATAAAGACACATCAAATGTGACTTGTCAGATAAGAGATTATCGAAAATAATCCACAGCAGCGCACAAGATTGAGATCAAAAATAGCAAAAGAGATGATTAAATGGTCGGGTTCACTCTTCTAATATGAGTGAACAATGCTTGCATGGAGAAATTGTCTTCCTTACCTTGGTCACTGCATCCTTCCAGGGGAGACTCCTCGAATCCCAGATCGTCAAGACTTTTCCGTTTCTTCGACATTTGTGGGACCGGACAGAATCCCCGGCCGATGTGTCGGACAACTTGGAGCGCCTTTGTCAGCCGGCGGGATACACAACACGTGGAACAGTCTGCGTGGGGTGATAAGAGGGGTGACGAACACCACCAGAGGCGTTCATTCAGACGCGTGCGTGCATCGTCCTTGAAAGAGGCAGCCTGGTCACTTTGTCGCGATCTGGTTCGGTGTGTGGCCGGGGGAGAAAAAAAATATGATGCGATTTGTCACTCACGTGTGCGGCGGATTACAATGTGGGACTTGCTCAAATGTGAATTTACGCACGAGGTTGGTGACTTGTTCCGCCATGTAGGCGAGACGCACAAATCCTCGACCCCGACCATCGCTTCGTAACTATCGTTTCCCAAGGGAAACCGTTGCGATGCTTTATTTAGTTTTGAGCGAATGGCTCACGGCGACGTCAGACGACCCATCTAATCAGGCGTGGATGACGCACAGAGGACATCGCGGCAACTCTTGGATATCCCGATGAAAGAGTGTTCGCTCAATGCAAAAGAACCGTTCTGTTCGCTCAATGCAAAAGGACCGTTCTGTTCGCTCAATGCAAAAGGAGCGTTCACGAAACATGCATTTCGTGTCTATTCTAACTGTCACGTCTGTCGAGGTGGGCACTTGTGCGTAAAATTTGTTCACTCGTGGTGTGGCGTGCGCGAGGGTACTTTACCTTCTCTTAAATCCATAAATCCCACGAAGCTTCGCGATCGACGAAGAACCTCCTAATCCACGCGTGACAGTGACACAAATGGACCCAATACGCATTGTAAAATGAGGACCATCTAGGAATAACCTTTTCTTTTACTTGCCGGTTACACAGCAACAATACAAACCAGTACAGTAATGAATATATTAAAGTGCGTTTGTCGTGTCGAATTGTAAAATTAAAATAAGCCCTATAAAGGATCAGATTTGAAAACCTGGGAATACTAATTATTAACAAACTAATAATAACATATCGGGAGAGTTTCCGTTCACGCGTGGCTGTTCCAATTGGTTAAAACACAGACAGTGATAACCAAATATGACATATTGGCTCTCCTTTCCAAAAAAAGTCAGATGGGTGCCACCAGTTGAGCGCGCGCGCGCACGGACACACACACATTTCCTCTCCTCTCTCCCACCCTCTCTCAATTCTCCCACATCCTGATTTATTCATGAACACACCATGAGGGTCACTAGATCATATTCCTTTCCTCACATCTGGTTTACATTTACAGTGTAACGACCAAAGCTGCACAGTTGAGCTCAGGAAGACTTTGTGTTTTATTATTTCTAATAACAATTTTAATTGATCCAATTTCTTTGCACATATTCTTTAATTGTGAAGGCTGGCATTCGCTGATGCTTAGTGGTATTTTCTCCATGAAAACACCTCTCTTTCTTTCCTCTCTCTTGCTCCCTCCCTCCCCCTTCCACTGCAGCTGCTGACGTCAACACACGCTTGCGTCAATGCTGCCTGCTTTGGCAGAGAGGCTTTTTTCATTGTGATCATAATGGGATTATTAGATTTAGAGAAATACCCTGCCTTCGTGTTTTTTTACATGCTTTTTTTCCAAAAACATAATGAATGACCCATCTTTTTCTTTCCTTTCACTAAATATGATTATGATCACAAAGGACTAATGATCTCTCTGTTTATCCTTTGCAAATCATTTATAGATGAAGGAAAAATCAAGTTGCACTTGTTTCGAAACCGTGACAGCACTAGCTGCATAGTATGCAAGCATACATATATTATAAATATTTCAGGTAGTGTTGAGATGCTCCACACAAAAAATAAAAAATCGACCGTCTGCTTATGTCAATGTGCATGTGTGAGACGCAGGAAGATCTTATGATGTTCTTAAGCGCTAACCTTCTACAATGAATGGACTCTACCTCCTGTAGGTCGGCCTTGATTTACCTTCCACAGCTTTAGTCTCTCACTTGGACTTAACGCGCACACTTTGAGAGACTGGCTGCCTGTATGTTCAAATATGTGCGTATTAAATTCTCCACTTGAGCAGTAAGTAGATTTTTCTCAGTAGCGTTTGCAAAACATGGCACAGCGTACATGGATCGGTAATATAAACCAAAAGCAAACTTGCTCCCTGAATAGAATATGCACCAATATGCAGTGAGGGTCCTATAATGGCACCCTGTCCAAGCCCTCTTTTGATGCTGATGTCATGCAATATACTCAATATAAGTGGGCTGTTTGGTTATGTACAATCCTGCACAAAAGCAGTGTTAACAATTCAATTTTTCAAAATGATAAGTTCTCCATTTTGATTGACGCTGCCAGAAGGGGTTATTAAAGATGAGGTGTACAATTGCAATGCATCATACAAACAGAGGTTACTTTAATACTTTCAACATCTTGTGCGACCAAAATATTAGAGATGTCGCTCAGTATGATGCAGTGCAGTTTAACGCCACTGCATTGTAACTGTGCAGAGCTAATGAAGTGTCCAAAATGATTTTCATGACCAATTCATCCCACATCACTCACCCCCATTATCCAAACCACTTTTCCCCACGAGGGTCGCAGCTGTGCTGGGGCCTAGTCCAGTTGTCTTCAGGCATTAGGGCCAGGGGTGTCAAACTCAGATCCTGGAAGGGCCGCTGTCCTGCATGTTTTCAAATCCTCCCTGTTGCAACACACCTGATTCAAATGAACAGGTTTAATGTCGGGCTTCTGCAGACCTTACTGATGATCTGATCATTTGAATCAGGTGTGTTGCAACAGGGAGACTTTGAAAACATGCAGGACAGCGGCCCTCCAGGACCGGAGTTCGACACCTGTGCATTAGGCGGTGTGCACCCTGACCAGTTTGCCAGCCAATCACAGGGCGCACATTGCGCTCACAATCACACAGAGGTACAATTTAGAGCACGGGTGCCCAACCTTTTTTGGCCTAAGATCTACTTTTCGATCAAACAACTTCCCGCGATTGACCAGTTAGCGCACACACTTGCACGGGCATGCCATGAAGAGCAACAGCCAGAACATCCTTGTTCAGCGTCACAAGGTCATGATTGAACACACAACCTTTGAGTTGCGTGTTGACAGCTCTGCCACCTGAGCCATGTGGCATTGACAGGCTGTTGCGTCATTATATTGTAGTTACCGGTAATTTACAAATGTAGGTAAATGACTTCATTTATGGACCCAAAATCTATGATTAACTTTTCCCCAATTAAATTGGCTGCAAATTGTTACGATACATTTATTGGGTAGATTCTATAGGTTGTTTTGGGGTGGGGGGTTGTTTGTTTTTTCAGTGTATACTTATTGAGTAGATTTACAGACAGATATAAAATAGTTAGTGTATGCATACGTTTCCCTTTATTTTATAATTCATTTATGGCCTAAAATAATCAGGTACATTTCACATGATTTTCATGAACTATAGTTACCACTCTCCAAAATCTTTTTTTACTGTGCAGTCAATGATATTGGATGACGTTTTCCTTGAATTTTGACATTTTAAAAATTTTATTATACGTTTTTTTGGGGTTTTTTTAAGTAGGAGCCTATTTACATCAAGCTACAAGGTATGGAATAGTCGTTTTCTCATTTGCGTTACAAATGATTTTTGAAACCTGTAAAAAAAAAAAGCTACCAATCATCAATTTATCATGGACTTGCACTTAATATAAGCGCATTAAAGCTAGAATTATGCTTCCAATACGATACATGTTCATGTATGTTCAGTGAAGGATCTAATAATCATATTTACAGTACATAAACTGCAGAAAGCCAAGAGATCTTCCTTTCAGTTTAAAAGCACAGAACCTCACCTGGTGCTTCCTCTTAGTAACAAACACAATATCAGATGTCAGCATTTGAAGATCTCAAATTCATTTCCTCGAGCCTGGGAAATAGCATTTCAAAAGAGTCTTGTATTTTAGAAAAGAAAGCATTAAACTGCACTCTATCTGATCCATCACATGGACGGGAGCGTGACAGCAGTCCAGGCTGGAGAATGCCGCTGCAGAGAGGAATCATACTGAGCTGAGTCGTGCCCCTCTGTGCTACTGCTGTCATACATGGGTGAGCCAGATGAGGGCGCTGTGACCGAGTGTGCCAGATGGGGATAGTGACTGCCGGGCCCTCTCAGAAACTGGGAGCTCAAGTTGTTGTTGTTCATCCCAGCCGAATGGTGAGACACCGGGGAGACTGGGGTCAGCTGTGTGTTGTTCATCGACCAAAGGCTGCTGTACTGACTATATCAAGACATGGACGCACAAGACAGGTTGCTTAGAAAGAATTTGAATGGAAATTTTACAGATAATAAATTGTAAATTTCCCCAGTGTGTGACGAATAAAGGATATCTTATCTTAATATTGAATGTTTTGTTTTGGCATAGGCAAATATCCATTCCAGACAAAAACAAATGACAGTTTTGACTGACTTACATGTGAATTATACTTGAAGAAATATCATTCAGTGACACAAAATGTAGGGAAGACATTTTGCATTGAAATGGGTGATTTTAACAGCGATATTAAAAACCTACCTTTAAATGAGAAGTTATGCCCTAAACAGCCTTGCACGTTTATTGCTTTACATTCCCATAAAATGATTTTAGTTCTTGTGGAAATTTGGCAACTTTTGTATTTTTGTAAAGCTAGCATCAGAGACAAAATAGAAGAAATAAACTCAGTATGTACACACATTACGACCACATCAATAAATCCGTAGTGTTCACAGAATGGTAACTGATCTTTTTTGTCAAGATTGATTTGATATGCCCTAGCAAATAAAATTGCACAAGTGTAAATATCACGTCTCCAGAAATGTGACCACAAATATGTGTTATTTTCCCAAATCAAGAATATTAATAAAGAACTGACCTGGAGTTGGTAGCAGAGGTTGGATTGTGGGTCATGGACATCATGCTGGAGTGCGTTGGAATCTGGAGACCGCACCAGTTGTCTTGACTTGACAGCATTGACAGACATGCAGAAGAGTTCTCTGTGTAACCTGCTGCAACATAGATGCAAAAAGGTTTTAATGCAACTATTATTAAGCAGGCAGTCACTCCAGCTAAGCTTCTGAGCCATGACCTTCTCTGCCTTTACCCCATCAAATGAAGGTATAAACATTCCTTGTCTGAAGGACCAACAGTTTACAACTTTGGGGCTCCACTCGGACAAAAGCAAGTTGAATGCAGACCATGGCTCGACGGGGAATGTTTGCTTCACTTGTTAAGAATCAGAGACGATGTGTTTGGTATGAAAGCGTGGGCGAATTTAGAAGGGCACTCACTGGGCGAGTTAGTCCGATGGTTGTAAGAAGAGGTGCTGTAGGGTGCCGAGCGGTGAGTCCTGAGCGTGGAGTAGCGCTCGCGACCGTGGGATGGCGAAAGAGAGATGGGGTTTCCAAATTGACCGTGAGGGCTTGCAGCCGCAGGAGGGCAGAGGGAGCCTGACGCAGGTAGAAACCAACCGCCTACTGGCTCCAAGAAGCAAGACACAGGTTGGGAGTGACACAAAAACACCCATCGACTATGTCGATATAATTTAGATAGTTTTGAACACATTTAAAGGAATTAAGACACTTACACGGTGAATACGTTGACTGCTGGTGTTCAACTGTTTCGTCTTTGATGTCTTTGTCATCACATCTGGTGGAATTAAAAAAAAGGTGTTTCAACTTTAATGGCGGTTAAACTATGAATAAAAGGCAAGGAACAATACTGAGGTCCGGCTGCCACGCATTTTACTATAGAACAATATTTATCCCCGCTAAAGACGTTAATAGCAACAATAATAACATTAAAAGACAAGGTAATATTACAAAGATATCCTAAAATGAATGTATAATATACGGATGTGTCACTGTTATAAATACAATGAGTACGAGTACGCATTTTGAAAACATTAGTTAGTAAAAATAAAGACTGCAAAAATCGTATAGTATGGGATTAGCAAGTATTTGAGTAAGAGTACGACAAAGGTTTAAGTCTTATTTTGAAACCTTCTTACCTTTCCTTTGCATCCAGGAACGCCTTGGCAAAGGGGTTGTGTTTTATTTTCAAAGCGGTTATCTAAAATACAACAATGAATAATAGATCATGTTTTAATTGCAAAATACGTGCAACGCAGAAGAAACAAAGTGCGGAAATGCCGCGCGTAATCACGCACACCCGCACACGCACATACAATTTATGATTTAGCTTTCATGTCAAATGATATTTGGCTAACCTCTTCATTTTGATAGGCCGTCACTGCAATAAATTGTGTCTCTGGGAAGGAATGACTGGTAACCATCCTTCGCGGGCCTCCGACGCGCACGATGTGGATGCGCGGCTCATACTTGTGTAAGGAGTTTAACATGATCTATCAAAAACAATACAGTGACGCTCGTAAATTATTCGAATGCAAGCGGCAAAGTGAAAAAAAAAATACAAAGTTCTGTTCCTACCTGACCTCCCCCGTTGAGTTTATTGGTGAGTTTGACTTTGCTAAAAGAGACGGGGGCTTTCATCCAGTGTGCGCCGAAATTTGGTGAGTCCGGGTGGATGTAGACACAGCTGGGAGTCTGAGGTTCGGGCTTCCCCCCGGGGACCCACTCCCCGCTCACGTACTTCCACCTGTGGTTGTCCGCAGATACAAAGTCCAACAAGAAGGAGTACATGGCGTTCGGGTCCAGTCCGGACACGTTGACTTTCATCACGGGGAACATGCGCCTTCAAGAGAACAACCGGAAGCTTAATTTCAACTTGAAATGTCTCAATTACCCCCGGTGCAAAATGCAATAGGCAAGCTCACCTGCCGTTTTTCGTCACGATCATCTCGTTAGTGAGATCCTTAAATTTGCCCCAAAGTTCGCTGTCATCCAAAGATAGCTTCAGCTCCCTCTCCGTGGGGTCGCCCTTCTCGCTGCCGGCCTGCAGCTCACTTTGCACGGCGCTCAGGAGGTGGTCCACCCGGTACTGGCCGGCCTTCCCAGGACTCTCGCTCACGCCCGCTATGGACATCCTTTCCAACCGCTGCGGGTCTGAGTAAAGGTGTGGCGGTTGTAGCCTAATTCCCACAACGATATTTATCAATAATAATCAGTAGAAAAAACTAAAATTAAAAAAAAACACACTCTCTCTTTCTTTAGCCACTACGAGAGATCTCTCCGGGATGAGAAGGTCAAATATATAGACCAGGGAGAAGATACATGTCAGGGTGGCTGCTTGGAACAAATCTGGTTGGCTCGTCCTCACTTTGATCTTTTGACGGCTTGGCACCGATTCGCTGCAATGAGTCCATTGAATCCACAGGAACCCACAGTCCCGAATGAAGAAGCTTGGCCCACTTGATTACAAGAACGAGTAAATATTGACACTTAGATCAAAGCTCACCTGCACAAGCCCGACTGCCCGATCGCGGAGACACATTTACATTTAATTCCATTGTTTTCCCTCTAAATTTCGGAGGAGGAATTATTATTTGTCAAATTTCACTCAAAAATATAACACTTTACCTCACACAATTGTATTCTGTGACAGTCATGTTATATTGGGTTTAACTAAATTAATTGAAAACATTTACGATGTATAACAATTCATAAATCTTAAAACAAGAACCAAGTATCAAATTTAATTAAGGTCGATTTCTTTGACTTGACTTAATAATTAACAATTATAATTCATGTCTGAAAAAAACTTGCTTGCAAGAGTGACTGCAGATTAATTTAGAAGCTATAACATGAAATGTGAAATCTTGCACGTGCAATTTAGAGATTAAATAGTTTCAAGAATACTATTCACAAATGAGTAAAAAAATAAGTTGAGAGTTTTAGCAGTGAAATGTGATCATAAAAACAAAGCAATGGAGAGGACAAAAAATGTTGGCCTTGCATTCCTAAAATAATTCTATTTAAAATAAATAAATAAATAAATAAATAAATAAATAAATAAATAAATGAATAAATAAATAAATAAATAAAAACCATAATCTTCAGGTTTCTAGTGTACAAACTTTTTTTTGTGATCTGTATATCCGTATAGGTTTATTTAGTTTCATCTGCTGCCTAGATTTGAAAAGGAGAGGATATAACATTTTAGAATGCATTTCAAGTAATACAGTCTGGAACTCCACATGAGTTTGCTGACACTATTCTTCAATGCATAATGTTACAGGTGTTTCACACCACATTTCACATGTTAATTACTTTCTATATACCTCACAGGTACCTATTGTGGCTGTTTACCTTGAAGTACTGCAGAGCATTTAAATAGGAGAGGTGAGTGACTATTGCTAATTCCATTTTGGAGAACCCGTTTCCACAGCTACGCAACAAAACAAAAACAAACATTAAAGGCTGAAGCGAGTAACAGCCGCGTGCTAGCTTCCGTAGCTCTGCGGTGTTGTGTTGTGGCTGGTTTGTGTTACTAACCAAATGTTGGATGCCTCATTCCTGCTGCAACCAGCAATGAGAGTCTGTCTCCACGTCCAAAAGTCTGGACGCAAGTTCACAGCAAGCGGAGAAAAACAAACCAGGGCAGTTTAAGAGGCAGTTAAAAGACTTCTTCGGTGTCTCCTTGGTTGTTGTAAATGATTATATATTTAAATGGGTCAAATTATCCATCCATCTGTGAATTTCATGCAGGACACTCACCTTTGGGAAAACACCACGACGTTCGTTCATATAAAACATTTTCTTCAACCATTTCAGGTAAATTAGGCTTTAAAAGTGCATCACTAACTAAATGACCTACTCAATATCTTATTTTAGAAGTTCCTCATAAGGTTTGGATGTACATTTACAAATGTGGGCACTTTCATCTGTGGGTGGCACATTAGAACTATTTTTCATTTCCTACTCAATGAATATTATATATGTTGGGGGGAGTAAAAGCACCCCCACCCTTTTTTTTTTGGTACAGGAGCTTAGGTAAGCGAGATGTAAAAGTCAGAGGTGTAATAGCCAGTGTCATTTCCCACAGTCCAAGTGTTCCATTTGGCGCCTTGCTCTCCTCCTCCAACACCCCGGACAGCGCTAAGTGTCACACTATAGGCCACTTCCTGTGTGGGGCTGCAGCACTGTGAATTAACGTTATTGGTCTGTATGGTGCTATATGGCCCCACACAGGACAATACAGGTGCAAGTTAAAAAAAAAATACCTTTCATGTCTGCAGTCAGTCATCCTTTCTTTTGGTTACATCTTAAAGGAGCGGTACACTTTGTAGGAACAAATACCCAGTTTCTGGAATTCTACATTCATGTATTTTGTATTGTTAGTATTTCTTTGTTAGATTCCTGATTTCAAGCCAACCATTTGTCAGGAAATTATTATTTATCTTGTGAAAATATTGTGTATGTTTGTTCATCTGTCTTTGCCGGCAATGTGGAATGACTGGCAGAACTATTAAATATTTATGGGTGAAAGTACAACCCTGTCGGCCTTCATCCCACAAAATAAGTCATCCTGCAAGTATATCAGCTTTGTGCTAAATGAAACAGGCCCAGATTTCACACTGAGCAAGTTAATATGTGAATTGGTGGCGATAAAGTCGCAATAATTTTAGTGTACATACTTTCTGTGATATTTTTTCATTTTGCGGTATGCAATTGGATTTTTATTTAAAATTGGTGTCTTGGATCAATCCGGGTGTACGATAATGCAGATGACATTTGCTCTGTTAATGAATAACGTTTTCATCTACCTACAGTGGCTCTCTGTGGAAGGAGAATGTGAAACCATTAAACACAAATTGTTACATTCTGTTTGTATTTACTTGTGCTGATTTTGAGCTAATTAAAAATTACGTACGTTTCTTTCAGGTCTGTGGCGGTCAGGTGGTATTTTTAACAAAAAGGTGAAAAATTCCAACAATGTTAATAAATGTGTTCAGTTAATATCTGACAGTGGCAATCAAAACTGCTGTTATCATGAAGAGGTCAGAACATTTTTGAGAGAAGAAAGAGAATACAATGCTAGAGGTGTTTTTTTTCTTCTTCTTTTTATTATAAATGTGTCCTTCTTGTTCCCAATATTACCTTTTCAAAACATAAAAATAAATGATGAAATCTAAATCTTAATTTGAAAGTCTAAACCAAAAAAAGTGATATAACAAGAGTATTTACATTAGAAAAATACAGGGTATAGTTGTATTAAGCACTGATTCAGTGTTAACGGAAGTGCTGTAACAACATGTGATTGTCTTAAGAACTTACAACTGAATGCAAATGCTTTACTTGTGAGAACGATAACAAAAACTAAGGTCAGAGATCATAGATGAATGTGTTTCACAAGAAGAGGGTGACGGGCTTCTGTGGCCATGGCGGATTTGCCCTGTCACCGAAGAGCCGAGCTGAGTGGCTACTCTTGGCTCAGACTCATCTGACCAATATTTGTGCTCCTAACTCTAGACGGGCTCATCCTCTCCTGGCCCATATTGGCACAGAGGTGAGAGAAAGATGACTCCTGCATGCCTGGGTGAGTGCTTGTGTGTGTGTGTGTGTGGGGCGGGGGGTGGGGGGTGCGTGTGTGCATGTCTCAGTACCATCGGTGTTTGCACTTTCTTCACTTTCCCCAAGCTCCTGACATGATATGAAAATGTCAAACAGAGCCACCCAAGTCAATGTTTTCACCCAGCAGAATGTCTATGTCATCTTTGATTCACCATCAGAGATCGATGCCTTGCTTTAGAGTACAGTGGCGCAGTGACGATTCAGTCAAAACGTTTTTTTTCTGTGTACGTTGAAAACATTTTGTCTTTTATTGGTTTTGTAAAGATGACAGCGTCGTCAAAATGCCTGCAAAGATGACTATAACAGCAAATGTTAATGAAATGAGTTGTGCGTCCAAAATGTATGATTTTAAACATTTCCTTTTTTTCCCCTAGGGCTTTTCGTTTTTGAGATATTTTCATTTTTTTTGTTAAGTTAGAGCTATTACACAATACAGATTCAACTATGCGTTGTAATTTATTACTATAGAATACGTTTCAGAAAAAAATCGAACAGTTGCTGACATAACCTTAAATTCATAAATATGACTAAATGTATAATTGAATTATATGCATCATGAAAACCTGATGTGTTGAAGGAAAAACAACAGCAGATTCGGTATCAGTGCAAAACAAACCTAGAAAAGTTCATTGCAGTGCCAATCACCCAAAAAAACCAAACAAATAAATTGTAAAAATCTGTAATTACTGTACTGTGTAATAATCATTCAAATCGGAAGGGTACAGAGGTTGCAGACTCAGGGGAACTGCCAGGGTGACTTTGACATTAACTTTGGGAAATAACGGCATACCGGTAACTTCACCTTATTCTAGGTTGTCACCAAATATCTTGTGTTCTGAACCCGCACGTGAAGACACCTGTTAGCTAATCCACATTGCCAATGGCTAATGACAGAGTGAAAGCAATAAAACATTTCAAAACATGTAAAAACATCCTCATCACCTGGTTGTCTATCGCCTACCGCTGTGATGCGCCACGTGTACACAAAATGCCAACTTGTTAATATATTCCTAATGGTGTGCGACTTCTCAAGAGAAGCCTTCGTGTGGTGCAACTCACACCCGATAACACCGGACACTCGGGTGACAGCACACTTTGTCTGATGGGTGCAAACTGGCTTCTAAGTAGACTCCCGAGCAAGGCAGCGTTTACTCACAGGACTGTGAAGCAGCTCACAGATTTATACAAACCCCATCTGCGCTGGACCCGAATCTCAAACAATCATGTGGCCACTTCATTAGGTACGTACAATGTGAGTAGATCCAACACAAGAGTATCAAAAAACCTGCCTGACTGCAGTACCGGCAGCAACATCATCCCACGAGCTCATGCGTAAAATTTGAGGACAGTGCGTTAAAAGGCATTTACAAGCACAAGTCTTCAACTGGTGCCACGAATATTGTGTGATGGCTCATAGATGACCTTGATGGGGTTGGATCAATGATCACTCAGTGCTCCATTCACAAGCACTGTAAACATGGATGCCCCAACGATGTCATCTTGTACCGCTGGTTGGGAATCATTCCAATTCTGCTCATAAATACACAAACTATATTATTTTCTGTTATTTTACTGTATAGGCTGACATATACCAGAGTGGCGGTGTGGTGGTTAAATAAAACAAATATCTCTAGAAACCAAACTTATTTGTCAAGTATACATATTACACTGCTCGTGGCAATTTTAGGAATATGCAGTACACGTGTGTACTGTGTATGTTCTGGTAAATCCTATTTTGCAGGCCAGTGATGCAGCTTTTGTGAAATTCAACATGCTGAAGAGATGATGACGAGATGGCCACAAACACAGCAAATGACCTCGTCTAGATTTGAATGAATCATTTGCTGAAAATAACGATGTTTATAAATAGGCCTTGCAAAGGATTGATTGGATGAATGGAATTAAAAACATATCCAAGATGCCAGTTGTCGACATGTTTTGGCGTGTGCTCTAATTGCTTTTATTTTGGGTATTTCTCGAGCATGTGGGGAATGTACTTGTATGGGAGGGCTGAGGTGGAGTACCGGGAGCTGCTGTCTCGTCGTGTTTGTCTGTACAGTGGTGGGATTTCACACCGCTGGAGGACTTGTCAGTTTCAAGACCTCACTCGCTTTCTGAGCAAGCTCCTGATTGTCTCGGAGCCAGTGTGGTTGCCACAGCAGGGGCCTCGATCCCAACGTTGCACCGTACACGTACAGTGCTATTACTAAACCCGGTTACAGTCAACATCCTGGGTTTTCTAACTTCTTGGTCAGCACTCGGATTTGAACCCACAACGTCTGAACCGTGAGGCGATATGCTGACCACTTTTTTAAAGTTCCGCCTTATTTCCACTCTTCTTGTACATTATGTTCCTCTGCATGAGTAGGCAAAAGATGACTATTTGCTGTAAGTCAGTAAAATAATGTGAACTTTAATCGGGTTAAGCTAATTATAAATGTTCATACATTTCTGTGAATGTATCCCAGTCTGTTAGTGTGAATGTAGATGTTAACTATTGTGTTTTCTGCATCCAAAACAAATTTTTACTCAAGCCTCTTTTAGCGAATAGTAACTGTCCTTGGATCATATTCATTCAGTAATGAATTAGTCATTAGAAATTCCCCTCCATGGACTGGATTTTATTTTTTTAGCCACAACAGATTTGTCATAGCCAAAGGATTACTTCAATGATGATCCCAATACCGCTTAAACAGATTTGATTTTTCTCTTTTTTTTACAACATCTGCAAAGAGGATAAACCTTTTAGTATCGACAGTACATCAGCTGACAGCGCTGGGATGATCTGAAACCAGCAACCCAATAACCATGCTAATTTTGTGGTGCATATAATCACAACACGTTTCTTCCCAGGATGATGTTTGTCAAAGTTTCCGTAGAGGTGAATTTCCAGAAAAGGACGGGGGGTCAGGACGGTGTTTGGCCATCTCACTTCTATGTGAGTAATCAGATCTCTCCTTTAGGAGGGTCCACGCCAAACAAGCATCCATTGGAGACTGTGTTTGCTCTTAAAGTCAGCGCAAACACAGACCGTGAGGTGCTGGCGGGTATGACCTGTTGGTTACATGCCTTCCATAGTCATGCTGTATGCTCATCGCTAACCCCTGCTGTATCTTCCGAACATCAAACTCCACACTTAACTGTATAGCTTCACCAAAAGGCAAATTAAATCTTGACTTCACTTCATTGCATTTTAATGTTAAATAGTGGTATCAAAGGTTCAACAGTAATTGCTTTGGTAAGAATACTTTTGATCCGGGCAAACCCAAACCACCGTGAAGTGTAATTTACCTTGAATGAAATCTTTTCTTCTGATTCTTGCAAGCATCAACATGGAGGTTTAGTGGTGAATCTGATGTTTTCTTCAACACCATCCAATTCACTGAACTTCTGCAAAAAATCAACAAGGTCCACAAAAAACACACGGCAACATAAATGACGAATGTCGTCCAACTATTTGTTGCTCAGTTTTCTCCCCCTGATTTTCTGCTGCTGGCTTATCAGTAATGTGGATGGCTCACGTTTACATTTGAAGCATTTATGAATGTGCTCTATCGACATCACGATATGTTTTCACATGTCCTCGCTGCGTAAACTAGTTTTGGAGCTCAACTTCTAAAGTATTGGAGGTGATTTTAAATCGAGGTGTAACAGTGCTATAATGAGGGGAAAATACACAGGGAGACACATGAGCATAATAAGAAAGAAAATCTTCATGCTCAAAACAATTGAATGAAATGTGAAAACAACCCTTTTCTTCAGAGAAGAACAGAAGAGGAACACGTGAAAGGAAGAAATATAACGTTGTGTGACAAGAATGTTACAAAGTGAGTCGTACCAGGCATATCTGTGATGTCACTCATTTCATTCAAAGCACACATTATTAAAAAAATGATCCAAAATATCAGCGCAAAATGACGCTTCCTTTCTCACAGTACCCGCTGACATCTGCAACTTTCTTGACTTTAACGGACAATGGTGATGTTTTCTACATGAGGGCTTCCACAAAGGTCCTCAGTCCTTGGACTATTTGTCACTGTGCTTTGCGTTTCTTAACTGGTTGCATTCAGCTGACGCATCATTATGATCCGTATGTGAATTCTGGCCTGCCTACCTTTCGGAGGGTAGGCAGGCGTTCATATCCACCCTACGGCCATGTGACATCTTCAGCTTTACGGTTCTTCGTGTTGTGACTGAACTGAGTGAAAAGCGTGATTAACTGTGCCGCTTGTTCCTCTTGAAACACTCGGTAAACAGAGCTGAAACAACAACACAACGACAATAGAGATCCTTTGTGACAGTGCCTTTGTTACTAATTGTACTTGTTTTGTTAGTATTTGTGATATACTGTAACATGTTTTGTATGTAGGTATGCTCCTGACCGCTGGGCCAGTTCGCCTTTGTCGATTAAGTCAAGTCAAGTCAAGTCAAGTCAAGTCAACAGTATTTATAGAGCACTTTCAAACAGCCATCGCTGCATACAAAGTGCTGTACATGGAGCGATTTAACATATACAATAAACAGTAAGACGAATCAGTAATAAGTACCGGTAATAAGTAATAAGGCGGTAGAAAGCACCAAGCAGTAAAACCAATAGCAAATCTAAGTCATGCTGAGTCAAACGCCAAAGAATACAAGTGAGTTTTGAGGAGGGCTTTAAAGATGGGCAGCGAGGAGGCTTGCCGAATGTTCAGTGGGAGGTCATTCCAGAGAGATGGACCAGCAACAGAAAAGGCTCGATCCCCTCTGAGCCTCAGTTTAGTTCTTGGTACGTCTAGCAAAGACTGGTCCACAGACCTGAGGCGCCGGGCAGGGGTGTAGGGGCGTATGAGCTCAGAGAGGTAAGGTGGCGCGAGATTATTCAGAGATTTGAAAACAAAGAGGAGGATCTTAAAAATAATTCTAAAATGAATGGGGAGCCAGTGAAGGGATGCCAAAGTAGGAGTTATATGCTCCCTCTTACGAGTACCAGTCAAGAGGCGAGCAGCGGCATTCTGTACCAGCTGAAGGCGCTTGATGGAGGACTGGCTGACTCCAAAGTACAGGGCGTTGCAGTAATCGAGCCGGGATGTGACAAAGGCATGAATTACTGTCTCAAAGTGTTCATGTGAGAGGAGAGGTTTTATTTTGGCCAGCTGTCTAAGGTGAAAGAAGCTGGATTTAACAACGGCACCAATTTGCCGATCGAGTTTGAAATCACTGTCCAGTTTAAGTCCCAAGTTTGAGACCGTTGATTTCAGATAAGGAGATAGGGGGCCCAAGTCTACAGGATGGAATGTACAAGGTCCACTGGGGCCAAACAATATCACCTCTGTCTTCTTTTCGTTGAACTTCAAGAAATTTTGTGCCATCCAGGTTTGATTTCTTCCAGACAGGATAGGAGTGGCCTTAATGAGAAGGTGTCTTTCTTGCTCAGTGGGACATAGATATGGCAGTCATCTGCATAGCAGTGGAAAGGAATACCATGTTTCCTTAAGATGGAACCCAATGGGAGCAGATACAGCGAGAACAGCAGAGGCCCCAGAATTGAGCCCTGTGGAACACCACATGACAGGGGAGCAGTGCGTGATTCAGAGCAGCCAAGGCTGACACAAAAGGTCCTGTCAGCTAGATAGGACCTAAACCAATCAAGAGCACTCCCGCCAATGCCCACCAAGTGCTGCAAACGAGTCAGCAGAATACTGTGATCCACTGTATCAAATGCTGCAGTTAAGTCCAATAAAACCAGACACACGTGGTCTCCAGAGTCATTTGCCAGGAGGATGTCATTAGAAACGCGTAACAGGGCTGACTCCGTGCTATGCATCGTCTTGAAACCTGACTGGAAGACCTCCAAGATGTTATGTTCATCCAAGAAAACTTTCAACTGCATGTGCACCACTTTTTCCAGAATTTTGGAAATGAAAGGCAGTTTGGAAATGGGTCTGTAACTTGACAGCTCATCTGGATCAAGACCAGGTTTCTTGATCAAGGGTTGGACCACAGCATGTTTAAACTGTTGGGGAACTACACCAGAAGAAAGGCTGCTGTTGATGATATCCAAGACCGATGCACCAACACTCGGGAGAACCTCCTGAAAGAAGCGTGGGGGAAGAGAGTCGCAAGGGGAGCCAGATGGCTTCGTCTGGCGAACTACATCCTCCAAAAGCGCCAAGGACACAGTATCAAAAGAATTTAGGACAGCTGAACATGGAACATGGACCTAGGTCTCATCTGGTACTACTTAAGTGACATGCGCCAACCGATGCAAACGTATAATTTCTATCCAACGATGGCAGACAGTCAGTCAGAGGACAGACAGAAGACAGAGAATCAGACGGTGGTGGGAAACTGAGATTTAAAACGAGTCTCCCTCGGGTCAGCGGCTGGGAAACAGAGCACACAAAACAAATGAGAAGTAAACACGCAGCCACAGGAAGCCATTAATGGTAGCGAGGACCAATTAGGTCTCCGCAGGTGTCCTTGCCTTCGTCTTGTTTGGTCCTGCTTCACTTCAGTGTCCGTCTGTGTGACGGAGCCTCTCCATCTGAGGCGAGGAAACAACGGCCAGTTTCATTTGCTGAACAGTTGAAGGCAAAGGTTTTCATACTGAAAGGCCTCTAAAGTTCTTTATGGCATTCTCTTTGTCTCCACCCCCCAAGTGCAAGTCATTAGAGAGGACAATTACATCCTCTGTAAAGAAGTCTTACTTTTACAGGAGGGATAGATAAGACAGGATCTCTCTCATGTTTGACCCCACCCCCTCCCCCAAAGTGGACCCTCTCTGAAGCTTATTGCTCTCTTCGCACCTTGTCAGAGCTATAACAAGAGAGTCAAAATCAAAGTCAATCCCAGCAGAGTCCTTTATGAGGAAGCTCAAATATCATTCAAAAAACTATGTTTGGCCTATAACTAAAGTTAAAGCAGGTTCATGGAATCATTTGTCTTTTAAAGTTTTTGATGTAACTGCTGTAATTGTGTTCATGAATATTCATTCCACTTGAGGACTTAAAACGGGAAAGTGTCAGCATCACAGTCAGAACAGATGCGCTTTGATTTGGAGTTTTGTGTATTTGAGCCCAGTGAAAGTGTCACTGAGGGAAGCAATAAGTCTGGCTCATCAGTCGGGAAGTTAACCTAAATACACTCATGCACTGTGAGTTGTGCTGCTTTTTTTCTGGGCGTTTGGCTCATCTGACGTTTTCCTGGATTTGGTTATTTAAAGACTCCACAGGTATATATATATATATATATATATATATATATATATATATTACAATTTATTAAGATGATCTTTTTTGATTGACAATGACTGTGAGTGTCTGGCATCCAGTTCAGGGTGTAACTCATCTCTTGCTCAAAGTCACCAAGGAGAGGCTCTTGCACACCCATGAGGACGGATAGATGGATGGATAATAAATAAAATATGGATGGACAACGTGACTAAAAATAAAGTTTTCTATGAATTAACCATTTTGACACTTGAGGTAGCAGAAATATTTGAGTAAGATGAAACTCAGTCATCGTAACATTTTAAGATGGTATTCAACACGGTAATCACTAATAACCATTTTAACATAGGTTTGCTCCCAATCGATTTCTACAGAAAAAAAACAACTAAACCCAGCAAATTATAGTAAAGATAGTCATCAAATAAGGGCACATTCAATTTAAAGCAGCGGTGTCCTACAACTTACTGTTGATGTGAGGCTTGGAAAAAAAAGACTTTACAGTTGGGCCCAGACCATTCAGCATTTTGAGTCATATGAATGGGTATTGTATAAATGCAAGTGACACAAGAAAATAGAAAAAAAAATGAAGACGTGTGAAAAGATCTACTACGTAGTTTGAATTTAAAAATCTGTTATTTAGATGTTCTTTTCCTGAAATGCCAAACAGTATAATGACCAAAATTAATGATGTTCTCGACATGATGATGATGATGATGATGATGATTATTATTGTTGTTGTTGTTGTAACTGGTTGCCAGGGTAATGAGGTTTGGCCAGGTAGTGTAAGGCAAGCCAATTATTGTGTTGTCTAATTACATTATATAGTCAAAAGACTTAAATATCCATTTATAGCGTTGGTTGTTTAAAATAGCAAATGTTAACTTTTGCACGGTACTCTATTAACTCTATTAACTGTTTCCTCAAAAAAAATAATTTAAAGCTCAACTATAATGGATCAAAATGTAACGATGCCTTTCAATTGTTTGGTGTCATTGGCTTTTCTCCCGTCTCCACTGTGCAACGAATATTTGTCAATTTACTTTTTTCAGGCAAATGCATGCACTGGTATGCCACACGGTGGCGTTGCAGGACAAATTAAGAGAGTGCACTGACGCTCAATACCAGGCACTTCATCGCTGAAGAACGTAGGGGTGCCCAAACTTTTTGGATCGAAGATCTACTTTTCGATCAACTAACCTCCCGGGATCTACCCTTATCGGCGCGCGCACGCACAAACACACACAAATTTGAGATTTATCTGCTTTATTTTATTTTCAAAATATATTTTTTTGTGAAAATGAGACTGATAAGATGATTAGTGTGCAGTGTATATTAACACAAAAAATATATTACTAACATGTACAAAGACACACAAATGGTTGTTTGTTTTTTTTCTTCTCGACACTCCTCGGATCTACTTGGGACCTGTCTTAGATCTACCGGTAGATCAGGATCTACCTAATGGCCACCCCTGGTATAGACTGAACTTGTAGATGCAGTATGTATGTTTATTGTTGGAACCGTGCTTGGGTGGAGGATTTTCTCCAGGTAATCCGGCTTCCCCTCCATGTATTCATGAGGCCATTTGAAGACGCTAAATAGATGTGATTCTGATTGGAAATACGTACTGTCGTTGATTGTGCGCAGCGATTGACTGGCAACCAGTCCAGAGTGCGCCCTGCCTCTCAGTCAGGCGGGACAGGGTATAAAAAGTGGATGGATGCAAGACATAAAAAAGAAGGTAATGGCTCGCACTGCCTTCACTCTAACCCTCTGAAGTGAAATCTGCCTCCAAAAAAAAAAGAAAAAAAAAAGAACCCCAACAAAAACCCAACTTGTAAGACATGTCTGGGCAACAATAAGCTTCCCTTACTAAGAGTACTAATGCAGCAGCATGCCCCAAACTTATGTTCTTGCCATGCCCATCTGTGTAAATACTGGCCTGCGTAATACAATGAAATGCTATGTATCTAAGAATGAAATTCAAATGACAAGTGGAGTAACATTTTTTCTAAACTTGTGGCGTCCCTCAATGAGATGATTAAGTTCTGAGGACTGTGTTTGTGCCCGATGTGTTGCTTTTCTTTGTTTTTTTTTTTCCATGAAAGCTGTTTGTGTCCACAAAAGCTGTTTGAGGCACAGTATTTATCAAACTGGTTGCCAGAGTAATAGTACACACTGTCTGCTGGGTATCAATGAGAAGCCAGAGACAGCGACTATCTACACTCCAATGCCTCCATCAATTAGCTGAAGAATAATGGTGTCACGTGTCATGCTGACAGATCATGACACATTAAGATGAAAAAAAAATTTTCCAACTCCCAAAACGCATATGGGAAAAAGAAATGTGAGACTGAAAGGGGTTG
This sequence comes from Hippocampus zosterae, assembly GCF_025434085.1. Classification (NCBI taxonomy): domain Eukaryota; kingdom Metazoa; phylum Chordata; class Actinopteri; order Syngnathiformes; family Syngnathidae; genus Hippocampus; species Hippocampus zosterae. The sequence goes on along the minus strand of NC_067461.1, from coordinate 12,458,671 downwards.
GGGTAGTGATGATTTTTTTTAAAATTCTGAGACTATTTAAAAACACCTAGTCCATGCAAATGGGGCATGACCCCTCCTTACATTTGACCATAATGCAATTGTAAAGAGTCAATTGGAGACTGACTGATTGAGCAGCATGGGCAAAAGTAGTTTTCACCAACAGAGACTCGTTACAAAAAAATCTTGAGTTTACTTAAGTACCAAAAGCATAGATATTTTGAATTGAAAATCTATTTTAGTATCAGTTGTATTGTTATTTCAGTATTGATCACTAGTTTGATGGGGGTAATGATTATTTTGTGTCCAATGGCAAGAATTGCAATTGCAGTTCTTCTATACACTATGGTCAAAGGCAATGAATTTTTTACCTACTGATGACACAGCATCGGGAACACCTGGGGGTGTTCAGCTTCTTGCTCAGACACTTTGACATGGTCACATAAGTATGGAAACAACCATTCCACCACTGAGCCATGCACTCCCATATGAAGTAGAAAGGGATATAAACAAAGATTAAGAGGTGTCTAGTCCGTAGACCTGACAACTGACACAAGCAGACTAGTGGAGCCCAGGTTTCAAGCAAACACGGTGACGCGGCATTTAGCTGGTAAGCTACACACAAATTGAAAAAAATTGCTCACAGAAATGAAGTCAGAAAGTATAGATATTTGTAATTCCAGGTACAAAGCTATGCTTTTTCATATATCTTCGATCATGGACTGTTAAGATTTTTTGTAACTCAAATTTACTACACTGTCTTTTTGTGTATTCCTTTGCTTTTAAATGTACTCATATGTATTGGTTGTAATTGTTCTTAGATGTTCTCAGTGTACGTTCTTTTCTTAGTTTTAATTACCGGTAAGTGCTTTTATTCTTTGATTTCATCTTTGATCTTCAGCTTTTTCGTTAGTCAATGCTTTAGGTGTGGTGCTACTGGTTGTGTGAAACACATTGAGTTACCTTGTGTATGAAACGTATTATATAAATAAAGTTGCCTCGCTTTGCCTAATGGTGTTTTCACCTCCGGGTGGCCCGGTATCCAGTGGTTAGCACGTCGGATTAACAGTGCAGAGGTACCGGGTTCGATTCCAGCTCCGGCCTCCCTGTGTGGAGTTTGCATGTTCTCCCCGGGCCTGCGTGGGTTTTCTCCGGGTGCTCCGGTTACCTCCCACATTCCAAAAACGTGGGAGCGTGGCAGGCTGATTGAACACTCTAAATTGTCCCTAGGTGTGAGTGTGAGTGTGAGTGCGAATGGTTGTTTGTTTCTGTGTGCCCTGCGATTGGCTGGCAACCGATTCAGGGTGTCCCCCGCCTACTGCCCGAAGACAGCTGGGATAGGCTCCAGCACCCCCCGCGACCATAGTGAGGATCAAGCGGCTCGGAAGATGAATGAATGAATGTTTTCACCTCCGACACAGGCGAATGAATAGCACAACATCAAGTCCTCAGCATTGAATATAAACAAGGCCAATAGATACAGCACAATGGTTTAGGATTACACAACTTTGGGTCACCGAGTCACATGATAATAGCGGCAGCAGCAGGGCATCATGGTGGGCAGGGGACAGTGAAGTCTTGGTACGAGCACTCAGTCATGATCTCAGCCTGCTGCATGCGACAATACATGCACTTTGTGTGTTTGTCCACAGTGACAACCTCGACAGTAGCCGGCACAAATTTGTCCATCAGCCTGTTTGTCGACAGCATTGGCAGTTCCTCTTGGCATGTTACAAAGCATCCACCCACCAATTTGCCATTGTTTTGTCTTTTTTAATGTAAAATATTTAGTATGGGTGACTAGTGTTTAGCTCATATGCCTCAGTTTCGAGTTAGGGGGTTTGAATCAAAGCTCCGGCCTTTCTGCGTGGAACTTGCACCTTTTCCCTGTGCTTGTATGGGTTTGCCCTAATTACTTGGGCTCATATCCCAAAAGATGCTACTTAGGTTATTCAAAAATTCTTACCGTATCCTTCGATATGAATGTTGAGTGACCAAATTGTTGGTAACCCTGTGTTAACGAAAGAAAAGCCCACTGTGTTTACAGAAATAACTTGAATCTGACAAGTGATTTTAAATGTATTAAAATGTTAGCAAAATAAACCAATGAAAATCAGACATTACATTTGAATTGTATATTTAGTCAAATAATTCTGTTAAACCACAATTTTAATGCATTGTCTTTGATTTTCATCTATTTGTATTGTTACTTTTGTCACATTCAAGTTATTTCTGTGACCACAGATGATTTTTCCTTCATTAACAGTGTGGTGCCAACATGTCAATGTGTGTACAGTCTAGTCTAGACAGAAACTGCATAAAGGGAGGTAGGATAGGCTCGAGCTCATCTGCAACTCTCGAAAACGGATGGATGGGACAGATAAAACAATTTCCGCCAAACTGTGGATCATGGGCCGAGAAGAACTCATTAAAATCTGGAAAAAGTAGAGAAATAGTAAGGGGAAAAATGCAAATTTAGTTGTTGCATAGACACAAAAAGATACACATTAAATGCACTACCTCAAATTTTAGGAGCAAAATGGCACCATTAGTCCACAATTAACTACACCACAACGCGACCATAAAGAACTTAATATTGATATGCCAGATCTTCAAGCAGCGCAACTCAATGTGGCGTATTTTAAGAGTGGCTATGATGCAAGTACAAAGAAAAGCTTCTTTTCTGATGTGCAATTTGTATTTGTAATGACAGTATTTGTTCTGTTGCAGCTGTGAATCAAGAGTTGACTTCAAGCGTGCCTGCATTCTGCTTGAAATATCCATCATTGTTAATAGACACTGTCCTCGCTATTTATTTGAACACATGGATTAATTGAACAAGACATCCATTTATTTGCATTACTTGCTGAGAATTGTACACACACACTTCAGTGTAGGAAAACCAAAGTCTCAAGACACTGTCTCGTGATGAGGTGTATTGTTTACTTGAGTAATACAAAAATTAGAGGCCACTTCCTGATGGCGCTCCTGTACGTGGCCCCTACAGTAATACACTGGTCAACCCTGCTTAGCAGGAAATCTAAGAGGCTTAGTACACTAATGCCCAAATGGCCGCAGGTTGCTACAATGGCAACAAAGAGCCTCTCTGATATCCAGCAAAAGTCAGTGATTATAAATCATGAAAAAAGAGGCACAAGTTCATATTTTAAGAAGCTGTGTGGATCGTACAAAACCCTTAACTTTTAAAATGGCACCAACTATCAACTTCCAGGTAGAAATAATACTGTACATCAGAATATAGAAGCCTCTTTTTGATGGGAGATAAAAGACAGTTTGGTTTTAGCAGCAGGGCATAAAACCTAATTGTGGACAGCGATTTGCGCTCTCACACAAAAGGTTTCTTTAGCGAAAATACCCGCTTTAAACCACAGGAGGCGCTTCACTGGAAACATAAACCGCATGTGCAAAAGTCACTGAATTCATAATTGAAACTATTCAAAAGGCATAATAAGCTTGGAATGCAGCTCTTTCAAGTTATTCTGGGAAGTGTTCCATAGCTAGTATACGTTCATCGGGTAACATTTCATTCCACGTGGACATTAAAAAACAACCTGAAGACTTTAGTTTTCATTGCATCATATAACATTAATTAAGAAGAGTCACTTCATGGCTTGAGTCCAGCTCTCAGCATCCTTTAAGGTGGGGTAGTGCAGTAAGTTTGTCAACTTTTCCCAAGGCTGCGGCACTTTCGACCCCCTTGAGCCACTCTTTGCACTTCCTCATCACCGTCTCGTCCACGTCACCGTCCTCCTCCTCATACTCCACATCGTCATACTTGTGCTGGTCGTTCAAGAGCGATATTTTAACAATGGCCGTAATGTCCTGCTCCGCATCCTCCACTCTGGTCTCCTGCGCGCCCTTGGAGCTCCCGTGCGACGTTTTTTTGGAAGGGAAGACGCGCCTGTGCCGAAAATCCGCCGACGCGCAGCATTTCTGCTGCTTCGCCAGCATCTGTTTTTCCAAATTTCGTTTCTGAATGACAAGGATGGCTTCTGGCGTGAGGCTCAGCGTGAACTGGATCTCCTTCTTGGATGCGTCCTCTTTGCTTGCGAGCGGTCTGCCGGAGTCCGCGGAGGTGGAGCGCGTCACTCCTGCAGTTGAGTCCTGAGGTTTGGTCGACGTCAGCCACGAGTATTTTCCCTGCACCTCCTTCTGCGACGGGTTTTGACTCTTCTCCTGTTGCGTCTTGCGCCCCAAATTTCTTAAATTAGCTGTTGACCACGACGAGGTCTGCTTCTCCTTCCCAGAGTCTCTCTTCTCAACATTGGCTTTCTTCTTGCCGAATAGGTCCCTAGCGGGAGAGGGGATCTTCTGCTGGAGATTAATAGGCGGGAAAGGCATTTTCAGGACGTAAAATGCGTTACAAAAATGTGCAAAAAGTACTTCAAAGTGCAAAGCGACGGCCGGCACTCTAAGAGCATCATTCAGACAGAGCGAGTGCACCTGTTGTCCACACAAGCGAGCGTGGAATTCCGCTGTCAGCGCGCTCGCTCAAGTTTTTATGATGGCGGAAGCGTGGGGGCGTGGTCAATAGAGACGCCAAACAAAGGCACGGAGAGGAGGCGCTGATGTCATAAAGCTATTAACTTCCGATGAGAGACATATCATACGCAACAAAACATGAATCATACATGCCTAAGTGCGAGAGTGAGTGGGGTCTGCTTCATTTCTGGTGTTACCAGTGGTCATCATCCCACACGAAAGAACTGACTACTATACACCAGACTTGAGCTACACCGGAGATAATGGTTATGAAAAGGACAAAATTTTGGGGAATTATTGATCCTTGTTTTATCATGAGACTGATTCAATATTTTGATGGACTTCAATGTTCCTTTCGATTACAAATTTCCATTATTTCTGAATAACTGAGTAATGTGACTCGAAACAATAGGCATAGCAGTGATAAAATATATAAAATATCAGGATTCATTGATACCATCAGAGGTATAGTATTAAAAATGTGCTAAGTGCTTTAGTTTAGGTTTAAATTGGTGGGTAGCTAAACATTTAATATTTTGTTTCCGAACGCTTTCAGTGATATTCAACACCAGTGCAAAAACGAATTTTCTTATAAAGGCAGACGAAACATTGATTTCTCTTCTTCACAGATTTCACCACTTTTATCTCTTGACAGTCCTAAAATGAATTCAAAGTTCTTCTGTGTGAGAGTGAGAGGAAACATTGCATCTGCATGTATGTACATCATTTATTAAAATCTGCTTGATGATTTTTTTCTTTTTTCACAATTTGCAAGACAATTTGCACTCAATATTATAGATTACCACATGGTTGAACGATAACCTCAGATGGCATTTACAATGCTTCTGTGTACAGCTGATCACACAGGAATGAGTAAGAAAAGGCACACAGAATATGTATGGATTATTACTGCAACAAAACTTCTCCTTGATTTGAACATGCAAAACGTTTTTATACTGTATTCCTTCTTCATAGCTTTTGTTAATGGTCAGCACTGTTCAGGATGCCACTTTATTCTGACCTCTGGATTAAACGTAACTCCTCAGGAAACAGTTGGGACACTGGCAGATGTGCATCTGCCTCCTCTAACTTTTGGTAAAGAAAACTGCCCCCCCTGCCCCCCACCCACACAAACGGATGTGACTTCATTCTACAGCATTACTTGATCCCTCAAATTACATGACGAGGGTATGGTGCAGAGGGATTTGCTTGTTACTTAACAAATTATGAACAAGTTGTACTGAAGGGAGACTGTCCATAATCCTTTGCAGAAGCCTAATGAAAGAAAGAGGGGGCTTTGCACAGTAGGAATTGCAATGCAGTCATTTGGCTCAAAGAAAAAGCAAAACATGTGATATGATGACTTCTTCAAATAAAGCAGCCTTTAAAAATCATGAGTTCAGTTTAAGACAAATGTGAGGCCGTGTTTCATACAAAAGCGCATGCCTTCCGTCACCATAATTCGTACATCTGCACCCAAGATGGGGGTAGCTAAGGTAATGAATCTTGCGGCGCGTGTTGTCATGACAACTCAATTCTCAAAGGCTATGATGCCATCATGCTGGAGCATACGGGAATCCTGTTGGAGGCTATATTGGGTTATTAGGTCACGCCAAAACCACATTGCTCAGAAAAGCGTATTTAACTGGGTCATTGTTGCGTCTAGCAGAAAATCCAATTTAAAAATACTCAATTTTAATGTAATTTACTGAGTGGGGGAGGGGTAACGTACACAAAGGCTCCAAACATATGCTGCTGTTTTTACACTGTTGAACCGGAAAAGATCAAGAGCTGTGGATATGAAATTTGCCAGGGTAGAATCACTGAAGCAGTGCCTCAAATACCTATGGGTATATAATGTAATGTCTATTAAAACACGGCAGGCAGCTGCTCATTTATTTTTTATTTTTTGCTCACACAAAATGGAAACTGTGTTTTGGCGCCAGTGCCCTGATCCTAATTTGAATAAAGTTGAAGAAAACATAGGTCATGGAAGTTTGGTTAAGACATAAATATGATAGCAGTATTTAAGTATGTGATAGTAGTATTTAAGTTGTTTTTCCCCCAGCACTTATTTTGTAAATTACTATGGACATCATGTTCAAATTATTTTATGTGCACTCAAAACAACCATAGCCAATCTGAAATATCTATTAAATCATTAAATATATTGAGCAATGAAGGCACTCACAACATCAAGTACAAAAGTCAAATCTGATGAAAGTTTAAGACCTTCGGTTGAATCAAAAACGGCTACTATGTTAAGGAGCTACAGTGAAAAAAAAAGGAAAAAACACGACTTTATACTGTACAAAGTTACTCTTGTTGCAGTTGCATATAAGGACCAGTCTTCACATAAAAGTGTGGACTCCTGAATCCTAGCTCAGACAGGTAGTGAAGCATTTCATCACAGCATCTCTATGGGGGAGGGAAATAGAAATGGTCTAATTAGATCAAATAGACAAATGTAATTTATAAAAAAAAAATCTAATATGTTAAGACAGCCTTGTGCTATGATGGATTACGGAACACACAAAACGAAAAATTATCCGGGGATAAATGGGCTGACATCCCGGAGGACAGAATGCTGTCATGCATATGAAATGAAAAGTGACAAAAAAGCATTTCCAGCCTTTCTTACTCTGATTTGGGTGGGGCATTTCATAAATAAGTGAGTGTGTTATGGCGGGGAAGCTCCACTTGCTCATCGAGATGGTGCGGCCCCCTTTTGCCAGGTACGCTGTGTTGAGCAATGATGCAAGAGAAGTCATTGCCATGGCAACCACAAAGCATTGCCATGTCCATTCCCCTCACCACATTCTGTTCTTGCCACGAGAGTGTTGCTATGCAGACTTTGCCTGAAGCCTCAGTTACATTTCAGTGGAGGAGGTGTGAAGCCCGTCAAGGTTAAAAGGAGAAGAGGGGGTGAATCACAACCTGGCTTGGGGGGAGGGGAGGTCAGCGTGCAAGAGAGGAGACTTGTTCCTTCTCAAGCTTTGGCTATGTACACCAGCATCCTCTTGTATCAGCCTCGGGTTTGTTTTTAATTTCTCTTGATGCTATTTTTTGCATCACCTCACAACTCCATGCATAAATAATACAGCTCTGAGACCTCCCCCATTTCTTATGAAAATGTAGCGCGATGTTAGCCTCAAAGCACTGTGGGAATTGCACATATGGCGTGTTTCTGTGCTTCACCCACTTTAAATGAGCGAGCTTATAAACAGGCAGCCAGGTAAAATACATTAAAGGATCAAGTCCTCTTGCCATGTGGTGTCATGGGTGGCCCTAATTCAGTTTGAGCGTTTAATATAAAGTCAGGAGAGCAACCTCCGAAACATCGACAGGAAAATGGTTTTAGAAGCTTGCCAGTGTGTATGATAAATATTTAAACATTAAGGAAAGCAGTAAAATTAAGGAGTCAATTAATGAGAATTAGAATGTCAAACTTTGGTTCTCAGGAATTTGGTCTGTGCAAGAGCAGCATGTGAGACGGTCTTTGTTTTGTTGTCAGTATTTGGTTTGGGGGAGGGGGACTATGCGGAGGTTATAGCAGGTTTCTCAGCTGTTGGAACGGATTAGATGGTCAGCAAAACATACACAGCACCCAGGCTTTGTTGGGTGGAGGGATCCACTCTCCAAATTGGACATAATCCTGCCTGCATCTGGATTGGCAAAACAACATCACACCTCGTGCTTGTGCTTGGAGGATGGCTTTATGGAGGAATGTGTTGCAGTTGCAGTTATGTCCGTCTCAATATATTGTCAAGATTGGGGGAATACAAAAAAAATGCTTTAAGTGTCAGTACTGTATGTGTTCAAGACATTCAGACTCTCCATTGTTCACATATCAAGTGGGGGTAACGGGCTCATGTGATTATGAGATTGAAAATTCATATTGATTTTGAGCATTCACATTCGGCTCTCATGAAAACGTTGGGTGGAGCATCCCCCCTTTGAGGAATGGAATAATCACAGTGATGTCAGCCCAACACTGGACAGGCTGGGCTTTGAGGTAAAGCTGGTTCAAACATCGTATTGGGAGAAAAAAAATATTTTGATAGTAAGACTCAAGAAAACAAAGTGCATGTGAAACAACAAGCAGCAATTTGTTTGACAAAGTGGGGTGAATGAGTGTCAGAGGGAGGGGGGAGGATTACCACCAAATGGGAAAAGCAAACAGTGGGACGTTTAGAAGTAAATAAAAAAACATGTTTTTCAGTGGTCTCCAAGAGAATTCTCTCTCGCGTCATTCAGAGATTAAAGATGAAAACCATCACGTGATGACAGCAACGGACAGTCTTTCTCATGAAAAGAGTATGTTTTGCAGCACGCTTTCAGAACCGACAATTTGCTCCAATACACTTGGCATCATGATTGTCTTACCTGGCAAAAGGAATATAGGAGATGCTGTACCTGAAAGACATAAACATAACAGACTGTTCAACATAATAATAATAAAAAAGCAAGATCATGTATTAAGGGCAAGTGAGAAGTGCAAATTTGCTTCTACATGCCGAGTATAGCTCCAATTAATCAGTACTCATTACTTCACAGCAGAATTTGACATTTTGAATTTGACCATTTGCTTGATTTAAATAGGGACCTGGTGGGGTTTTTAAAGGTTAAACATGACACCAAAGAAAACAACAAAAAGTTGTAAATGAACTGGAGAGTGTGATGTAACGAGAGATGGATCTCATCATTACAACTATATAACCAGCTAACAGGACACCAATCTTTGTGCGAATTGAAGAGATTTCAAAACATGACATTATGCCATGAGATCTTGGGATAAAGAGTCTGTGGGCTATTTTATCGAGTTCCCTGACTACACATTATACTGCAGCTCAAACATGAGAGGAATCTGCAGCAGATGAATGATTGACAATAGCTGGAGCAAGATCATCATCACACTGGACAATCCGTTAACGGGCATCTCTTCGGTGTGAAGAATGGAAGGTTTGCATCCCGTTTCCTATTGTGTGCACATCCACCATAAATTCATCTAATAAATTCAAGTAAAAAGATTTGGTTAAGTAGATCTTTAACCAAAGTCTGACTTATTTGTCCTTAGAAAAGTCCGACTATCTAGGACAGTCACAAACACACTTTGTTTAGGGTCATGTGATCCTGTCTTAGGTTTACAGCATTCAGCCTGAAGTCTGAACTTTGCCCAGTTCAGTGTGTGGGCCAGTGGCCATGTTTCACTCAGACGGCTCAGCTCCCGCGTGGGCGTGTACTCTAACACAGTTTCTGTTCAGAATGCGCCTGGGATGTGCGACTTGTGGTTTCCATGGTGATGCCTTGGGGGAACGCAGGCAAGAGCGGAAGTGACCGTTCCATACGTAGGTGAAATCGACGGTGATTGCGACACGGACCGTTTAGCTGACGAAAGGCTCTTTTTCTATCCACAGAGTTGCCCAGGGGTATTCACTACCATCCTTTGGCCATATTGTGCTCATATGCTCATTAATGCTCAAGCAAGTAAGGACATGCTTACATTCATAACACTCATAGGATTTCACGTGTATTGCCAAGATAGACCTTCACCTTGGTGTTCCCCAAAGTGGACGTTCGTGTTTGTATTTTGTCAGCAAAACTATCTGCTGCAACAAAATGAAATTCCACATGGGAAAGAAACTTGCTACACTGTACTGTACTTTTAATTCACCATGCCAACTTTGAGGAGTTTAATTCCATTTAGTTCTGATAGTGATCAGGGTATTTCCTGGGTTCAAAATGGCGTGCCGGCTGTCCCCCGCTAATTTTGTACTTCCCCCAGCCAGACCGATTTATATTGCTCAACACAGCGTAAAACTCCAACTGTGCTGATTGAGGGATTGATGTCCCTCTACGGCAGCTTCGTATTTTAAATGAAGTAGCAGACTGAGCCACTATGGAGGCACTATATCAGCAACAGTGCACAGGAAAAACCTGATGCAAGTACCATTGAAGAAAGAATACGTTTTTTTTTTTTTTTTAACGGAGGACACTGCAGCCTGCTATTGCGGCACAGGTGGACATGGACCACAGAGCGAATGAAGGCCGCTTCAAAATCTTTGTCTCTCTCAAACAAAAGTGACCCCACCACACAAGCTGTAAGTCCATCATTCTTCATAGTAAGTTTTAATTTAACATGATAATAGTCATATTCTTATTGGAACTCTTAAAGTATGTTTCCTGTAAAAGTAAGTGAGTCTGTTAAATTCATCGAATAGATGTACGTCATGGCTCATGGTCAGGATGGTACCACCTCTGCCTCAATTTGATCATGCAAAGCCCCTGCTGATTTATATCATTTTGAGAGTTAAGATGTTAAAAAGTGTGATGTGTGAATTAGACCAGCCAGTCAAGTGTATAAAGTAAAAGAAAACATTTGAGTGACCGAAAAAAAAAAGTTAATTTTTATTAAAAGATATGATGGCAGAAATACAGAGTCTGGCAAAAACTGTTATGTGTATAAACACCTGCCAGGACCACATACTGTCTGACTGACACTAAAGTAGGTCCATGTTGAGTCAGGCACCACCTGGCCAAAACCACGCTGACCTACCTGGCAAACAATCAGACAAGACTTAAACTAAGCCTACCCCCTTTCCATCTGTAGGAATCTGATTCACTGCAGCGTTGAAGATTGCTCTATATGTGGGTAAAATAACAATAGCGTGACTTGTTAACTATACTGTCCTGACAACTCGTTGAGACCTTACGATGCATTATTGATGCATCCCCTCGAGATCAATGTAAAGCAAACTATCAGCAGTAAGATTGAATCAGCAAACATCTTTAAAAAACAACTCTTACATGGTTCTCAGACACATAGCTTCACTATGGGCATGCTGTAGTAAGTGGCAGTATTGGCAGAGCTCAGCAGGTCATCTTGATATTGCTCATATTTATCGTATCATCTTATGATATGCCCCCCCTACCCCGCCAGAGTGCGGCCCACGGCATTTAACAATTACCCAAAAATGACATATCTGCATTTCTTCTTTTAAATTTAGAGTAACCCTTGCATCACAATTGTCCCCCAAAACTGCAAATAGACACCAATTGAAAAGAATGAGCGCCGATGAGTCCTTCTGACTTGCACCTTTGTCAAGTTTGTCCTTTTTGTTGCAACAAAGTTTCAAACAGCTCGATGTGCAAATAATCCTTAAAAAAAGTTTCGGACTTTTTCATATAATTTAGTATAATTAGTAAAATTATTAATTGAGTAAAATACAGGTAGTATAATTTCAGAAAGATTTTATTTGTTTTGTTTTTTTAGTTATTTTGTTTTCAAGATTGAAGAATACTATCCTGTTGACCTTTACACATTTATATTGGTTGTTCACACTTACCATGTCATTGCTAGAAACTGGAGAATACAAAAAATGATGGCCAGTCCCTTTTTGTGCCACTGTAACAAAAATAAATGGGCATTTTAGGCATTGTAAAGACTCCATAAAAAATCATTCAAGACTGTTTTACCTGCGGTCAACTTACCCAAAACACTGCGCATAATGTTAAGATGAGGCAGAGCTGTTGGGGAAATGAAAAATAGGTTTTCACCATCATTAACTTAATGAGGTCTTGCCCTTAAAAATGTCTGAACAGGGTTTATTAAAGTGTGCATGCCTACCAGGGGTCGGCAAGCACTATTTAAATGAATTAAGACCTAATGAAAACATTAAGCTAGAAGTGCCAGTAATAATGTTCTTACCAGCATAACAATGGTCGCGATAAGTCGTGTTGGCTCAAACATGCGTTTTAACTGCTTTAGTGGTCCCATAAGGAAGCAGGTGCTATTGAGGACAAAGCAGGCTGTTTACACAACATTTTAAAACATCAAACAAATGTTAATGCTGAATTTCATTCAAGATTTTCAACCAGTATAATAAAAATAATCCATTCCAATTTAAGAAAGCAGCATAATATAGAGAAACAAATGTGGCCACTGGCCAGCCTAACTTATAAAACACATTTAAAACCCAGTGCCAGGGGAACACATTCAAAGCTTCCTGATACTTTGATGACGCCAGTGAATGTAACCTGACAGAACATTCCCCCACTGACGAAGCATAGCTCTGTGCTCAGCTGAGCTGTGAGTGGGAGGATGGTGCCTGTGGAGCGTCACGTCTGTTAGATGAGACTCTGTCGGAGCTGTTTTGACGCTCGAAAGACCGATAATCATACAGCAGCCGAAATACACACACATCATATTGTATTGTGCGCAGGAAAATCCATCACTGCACAGTACACGCTGTTGTTAAAACTCTAATCTGAACAAATTATCTGGTAATATTGTGATGGACAAGAGACAATGCACAATACGCAACAGCGATGGAAGCCATCATTTTTTTGTAACATCCCCATGAGGGATGGCCCCCACCATGACTAAATCTTCAATTCATTAGTTACATGACAAAATCGGTCACCTTAAGGTCATTAACAGGGAAACTACTGTATATACAGTATAACAATAATAAGAATGTTAAAATTCCTGTCTATGATCGTGTCTTGCTTGTGATTAGTAACCTCTGACCTATTTTCCTAATTGAGTACCCAGTAAACCCCATGGACATACGGCACGGAAAACAATGTAAAAAGTTGTCAATACCAAGATGTAAAATGCTAGGTTTTGAACCTGAATTGCCTTGTTTTAACAATGAATATCATCATCTCTTCTAGCAATAAATTCATGTATCATGAATGAAATGTTCAAATGCCACCACTTAGTAGACACTTCAATAGGGACAACTGAAAACAAATTCAACTATTGATTCCCTGATTTCCAAAGTTGGTGGCAGGAAACTATACAGTCCAAGTACAGATACCAATGGTCACTGGAGTGACAATATTTCTTCGTACCCCTCACCATATGTCTCTGTGATGAAGTCTCACCTGGCAAGAGCTGCAATATTACCCAGTGTGTAGAAAACCGCAAAGAGTTTGATTCCATTTGGGAGGAACAGCAGAGCTGAGCCCTGAAATAGAAACAATTTCTGCTATAACCAAACCGCAAAATAGCGAGGGAACACTATATATGATCATATGTCCTCAAATAGTGGAATGCACTCGAAAGAGTAGATGCCAGAGTAGATGGTTGTCGGCTGTCAACTTAAATCAACGCCTTCCCCAAATAGAGCATTTATTATTGCCACATTTACAAATTATTGTATAGCAGTGCGACAGTAAGTAAATAGAGTGACATCAACAGCAACTGCAAGAATAAAATACAAACAAATTATGTGCTTACATTTTTATTTTTTACAAGATAGTCACAATTTCTAGGGAGAAGCCCAAAGACAACTTATTATTCAAATAAGCAATGGTGATATTAACCATTGAAACTGTTCTTGGGGTTTCTCGGTTAAAAATGTGGTTCACCCTGGAATCCGCTCAGGAAACCATCACATGTTGTCACTTAACTGATCAACTGTAGTAATGAACTAATGATAAAGAACAAAATACAAGTGAAATGATAATGCTATTTTTAAGGGGCTATTCGCCAAGAAATCTGTATAAATTGATAAGAAATTGCTTTTGAGCATTTAATGGAAAGTGAACAACACTATAAATGGTAAACCCACAATCCATTTTGGGTCTTGACCCTAAATTCTAGGACATATTAACTACAAAAACACAAAGACTGTTCTCTTTATACCATTAATTTACTTTGGCGCTGCATCTCCACGGTATTTATGAATATACACCAGCTAGCTAATGAAAAATTGAAAGCAAGGCGGCAACACTCACGAGTATTGAGCACAAGATGCCCGAGGCGAAGCATATGACGAACCATTTCACCCTGGTGCTGTAGCTGAGCGAGGTAGCATCAAGGACCTAGTGAGAACAATAGAAGGAAGTCATAAGAAAAGCTCATGTCATCCACATTGAGGCCTGCACACTTCCTGATTATGTTTTATCCATATTGAATTTGCCTATATCATAAAAGACACCATGCCAACTGACTTCAAGTCACGGGATATAACACAATTAAGGCAAATTGTAATTTAGATAATATTTTAGAATGGCTAAGTCACATGATGTACTCGAGGATGAGGTACAGTACAAAATGTCCTGCTTGGTTGACAGGGGGTGTTTTCTTAGTCAAAATGAGTTTCGCCTCCGTGGCTTTCCAAGGTAATAGCCGAACACATTCGAAATGAACATCACCGAGATGTGAATTGGGAGGCAGCAATCCAATCTAGTTATTTTTTACAGTAAGCATCAACAAGAAAATATCGTGTCGAGAGTGCAATTTCAGAATCTTACCTTAATTTATCCTCCTTTGAATAGCATGTAATAAGCATCCAGGAACAAAGAGTATTACAGCGACATATTAACAGCGTCAAAGAGTATAGAAAAAGTATAACATAAATTAAAGGACGCCATTGATTGATTAAACTCATGACAAACATTAGCTGTCACAGCTTCGACAAGCAACAGTTGACATTATGACAAGCTTTTAGACCATAAGGATTATAATGATGATCAGACCACTACGGTATTGAGTACAGTAAAGGCAAAGCTTGTTATGACATTTGAAACTGTTAGCATTAGCATCGTAGGCTGCCGTTTACTGCAATTATCCATTTACCTGAGAAGTGAGACCGAGCTCTTCGTTCTCCTCTCGGCCGTTTAGCACACGACGAAGCTTGTCCATGGTCTCAGAACGATGACAAATTAAATAAAAGCCCAATTTGTATAATTACTTCTGTTCATTTGGAGAATATTATCAAAGGTTCCAGAACTCGGAACTTCCTGACTTCACCGAATCACCAAATTCTTACCTACTGACTTGAGGTCAAAACAATGCAGAAGTTACGTTATTTGTGAGCGTAATCATGGTGAGATAACTGATTCCCGATCAGTCTGGTCAACCAGAGAGTTGACTTCCTCTTAGCCATTCTTCCACTTCCTGTGAAACGTCTGCACGAAGTTTTTGAAACTGTAATATTGAATTTGTGGTGATGTTTTGACAATGCCAATCTTGATGATATGTTTGTGTTTTTTAAACACATTTTAATATATACTGTTAAATAAAATGCTGAAGTTAAAGCTCCGTGAAACTAGTGTATATACAGTATAACGATTGTATATTTGTTGTCCTATATATTGTCGCCCTCTGATGTACAAAGGCGGTAGCACAATTTAAAACACGCTTTTACGACTATTCTCCCTTGATTGTCTTGATTATTTCTCCCTAATTCGAATGTAAATTAGAGGGCTTATTGCTACAGCACACTGAATGTACAATTACAGACATTTTGCAAAATTACATTTCTGACAAAGCCCGACTCATGCAGGGAGGCATGACTAGAACTAGAACCCAGAACTAGAAATATTTATTATGACAACCCTTGAGTATACACATGCATACATACATGCACACATACACAAACAACTTTGTCCAGAAATGGATGGCACATTAAGACTATTCCAAAGAAGCACAAGAGAAATAATGAATTAGGTTAAGGTTGAACCACAGATTGCATTGCCAGTTGAAGGGATCTTATGTTGCACCTGGGACAAATTTGCATCCATATACAATCCGATGAAAGTGTACCTGGAGCATTTATAGGCTGGTCACGAGAAGGAAATAAAATTAAATGGTCACAATTATAAAACCACCACATTTGGAGAAGATCCGAAGGTGAAGTGCATGGTTGTGGAAATGTGAATATCCGGGCATACTTTTCTCCCTCTAATTTGGACAACCGCAAATTATCTTAGGAAGTCTGTATGTATATACAGTATTTATATATCACGAGAGTGAGTCCTGCACTGTTTTTCTTTCTAATTTTCTAATTAAATTTAGAGTTAATAATGCAGTATCTAACTTTGACCACACGGAGACGGAGTTGCACATAAAGACCTTATGTTTTCCTCTCGAAATGTGTTCATGTTTTAATTTATCATCTTTTTAAAGGAAAAAAACGATTGCATTAAAAAAATACAAACTTAATTATTAATTTCAGGGTTATAGAGGTTTAGAGTGCCATGCAAGCCTAAACATATGTTGAAAAGACCAAAAAGGAAGAAAAAAAACACAATTTCTACTTGTTTTTTTTTCTTTAATACGCATATTTTAACTTTAAATGGCAGTGAGCTTCCATATGTTTAAGGTACGTATATTTTAGCTGTTTTTCTTCATTATTTAGATTCTTCCTCATAACCGCCCCGCCTCCATAGTATCCCGCGTGTGACGTTGCCAATGTAAACTTTTTCTCCGCAGAGGCCAACGTGATTTGGTATCAACAAATCTCTAAGCTGCGTCAAAGCTCTACTGGTGTGATGTAGGTCAGTTGTGCAGTCGAGTCTACGCTGGCATAATTATTAAGTGGTTAGTTTTCCGACTGGTTGGACATAGACGTACAGAAGGAAAATGGCAAACAAACTGACTTCAAATGGCTGGTTTGGATTTATGCTCTACACCGCGACCATGGCACTGACTGGTTGGAATTCCAGCCGCGGTAATGTGTTTATTTACTTTTAATTGTATTTATTTCACGCCTCTACACAAGCAGGTTTTACTCGATCCAAGAATGAAATTGTACGTAACTGCAGCTGTAACAAATTTAAATGCCTTTGCAAGTGCCAACCTATGTAGTACTTGAAGACCTCAAGAGCCAAACCTTTTCCTTTAATGGGGTTATCTGCATCTCACAGATGTAATCAAATCTCGATTGTTTCTTTGCGAAACATAATCGAACATTTTGTTGACACTTTGATCTGATTCGACAGGATGAACGTAAACATGGTTCAGATCCGTATTACAGTGATTGCCAACCCCCACTGTAAGATTTTGGTGGGTTTTTTTGGTCATAAATTATATTAGAACATTATCCTCATTTTTTGTTTATATTTTATTTTCTTCTTACGTAGCATAATGATCCATTGAGTTATTGGTGAGGTAAACTAAGGAAAATAAGTCTTGTGCATGTTTTTAAACTGTTGTGTTGGATTTTGGACTCTGTTTGAAGGGTATCTCTGACTTTACAATGTTTGAACCAAATAAACAGTTTATATCAACAGCCTTGCGATATGTAAATATTGGCTTTTTTATTGGGGTTTTTTTTTCACAACCTGGCCTTAAAAAAGCAAGATTGTGTTATATAAAGTAATGAGTTATAAGTGACTCTAAAACAGTGTCTGTGTCACGGTATATAATTCCTTTTTTTTTCCCTTACAAAACTGGGTTTGATAAAACCTAACATGATAATGTGACTGTGTAAACAGCCCAAGAATCCATCAAGCTTCTCCAGCGGCCTGTCAGGAATTCTGAGCCGCTGGTTGTGCCGGCCCATGCTTCAAAGATGTACCTCAGCCCGGATGAGCTAAGACGGCTCCATTTTAAGACCCCCACGGACTCTATCCAGTTGTCGGAAGGACAAGAGGCAAAGTTCAGCTGCTCTATTGATATTCCTGATACCCAGCTGGAACCCACTATTTTGTGGATGAAGAACGGCCAGGACCTGGCTACTAATATGCAGGTACTAATCAATGAACTGCAGACCATCACAGACATGGCAACAAGGCTCCTTTCCACTGTCAGGTATGTGACCCGGAGTTCTTTTTGACGTTCTTCCGCTTTCATGGTGCACTCTTTTTAACAAAAAGCCAAAAAAAGCCAGTTATTTTGTGTTGGGAAATATATTTATTTTTCAAACATCTCTGTTCCGAAATATTAGATTTTTTTCCTGCATGGTCAAACATGAGATCATGAACAGAACAGCAAAGATGATTGAGGAGTCATGTCATTGTATTCCAGACTGACTATCTGACTGCTCTGAATTTGTTGTACACAAAGCCTATTTTGGGAATATTAACTTGTTGTGAAGTGCATTTATTATCGATCTACAATGGACACCCAGAACTAAAAACAAAAACAACAACAAAAAGGTTGACCTTCAGTTTGTTGTGTTTTATTTTGGAAAATTATTTAAAAAACAAATGTTTTACCTTAAAATGATATGTATGTTTTTTTTAGTTAATTGTAATGAAAGTATAAAGTGACGTTCGAAAAGTAACTTACTTTGAAATTACAATGAAAGTATAATCACAGTTTGATCAGAACAGCTTTTGATGTGTTTTTGAAAAAGAAACCTGACTCAACTTCAGCTGGAAGTGTTCTATTGTTGTCATAGTTTTTTTTTTCCTCTTTGTGAGAGAAGAACTTGTTTGAGACCCACATTTCTTTCTGGATGTTTATATGGCTTTAGACTGCATTTTACTTCATTTTTTAGGGTTGAATTGAACAGTTTGAGTTTCCAGGGTTACATCTTAAAATGTGTCACAGCATTACCCAGGTGCAGAGGGCAGATGCTGGTGAGTACCGCTGTAGGCTCAGCATCGGCAACATGATGGTGGAGTCTCACCCTATCACCATCAGGGTTGAAGGTAAATCAAAAGTGGCATTGGTGTCTTGTTTTAGTGCTCCGCAGTCATCATACTCGTGAATTTTCTTTGTAGGCCTCCCAACTTTTATTCAGCAACCTGAGGATAGAAACATTACAAAGGACACTCCTTTTACTCTATCATGTGAGGCGGTAGGACCTCCAGACCCCATCAAGATTCGCTGGCTGCGTGATGGCGTACCTGTTGGTGACTACCATAGATCGCCCAGCACTTACAATGTGGAAGGTATGATTTTTTTATTTTACTTTTAGTTTTTTTTTTTTTTTACAAATTTGTTTAACATTGAGAGATTATGGTTGCAAAACATCAATACAATGCAAAGCAAATAGTATTTTTTTTAAACATCAAAATCAGTCATTCTTGTTATCGTTAGTTCTGCACATGAGTGTTAGTAAATAATTTGTTTCTCCAGGTGTTAGTCCTTTGTTTTGTAGACAAAACTTAAAAACACTGATTTTTTTTTAAGAATACATCATTTAGACGAGAGTCTTATACAATCATGTAGTTGGTTGTGTGTCTCTTAGCTCAAGTTTGTGTTGCTGTGTCCTTGAGACTCAGACAATCTAGCTTGAGATATGTTTTGTGAGTTTTAACAGTAAAATAAACAATCCAAAGAGGTTGTCTGCCTTTTGAACACACATAACTGTTCGAATCTTGGACCAGTGCAACAGAAACTCGAACAGTATCCTTATCAAACCAATAAATACCGTCATCATCAGCAGAAATGCACTTATTATAATCGAGACAACGTGAGCTGGTGTGTTCTCAGGTTGAACTGGTTGGTTGGTGCTCTGGTTTCTCTTCTGCTTCATCTTCGCTACCTCAGCATGTCCTTGTGCTTATCCAAAGAAACCACGCTCGATGTCATTGGGGTTATCGTTCGTGTCAAAGAATGTTTAACAGCAGCCATTTGTGTGAAGTAAATATTTTTTTAACCTCAACATATTAAATATTAGATTAATTTTGGCTCTAATTTCCGTCATTATTTTTGTAGGATCCTTGGCTTGAGAAAATGAAAAACTAAAAGCCCCTAAAAATTTTGGTGAACATGCTGACATGATATAACCCAACTGGATTTTAATATCTTGAGTTAAAACAGTAGCTATTTGGGAACATAAATGTGAAAATAGAATTGGATTTTGTAATATCTATCTATCTACTCTCTCTAATGTTGTATGATGTGGTGCCTCTTTCCTGAAAAGCATTTGTTATGAGAAGGATAAGTGCTTGACTCAGTATGTCCCTCAGGCTAAAGGCTCCTACTGTGGGGTAACACAGCCAGTTGCAGAGTGGGTTAAAGGTTCAGAGCTGTGCTTTGGTCCAGTGTGTGCGAGGGCCGGGGCAGGAAGGGGCTGGAGTGGGGGTGATACAGGCATTCTATTCGGGGGTTGGCTCCGGAGACAAAGACCTCATTCACAGGACAGCCCACTGCCCAAGCAGGGAGGGGCTGCACTCCAACAGACTGGAGCTCAATACTTTCACTGCGCACATTGCACTTGTCTTATGCAACAAGTGCTCCTATTTCATACTCTTAAAACGTCTGTCTGCACGAGTACACATCAAGTGTCATGGATCTACCTTAAAGAACACAACACAATTTGTTTTGAGATGCTGGTTGACCTCCTATTTGTTCGGAATTTAAAGCTACTCTATGTTTCTCTAGGACATGAATTCAAGTGTTTTTGGGAAACTGTGAAGCTTTTTTTTAACCAATGAACATTTCATTTTCTAAATGAAAAGTGTGAACACGCATGAATCATTGCGATATTGAAACGAAAGTATTAGTGAAAAAATAGGAAGGACCAATACAAGTCACAGCTTCACCTCACACATCTTTCAATATATCCAAACATTTATGGTCGCATAATTATAAAAAAAATAAATAAACAAATAGATAGATAGAACCCCCCTCGCCCCTGCCCTTGATAAGAAGTGATGACATATTGCAGCTTGCCATTCAGTGTACACAGGCGACATTGGGTTCTTAGTGGTTTCGATTCTGCTTCATCTCCGCTGCCTAAGCATCTCCTCTGTGCTGATACAAAGAGATTTGCACCAAGAGATTTGTTAAGAGTAGTTATATTCATTCAGGAGAAGCACGCCATCAGAACACATTAGAGTTCTACTGCTGTGAATAACTGCACTGACATGCAGTCTGTAACCCTTTGAAAACCCAAATATTGGCAGTTTTAAAGAGAAATGGGCACTTCACCCTATTTTGCCGCTCTGTCCTCCATCCACGACCTGGGTACCCTTCCGTCATCGTCCCTCCATCCTTATTCATATAATAATCGTCCTCCGTCCCTGTCCGTCCTCGTCCTTTTAAAAGCACTTCGGTCCCAGTTCGCCACCCCAGATGCCGTGGGAGAGAGGCAAAACGGACGCTCTGTCAATCCTTTCTTTCTCACTGAACTGAGCTATAGTGAGATAGCGATCTCTTGCGGGATATTAAGAAGAAACCTCTGTATTTTCTCATACTAAATGGCTGAAAATTCATGTCCAACTTTACAATATTAATCAATACGAGGGTCTGCGTCATGACAACATTGTATGGTAACATGATTCTGTTGTTTACTCTGCATGAAGCAAGGTCCAATTAGGTTCACTGAAATGTGGTGGTACACAGCAGGAGCTAGTCTCTATAAATGGAAACATAATGTTTCAGGCAATTTTACAAAACCCTCAAAATTATAGCTTGCTAGACTTTCTTCTACTATACTCTCAGCCACTCGCTCCTATGAACTGGTTGTTTCCATCTCTGTCATCAACGTTACTTGTGCTTTTTGGTTAATTTACCATTAGAGCAGAATACGAACGCATGATCTTTATGAACTTTTAGTACAAAATATATATTTTGAGGACTTTTTGACACACGTAAACCGATATAAGGCAATTCAAGAATAGCAACTTGTTTCCTGTTGGGGTGGAGCATCAGTTCATGAAACTAATGTTGGAGCATAATATACAGTATGCGTCTTTTCTTTAGTCGGGAACTTTAAACAACAATTTGCATGTCACAAATATTTTGTAAGAAGCTTTATTTTGGGGAAATTAAGTATTATTTAAAGCACAGATATTGGTGACAGACGCTCTTCCCCGAAAACCAGTCATGACTGAAGTTTCCCTATATTTGTTTTCCCACATTTAACAATAATGACTTCTTCCATTTGTGACTTGAGTCAAACCTGCACACTTTCCACTTTACTTCCGACATCTGTTTGCTGGATATCATGAGAGTGAGGCATGTAGTCATGGTGCTTTTACAACTTGCCTAGAAATTTACGAAGGTATTTGCACTTTTCTCCGAAAAGCTTCACTGAATTGTGCAACTCCTCAGTGAATTGCACATCAGACTTTGACAGTCACTGTCATTTAAAGTTAAAAGCAGAAACATGTGGAGCAGTTAGTGTTTGTGTATAAAGTGTGGCACTGTTTACACTCGTGCTCCAGAGAAGGTCAAGACACTCTTAAAAGTACAAACAAAACATCCAGTGCTTTCTCTCTGGTTGTGTTGTGGTTATCTTGGCTTCTGAAATGGCGCACACAGGGGACAATTGACCCATTACTTTTCAAACAGAGCTAAACTTGAGGGTTTTTTTAAAGAGAGAAAGGCAGGATGATGGGCAGATTTTCTTTTTCTTTTTACCTTTGAGTATGAAGAAGGGGAAGTCACTTGTCATTTTATAAGTTGATCACATTCTTAACTCGCCAGAAGGGATGACCTGTTCCATATTTCGTGTGTAACAGACAGAAGAGTTAATGTCAAGATTAGCATTACAGTATTTGGCATCTAGTGTTTCCTCCAAATAATCGTCGATTGCTGAGCTTGACACTGACTATAACTCATCCTTTTTAATACGTCTCCTGCAGGTGTCGACAAGTACACTCAGTTCAACTGTGAAGCTTATAACTCGAAAGGGGTCAGTACATCAAGGGAGGCAAACATCAACATTAAAGGTAGGCAAGGAATGCTGATGACAAACATTTTAACAGCAAATAGCTCGTGATTTGGGAGGTGGGAGCTATTCCATGCCAAAATATTGTACTCGCAAGCATCATAGCGCTTACTTAACTGTCCAATCATAATGCTGATATGCATGCCGTCTCTTCTTCTCACGTGCATGATATCCACATGGGATTCAGTCGCTTTAGTGGCACTTCTGTGCTGGAGGCTATATATTATAAATAATTATAGCGTCCTGCAAGTGCAACCAATGATTTCTGGAATTCTTTTTTGGAAGACTCAAAAGTTTTTTTTTTTCCATCTTGTCCTTGAACACGTGCACGTTGCCTTGTCGTAGAAAAATGTGTTGAAATTCTGTTACTAAAGTTATAACAGGTAATATATTATTGCACTCCGCACAGTATAATTAAATTTGTGGTTTAAAGCAAAAAGCAATATACGGTACATATGGTATGTTATACGGTAATTGTTACTTTTATTAGCATGTAACTCTCAGCGCTTCAGAGGATAAATATGATGTTATGTGTAATGCCGTGTGCAATTAGTGTCACGTCTCATTTTTCATTTTTCCATTTTAAAACACACCTGTAGCTTCTGCTTAAATGATAATTTCCTTGAGCTATATTGTGTGTTGGCCAATGTTAACAATCGTTTTAAATTATGTTTTGTAGTGCTTCCCAGGACTATGTCTAATTTGAGTGTGATTGCAAGGGAGTCCAATAAATTGATGTTAAGTTGGGTGCCCGGACATGATGGCTTCTCTCCATTGACCAAGTGCCACATCAGGGTGAGTGTCACATCTGCTGCTTGAAGTTTTAATGCCCCTCAGATAGATCATTGCATGTTCTCTGCGCTGTCCAAGTTGAAAGAGGTGAGTCGCAGGATAGGGGAGGTGACGATAACCAGGATCATCAACGTCACGGTGCCGCCATTTCAATGTGAAGTCCCTGGGCTGCAAGCCATGACGTCTTACAACATGAGCGTTTCCTGCAGCAATGAGGTGGGGGCTTCTCCAGTCTCCTCTTGGATCCAGAGCAACACAACAGAGGGAGGTGTGTGACGACTGCAGGACCCATCCCTCTATTTACATGCAAATATAATTCCAGTTAAGGGTGAATGTCATCTGTGTCCTCAGCCATTTCTTTAAGGAACTTGCCACCAATATAATTAGGGTACAATAGTTGACAATGTCATATTTATTTCTTTGATCCACAACAAAAATCCCTTCAAGGCACTATTCATATGAAGACTCTCAATTTACTTCAAATGATTATGTTGCAATAGCGTCATCAGCAAAAAAAACAAAAAAAAAAGAACGAAGATTAATGCTATTCTTCTTATGCCTGAAATACATTGAATTACATCAGTTTTAAATACCCTGCAGAAGGAGCATGTGGATACTGTCTTAGCTAATTTCCCTCTGACAAGTTCCTCCAGTTTTCCGAAAGAGACATTTCGGAAATAGGAGGGATCTCACTGAAAGTGTTCTGCAGGGTGGAGTTTCCCTTCAAGGGCCACTGTGGGGGATATTTAACCAGGAAAAGACAACATACCAAGCTGTTATCAAAATGTTCATGGGACATTCCTCATATAATTGTCTTTTACCCTATAACAAGTTATTATGTTGCCATGTTGATCCCTCTGTTATCCAATATTCCCAGTGCCATCAGTGTATCCTCGAAACGTCACCGTGCAGCTGAATGAAACATGGCTGGTGATCAGGTGGAAGCCTCCGCCGGATGATAAAATAAACGGTATACTGCAAGGCTATGACATAATTGTCCGCCATGGCACGCAGGTTAACAAGGTGAGCAATTTATTCTGTTTTTGTTTTTAGTTTAAAAAAAACATCAGCTATAGGAAGTTGAGGTACATCCACACCAACCTTTGCTTTGGCAATTACACTGGGCAGGATTATTCTTTCCTATTAAAGTCATATTTTTATATATAAATAACTAACCATGAATTGATTAATTGACCATTAACTTTCCTCATGACTGAACAAGGACAGTTACATACCCACTCCGAATACTTAAACCCTACACATAATGTATGTGATCATAAATGGAAGTGAACATGTGTCAAAACAACAGGTTATGGGTGCGTCCTCAACTGAAATGCGGCCACATTATTTCCACAAAATATCCACGCCTTACATATCGATAAAGGTTTTTCTTACTAACAAAATGACAAAGAATGACTAATATGAAAACAATGTGTCCGAGCCAGAGGTCAGCTAATTTATCTGTCAACAAGTGAAGGAAGAATGCAAGCAATGGCATAAAACCCGTTATTACCTGCTAACAGTGATTCCTCCCCCCGACCCTCCACTACGAGTTTATCTGCTGTAGCACTGCAGTAGTGCTTTCATAGACAATGGTATATTTCCTCGTCTTCCTGTCTGTGTGGAATTTAAGGAAGCCGGTGTGAAAGAAAATATGACAATGTTTTTCTTCATTTGGATTGTGGCTGTGAGTCACGTCAAAGTCACTGGAATCTGAATACAACAGGATGTGTATAGTAGGCTTAAATCTCTATTGTTGCGGACGTCACAACTGTACATACTTATACAAAAGCTTTCCGATATCAGCAGCGACTGAAAGTGCACGCGTATAAATTGAAGCCACACTTGATTATAGTGTCGTAAGTACATGCTCAGCTTTGTGCCACAGACATGACAAAGCGTGTGAATCATGGGTTCTGCTTGGTCTGACGGAGAGTCAGCATATTGGGAGCACAGAGGAACCGCATATGCTACAATAGACTGTTACGAAATACAAGACGCTGTCTGTCACATGGTCACCCCTATTGCAGCAGGTCTAAATGTTTCCTTTTTTTCAGGGTATTATAATGGCCAGCCAGGGCCAAAGTTCTTGAGGGTGAAATTTGGGACGGAGGTTTATTTCTGTAAATGTGGCTCTTCCTCAAAGATGTTCTGTTGCAGTTTTTGTGAAAGATCATTCGAGCGAAAGCGAAAGGGACTGCAACAAAAGCAATGTTGTGTTTTAAGTTGCCTTTAATATGTCTCATGAAATGTTCCTGGGCATGCTGATGTTTTACTTGGATATTTGTCGCTTGCCTTCTTGAACTATTAAACCTGTGACCTTATTTTTCTTATCTTTTCACATGTAATGATTAACATCTAAAAGATAACTGCAATGCAAACTGTAATTTGATTGTGGCACTATTATTTATGTCATTATGTTGTCCAGATTCACAGTTACACCAACACGGCCTTTGTAGCGGTGCACGATTTCAACATCACGTACAGTGTGGAGGTGGCTGCATGCACACGTGCTGGAAGCGGGATGGTCAGCCCACGAGTCTGGTTGTTTGTGCCAGAAGACAGTAAGCTACTCTCGTGATTTATTTCCTCTTACTCTATGAACTGACCCAACCTTGTTTTGTACATACCGGTAATTGAGAAGGGGGAAAACGACAGTAGAGTCTTAAAAATAAACAAGTTGAAATTTGTCTGGGAAAAAAATAGCAACACAAAGCTGATATGCAGTTTTACCTTTCGACATCTTGCAGAAGAGCATTTCATTGTTCTGTCTGTATGTCACCGTACATCACTAGCATTGCTAGGTAAACAAAGATACATTATTTGTGGTAAATATATCTTTTTCTGACAATTTTAGTGAAATTAGCTTACATTCTGTGGCACAAATGAACATCTCACATGGCATGTAGGCATTGTTGTTAGGAATAATTGCTCTAAAATAAAAATAAAAACATCTTTAGAGGTCAAACTGCCATCATGCTCTGAGTTATACGTCTCTGTTTGGAATAGAATAAACACAGCAAAGTCAGCCATACAGTGTTTAAGTGAAGTGATACTCACGTCCGAGGAGCAAGTAGTCATTTCACTCTGTACGTGTGAGAGGATGGAGAAAGAATGGACACAGAATAACGTTTTCAGCCATGCATGTCTTTCACTTCCTGCCTATACATACTGAACAGGGTTTACTGTTTCATAAGTAAGTAAGGTTTTATCTGCAAAACTCCGACTGATAAATTCTTATTTTTATGGGAAGGCCGAACATCAGCAGATACTGTATCAATGGCCAGCTGATTTAATGGTCAGGCCCTACTCTAGTTAATTAATGTTTACAAAAAAATCTATCGTGTTAGAAGTCATCAGACACCATGTCTCTTTACTTGCTTGTTGTACATTACGTGTCAGTCACGTGTCATCAAAGGGTGAATATTTGCTATTTACCGGTAGGTTGTTTATGACTGTTAAGAAGATTGTAACGATACTTGTTGCCCGTTAAGGTAATGAAAGGTGATGACGAGAGTTTGACCACGAAACTGATGAATTCAAATGTCATTATTTCTTTTGAAAATCTTATTCTAAATTTGAACAAATAGGAGGTTCGGAATTGAATGAATTCTATTTGTTCATGCACTGCTTTTAACACATTTTTTTTCTCTGTTTTTAGAATCCGGCCCATCACCGTCCTCAAGCCCCGACACCAAGATTCCAGATTCTGTCAGTGTTGTTCTTGGTGTGGTGTGTGGAATCTGTCTTTTGATGCTTGTCCTCTGGGTGGCTATCTGTGTACACAACAGGACATCTGACTCTTGGCTTGGGTATGCTGAAGACTGAAATTCGATCCAATCATGAAACTCTTTCTAAAGTTGATGATCCTATCTTTGAAATGGTTTTGCTTTCCCTTCCCGTCTTGTAAAGTGATGCTGTTCCATAATTCACGAGCCGAGGTGACTCATCTTTTTACAATTATGAGCTTCCGGAGACTTCAAAAAACATGACACGTCCTGATCATAACGTGTCTTCCCTTCCTCTTAATCACAACCCTTTGCACCTGAACTCACTCTATCTGTGCAGCTGCTGGTTTGCAAAAGTTAACAACAAGTCGGCGTACAGTAAAGTCTGTGACTCAGTCTTGCCTCTCAGGATGCAGATAGGATTTTGTCACCACACACATATTCAGGAAAACAGCAGCTGACTCGCAGAAACATCACAGAGAGTCCATGCTTTGACTGTCTATTGTGAATCTCACCCTGTGTTCACAGAGCTACGACAGCATAATGACCTCAGTGTGCCCTATGATTTCTTTCTTATCTTTTCTTTTTCACCGTCTCCCCCTACAGGTGGTTGTTGGGAAGTGGACAAAAGCAACAGCCAATTGTCCACTACAAACCTCAGAGATCCTACAATCGAGCTGCAGTTGGAGTAACACGTATGTTTGCGAATCTA
This sequence comes from Hippocampus zosterae, assembly GCF_025434085.1. Taxonomy (NCBI): domain Eukaryota; kingdom Metazoa; phylum Chordata; class Actinopteri; order Syngnathiformes; family Syngnathidae; genus Hippocampus; species Hippocampus zosterae. Next base: position 12,430,574 of record NC_067461.1, on the reverse strand, counting down.
TTTTCTTCAGAAATCTGTATAGACTGCTATATTCTCAGTGCAGTGGTCATGAAATACATAAATGAACCACTTTGTATTTAATTGAATGGGCAAATGTGTATACTGATTTGCATTGAAGTGTTTTAGGAGATCTAAAATGATCCATCTAAACTTTACAACTTTGTCTGCAGTTGTAAACCTTGGCGTCAGCAATGAACTCCATGCCAAATTGCAGGACGTGATGGTCATGAGGAACTTGCTTTCCGTAGGAAAGATTCTTGGAGAAGGTGAATGGGAGAAAAACAACCACATGAAAAAATATATATACTGTATATTTTTTTCATATTGTGAATTTTAAAGTATTTTTTTCTCCTGTCAGGTGAATTTGGCTCAGTGATGGAAGGTCATTTAAGACAACCAGATGGGACATCGGAAAAAGTTGCTGTGAAGACAATGAAATGCAAGTCTTTATTTGTTTTTTTTAAACAGCAATTTTGCACTGATTTAAATGTAGTAGTAATTACTAATAATTTGTTTCTGAAACAGTGGATAGCTTTTCCCAGAGAGAAATAGAGGAGTTCCTGAATGAGGCAGCCTGCATGAAAGATTTCCACCATCCTAATGTCATCAGGCTGCTGGGTTCGGACATACACGTTGCATCTTTTGTGTGTTGTGTTAAAAAAAAGTTTTTGATTAATATTGTGTCCTTTTGTGTGAAATGATCAACCTCTATAGGTGTGTGCCTGGAAATGAGTGCCGGACACTTCCCCAAGCCAATGGTCATCTTGCCCTTTATGAAATATGGAGATCTACACACCTTCCTGCTGCGCTCACGCCTGGGAGAGAATCCAGTAGTAAGGAGTCTGACTAACAATCGAATCGTGGATAATATGAGTACTTCTTACCACGTTAAATTTGCCATCTTGCGTTTTATGCCTCAGTTCTTACCAACACAGACACTTCTGAAGTTCATGGTCGACATTGCCTCTGGTATGGAGTATCTCAGCGGTCGGAACTTTCTGCATCGTGACCTGGCCGCTCGCAACTGCATGTGAGTTATTGGTGTGCCTGTGGTACTTGGAATGCGTGTAATATTTACTTATCATTGTAGATATTTTTCTTTTGTTGGCTGGGTTTTCCCACTCAGGCTGCGAGATGACATGACGGTATGTGTAGCCGACTTTGGCTTATCCAAGAAGATCTACAGTGGAGATTATTACCGGCAGGGCAGAATCGCCAAAATGCCTGTCAAATGGATCGCAGTAGAAAGTCTGGCAGACAGAGTATTTACTGTCAAAAGTGACGTGGTAAGCACCCCAATTAGTATGCTCTACATATCCACTGTCAGACACTTTTGAGCAGGGCTCAGCACCTTTTTTGTAACTGAGAGCTACTTTTTGCGAATGATTCATGTGAAGCTTAGTACACATTTCTGAATTGAATTTGTTCAAATTATACAGGTCAACAGCAAATTTTAATTAGATGTTGCTTGATGTCCCAAATTTTTTAATATATATTTTTAATGCAGATTTCAAAAATGTCTCGTTTTTTTTTCTATGGTGTTTGAGGTGGCATAACATGCGTACTCTCTTTTTCGTCCTGTCAAAAATGCTGTACCCACCTTTAGAAGTATCGATCATTTTTAACCACTGAATCTTATTTCTTCATTTTAGACAGTTCTACAGTTAAAACTTTGTGGAATGCTTTTTGGAAGCCCCTTTTCAGTTTCATCATGCCTGTGCCCAAGTGTACAAAGGCAAGGCCCATAAAGGCATGCTTGCACAAGTTTGATGTTGAAGAACTAGACCTCACCGCCATTGAAAACCTTTGGGGTGATTTGGAATAAAGTCTGTGGGCTAAAATGGACACAAATTGAGCCGCAAAATATGGAGCAATTTCATATTCCTTTTCCTAAAGGTGTGATGGCCTTGTCTCTCAATAGTTTTGGCAATCTCTACATGTACTTTCCATTGGTACCGTTCACAGATAAAATAAAATCAAAATTTGTACCTTCCGTTTCATCCTGCAGTGGGCATTTGGTGTAACCATGTGGGAGATCGCTACACGAGGGATGACACCATATCCGGGCATACAGAACCATGAGATATATGACTACCTCCTTGAAGGACACAGGCTCAAGCAGCCAACAGACTGTTTGGATGACCTGTGAGTGTTTTCTGCTCGGTTCACAAATTTGAACTTGAAATTAGGTGTATTCTTGTTGTTTTTTCCTAAAAGTTATCCTTCATTTTGACTAGGTATGAGATCATGTACAGCTGTTGGAGGGCCGATCCTCTGGACCGACCCCTTTTTTCCAAACTGCGAAAAATGCTGGAAAAAATCACAGAAAGGTTTCCAGAGTCTTTCAGTAAAGAGGATATCATCTACATCAACACCAGCTTCCAGGATGAGAGCCTTGATGGAGAGGCCGCAGAACATCCTGTGCTCAGCTCTTCACCTTACTGCAGCCACCAGGGAGCAGAAAATACAACAGTTACTGCAGACGTTCACGGGAGCATGGAAGATGACAGTGACGACGGTCGTTATGTGGTGGTTATCTCCCCAGATATTTTACCAAGATCTCCAACACTGGACACTCCTCTTTTGTCGAGTGATTCGTCAAGTCGCTCAAACGGCAATATAGTTCCTGATGGTACGCGGATAGATCACAACTCCAGTGATGTTTCCCACCTGCTGTAAAGTTTGGTGTCAAGAACTTTTAAGGTATTGAATTGTGTTGAAATTTCTCTTGCGTACTAAACATTTTGCACTGAAAGCACCCATAATGTTATTTAGTTTCATAAGAAAATGATGGTTTGGTCAGCTTAGTTTATGTCAATGTTGATGTCAACCTAAAAACATGTTTGCACATAAACTTGGAATTCACTAGACTGTGAAATGATTTTATGTAGTATTTTGTTCCTGTTGATGTATATATATTGTAAAGTAAATAACGTACATAAATGCATATTGTATGCTGTAAGAATAAATAATTTATAGAGTATTTCTGGAGTATATTTCCTCTAATCAGTGTCATGATTTCAAGGCTCTCCTTATGGTCCAATAGTGGTTGAAAATATTTTATATAAACCTCAATTCCAATGACATTGGACTGTTGTTTAAAACGTAAATAAAACCAGAATACAATGATTTGCAAATCCTTTTCATACTATTTTCAGCTCAACACGCTGACAGAATGTTATTTACCGTTCAAACTGATGAGTGTTATTGGTATTTTGCAAATAATGGCAGCTCGGGGCCTCGGTGGTTCAATCCTCATCTACAAAAGATGGCTCTAGGGACGTGGAATGTCAACTCAATTGCAAGGAAGCGTCCCAAACTGATGTGTGAGGTTGAGAAGTCCCAACTAGATATAGTCGGGCTCATCTCCACATACGGTGGGGGAAGCAGTGCACTATCAACACCTTGTATAGTGGAGCTAAGGCGCCGCTGACATCAACTTGAGACGTTGTTGGTTAGTGGGCCCAATACTGTACTCTGACACATTTTTGCATGAGGAAGCAGAGTCTGGTGATTCAGAGGCGAAGGATGCTATCTCTGGGACTCAGGTCACCTAGGTGTTAAACATCTTCGTGGGCACTTGCCTTTCAATAATCACTGTAAATTGGTCGTTTTTATGTGGTTTTCCAACTAAGTTAATTTGTTCCTGTGTCTAGCAAAATCGCAAAGATAATTTATTTTTGACGACAGTCGGAGAACTGTAAAGCAATGCATCATTGAAATTGTACATTCAATACCGACATGTTACACTATTTAATGGGGCGTCATGTTTTCGTATAGTATTTATGTCAATTTCTCTGAATAAATAATTCCGCATTAGAACAGTACAGGGGGACGACGATGCAAGTGAAAAGTGACCTCGACGAGTTTTCTGTTGTGGTGCGTTCAGGACACCTCGTGAATAAAAGTGTTCACACGTTACAACATGGCAGCTGTTTCAATGAGTACGTGGAGCTGTTTGACCAAGGAGAGTTTCTATTCATGGATACTTCTTTATGTGCTCTCTTTCGTGACTATAGAAACAGCCGCTGCTGCTCCAGAGAAGGGGTTCTGGAAAATTACGGCTTTAAGTGTAAGTAAAGAATTACAAGTTACCATCAGGTACGGCTAGCTGTGGTAGCCGTGTGATGCTAGCTTGCTGTCATTTTACAATGGTGTCCGGTGGTTAACCCTCCTTGTCTATTTACCGATACACGTCAGATCAAAACAATTTAAACTCCTGGACGTCATGTTTGTGTGTATGTGTTGTCGTGAAAGAAATGTTGTATTCGTGGCTGGCTAGCTAGCGCCAGATTGGTATTTAATTGGACAGTACTGTATTATGGTTTCTTCGACCCTTAGGAGAAACCCTAATCAATTTGTGTTTTCATGTTTACTTAAACCACTTCATTTGGGGATTTAACGCCATGAAAATAAAGAAGATAATTTATTGATTTGGTTTACAGACCAATCCTTTCCATTGAGTTGCAGTTGCAGACAGTGTGATTGTTTTATTAAACTGGAAGAGTGACCTGTCGAGCAAAAACAATGTAAAAAGTCGTCAATTATTGCTGAACGAGTTTGGAACAAGCCTAATCGTGATTATTTTCCTCCTACCAGTTATCACTATTTCAATTAAATTCATGCTTATCTTTAAATTGTGCTCTAGTGCAATATCTACTGTGCATATTATTATTATTATTTCCAAACATTAAAACAAATTACATCATACTATCAACAATTTAAAGCTGTGACTAGAATCTAAGGACATTAAGAGGCTATCTGAAGGATGCATTATTTTTTCAAGATTTTCATGTTGGCTCAATAAAGCAAGAACAATTGTTTGCGACATACATTTAAATATGTAGTCTGATGTAATGTGTAAAAATAATTTGCTCTTCAACAGACCTCAAGACCGCTGCTGTTAAGGAAGTCCATGTTCAAAGACACTAACATTGAATTGAAAGGTGAGAAATGAAAAATTGTCAATCTGACAATTTCACAATTCACACACTCCCAATTTGTTTACTCTTGCTTGTTTGTTTAACTTTGTTGAATGCAGTTGTGTCATTTGGCTGCCCCGAGGAGGTAACATTCACCATTCAGTGGTATTTGAAATACTACCCATGTCACAATGATTTCAATAACATTGATGTAAGTATGACTGTATTTAAATATTCTTTGCGGTTGTCCTTGCTTGATGACTCGTGAAATTGTTCTCCTCTTGTATAGGAAATATATGAGCGAACACCACTGAGTCGCGGGCAGAGCCTTGATCCAAATCCCCTCATAAAAGGAGAGTACATCGAGCACAAACACAAACCTATAACATGTAACAGTGATGTGCGCTCCTTTCCAATGTTTAAAGTAGGTTGTTGTTGCATTAGGTTAGTCAGTCACTTGCAGTCGTTGCGATTGTCTTAGGATCTCATCTCCTCCCCTTCCCTCAGAAAGCCAAAGCAGAGCCACGAGCTGTCAGTCCACCTGTTGAGGGAAAAGAGTTGGTCAGTAGAATTGGGAAGTCTTCCTTGCATATTTGATCGCAGTTTTATGCTGTTTTCATCTGTGTATTATTTTCGCAACGCTGCAGGATGAAAATGACATCAGGTGGATTACTGAAGAGTTCGACAGCGGCACAGTGGCAAATAGCAGCACAGTGGTCAAAAACAAAGACAATATCATAGCCTCCACGTGGAAGGATGGGCCTTACCTACTTGTGGTGAAGATTGTGTCCAGTAAACAAGATGCTAACTGGAACTTAACTTGTGAGGTTTATGTGTTTATTTACTTACGTATATACATTATGCAGGCTGATTGAACACTCTAAATTGTCCCTAGGTGTAGGTGTGAGTGTGAGCGTGGTGGTTGTCCGTCTCTGTGTGTCCTGTGATTGCCTGGCAACCAATTCAGAGTGTCCCCCGCCTACTGCCCGAAGACAGCTGGGATAGGCTCCAGCACCCCCCGCGACCCTAGTGAGGATCAAGCGGTTCGGAAGATGAATGAATGATTATACATCATGCACATTGTTACATTCATCAATACTGAAAACAATGTAGCAACTGTAAAGCTGATGCCACTGAGGGGATTAAAAAAAAGATGATTCATCAAAATGAAAACAAATGGTAAACCTTTGGAAACAAACATAAAATCCTTATAATTGAAATGCCCCGCTGTTTGAAAATCTATCTTCAAGTCATTTTTTCCCCTCACATAATGCTTATGTCATTGTCCTTAAATTAAAAAAAAAAACATCTCTTTTCAGTCAATGTGGTGATGAAAGGCCGGCGTGGCTACATTTCCATCACAGAATACCCTCTCATGATTGTAAGTAGACATCATTTTGTATTTATGAACTGTTTGTTCATTTCAAAACATTTCCACAAACATTTCTTGACAGTTCTACATGGTGATGTGCGTGGTGTACATCCTGTTTGCCCTGTTGTGGTTCATTTGGGCTGCCTGCTACTGGAAAGATATACTGAGGATCCAGTTTTGGATCGCAGGGGTCATATTCCTGGGGATGGTGGAGAAGGCGGTCTTTTGTGCTGAATATGAAAACACCAACATGGTTGGCTCTGCCTGTGAGTGTTCATTAAAATTCATCATTGACAGGGAAACATTTCCCCACCATTGTCAGTAACGGTCCCGCTGTTTGGGTTCCTCAGCTCCAGGCCTGCTGATTTTTGCCGAGCTGGTCTCGGCCCTCAAGAGAACGATAGCCCGCTTGCTCGTCATCATCGTCAGCCTCGGCTATGGCATTGTAAAGTATGTAAACGTACCGTATATGTACACACTGCTACTGATTTCAAATGAACACATGTTTGTTTGTTCTGAACCCTTAACTGTGAGTCTGCATCCTTACAGGCCTCGATTGGGGACAGTAATGCACCGAGTGATTGGTCTCGGTGTTCTCTACTTTATCTTTGCTGCCATTGAAGGCGTACTGAGGATAACTGGGGTGAGACTCGGCCTCATTGTATTACTTTTTTTGTTTTCTTTTCAGGTAACAAGTCGTCCGACTTGATACTGTCTAAACAACATAGCCTCGCAATCAAGTGGAGGAGTGGTTTTTAGTTCACTTATGTTCAGTGTTTTAACCCCTCCCATATCCTCAAATATTGCTAACACATTTTACCCTTTGGGGTCAATTTGAGAGAGACAACAGGAGGGTCAAAACTCTCATTCATCAGATGAGGATGCCTCAAAATCAGGGTCCTCCTCAACACAATCCTCTGTCTCAGACACATTCTCCTCTCAAATCACTTTCATTGGCAAAGAGCTGTTCGAAAACCTCATGGACAGTAAACCTTTTCCCACAGGATATTTTCAAGTGAGAGAGAATGCAGATTGCAGTATACGCAAAGCACAATGTGGAATGATTTGGATAGTGGGCTGTTGTGCAAGCTTCTATCTTTGCTCCGCCCTTATTTTGCATGAACTACCAATGTCCTTGTGGGAAATTATCAAAAGTTCTCTCATAAATAGTTCTTGTCCCCACCTCCTGTGATGTATTAACTCTGCACCCGTAGGTGTAGGGATTTTAGGTCACACCCACATTGACACCTTTTCTGCATTTGAACTAGCTTGACCCCTGACGATCACCAATATGTGTTCAGGACATTGAAAAAAGAGCATCATGATCATGTTATGCTTCACCAGTTGAGTCATGAAATATGGAACTTTTTTTTTGAAAGATAAACATTGAATGGGGTCAAATTGACTCCAAGGATAATAGTAGAGTTAAATAAGAATCCAAATGTCTCTCTCCACCCCAGGGTCGAGACAATGGCCCAGCTCTCATTACAGCAATTATTCTTGCTGTTCTCGACTCATTCATCATCTGGTTCATATCCTTTCATTGTTTTACTCTCTAAAGTCAACTCGTCTCTGCTAAACTGTCATTGCTGTGGCCTAACGAGTTCCTTTCATGCACTTCTGTGAGAGGTTCTGTTTACTCCTCTTCCTTGTGTCCACACGTGATTGTCCCATTCTGTCCCTCTTTCCAGGCAAAAGACTCTGACTTGGCCCTACTAGCCAACATTCCCTTGGCTCTGCTTGACTCCTCTCTATGCTGGTGGATATCCTTCTGTGCACATATTCCTTTCCCTCTGTCTCCTTTGCTTTAGAAGCAGAAGCTCTTAGACCAAGAGCAGCACATGCACAGTTGTCTCTCTGGGCAACGAATATAACAAAGCAGCACTCTCTCTTGAATTTGAATTAAATCCTAAACTTATTCAGCCACTAATGACATCTCTTGGTCTAAGATGATTTGCCCGCATTCTTCTCCAGCCTTTTAAATGCCTCTGCATGCCACCGCACTCACTAACCTCAACCTTCAAGGCACACCTGTATCAAAATCTCTGCCTTTACACAATTAAGGAGTACTCCGTTTTAATTGGCATAGTCAGACAGATATTTACAATGTGTTTATGATTGTGGCTGTAGAACTGCATTGCATTACGGGGGACAATTAGAAAAAAACAGTGATGTGGTAGTTCAGTTGTTGATTCCAATTATTAATAAAAGAAAATAAATACAAGCTTGTTTTACAGTGTAAAATAATTCAAACTTAGTGACAATGTCTTATACACCGCATTCCATATTCAGTGTTTAAACAATGCTTCTAATGATGCCAGTATTTTCTTTTTTTTTTAATAACACTTTTTTTCCAAATGTACTGTTCCCAAATTTTATGCACAGCAGTTCACAACAATTTATAAGGTTTGTAAAGAAATGAAAATAGTGTGTCCATACATAATAGAAACCGCTTTATCGTCACAAGGGTCGCGACTGTGTGATATTGTGTGTGGAGAAAAAAAACATGATGTTTTTTCTTTTTTTATAATTTTTTTTTATAACGAGTACAGCGTATGCAGTATACTAGTTTTCTCAATTGACTGAATTTCACGGTTATTTTGGTACAATTAAACCTCATTCCAAGGAATTTAAATCATAAAGCACCAGCATGCGCACTATTTCCAGATCATTGTCTCTACTGTTTCTCCTCTTAATGTTTTCATGCCCATTTACTACAAAACATGGAGATTCATTTTAGTTGAGTTGTGCATTTGCCTTGACTGCCAGTTACATATTTGTCAGCCTGGCTCAAACCATCAAGACTCTCAAGCTGAGAAAAAACCCAGTGAAGTTGTCCCTCTACAGACACTTCACCAACACACTCATATTTGCAGTCATCGGTGAGTCGAATAGACGACGCCTATCCATGCATGTCTATGTGTTACAGTACAGTAGTAATTTTTCGTCCATCAGCTTCCATCATTTTCATGGGTTGGACAGCAAAGAAATTCCGTCTTGCCGATTGCCAGTTGGTGAGTATGCTTGGCATAATTGTATTGATAGCATTGTACAGATAGTAAGATGCTAAAAATATTTTATGACATGCTGACTTCATTTGTGCTCAGGATTGGATTGAGCTGTGGGTGGAAGATGCTTTCTGGAGGTTTTTGTTCTCCCTCATTCTTCTTGTCATAATGTTCCTGTGGAGACCGTCTGCAAACAACCAAAGGCAAGTACTTATCCAGCACAGCCCTACACCCTGTTTGTCCCCAATCCCTCAACCCCCCTTTTATTCTCTCCCCCTCATCGAATGTCAATACCCACAGGTACGCCTTCACACCTCTCATTGACGACTCAGATGATGAGGAAATTGAGGAATTTATTGCCTCTGCAAACATCGGTGCGATAGCCTAACTGAGTTTGGCTTAATCGTGTGATGCACTGGCTCTTCTCTGTTAACGTCTCGTTTTCCTTCCACAGCCGGCATTAAACTGAGAGCCACAAAAAATGAGACAAATGGTGTCGTGAAATCACAGGAAACAAACATGGTCAGTAATGCATGTGTAATTGTTTTAACTGTTCAAATGAGTCATGTTTGTTATTACAAAAGCGTTTCCCAAAAATTGAATTCTATTGATTCGGTTAAAAGGCTGTACTGTTTTTGTAAATGGATCATAAGTTAATAAACATGGTGCATGTTGATATTGTGCCTACATATGCTGTACTTTAGGAAGTTCGGCCTCTGAGGAGAAAGCTAACGTATGATTTGGGACTTGAGCTGAAAACATTTGGGAAAGCCTGCCATTTAGCCACAACGGCTCTGCAGTCATAAGCGCGTTCCTACAGGCGGCAGTGTTGACTTTATTTGCCTCCGTCTAGGAAGAAGACTTGAAGTGGGTGGAGGAAAACATTGCAAGCTCTCTCACTGATGTGTAAGTCATTCAATGAAGATAATGATTCAGTTTAGCAACATGTTTTGAATTAATGAGATTTAATTGGTTGAGTGACATTCAACCCGTCTTTCCAGAGCTCTGCCGGTCTTGCTCGACTCTGATGAGGTATTCCATTTTAAATTTATGCACTTGTTGTGCTGTATGTCAACTCAGGAATGAATTCTTAGTTATTAGTTAAAATATTAAAGTTACACCACTGTCATTACTGTCTAGGAAATCATGACGACCAAGTACGAGATGTCCAAGCTGGAATGAGGAAAAACCTTTGAAGCTCTCAGGAAGATGAGTGGCTCGTCGTGACTCTGCGGCTGTCTTTAGTGCAGAATGACACCTTATTGCAGGTGCCAAGCCTTTGGGGATCTTGACTATTGCGCCCCCCCCCCCCCCAACAACTGGTTTCTCTCTACCCGACAGAATCAGTTTGAGCCTTTCTTTTCCAAAGAGATGCCATTATTTAATATTACGTGCTGTATTTATTTGCATTATGTCTACAAGAGTTGTTGTTTTTTTTAGAAGTAAAAAGAGAGGGCCCCATGCATGAGCATGCTAACAGATCCATTTTGCTTCTATGCACTTTTACCATCAAAACAGTGCCTCCAATGTTGTTCTTGTATGAGGCCTGATGTCATGATCCAGTCGTCTCAGTATTGATGTGTCATTCAATGTGGGAGTGGGAAGATTTGAAGACAAAGTCATTTGTACAATTGAACCGCAAGTGTGTTCAGTAGTTTGATAATAGGAGGGTCTTCTTGTGTGGGTGTGTCGATGAAGCAATATACTGTATGTGTATGAATTGTGTCGTTCTTATTTATTTGCAATGAAAGTGTACTTAAAAGAAATGTGCACGCCAAGTTTACTCCTATTTTGTTTACACTGTCTTCTTCGGAGCTGGACTAATCTCAATGTACTGGGAAAATGGCAATTTGTTTCTTTTCATGACCAATTTTGCTTTCTGTGCTTGTTTTCTTTTTTTTTCAAGTTATTGTTGGAAAATGTCTGCTAGATGGTGTTATTGTAATCGGGAGTAGGGACACTGTTGTCATGCTGTGTGGGATGCTTTCAGTGATTAGCAAAAGCACAAGCTGATCACATCAAGGTTATTACCCTTTAATGTCAATGTTGACGATCGTTACCATTTTAAGGGTCGTCGGAAACGCAATACTTTATGTGTTTATGATGGCAAACGGTCAGTCCTTGGGTAATACGAATTACAGACACCTGCACCTTGCCTGATTTCATAATTCTGCCTGAGTTATGAGGATTACAGAAGGTATTTTTTGTTGTTGTTTGGTTTTTATTAAGATTATTTTTCATGTATTTTTTTTCTTACCTTTTCCAAGTTGGGAAGTGTTTAAGATTATATTCCGGATTATGTTGGTTTCCTGGACTATAATTTTCTCTGTTATTACTGCAATAAAATTAATTATTTTACATTGGTTTCGTTGCGTCATCACTTTCTAAAGACAATATTACGATGAATGCTAATGAAACACAGAATTGAGTTTGAAAGGGGATCACTTCACAAAAAGCAGTTTGATCTTCAAGGCCTTCCTTGCCACTTAATGCTTTTGTCTACTCAAAATAAACTACATTTTGGAGCACAGTGAAGCTACTTTGAAATTTGGGGTCTTTGAAGAGCATAATATTGACTGTTAATGATGTTATTGAGAGTTAAACATGTGCTTCCTGCTTTCTTCTTTTTTTGTAAGATGCAGAAAAAAAGACCATGAAAATAAATATTCAATTAATGTTGGTTTTAATCAAAAGAAAATATCAATTGATCCATTTTGGAATCTGCTTATGGTACATTTGATACTTTGGAATACATGGTCGTGTTTTTTTCAGCTAAAAAAATGCCTTACTATACATGGTCATTTTTTTTGTCCAAAAATTCCTTACTATATACGTGGTCATTTTTTTCGGCTAAAAACACCTTACTATACAGTACATGGTGGGGGGTTTTCGGCTAAAAACGCCTTACTATACATGATCGTTTTTTGGGCTAAAAATTTCGTCCAAAAATACCTTACTATACGTGGTCTTTTTTTTCGTCCAAAAAGGCCTTACTATACATGGTCATTTTTTTCGGCTAAGAACGCCTTAGTGTCCATGGTCGTTTTTTTCGGCAAAAATTTTCGTCCAAAAATGCCTTACTATACATGGTCATTTTTTTCGTCCAAAAACGCCTTACTATACATGGTCATTTTTTTCGTCCAAAAACGCCTTACTATACATGGTCATTTTTTTCGTCAGAAAGACGCCTTACTATACATGGTCATTTTTTTGGGTTAAAACACCTAACTATGCATGATCATTTTTTTTTCGGCTAAAAATTTTTGTCCAAAAATGCCTTACTATACATGGTCCTTTTTTCATCTAAAAATGCCTTACTATACATGGTCCTTTTTTTGGGGGCTAAAAACGCCTTAGTTTTTTTCGGCTAAAAACGCCTTGCTATACATGGTCCTTTTTTTTCGTCCAAAAACGCCTTACTCTACATGGTCCTTTTTTCGTCCAAAAAGGCCTTACTATACATGGTCTTTTTGGGGGGTTAAATCACCTATCTATACATGGTCATTTTTTTTCGGCTAAAAATTTCGTCCAAAAATGCCTTACTATACATGGTCCTTTTTTTCGTCTAAAAACGCCTTACTATACATGGTCCTTTTTTGGGGGGCTAAAAACACCTTAGTATTCATGGTCGGGTTTTTTTTTCGGCTAAAAACGCCTTACTGCACATGGTTGTTTTTTTTCCGGCTAAAAACGCCCTACTGCACACGGTTGTTTTTTTTCTGGCTAAAAACGCCTTCCTCTACTTGGTTGTTTTTTTTTTCAGCTAAAAATGCCTTCCTATACATGGTCGTTTTTTTCGTCTGAAAACGCCCTCCTATACAGGGTCATTTTTTTCACGTTAAAATGCCTGACGATACATGGTCGTTTTTTTCGGCTAAAAACGCCTTACTATACATGGTCGTTTTTTTTTCAGCTAAAAACGGCTTACTATTCATGGTCCTTTTTTCGGCTAAAAACGCCTCACTATCCATGGTCTTTTTTTTCGGCTAAAAACGCCTTAATACACATGGTCGTTTTTTTTCATCTAAAAGCGGCTTACTATATACATGGTCGTTTTTTCGGCTAAAAATGCCTTACTATGCGTGGTCGTTTTTTTCGGCTAAAAAAACACCTTACTATACATGCTCGTTTTTGGGGGGGCTAAAAACACCTTACTATATGTGGTCGTTTTTTGGGGGCTAAAAACACCTTACTAAATCGCGTTCGACTCAGCATGACTTAGATTTGTTCTTGATTTTACTGTTTGGTGCTTTGTCTTACTGTTTATTGTGCATGCTAAATCGCTCCATGTATACATGCACTTTGTATACATGGTCGTTTTTTTCGTCGAAAAACGCCTTACTATACAAGGTCGTTTTTTTTTCCGCGAAAAAACCCCTTTCTGTACATTTTTGTTTTTTTGGGCTAAAAAAGTCAAATCAAGTCAAGCAACAGTATTTATAGAGCACTTTCAAACAGCCATCGCTGCATATAAAGTGCTGTACATGGAGCGATTTAGCATGCACAATAAACAGTAAGACAAAGCACCAAACAGTAAAATCAAGAACAAATCTAAGTCATGCTGAGTCGAACGCCAAAGAATACAAGTGAGTTTTGAGGATGGCTTTGAAGATGGGCAGCGAGGAGGCTTGCCGAATGTTCAGTGGGAGGTCATTCCAGAGAGAGGGACCAGCAACAGCCTTACTATACATCACTGGTGTCAAACTCATTTCACATTGTGGGCCACATACGGCCTCGGTAGATGTCAAGTGGGCCGGACCATTAAAATGATACCATACTTTGCTATAAACGACCAAAACAATATGTCTTTCCTTTGTTTTGGTATAAAGAAGCACAAGAACATTTGGAAAATGTTGAAATTTAATGAATGTATCTTTTACAAAACATTTCATGAAGCACCTTACATTTCCTTCAACAATCCTGTAATAATTTTTTTTATCATTTACATATATGCATTGCAACTGATCACATTGATTGTACAAACTTTAACAAGTAATTGGTATTGAAAAATATAGTAATGCACTTTATGATTAAACAAGATTTATCAAGAAAGGAAGTTTTAAACCATTTACACGTGCATATAAAATCTAAATGTAATCCCTGCCTACACCTTACAAATTAAGGAGAGTGCTATTAAATGTGTAAATGTGAGAGTGCTATTGATAGCGTCTGCTGTCATGGGTCTGTCTCAGTGACGACTGAGGCTGCTGTTGTCTTCTTCTCTGGTCAAAACAGTGTCCCTTAGCGGATACTCAATGAATTGTATCTTTTAAAAAATATTAATTCCGTCTTTTATGCATTTTTTTTTCATTTTTAAATTATCCTGATCATTGTGATCCTGATCTTGATCCTGGTCTGATCAAACCTCGTGTGTGTGTGTGTGTGTGTGTGTGTGTGTGTGCGTGCGTGTGTGTGTGTGTGTGTGTGTGTGTGTGTGTGTGATGAATGGAATTCCGCCTCGGTGACCAATTGTAAAACAAGGTGTCGGTTGAAAAAATAAATCTGAAACTGTAATTTAAGGGTGGCTCAATACTGGCTGGCCATGTACGGAACGGAGTTGTAAATTGATTTCTGGCCCAAATACTTCACTCCACAACTGGCCCTCATCTGGTTTGCCAGAGTCACGCCAGTGCCTCCTTTGCCACTCCTGGGCCGTGTTCGGCCCACATGCATTATGCCAGTGCCGACTCAAGGCAGTTGTGCCAGCTTCATGCCGAATCCAGGCCTGATGCCTCTGCTGACTGGGCAGAGATGGCACATGGCACGAGTGGTAGTAAAATGGGAAAACCTCATGGTGAGTTCCTCAACTTGGTTTTTGTAAGGGCCAACTATTTCCTAAGTTATAAATCAGGATTTGAACTGTTTTAGAAGTGACATTGAGCATGAACAAAATGCCTGAGGCCACTGTGACCAGACCGTGACAGGACGCTACTATTAACATGTTGATGGATGTGTTCACATCTTTTATCGAGTTTCTGATTTACTGACTGAAATTTTAAAAAAAAGCCAAGTTCCAATTTGTTTACTCTTTGTGAGCAAAAATAAGAATTGGTTCTCAGCAAAATAAAAAATAAAAAACATTTAAACAATAGAACATGTTCAGTGAGTTGCAGTAATCCCCAAATGTGTTAACTACATCAACTTGGCATTTAGTAGCTTCTTACTTATCTCGTTGTCCTCTGTACTCAAGCCACCGCAGATTTGAGACCCGCAGGCCAAAACACACTGGAACCTGGCTTTGCCTCAAGGCCTTGTCTTTTCACCACCTCTCTCTCTCTCTCACTCTCTCACACACACACACACACACACACACACACACACACGCACGCACACACACACACACTAGCAAATGGCCTGCATTAGCAAGCCTGACATTCTCCAAATGTCTCTGGCAACATCCTTCCTCCCATTCGGAATGGATGCAACATGTGCCTTGAGGACAAGCCTTGAAAACTAACACACCATAACGAGTGTAGAGTAGAACCTTTGAATCAGAATCAGAATCATCTCAGAATCAGAATCATCTTTATTGGCCAAGTAACACACAAGGAATTTGTCTCCGGTATAACACGCTGCATTAGAAGTTCCCAGAAGTCGTTATGGGATGCTGTTTGGCCTTCGAATTTGGTAGAAGTTTTGAAAAATGAAAATAGCCACTCTCATACATCCTTTATTAGCTGCAAATGCTATATGGTAGAAATACTTTATCATTCTTAGTGGTCATACAAGTGTAAAAAATAATTAACCCGTTCATCATCAGTCACATTCAGACGAATCCAAAGGAAGTTAACACACACCTGCCACCATGTAATGGGCGTCTGAATAACTCAAAATAAGGTTTAGCTGTTCTAGTAGGCTTTTCCTGACATTTTTCACCTTCTCGCTGAATCCTGGTGGTTGCGTCCAAACACTGACTAGTATTTAAAATCCCCAGTTCCAGCTGAAAAGAAAAACAGTCACAAAGCATGACGCTGCCACCACATGTGGCAATGTAGGTGCGGTCTTCTTTAGTGATGAGTACTGTTGTTTGTGCCCAACATATACTGTGGATTTATAGCCCCAAAAAATGTAACCATTTTCTTCCCATCAGTCCGTAATAGATTGCCCTCGGGTGAGATTTCAACCAAGCTTTTGTTGTGCCTGGATGCTTTTATTTTAAGATAAACCTTCCATCTTGCCGCCCTACCCCATAATTATAAGAAGAAGATGAGAGATTGTTGTCAAATGTACTCAACCGCCAGTACTTGTCATGGATTCTTGCAGCTCTTTCAATGCTTTCGGCCATTTGGCAGCGTCATGGATGGTTTTCCTCTCGCCTATTCATCAATTTTGGAGGAACATCCAGTTCTTGGTGATGTCACTGTCGTGCCATGTTTTCTCTGCTTGATGATGACTGCGTCCACTAAGATCCATAGTACATTTGATACTTTGGAAGTTCTTTTGGACCCTTTTCCTGATTGATATCTTTCAACAACAAAATCCGTCTGATGCTGTGGAAGCTCTCTCTGGATCATGGCTTGCGCTCAAATTGTGACTACAAAATGAGCAGCTAACTTTATTTGGGGCGGTTAATCACAGACATTTTAAATGGCGGCAGGTTCGTGTTGACTCCCATTTGTCATGATTTGAATGTGATTGGTTACCGGTAATTCTGAACTAAAGCTAGATTCCCAGTGATGAAGGTGTTGACATTTGTACCAATTTTTGGGGGTTTTTTTGGTCCAAATTGAGACCAATTCATTTATTTATTTGCCTGGCAGTCTAACGGGAGTGTAGAGGTTTTTTGTATGCACTGTATACAAGATACATAGATAGACAACCCTTTACAGTCACATTCACTTATTTTCGGTGGGTCGTGGACAGCTAGAAACAAAAAAAAATCAAAAAGTTTTTATATTTAGATCTTTTCAGAACAGTACTGAGATGTGCCAATTTCCCTCATAGAACATGCAATATTAGGTAAGCGTCAAGAAATGATACTCACTTGTGCTTAAGTCACTAGCTACTCTGTAAACAAATACAGTGCAGCTCAGACTTTGGCTAATGGACATCAAAGCTAGCATTAAGCTTTTGGTGGTATGATAAAATCTTTTGAAAGTGCATTTAGAAATATAAATACACTGTACATGTATGTTCAATGGCTATTTTTAACATTTAAAAAAAGGTGTTATTGTTTCTAACAATGGCTCTTGACTTTTCAACTCTAGGAATCTGTGAGTCAGAGACTGACAACAGTTGCGAACCGCTGCTCTAGAACAACAAACAACAAAACAAAGTTCACATTTAATGACAAATTATGAAGCTATTTTGTGCGCTAAATTTACATTATGCACTTTTTCCTACATTCTTACTCATCACAAGTTTAGAAGGAAGTTTCCCCTTGTAAAATGTTGAAATTAAAACTGCCTTAACTTCAATAAGAAGTCGTGTTTGGTTACGCTACACTTTTTAAAACTTGCTGTGAGTCTTTTTCTTCTCTTCTGACTTTCTCCTACTCTTAACAGCCCTTGTTTATAGTGGTTGATCTTTCGGAGATGAAAAAAAGAAACTGCCAAAGAAAAAGCTAAACACACGCCCAGAGTTGATGCTGTGCTCACTGAACTGAGCTCATGTCGAGCAACCTTTTCCAAAGTCTCACATGACATCATGCAAGACGGCAGCCCATCTTTTGGAATAAGTGGTCCAAATAACCAAATAAAGAGCATGAACCCCCTGCCCCCCTCTGGAAAAATATAATTTCATTTGAGTGTAAATGTCACATCCAGGATGGAGATGTGAGAGGACGGGGGAAGGAAGACAACTTGTTACTGTCTTACTGAAAAAGAAAAAAAAAGGCACAATGAGATGTGTTTTAAGATATTTGACACTTCCCGTGTCTCGGAGTAGTTCCAAATTGCTTTGAAAGTGTGCTGAATACTCTCTTGTCATGCATTCAGAGAACATCTGATCACTATCCAGGATTTATAAATGGCCTCTGCTTTGGTTTCACCGCCTAACTCGAACTTGAAACCAAGCCCTGGCACACTGTTCAGCAGTGAGTGAGATAACTAACAAAAGCTGAGATGTTACACTGAGTTTATTTCATTTATGTAGACACAATGTTTCAACTTCTCCAGTTGTTATTACATTCAAGATACATGTACTATGTATGAAGGGTGGAACAGAATATGAAACGCCTTGCTACTGCAGATCATCCACTCTTTAAAAGAGCAAAATACTCTTAGCAAGAATGAATAGTGTACCTAAATATACAGTATATGTTGGAAGATAATACAAGAAACAGGAATAAAATATCCAAAATATACAATAATACTACAGATGCCCGTGTGTCTAGTTGTTAATCATTCTTAAAACAAGGTGGATGGAATCTTGTGTCGCAACACTCATGTTATTCTCCACAACGGTGCGCTTTGATGAAGGAATTGGATATTTTCTAGGGAAATAACTGGGAATTAAAAGCAATAAAGTCAACATTTGGGAGGAACAGAGGGCACTTGCGTGTGCGTGTGTGTGTGTGTATATATATATATATAAAATTTTGGGACAGTGCATTCGAACAAAAACTGTTATTTTTGAAAAAGAAATACTTAAAAGTAATTAGGGGGTTTGTTTAAACCTGGCTGTAGGCTTCTTGTGTAGAGTTTGCATGTTCTCCCTGCGACCAAAAACATGCATGGCGGGTTAATTGAAAACTGTCAATTGTCCCTAGGTGTGAGTGTGAGCGCAAATGGTCTCTCTCTCTCTCTTATATATATACTAGCTGGTTCGCCGCCCTCCGGGCGGCTCATCAGCTAGTTCCTGCGGAAGGCTGGTAAGGTGGGCCTTCGGCCCACAAAAGTGTTGTTGCTTGGTTCAACTTTTTGTTCATCTTCATTGCTTATCGCGAAAATAAAGAGATGTTTAGCTCTACTAAATAACTAACAATTTTATTGCAATGCTTGTGGGTAGACAACATTTTTTCGCTAAGATGCCCGCGCGATCGTAGTGAGCCACTGCCTGAGCGGCGCAGTGGCGGCGCGCAGCGGCGGGGTGAAGTAGGTACGTTTTGAAAAGGGACAGACGAAAGGACAGACCGCGTGCGGGACGACGCGCAATATATATATAGAAATATATATATATATATATATATATATATATATATATATATATATATATATATATATATAGAGAGAGAGAGAGAGAGAGAGAGAGAGAGAGAGAGAGAGAGAGAGAGAGAGAGAGAGAGAGAGAGAGAGAGAGAGAGAGAGAGAGAGAGAGAGAGAGAGAGAGAGAGAGAGAGAGAGAGAGAGAGAGAGAAAATAGCTTGAGCTCTTTGACGCTGGTTGAGAAAACATGTCGTTTTGGGGATTTCCTGAAAAGTGATTATCTTGGAGGCACAAGTGTAATAGGAATCCGATTCCCATTACACAAGGATTCTGTTTTATGCAAGCTAATATATTCCGTCATGTGTTAGCGTTTGAAAGAATAAGTTCCCAAATTTTCCAGTTGATTCCCAATTTGCAATGATAGGCATGGAAAGTGTCTTGCTCGTCCAAATGAATATTTTCTAAAATCTTTCTTCCACGGGAATGTGTCCAGAACGTTTTGAAAAATCAACTGGAAAATTGCTGTCTCGTTGCAACTCCAACATCAAATTTGATGCATTCAAATTCAGGACGTGCTCTTGAGAAAGCAGTCCATGCAAGACAATGGAGATAGATCTTTGAGGGTTTACAATTTGATGTTGATTCCTTTTAGGCTTATTTGGCTCTTGTGGAGGTTCTGTGCTCTGTCACTGAGTGACATTCTCGTGCTGCCTCATGTGTACTGTAATTTATAACATTAATAATATATCTTCACACACGTTCGCTTGCTTTCACTAGAAAAATCTTAAAGTGAAGCACGCTCTGACCTGCGGACTGGCTGCAATGGACTCAAGGTGGTCAAACCATCAGTTAATCCTCCCCATCCCCATCATCCTCAGAAGTTGTAGGGTGACACCAGAACGTGGACTCTGGCCACATGCTTTGCCTGAAAAGTGCGGTCGGCATATTCCGACATGTCCACATCCACGGTGATCTCCTGCGGCCCGCGCAGTTGCTGGACCAGGATCAGCTCGCCGGTTTGTCTGTCTGAGCGCTGCATGACAAAGATACCCCGCATGTTTCCTCCCACAATGCCAAAGCGCAGGCTGTCGGGCCCTGCGCGCCCGGGGGCTCCAGCGGTGGCCATACGGAAAAGGGTAGCGGGCGTCTGTACGTTGGACGGGAGGGAGAGGTAGTGGAAAGAGACGGTCTTTGGAGCGAGGTGGCAGGAGCGGCTTTCCATGGGGCAGGGATTCCTTTCACACTGACTACACGAGATAGAAACACATCACCTTAGAGCAGTACTCAATTATTTTCGGTTAAACCCCACCAAGGAAAAATAAAATATGCCATGCCCCACCCCCCCACCCCCAACACTCTGCCACAGCTATTAACAGTATCATTTGTCCCTAAAAATTCTTACAAATACACTTTATCATTACATTGTATTTTATATCACTTTTTTTTTACTTTATCAGACTATATAAACAAAGTCCGAAACATATAGCAATACAAAAAAACAACAAAGAAATATAATTCTGCTGAATAATTTAACCACTCCATGTTTTGAGGCATTCTGAATAACCGAACGGCATAGTTTAACAACATTCTGGGTTTTCCGAACAGTCTGAGTGTAGCGGTGCGCTCGGAGTATATCCCACGATGCAGGAATGGAGAATTTGGAAACGACAAGCTCTAATGTTCGTGGTCTCGATTTTTGTATAACTAATTTCCACACGGTTCTCGAGCGGTTAGTGCATCAGCCTCACAATGCAGAGGTCATGAGGTCGATCCCGGCTCCGGCCTTCATGTGTGGAGCTTGCATGTTCTCCCCGGGTCTGTGTGGGTTTTCTCCGGGTACTGCGGTTTCCTCCCACATTCCAAAAACATGTATAGCAGGCTGATTGAAAACTCCAAATTGTCTCTAGGTGTGAGTGTGAGCGCGGATGGTTGTTTGTCTCTGTGTGCTCTGCGATTGGCTGGCAACCGGTTCAGGGTGTCCCCCGCCTACTGCCCGAAGACAGCCGGGATAGGCTCCAGCACCCCCTGCCACCCTTGTGAGGATAAAGCGGGTCAGAAAATGGATGGCTGGATCATTTCCTCACAACAGATAAAGTGGCAGAACGAAGCCGCACCAACCGAGCCGCGAAGTAGTGGGGGAACAGTATAGACTTTGTATAGGTTTCCTGGTACAACACAGTCGTTTTGATGGACAGGTCACTGTGCCGTTGATAGTACAGCGATGTACTTGATGAGTGTTACATAAATAATATACCCATGTGGGAGCGTACACAGCCAGTGAGTTCAAAACTCAGTTTTAAGCCTTGAGGAGAGGCCACACATACTGTACATACAAGCACTTACTTAGAAGATCATGAAAGATTTCCGTAAGCTGTGAAAAGTTTCTTTATGTATGTTGTCAGCACTTTTGAAAAAAGTAACCGTGTATTAATGTGTAAAAAAACGTTTCTTTCAATTTCTGAAATCGGTTCCATGACGTCCCTATCAAATTAAAGGCTGGTTGTTGTTTTGTTTCGACTGAAAGACACCAGAAAAACAGGCGTTTCTTTGTGTTCGTGTGTGTGTGTGTGTGTGTATACGTGGGGTTTAAAAGGAAAGTTATAATTGTGACGTGGCTACACTCCAAGTAGCAGCAATAAATTCTGGCAAATTATGTGAAATGTGTGGCATTTTCAATTTCCTGTTAAGATGATTGCTTCATTCAGTTGGCATCACTTGGAATGAGTGGAAAATGATCATGCGGTGAGGAAGAATCAACAATGACGTCCAACATGCTGCAAATGATCAGTGGCTGGACACTTCATTAGGCACAGCTGCGTCTGATGAGCTCCACGATGAGAGCTGTCTCAAAAACGTGCCTCATACTGAGAGATATCTTGAAGCGCCGTTGTCCGCCACTGCAAACTACGATTACACGGAATAATATACAAATCTTTGAATCACTATATCGCCGATAGAGTCGATCCAAACGTTGCCTTATTATTTTGCAAAGGTAGAATCTCTGTGTCTGGTGGGGCTGTATGGTTTGGAATGTAGCATCTTATTGGGCTTATAGAGCTACGCAATGCTTTGCTTTGTCCGTGTTAGGGTCTGCCAAAAGCTTCAGTCATCTCCTGTGCTGGCATCGGTGTTCGACCACACTGCTGGTTCAGTAAGAGCATACAGTGCTATGTTTCAGTCCTTTAGTCCAGGCAGCTTGGCTTGACAGAGACGTTGTAATGTTTCTCAGCAATTGGACGGCATTGAAGAGAAAATAATGTTTGGAAATGCTGTTCTGCTGAGTATGCATGCTCTTGTCACATATGGTTTGCTTCACTATTATACAGCTTGAACCGCAAATCTTATTTTTGTAGTTTGGGGCTTCTCATGTGGCTTCTGTGTGTGCGCGTACAATGATCTCGTCTTCCTCCTTTGAGTTGCGCTCCAAGCTTAATAATGATGAAATACACTCACCAGTCACAACTTTCTGTACACTTGCACAAGGTCATGATATCCCATTCAAGACGTTTTAAAGTGGGGCCCCTACCATGATAATTGTTTTATTCATTTAACAAAATGTTACAGTATACAGTAATAGTGTTTCTAGTATTCTGATGACCTTATTTAAGCCTTGTCCCTGACTTGATGAAATGGGCAAAAAAATAATAATCGATAGACATTGTGTTGCTTGATTAGGGGCCGTTTTGCTTGGCTCTCAGACGATGAAAACTATCATGCTGAGTAGAAAAGTTGCACACACAATTACATTCAGTATCTCAGCACTCTGTTGTTAATTTCATTGCATTCTACACGTTAGATCCATCCTGGCATGTAGGTTTCGTTATATCTAGTCCAGGTTGTGTTGACCAAAAGTAACAGAAAATATGCCAATAAGAATAAAGTCCATACCTTCTTCTTGAACTCATCTCCACATTCAGACACGATTTACACGGGGGAACTTGGACATGTTTTGAGGGTTATAAATAAATCTGAATGCAATCTTGACATTTTACTCTCCTTTTTCCTGCTATTAATCAAAGTGTCCCCCCAGGAGCCCACTCTTCCATTCTCATCTAACACGACATGAAGAGCCCGTTGACTGCTGCTGGAACATGGACGATAAAACAGCAAGAAAAAGTAAAAAAGGTACACGTACAGGGGAGATGTTTTGACGTAGGTGACGTTGCCATGGGAACGGGGACAGTCTGGGTTGACGCACTGAAAGCCTCCCCCAGTGTTGATACACGTTGTTCCTCGGCTACAGTTGTGCTGCTGGTTTAAACATTCGTCCACATCTGGAAGACAAAACAGCAGAGGCATGAAAGTAGAGTGCGGGGCCGGCAGCCAGACCGTCCACAGTCTGAGCACCGGGTGCTGAGCTCCAGTTGTTTATTTGGTTTTTCGGGTCAGTCTCGCATAAATGCTTCATGTCCTAAAGATCCTTTCTGCTGGGAAATGGTGAGGTCATTCATTCCAGGGACAAACTTTGTGCTTAAAAAAATTGGTCATGTGGAGAATGCAGGAGTTTGGGACCTTTGCACCGTGGTCAATCACAGGTTACCCCCTTTGGTCCCACACAGTACACACCCAGTCAGATCCGCAGCTGTTAAAGCCTCGTGAATGAGCCTTTGTCCCTTGCGCCCTCCTGTCACTCACCCTCACAGCTCCGCCCATCTGGGAGCAACTTGTAGCCACTGGGACAGGAGCAGTGGTATGAACCCGGGACGTTGACACATTCATGGATGCATAACGTCCCTCCCTGGTCCAGACGGTAGACTTCACACTCGTTGACATCTGTGCAAAACAGGAAAACCCAAGCATCTCAGGACCATGCGTGGCTGCCGTACATAGGACGGCAGGAATGTTTGGGATGGAGGAAATTCACCATATTAAAATCACGTTCTGGAACAAAATTATGGGAAGACCGTTTCCGTCTGCAGGGTTGCCTATTTGGAGTAAAATTTGCTGTTAATATCTTAGTCTCTTCCCAGTGCAAATTTTACGTTGTTTAAACTCTGTTAATGTGTTTCAACTGTTCAACCACTATAAAATGACTCAGTTTCTAATACTCCCCAATCCATCCATTTTCTATAGCACTTGTCCTCATTAGGGTCATGTGGGAGCTAGACCATATCTATGGACAATTTAGAGTCTTTTACTAAGCTCAACGAACCTGCTGTTAGAAATGTGGGAGGGAGCTGCCTGTGAGACAAACGTGTTAACCTTCACTCCACTCTAAGTCCCTTATTCAGAATCATAGGAATTCAAATTAATTAAGGACACTCTAGTATCATATACTCCACTCCATTGTATCATAGCGAGCCCCAGAAACTATGCAAATATGCCCCTACAGAAAGTATGAGCAGTAGCCTACAAAGATTACGTCAAAGCAATGGACTAGAAGTTTACCAAAGCGCTGTATGTTGATGCTCACAAAGCATCGTCGAATCGTTTTTTGCATTGTTTACAATTCATGTCAATGCCACTGTGATTGCATGTTCCTTCCCACTCACAGAATTACTGTACATCCTAAAAGGACCTGAACTGTGACCTAAATGGATGCTAATCAGCTTGTGACCTCTCGATAGGATTATTTTGTTTTGTTCCAAACTGGCCTCCACTGATTAGTAGTCGAAGATTCAGTCATTTAGTGGATGTTTTCTTGCACCGTTTACAAGTCAGCAAGTGAAATGGCTCCAAATGTCAAGCTGCAGGAACCGCTTGCTACTGCATATGCTGACCTTGTCTTGTCAGCAAAATCTTGACAGTAATGAAGTAATACATTACATTTAAAAGAAGCTCACCTTGGCAGATGCTGTTATCGGAGGTGCCACTCATGTGGAAACCTGCATCGCAGCTGCAGTGCCGGGCCTGTTTCACTTGGGCACAGCGAGGTTTTCGGCTGAAGGCTGGGTCATTCATTACACTCCACTCGGGAGGAGCTGCAATAAAGAATACAGCATAATTCGGTCGAAAAAAGAGCGGTGTGATTTATTTAGTGCAACATACCTGTCTGAGTGTGGTGCTGGCAGTGAGAGCCACTCCAGTTCTGTGAGCAGGTGCATTTGTACTGATTGACCCCTTCCACGCAGGTACCTCCATTTTGGCAGGGGTTACTTGCACATTCACTGACGTCTGAAGTCAGAGGGGACAGAGGGTAGCACAAATATAAAGTATCCTTCTACCCTGATGGATAATAAACATTCTCCCAGCAGCAAAAATTCCTGTGAGTTTGTTTGCAACTTGCGATTTTGATACAGCAATCCATTTTCTATCATGCGTGTCCTACTAGGGTTAATGGGATCTGAAGCCTTGTGAAAAAGACAGAAACTATTTATACTCACATTCACATTTTCACTAAGTGGGAGCTGAACCCACAATTCCTAGCTGCACTGAAGTCAAGCGTGTCAACAGCGACACAGTCGGTGACTCCACTTGCAACATTTTAAAGGAAGAGTCAAGGCATTTATTTTCTTTACAGTATTGGTTTGGTTTGGTTTGTTTATTGAACATAAAACATATACAGTAATAATTTGACAGAAAATAAGGTAGATAAAAAAGTAAAAGAAAGAAATCAGTCTTCATTCAACACAGTTATTATGTTCAAGGGAGTAGGATGAAGTAAAAAAACTTATCTTAATTAAAAATTAAAATTGTGTTTGTGGAATATGAATTAAGGAGAAAAATCCACTCATAATCCATCACAGGGGGCTGCCATTTTGCCTTGTACTGCCACGTGCTGGCGATCAGAATATCGCGTTTCGACAAGTGGGGAAGCATAGAACATAGCATGGTAAAGAAATGTTTTCACTTGATTTGGCCTTTAAAGGAAAATATAACAGTTCAAAATGGAATACGGGCAATTGAACAAAAATTTAATTATAAAAATATGGTGTGATGCATTTTAAGTCATCTGGAAACAGAATCCAAAAACAATTTGGTTGGACAGCTGTGGTGGAGCAAGCAAAAGGAAACGGAAGAACAAAGTCCTTAGTTTCCATCACTTGTAGTGTCGAATCCAATACAGATATTCCAGAACGAAAAAGCAAACTTCAAAGTATGATATGATGGAAACATTGACTATACCCTTACACTGTTACTTTTAAAGTTTTCTGGGCATTGAGATTTAAACTGTCTCTCTATACACTGCCTACAAATGGACTCGTCCATTTTGGTGAATTCTCCTGATACATGATTCTTTCCGCTTAAATGTGCACAAACTACATCAATTGGAGCACCGCAGACAAGAAAATGACTAGATAATAATAAGGCTGTAGAAAGGGGGAATAAACATGCATATAGACCTGAGCTAGAAAGAACCAAATTGCACACATCCCTATGAAATACATTCTCTGTACCGCATATCCTCAGTAGAATTGCGGGTGCGCCGGAGCCAATCCCAGCTAACTTTGAGCGAGAGGCGGGATACATAATAAACTGGTTGCCAGACAATAACAGGGCACTCTCGATAAAATATTCCTTGCAAGAGGGATGTGGGCAGTCTGTAAATGTCTGTTGACTTTAGTGTATTTTACTCGTTATGTAGCCTCGTCATAAATTATTTTCATATTTTCTTTTCTGTACTTCATCATCTGTTGATCTTTGCAGTTTAAAGCACGGAACACAGTGAAAGTGAAGTAACGGCTGCATGAGTGCTGTCACTCAAGCATTGTTTTCACACTTAATAGTCATTAAAAAAAAGTGTTCATTCAAAAAACACAATGGGTCCTCTACCTCACTTTTGACAAAGTAACACGAGTGTAAATATAATCCTTCTTTTTTCTATACTAGCTTGAAAACGTTTCTGCGTGGAGCAAATCAAGATATTGTATTCATCACTGACACTAGCTCTGCACATTCTGAGAGTGTTCAAAAGTGAGAAATGAAGATTATATTTTTAAACTAATTTGAAAGCGCCCCCCCCAGACTATGTTAATAGCGTTCAGCATGGCAAAAATTATCATACTAATGCCAGATATTTAAAAAAAACATGAATAGAGATAGTGTAATACTGTTGTAGGGTCATGCCTTCTATTGCTGCTCCATGAGTGAATGTCAATAAACTCATGTTGAAAAATGTGGGCTTTTTGTGAAGTGCTGCCATTGCAGGCTGATGGGGATATGAAAAGCATACTTAGCATACTTCGGCGCTATCAGACCATAGTTGGGATATCATTTCATGTCCAAATCTCATCTAACGGGATACCACTGTTAAGAAACATGAGTGAGATAGTGAGAGGAGAAAATGGAGAGAGGGTCTTAACAGTTACCCAACATAGAGGCACAAAGCTGTCTGTGGAATCCATTCACAGTGGAATGAAAGAAAAGTGGTTTGTTGTGCTCTCTGTCATTAGCTGCCATGCCAGATTTAACTATAGGCCTTCTGGCAGAATGTCAAAGATGTCCAAGCATTGTGAAGGCTACCTTTCTCTGCATTCTGGATTTTTTATGAATGCAGAAAAACAAAACTTTATTTAGTCCCCTGTGGACAAATAAAGTAGAATTTCAAACGGATTTGAAACAAAACTGGAATTGGAGCTGGAATTTGTAATAAAGTATAAAGAAAGTGAATAAAAACTGTGACTGTAAAACGAGGGTCCCCAATAGTGTAGTGATCCACCTGTATGACTTCCATGCTGGCTGAATGTGAAGAAATTGGATGGTTGAATAAGTGAACTAAATTGAATTTAGAATATAATTGGATTTAACTTGGAATTGAATTAAGTTCAGAACTGGAATCAAATAGAACTTTCAATTGGAACTGCATTTCAATCTCCTACATTCATACGCCTCTCATTTGAGGCAGTAACAGGTTAAGTGCCATCCGGGCTCACCTTTACACACGGCGTCCACTCCGCTCCAGGTTCCATTGTCTTGGCACACACGTGTGGCTGAGCCCATGAGGTGATAGCCCTGCGAGCAAGCAAAATGCACCTCATGTCCGGCTATGTATTTGGATCCAAACTTTGTGCCGTGCTCCAGTTCTTCCAGGGGCTGACAGGTGGCAGGGGCTTGGAAAAAGAAGAAGAAGCAGGAGGAAGGAGGAGAAAAAGAAAAAAAAGAAGAAGAAGGCTGAATAAATTGGAGAACAACAAGCCTGCAAACATCCTCTGGCATTCGATGCCTGGGGATATACACGTGTCACCGAGCAGTCTAAAACGCATCATTAACAGCAGACTGGAAAGTTGAATGCCTGCACAATATACATGGTTAATATTACATAACGTTATAAATGCACTAAAATTTCGACTTTTATGGTACATTTAAGCTTCCTGCACCGATGAAGCTTGTGCTAAAGTCTTTAATAACAACTCAGAGTTCTGTTCTTTTGTGTCTTGAGAACAATTTTGCAGTACAATGTTTTCCAGATGAACAGGATAAGCTTCATGACAGAACCACGCCACATGTGAAAAATGTGCGCACAGAAACAAGGGAGGGAAGGCATAATGTTCTTGTTTGTTTGTTTGTTTTTAGATTTCAAATTGTGAATGACCGAATCCAAACAACATCTTATTTCACCGATTTGCCTTTTCATATTTTGGCATCCAGTTAAAAGCTATGCAGAGTTATGGATTGGATTTTCACTAACAAACCAGCCAAGTAACACAACAATCCCACAATTCCACTTCCTCATTTGAAGAGTTTCGGATGACCTTGAATTTCTTGAATGAATAATCCCGCAAGAACAGATATCTGTGGTCCTATCTAGAAGAATTAAGAACGAGTCCTAGATACGTAATATTACTTTGTATCATTTGGCAGATTTGCATATGCAGTAGTATGATGTCTTTTAACCGTACAACAACACAGGATGTCTGTTACACTATTTGCACATGTGATGACTCTAACCAAATGGCCGCATAGTTACAAGGGTTCCTGATAAAGTGTTTATAAATTGTTGATAAAAATGTTGATAATCCCATTTGCATTTACACGATTCCAAGATTTATAATGGTTCCTAAACTGGGGTCCCTGGAGCCCTGTGGGTCCGTGAACCATAGATCCTAAACCTCCTCTCTGCTTTATATGTAGGCCAAATTTTCATATAATTGCGCGTCTCAACGGGATTTACAAAAAAAATAATGTGAAAATTATTCAGCTCATGTTGTCTCTTTCATAACTGAAATTAAACTTGCTAGACACTTTGGAAAAGAAAATAGGACAGCGGTCGGAATAATCACTAAATATTGCGGCAAAACCCCAGGTTGGCAATACTGACTGCTTTTTTAAACTCGTTACTCTCTGTTAGCAGTCCTGTTGTTGCTCATCAGCTTGTGACAATGGATAAACATTGGAATTAATTAATTTGAATTTGGTTAGGGTTTGAAATGTTTAAAAAAACATTTCTCATAGCATTTAGGCATGCCCATTCATGTCAAATTGATGTTGGGGTTTTGAGTGGGCCCTAAACATTTCTCTAGAAAGAGGTACAAACCCTTTGTGAACCTTTTACAGGGTTACCTGTATTAGTTTACCCACATACTTAGCATATGCTGCCCTTTTCATGTAGAGAACCAAAATATCCGTTGTCTATGGTACAGTCCTACACCCTAGTAAAATACAATTATAAATGTTTTGATGATGATGTGACAGTTTATTACTCACCAGCTGACTGGTCCGCTTGAGGCAACTTGGAGACAGAATTCTGCAGTGTTGCCAGTTTTGACTTCATGATCCTGAAACCTTCTGTGAATCGAAGCTCTTGGCCTTTTAGAAACTTCTCCATCTGTCGCAGCACTCCAACCACTTGATGTTTATCCATGCAGGTTTGCTGATCCAACATTGACATTAAAAAACTAATCATCTTATTGGAGGAAATGTGGATTCTGTTTGTCATCGTCTCTCTAATATTTTGTATTCAACTTAATTCAATATTTTCAATCAGATAGAAAATATCCAGCTCCAACCTATTTTCTAAGTGCAACCCAAACACAACAAGACAAAATCTGTCTGGCAGATGTCTCTAGGACGTGGGTCCAAATGCTGTTCCTTTGTATATTTTGCATGGCAACAGGACAGTAAGCTTTTTGGGTGATTCTGAATGGCCAAAATCAAAGTTGAACGGATGCTACAATCAATTACTAGAGCAAATGTAGATGCCAAGTCAGTACAAAATAGCATTTAATCCTTTCTGCAAGGTTTAATAATCACATGCTCATTGAAGCAATTTCTCAGGGGAGGCATACTTTGAATTCCTGTTCTCCTATTTGTAAGGAGGGGGGCTTACAATAACAGCAACTACCTCGTAGACATTAAAAGTCAAATGCACAAAGTTTTTCTTGTGTAGTTGCGAGTGCCTCCAGCTGACAAGGAATGAGGATTCTCAATCGTCCACCCAGATGCTGCAGCAAAACTCATTTTGCCTCTCTCACTACCGCGTGATATGATTTTTGTGAATATGATATTGCCACAAAAAAAATTAGAAAATATGCTCGAAACCAATACTTCCAATTCCAAAGTTCATTTTAGACAACTGATAAATATTCTTACCTGAACGGCAGCACGGCTATGAGCAGCTGTTAAACACAGCAAAAGTAAACACCTGCAACAAAAAGACAGCCCCATAGCTCCACGTCCAGTCACTAATTTGTTCCTCTTTTATGAAAAACGCTGTGGCACCTCACAGTCAATTTAATAATAATTCTAACAAGCGTCCTTCAGTTGGACTCGGAATGTTTTAGTGGGATGCTCATCAGGTGTCTAAGATGTTTCGGTACTCCTGGAAAGTTTGGTCTCTAAATTCCACACGTCTCCTGCTGCAGCAAGAATCCCTCCCACTAATGTAGGCTACAATCTCCACTTTCTAGCCTTACAGCATGAAAATGGCATCATATGTTCGGTTAATTACGCCAAGTGTTCTGTAAATCACATAGTATACGTTTTGGAATCGTAATTAATATTGTTGTGTGTGTGTGTGCGTGTGTGTAATGGCAATATTTTTAATTATAGCCTCAGCCAATCGGTTTGAATTCTTTTGTAATTATTATAATTATTATTGAAAGTTATTGAACAAGCCAAATGTTAATTCTTTTCAATGTTATTCTTATTTTGCTTCTAGTTGGGGGCTTCCAAACCAAACAACTGATGTGTGCGATCCCTTTCGAATTGTTTGAAGGGATACAGCGACACTTAGTGGTCAAAGTAGAATACGCGAGTTCATGAAGCCGAATTCATTCTACAGCATACTGTTAATACAGGGCGCGTCTACACTTATCATTCACTTTCCTAAACGTGATTAAAACATTTAAAAAATTCAAAGCAAACGTCGGGTGTGGAATTAACAGACAAAATACAGATTTTCCGCATGAACGAATTCTACAATATCACGCGAAATGTATCACCGCATACGCATGGAAATGTGAGGGGGAGGGAAGTGGAGTTAACTGACGGCAATTTGAACCAACGACAAACGCCGTCGTAATGACGCTCCCAAACTATGACCAATCACGGACGGTGATTCGTAGGCTCCAGTTAGATCCGCAACGGGCTTGAAACGTGCGGACGAATACACTATTCGGGAATGTGTGCGACGGGCAGAGTAGCCATTTTGAGATGATATCGCTGTTGAGAAATCCCGTGAAGATGCTGAAATCAACGAACATGGTTACAACACAGATTGTTTCTCCCTCCGTTTCCTCACTTCTTTCACCATGGCAGCTGTCAACCGACGGGACATTAGCAAAGCGGGGTATCGAGCTGTGCTCACAGAGTTAAAACGTCATTGGTATGAAAGAGGAGAATGTCTGTACACTGTCTCAGTCGAGACATGAAACACCGTGAGTTTTTTGTTTTCCTGCAGTCTGAACATCTTCCAGCATCTGTCACTACACAACGCCTCATTGACTGCTTGAGTTAATTCACTCTTGTACTGGACAGAGATTTGATTTCCAATGGCCTCTGTGAGCCTTGTTTCCAGTCCCCCAGCCCCTGTTTTTGACAAAAACATGACAGACTCTGAGCTGGCAGGGGACGAAAGGTCGAGTAACAATCTTAATGCAATTCTTAACACAATCATCTGTGCGTACCAGTGCTGTGCCTCGACATTCTTGTTTTCTGTTTTTTTTCCTCATCATACATTTGGCAGTTTATACTTATTCCTGCTGCCCCCCTTTACTTGCATGTTTTTCAGTGCATTGGAGTATCGCCTGTAGCTTTCCTGCCTGCCTGCCTTCCTGTCTGTCGAAACTACTCATTCACGATCATTTCCATGCAATGGCAGACATCATCATAATTATGTGTAGTGTTGAGATGAATCCATGACTGCGTTGTTGCCATCTGCAGGGAGACATGGCGCATGACACGCCCATTTTTGTAACGTACTTTCCTCTGCTGGCCGCAAGGCGGTACTACAAGGAAGCCATGTTAACTCAGTGGTCATAGGATGATGATGATGATGATGATAATGCCTGTGGGAAGACAGGCAATACTATCATTTGTATCCAGTTTAAGGTCCATGTACATTAGACACTTCTACTAGATCATCTAACGCTTCAGTAGTGGTACTCGTAGTGAACAGATGTCAACTAGTGCCGTTTTATCTCACTAATAGCACGTAGTTGTATGCCTACAATGCCATGGCTTTCCTCCCAATGGGCAGAAATGCCACCCAATAGTTGATGTTCTGTCAGTGTCCTGAATTGTCATACTAGAGAGGACAAAAAGAGTGTTCTAATACATGGACCTTTCAGGTGGAAATTTCAGAGATCAGATAAATGCTCAAATGGCTTTTGGTATATTACATACCATGTGTTGAGACTAGGGTGATATCTTTCGTGTCCTAATACGGTTAATAATCCATGAAGCTTTCCCCCTTGTTCATGTTAAACTTGGGTGTTATCCTGAATGAAATGGTTGCTCCATTTATCGTCTGATTTATTTCGTTATTAGACGAGCACAATCGCTAATTGGCAAAAAGTGCTTGATAAAAACAAATCATTGGAAGTGTACTTGTTTGATTGGTATTAAAATCAATTCAATTTTATTCCATACAATGAGAGAAAAAGGCAAAATCTTTAAACCCTAATTTTGCTTACGTATTCTTGTGATTCTCTAAACAAACTAACTACAATGGAACCCACTATTTGTTGTAGATAGGGCTTGCAAAATCTATGTACAATTGAAGAGCAAAAAAAAAAAGTAAATTGACAAAAAAATGCTGATAAACATTCAATATACATTTTCCACAACAAAAAATAAATGGAATGGGGTGGGGGTTGAGAAACAAAAAAGGGAAAAAAAACCCTAAAATATAAGTAATGTACTTTTTAAAAAGTATACAAATCTGCAGGCGCCAAACCTTGGGTAAGCTTGGGTCCACTTTCCACCAAATATTCTAAAAATTTTGGCATCAAAGGATCACATGGTTATCATGCTATTGTAATTTTCAACAGTTAATTCTAGGAGCCTGGTTCACTAAAACCCAGCCTCTGTTGAGAGACTAGCGGTGTGTTCAATGACTGCTCACAAAGTAGAACATTTGAGAATTATATTGAAAATACAGTACTCATTCAGTGCACCAAACAGCAATGAATACCATTTGGGCAAATTGCAAGGGGTTATATAGAAACATTTTCTAATTTATTGGACGCACCGAAATCCGATTGGCCGCATGTCAACTCAAGTGGCAGGGACAGCTGCTCTGAGAAAGTGGGTGTGTGTTTAGGCTGCAGGTGCAGTATGGGGTGGCTCGTTTTGCGGTTGTTTTCTGGGATTGGGCGGAGATGGTGCTTCGAGAGGAGGAATGAGCAGGAAGGAAAACACCACTTTTTGTGTTTTGCACCGGCAGCATGGGGTGTGAATCTCAGCTCTGGCTTTCCTATGTAGAGTTTGTATTTTCTCCCTATCTTGCAGGGTTTTATTCCTCACACATTCCCAAAAAAGTGTTTGCTTAATTGAAGGTTCAAAAGCAAGTACAAAGAGTGTAGAAAATGCATGGCAGTTAATTTTGCACATACAGGTACCTTAATTGCCTTGGCTTTTCCAACCTTTATCGGAAAAAAAAGCTGTCCAGCAAAAATCATGCTATTCAAATTTTGTACATTTGTTCAAGTTTGCATCTCTCTATTTGTATTTCTCTTTTAAAGGCTTACATGATCCATATTAACTGTAGGAAACATTAAAAAAATTACCAATTGACATATGGAGAGAACTTGATGGAACTGAAATGAAGAAGCCAAACCGTTGGAAAGGTTAAAAAAAAACAGGTTTGGATTTATTCATGGGCGTTAGCTCCTATAGTACTCATGTTTTAATTGGTTTGTTTCAGAGAGGATGGAGAGTTAGAAGATGGAGAAATAGACGATGAGGGAATCGGGATAGAGGAGGAAAACAAAGAGTCCACAGAAGTGACTGAAGACAAAGAAAAGCCAAAGGAGAAGGAATGGGACAAAACAAAAGAAAAAGAAGACAAGTCTCACAGGCACTCAAGGAAACGCTACAAAAAGACCCGAGAGAAGAGAAGGTCGAAAAGGAGGAGACGGGACAGACAAAAAGTAAAGTGACTTGACTTGCAATTTAAGTTGGATTGGTTCCATCATTCAATTTGTTGTTTCTGTCCCTCTTTTCAGCATCACTCATCTTCGAGCAGCTCCAGTTCTGACAGCTACGACTCAGATTACAACCGTCCAGAGAGACCCAAAAACAGACCGAGTCATGGATCCGGACGTGAGTGTGACAGCCAGAATACTCAGGTGAGTGTGTCCACACCCAACCTTGGGCAGTATTGAAGCAGGCGGTTAATGATTGTCACTTGTCACTGTTGACTTTTCAGCATGGAAGAGACCAGAAAGCGTCACGCGGCAGCATGCACAAGTCGCCGCCTCACAAAAGCTGCAATTTTGACAAATACAGTGATTACAGCGACAACTACGAAGATGAGGAGGATCACTATGACGATGAGTCAGAGTACACCAAGTCTAAAGATTCAACATCTGGCCCGGGGAAGGGCCACTATGCGAAGGAGCAGATGGGGAGGAGGGGGAACATGAGGGGCATGAAACACCAATGTGAGAAATAATCTTTTATTTCAAAAAAATTAATTAGCAATGAACAAGCACATATTTGTTTCCCTGCAGTTGGGCAGAGAGGAAGAGGCAGAGGGAATGGACCTGGAAGAGTTCGAGGGATGCTCAATAAACACAAGAAGATGAGGGGGGGGAAACCCTGGATGGGACGCGGAGGACGAGGCAGAGGAATTGACCAGGATATGGAAGATACGGCTCCTGTAGGCCCATAAAATCTTTGATTTCCAATAAATCGTTGTGGGGCTCTAATGTCTTCCCATTTATTTGACAGGATGTCAAAAATTGCGGCTTTCAGAAGAAGCGACTGATTATGAGCAAGGAATTTATCAGTCAACACACAGTGGAACACAATGGAAGATACATTTGCAAGTACTTTCTGGAGGGTCGCTGCATCAAGGTACGCTACATCTAATAAGCACGCTTGAATTGACTGCAAGCTGCTGTATGCTAAGGTGAACATAATAATAATACAAGCGATAATAAATAATTTGGGGAAAAATGGTTTTCTAATTAAAATATACACGAGCTCTCTTGACTTTAGTCATCCACAGTTTCAGAGTTTTACTCCCTCTTGTTTCACAGTCTTAACGTGGGAATTAATGACAAGCTGTCAAGAAAATGAATGGATTGCTAAATCCAATCATTCCTCAAGATGACCTTTTATTTCCACTCTAGCGCATTGTGCTGTATCTGCTGAATAAATGTGGGCATTACCCCACTTGGCCCCAAAGCTGGTAGACTGTAATGGTAGCAAAAAAGATTGTTCTTTTGCCGCCATTACTGTTTTTGTTCCCCCAAAAATCTGCAAATGCCAAAGGCTGACGTTGACTGTTTACTATATGGTTTAAAAACACTAAACTGAAAGGATAAGCGCTCTTCTCTTCCTGTAGGGAGAGCAGTGCAAGTTTGAGCATGAGTTGGTCATTCCCGATAAGAAGAAGGAACTTTGTAAGTTCTACCTCCAGGGATACTGCAGCAAAGGAGACCATTGCATTTACATGCACAATATCCTTCAGTGACAATCATTTATGACCTTGTAAAAGTAACCTGCCAATTCAGGAAGGCTCCTTAATTCTCGCCTGAATGTGAATATCCTTGCAAGTTCTTTCACACAGGAGCCAAATGCTATCAAGGGGACAACTGCAAATTTTCCCATGATGCTTTGACTGATGTGACGAAAGAATTGCTCGATAAGGTGAGACATATTTAAAGAGCATGAGAATCCAAAACGAATTCAAAGGTTTTCTTCTTGTACACATGATAAGATCATTAATACCGAGGAGGAGAATGCCCGTGAGGATGAGTTGGAGCTTGAGGACCTGAGAAAACAGGGCATCGCCCCTCTTCCCAAGCCACCTCCAGGTGTGGGCTTGCTCCCCACGCCGGGTCAGAGCAGCCCAACAGATGAGTCTTCTCAGGGAGGCAAGATCCCGTCGCTCTTCGAAATCAAAGTTCAACCCACAGTTGACCTAGCACATAAAATTGCCTTTAAGTAAGTCAAAGGAAAAGCAGGGAACAGTTAGTTGATTTTATTTATTTTGTGTCTTTTAATCAGTCAACTTCAAATTCATTGTGATTTTATCTCTTTACCAGTGAGTCCAACCCCCAGGATCCCAACGAATGCACTGACCAGATTAGTGGTGGATCGGAAGAAACACAAAGTGGAGCTTTGGTGTCTTCAGCCTCTGATGCTACCACAGTCCCATCCTTAGGGTCACCAAGTTCTGGGGGTTACCCAACAGGACCATCCATGAGCACCCAAAGCCCTCCTGGACAGCAGCCACCGCATGGATACCCATTGCAGCAGCCGATTCTTCCTGGTCAGCAGCCAGTGTTTCGTGGAAATATAAACCATCAGATGAATATGCAGAGGCCTCCATTCCCTGCAGTACCAGAACTACAGATGCCGCAGAGCATTTTCCCATTTCCATCGATGGGCCAGAACCCAATAGAACTCCTCAGCAACTTGCTCCAAAACCAACCAGTGGGCCATCACGGTTTGTATCTGATTACCATTCGTGTGAATTTTGAGTTACTTAAGGTGTGATGGATCTTTATTTTTGTTCTTTTTAGTGGAACCTGGAATGAACCAGGTCCAGAACCTACAGCAGCAGACAGGTCCAGATCTCCAGTTGCAGTCTCTACCTTCAGCGGTGCAGAAAGCCATCCTTTTACACCTGACTCAGCACCAGCCAGAGTCAAAGCCACATGAGAGCGATCCACAAATAGGAGAGAGTCAAGATGATAAGGATATGAACAGAGGCGAGTGTCCTTTCTGATCCGAAAGATGTTCTATGAAATGCACGGAGCTCAGTCCAACCTGTTCTTGTCCTCTAGATGAAACAACAAACTGGTATTCCAGCGACGAAGAGGGCGGGAGTAGTGTCACGTCCATCCTAAAATGTCTGAAGAGGCAGAGTGAGATGCAGCAGTCCAAGACCCCAACACAGGCCCCTGCAACAACTCTGGGCAACCCTCGGCTTGTCAAGGACAGAACTCAACCGAGTGACCCTCGTGTGAAGGTGCAGAGACCTTCTGATATGAAAAAGGACTCTGATGTAGGTTTGGGTCCAAGACTGTCCAGGGACCCCAGGAAACCAAGGCCTATGGAGTCGACCACCTACCGCCAGCAAAACCAGCCGACTGTCCCAAAAAAGGCCACTGGAGATGAGGAGGATGAAGGGGAGAGGGAACTCCGAGACAGAGCAGTCCTCATCCCATTGGAGGCCAGTCCAGGCGTGGTGCTGCGGGACCCTCGCTGCCAGCTGAAACAGTTCAGCCATATTCGAGTGGACATACTGCTTCAACGTCCGGCCTTTGCCCAAACGGTGATCTGGGCCCCTGAAGACCTGATTCCTTCTCTGATACCCAAACAGGAGCATTCCATCAATCTACCCCTGCCACCTCTAATCGCTGATGCTCAGATGAACAAAAGAAGCATGCCAGACCACCCGTCTGCTTCCAGTCCGCCACCGACTGACCCCAGATTGGCGGCTGCTCGTTTAAAGGAACGTCTCGTTCGTCTGCCATCTGGATCCTCAACGGAGAGACCTGTTGATCCACGTCAGCAAAAGAATTTAGACCCCAGAATCAGGCGTACGGGAAGTCTAGACTCCAAGCTGCTGGGTCAGAAGGAAGCTACTGGAGGAGTTGTGGAACCTAGGTTACAAAAGATAGGTGCTTGCTCTTCCCTTTTGGAGAGGCTGCCACCCTACGCACCACGCCTGGCTTCATCTGGGGGGGTCCTGGAAAGCCCCACAGCAATCCTTGGAGGCATCAGTCTGTACGACCCACGCAATCAGACTGAGCCATTTCAGAAGGATCAGGCAGAGCCTCCGAAAAAAGCTGGCATTCTCAAACATTCAGTGAATAAAGACGGTCCTCCAAAACAACCCGACTTCCCAAGTCAAGGCCGTGTCTCTTTGGAGGAGACGAAAACCACAGACGCTGCCTCTGATCACGACAGTCTACACCCACCTCCCCAGGATTCGATCATCACCCCCTACGCAGTGCATAATCTTCCCATGCAGGCTCTTGCAGGCTTGATCCGACCCCAATACACTGACGGCAGGCAGGCCAAACTGCCAGGATCAGGTTCTGCAGGGGCACTAGATGATGCTGAGGAAGAGAAGGAGCAGAAAGAAGTTCCTGTGGAGGCACCAAAGCAGCTAAATGAGGAGGAGCTTGAAGACAGGACTCTCAAAGAAGTCTTCAAGACCTTTGACCCCACCGCTTCTCCTTTCTCCCAGTAAACTGCATTGAATTGTTATATTGGCAACACATGCCAATCATTACTAAGCTCTAAATATCTTTGTATATTTACATGTGCGTTCACTTTATACACAGTCATAAGTGGATGTATGGGATTGAGCATGTTCATGTCTTTTTGGTTTAGTTAATTGTTAATTTGGCCAAAAAAAAAAAGAAAAAAAGCAAATCATTACCCTTTTGTTTTTGCGTTTCCCTACAGTATATTTCTCTTTGTAATAGTGGATGTTTCACTACGTTTAGTGTCTCAATTTAAATGTGTATAAAATAGATTGTTCTGATCATATTTTTATGGTCATGTGGTCTCCATGCTTTCAGGTTATAAAATCCATGAAACATTTCATAACATATTTTCTACTGTGACAAGCTTGTATATAGCACCAAATGCAATAGCTCAATCACAATAAATTACAATATCCTATTATTAATTTCCCAACATTTTATAACTGTAATGGTTATTGTAGCTTCCAACTAATGAAAACCCCAAATCCATCATCTCAAAAAATTGCAAAATTACATGTGATCCACATTGCTATTTAATTTAGAAATTACGTCAAAATTGAAAGGTATTTTCCTGTGGAACTGAACTGCTACAGTTATTGTGATGGACTTGTAAATAACATTGTAACAGTTTTTTGTTGTTGTTTTTAATTTTAAATATGTTTTTGATATCAAACTTTACTCAAAATGAGCTTGTGTGATTATTTTAAGCCATATTGGAGCTTTTTTAGATTGTTTTCACAACTGTTTAAATGACATGTTCATTGTGTGTGTACATGTGGATGACCTTCGTTTTTTGTGCACATTTCATCAGTTTTTAAATTCAGTCCACATACATATCTTGATGTGAATTAAATGTTTACACTACAACCTGACATAAAAGAGTGGAAATTGATTTTACTGCAGCTATGTGACAGTCGCTAATGAAATACTTTGTCTCTCAATACAGTACCGTACGTATGTACATTTCAGTCAATGTGGGTTTATTGTTTTGTGTTAGTAATACAAGAGGGGCATAATGTATAATAATTAATAGCCCCTGTTGCTATGGAGCGATGCAGCGCTATGCGACTGAAAACTACAACCACAATAAACGACAACTTCCCTCTGGGAACAGAGCCAAAATGAGGGATGATCTCCTTAAAGCAAATATTGTGATAAAGCTCTATTACTGTGACCTTTCCACTGAAGCGTCAAGTTGGAGCCATCTTGTACTGGAGATACGAGACTGGGTGTGACGGAGTGCGATGAAATCTTCCTCAAACCCAGTTCATCTGTTTTGGTGTTGGAGGTTTGCTGGGCTCGGTGGATCTCCAGGTTCTTCTTCCACTGGAAAAACAAAGCGGTCGCTTCAGCTCCATCCGAGTTTGGCTCCGGCTGCTTTAAACCCTCAAACAAGAAAAATCACGCGCCTTTGAACAAAATCTTGAACGTCATTCCATAATACGTAAATGCGGGTCTGTCCTGTTTACTGTGATGCAGGCGGTCTCTGCTGCGTGAACCCCCTTCAGAACTGTGCGGAGGAGATTCTGTGTGTTTTTCACCAGGATCTCATCAGATGATTTACAGCCTGGTGTTACAGAATTGACACTGCAATACAAAAGATCATTACAGGGTTTTTTTTTTCATCCTCTTGTTTTCTTTTCAGCCTGTTTGCTTATTCTGACCTGGAAAGGATGCTGAGCTGGTTGGTAATGGTGAGAATCTGCTCCACGATAAGGGACAGTTCCAGTGCACACTGTGCATCCAGGCAGTGGTTAGCTATAACTTGAATAAAGTTGGTCACTAATTGTCCATTTGACATCACGTCTTTGGCTGCACACACAAACGCTTCTTTATTCTAAGAGGGGAAAACCCAAAGCTCAAAAGATTAATTGACACGCATGACAGTTAAAAGCAAAATCCATACAAGTACCCGTTGGTGGTTCTTACCAGTATTGGACCTCTATTCCTCAGGTACTGGGTCATGTTGTACAGTGTGTCTGCCATCTTCCTGGTCTCTTGGACTATCTTGTTGTTGTTGGGATCCCAACTGGCACTTTGTTGTTTCAGCAAAAAAGAGGTGGATGTCAGTGCGGACGCTTCTTTGAAAGTAGAAGCAACCTGCAAAGAAACGATGTGGATAATCTTAAACAGAGCCTCGGACATGACATTGGAAAGTGAAATATAGACAAATATAGACAGAACATGCTCACAATTTGCTTTCCCAACAGACCAGTTCGGAGCCACAGCTACTTCATGGCCACTACTTCACTAATACAAACGTTTCTGAGGTCATTTAAAGTTTGGATTTAATCTAACCTGAAAACTCCATACTTACATCCTTTGCTGTACTTGTGGATCCATCTTGAATCCAAGCTGACATCTTTGATTCTGCAGCAACTTCACATGCCTGCCAAAAAGCTTTATTTGTCTTTTCGTCGCATTTCATGAAGACATTCTGGATACATCCACCAGTGGTGGTGCCCTGAAGACTTGCTCTGATGTTCTCCTTTACCTCCTGGTGGATTGCATCTTGCTTACTGATCTCCTCCACCACATAGTGCGCTTGGGCTGACCAGCACTGAATCTTCATTTCCAGGTTGAATGTGTCACTAATGGAGCAGGTCTGTGCCATGAGACGCACCATGCTGATGATTTCAGACATCAGAAATGACAGATGTGTGTTCAGGGAGCGCAGATTGGCACGTTCACGGGAATCCCTCATGTAGTTGAAACTCTCCTCCACTTTTTTGCAAGCATCTTTCACCCCTTCCAGAAGTGAAGTAGCGGAGTGTTCAAGTCTTTGCTGCGCTTCATTTGATTTGTTGTCAGTTTGTTTTACTATCAAATGAACAATGCCGACCAGATTTTGCAGTGGAGTGTCATAATATTTATTTGCTTTACTCAAAAGCCCCGAGAGCTCTTTCATCTTAATGATAAGATTCCTCTGAAGGAACTCTGGCTTTGCGAGCTGCATGACACGAGGCATTACGCCGAGTTCCTCTGCGGCTCGAAGGTAGCGCTCAGTCAGCGTCTTCACCTCGCTCTGGTAAGACGTCAACTCTTTGGATTTAAAAGCACTTTTACAAATTAGACTGGTGAGCCTTGCAGCCTCCTGGATTCTCAACGAGTTCTCCGATAAGATGGAGAGTTGCTTGTGAGGAGTGTGTTGGCTCATAGCGCCGGACATTCCTAAAACCCTGTCCAGAGAATTGAACAAAATGCGAACGGATAGACCCCAGAGGACGCACAGATCCTCGAGCTGATCGAGCTGACCATCAGATAAGACCATGAACTCTATCAGATGTCTTGTGTTGTTCTGGGCTTTGTTCAATTTGTTGTGCAAAAGTGTCAGTGTCTCCTGGTTTCCACTTTGAGGGGTTATATGTGCTGTTGTGAGCAGCTGCACGGTGTCCGCACACTGGTTCATGATTTCACTGAGCTGCTGTTTCACGTCCGTCTTAGTTGATTGAGCTCGCCTCAGCTCGGCGTAAACGGCGTGAAACCAAGGTTCGCTTCCTGGCAGTAGAACCTGGCGAATGGTGTTGATGAGGTCTGAAAACTGCGTACAGAGCCTACAGACGTTCTCCGTGCCCGGCGACGAGCTCATCGCCGTCTCTTGAGCGGTCTGGACCAGCTGCGGTGTCAGTGACACCAGTTGAGCCCGAAAGCTATCCAAATTCTTACAGTCGACATCGTCTTTGATGGCTAAAGCTTCTCTGGTTGCTTGGGAGTAGCCGTTTGACAGCTCGAGAACACGGGTGCACACTCGGCTGAGGACCGCAACGTCTTTTTCTTTAGTCACAGTCACAACTTCTTTTAGGAGGGGTAAAAGTTCAAATTTGAAAGGCATCTGGATCCTTTTGGGTTCTTCAAAATCATCATCA
Organism: Hippocampus zosterae; assembly: GCF_025434085.1. Classification (NCBI taxonomy): domain Eukaryota; kingdom Metazoa; phylum Chordata; class Actinopteri; order Syngnathiformes; family Syngnathidae; genus Hippocampus; species Hippocampus zosterae. Next base: position 12,387,549 of record NC_067461.1, on the reverse strand, counting down.
CATCTAGGAGACAGCTCCACTTCCACGCATTCTCCGTCTGAGTCCTCGTCCTTCTCGCGCTCTGTTTCTGTCTCAATCAAATCCAGAATGGAGGAATCCAAACGTCTCAGCCCACGATCGTCATTCAGATCAGACGGCTCATCGTCCAAGAGATCAGTCTGACGGGCACCTTCTCGCAAAGGACTGAGTAGGTGTGGATGCTGGTGGCCATCTAATCCCTCTCGGAGGACTTTAAATTGCCGAAAAAGATCAGAGGCATTGTCAGAAAAGGTCGAATAGTGCTCCACATTCAGACTGTCACCTAAAAGCATGTCGCTCACTGATTGGTTGGTTTTTCTTTGACGCAGTTGAGCTTGTTTCAGCAGAACCAGGAGGCCGTTCCTGTAGATGGGGTCCTCGCTGCGGTCCAAGTGTGTCCTGACTGAGTGTGTCACCAGCCGCATGCGACATATTAGGTTGGCCGCGTGTTCACGAAAGAGCTCGTAGCTTTGCTGTCTGTATGCGGCGTCACAACCACTGCGATCATTCGCCATCTCTTTAATGGCTAGACTCGTAAACTCCTTGATATCCGTCACGTAGCTGAGAGCCTCCACGAGCTGGTTAATCACTTCTTCCCATATGGGAAACATTTCATGAAGTTTCTGAAGCGTTTGCATGGAGTTGTCAGCTAGTTCAAGAGACAAAGAAGCAATTTGAGCTTGGAGTCTGGTGAGACACACTCGGGAGTGCTCCATGTTTTCTAGGCTCTTTGCGTCATTGGCAGCGGCAGAGAAAAAGCTGGCAACTTGGATCAGTCTATCCAAGTAGGATATGAACTCTTCCACCGGTGACTGAAGAAAGCTCAGCTCGGTCTCAATGGAGGAATCTGCAACCAGAATTTGTCTCACCATTTGAGAAAATTCTTCAAATGCAGATGCCGCAGCCAGAAACGTGTCGAACAGTTGATGTAGAATGGCGGCCATCATTGCTCCATCGAAATCTTTTAGAAGCTCCTTCAACGAGGCGCACGTGTTCGCAAGATGCTCCTCAAGATTGTTGCGGGACTTTATGATCAGTTTTATGTCAGACCACAAGTGGAGAATGTGTCGACTGTGGAGCACTAAACTTTGCTGAAACTGTCTTCGAGAACAGTTGGCCACGGTCATACCGTGGAAGACAAGATCTCGCATCAGGGTGTCCAAATCCCCACACGGCAGGACCGATGAGTTGGAACAATCTTCCAGTAGCTGTGACAAACGTTTCATCTTCTCTGTATAAAACCCACAAGCTCCCAGTGGTCCTGTCTGATATTCACTTGTCAGGGTGCGAACAATGTCATCGATCGTGCTCCTCACCTTGTCGAGTATGTAGCTCTTGGCAGCTTGGGCCTCCTTGCTCATCGGGTGCTTTATGGTGGTGCAGGTCGCAGTGTGCATCATGGGCATGCACCTCCTTAGGGTCTCCAGGGAGTCTCCAAGATTTTGGGTCTGTCGGGGGTCCGTTAAGGAGTCCGCACGCTCCGCTGTCAGGCGGCTGAGCAGAAGCAAGGCATCGGAAAACTCCTGAAGGACTTTAACCAGGGACTGAATGTCTGAGCAGGAGGCGAGCTCGGAGAGATGCTTGGACACTTGAGCGGCAGCTGCAAGAACTTCTCTCACAACAGAGTCGTCATGCACGAGCAGAACCTGAAGGAGGAAAAACAAGAAAATCCCTTGGATAACATACTATGCTAATAAGTGTTAATATTACAGCTCTTAGTATGACGTACTGCAGTTCTACCCCACTGCAAATTATTGTTATTGTGTTTGTAAAGTTATATCCTTATCTTCTGTCCAACGAATCCATCTAGAACTGTCACTATAACATATTTATTTCATTGATTATCCCATCTCAATGAATCAAATAATCGGGTTAAGTTATATTTTGCATTAAAGTGCATCACAAAACCATTTTTTAAAATGCAGACTCCCGCTAATTTTAATTCAGCAATTTTTTAAAATTTGGTATTGCTTTGTGGTAAAAACAATAATAAAGCAAAGCCACAATAAAAGGTCTGATACTGTACTCGCCAACCTTTCTGAAACTGTTTCAATTCAAAGTTTGGTCATTGTTTTCCAAAGTAAAAGCAAATGTTTGCACATGTCTTATGTTGATTAAACACAAAAGTCCCTAAGTACTACAGACATCAAGACTCAATTACTATTGAGAGGCTGAAATCAGAGAATTTAGACAGTTTGAAGTTGGAAAAAAATTGCCTTAAACGATTACTCAATTCATTGATAAAATAGCAGTCAATTAATTGGTTAATCGATTAGTTGTCAGTTAATCGATTTATTTTGACACCTCTAATAATTCACGCCTTACTTTGACTACACAGAGGAAAACAGTTTGTGCAGCAGCAATGAGTTCCTCTTTGTGCGCTGTCAAACTGGGCTGGATGCTGAGCTTCTGGGCAGCCAGCAGCACATGTTGGCCTGACAGCGTGATGGGCTCCAGCAGGGAGGCCATCTCCTTACGCAGCACATCATCATCAGTATCACTGACTTGTCTGGGAATGGACAAACTGGTGTTAATTTGGTGGTGATTTGACTCAACCGTATATTACACCAGCGGTTCCTAATGTGCTGTTGTTGTGGTACATGCTGCTTCCTTTCATGCAGGCAGCGTAGGTTTGCGTCCCAGCCACTGCGCTAACACCCACCATGTGTTGTGCCAAGCAAGGGAGTCCGGCATTGAAATCATCCAATTTCACAAAACACATACCCAGAGGCCACTGCAGCCATGTTGTCAGTAGCTTTAGCTACAGTCCGAGCTGCCTCCTCTAACTGACTGAAGTGTTCGTGATCCTCCAAGTTGTCACACAACAGCACAAGATGACACAGGTGACATGCAAACGGAGCGACCACCTGGTCTGCTGCGGCTGTCCTTAAGAGGCCATGGACCAGTGATGAATACATACTTATAGTCTACAGAGATTCTGGCTAGTCCAACGAATACTTCTATGCGGTTTGTTAATAATTCAGTGCAGCCTCCAGCATGTGCTCGATTTCCAAGCAACGGGTGTCACATGACCAAACAGACACATCAATTTCTCACCCCCCCCATCTTGAGTAAAAGGCAGACGTTTTGATACAGCTGTTTTTTTCTCAGATGTACCAAAAATGATAGATTATTGTAATATACAATTATAAATTCGTTTGCAATGCTGAAAAAGCTTCATATTTTATTATTTGTTTTTTTGTTTTGAGTCAATACCAAAATGTACATTGTAAAACATTTATATGTTGACAGTGCCCCAAAATTTCCATAATTTTGTAGTTTGATAACCTAGCTAATTTTTGCTCAATTTATCTACTTATTTTATTTTAACACTACGCCTTTAGAAATTCTATGTTTAATGGACTTCATAATGTAGTTATATTGTGTAGTATAATAATAATAATAATAATATATTATTATTATTATAGTATTATATTTTTCATCGACTGAATTGGTGCACTGTTTTGATCACTAAGAAAAAATAAATAAAACAAAGACTGTTAATTAAAAAAATAAGTACCTCTTAAATGAGGCTCTCCAAAACGTGTTTTGAGAAAGTTTAAATATTTCAAACGTTCCATGAGTTCTGTTTCCTAGCGTGATCATGTGCTCGTTTGGTGCTCGACAACCAATAGAGGGCGCCAGACACCGTCGATCAACTTCATGAAAACAACATTCGTTTTTTTTTCCACTGCAAAATTATTCATGATTTGATAAATATACAATTTAAACACAATTTTAAAAACATCCAACACTCTATAATGGAAATGATAATCCGTGACAGTAGTATACCGAGAGCAACCGCCCCCCCCCAAAAAAAAGTGTGATTAAGGGTGATAAGAAACCACCAAAAACTATTTTAATCACAGTTCAAATTCACCCCCAACAAAACGAAACGTCAAGTGTCCCTTGGTTCGGCATTCAGGTTTGAATCGGTAATGAAGCGGATTGAAGACATGACGGTGTACCAAGTATATGCTGTCAAGACAGTGGAATTGGTAACAAAAGCGTGGCCAGTCCAATTAACACAACACAACAGGAAGTTCAAAAAAAATCTCAGTGTGCCTCTCAACACTGCAGCCCTGAAGAAAGTCTGAATTACAGGTGCATTTAAACCTAAATCTAAATTTCCACTGGAGGTCTTGTCAATGTCAATTGGTCGAATGTTTAAAATACTTACAGCTGTTACATGTTGGGGGTCATTTTATATACATTCCCTTTCACTGTATTCTGTATTAAGTCAAAATGGCATGGCTGAGCGCAGTTAAACACTTTATTGGAAGCAGTTCGGTAATGTTTCGTGATCCTAAGAGAATAATTGCCCAAGTCTTTTTCTTTTTTTAAACTTTGAGTCACAATATCCCAAAGAAATAATGTACTTGCTAAAATACTTCTTTACATCTGTGTAGATTCTCAGTCACCCAGGCCCCAAAGCTGCGAGGCAATTGGATGACAGCAAATATATTATTATTCGCCTATCGGTTTGCTTCTGTTCTTGTCAAAAAAAGCCCTAAAAGGCTAATTCGAGTGTAATTATTTAATGTAGCCCATCACCACCTATTTTTAGGGCATGACTCATACTAAAGACCCAGGAGGGGGTCCAATCCCATATATACATCAGGCTGCGGTGGGCCATGAAGCTCAGGTTTCTTACCCCAGACTCCATACGATACTATAGCTACAGTATTAGTATACTTTAACATCATAGTCAAACTCAATACTCGCAGCTGTCGTCGAATCGGGATCAGCGTGCACATAAATCATAACATCATCTTATCTCATTGTATCAAGTTAAACATTTCATTGAGAATTTAGAACATGATCCATTAGGATACTCTGGGCCCAACATTAGGTACGTCAGCGCAATCAAATCGAACTAAAAAAAAAAAAAAAACGCTGCCTACACAGAATGAATTGTTTGTTATTGTGTAAAAAAGTGGTGTAGTTTTACTATTTGTAATTAGTTTTGTTATACAGTGCTTAACTTCTTTTTATGCTTGTATGGCCGTTAAGATGATTAAAAAGTGCTTGTTAAATCATGTCTGTACAGTTTAATAAAGGTTTTTATCAAGATATTAAATTAAAGAATGGGACAAATTAATTTTCTTTATTTTTGTTTTGAATCTAGTACAACTAGTATAACGGTACGGACTAAGTTCCACTTCGGCGGTTCCACTGCAGCAGATGAAATGAGAACATAAAGTTGTACCTAATGTTGTGGCCAGTGAGTTGCTATTTACCGCTATTTATTTGGGGGTTGGTCATCTTCATACGGAGCACTTATTTTAGGAATCACTAACACATTACACAAGCAAAAATCCTTCATACGAAACATCACCGAAAGTGAGCTACAGTACTTGCTTATCAATGCTGATGCCACTCGAGATGAACGTGAAAATGTGTCTTGGCTCAAGAAATGTTGGCAAACACCGGTGTAGAAGAGGAAAAAGCATGACCCATAAAGTGTTACTATTTCTAACAGCCTCAGCCAGCCCATTCACTGCACTTGCGGGCCAACTCTGCAGACAGCAGCAGAGGCTACAGTGTTTTAAACCGTGTGTGTGCGTGTGTTTTTTGTGTCTCGACGACAACAATAGCTTTTAACGATGGTCAATGTGAAGACACAATCGCCCACTCTCAATATAAGGAATATGTCTAATCTGTTCTGGGCAGGATATACTCCGTAGCTGAGGCATTCAGGCATATCAGACATCAGTGCTTTTAGGAAAACATACTACAGACACAATGGCCCAAACTCCTCTCCATGACCACTTTTTGCACAATATGGCTTAAAGTGTACAAAAATAAAGTTGCTATGTAACACAGCCCTGAGGTTTTTGTTGTCCACCAGTATCCACATTCGGACTTTTAACCGGCGGCTCCACACCGCCAGCTGCAAATTGTCGTAGTTCGTCATCCTCTGGCAGGCCACGCTGTCACCTCGAAAGTCCCCCCTCCCCAAAACATATCAAGTCTCCAGAAAATATGGAGAATATTCTTCTTCTTCCACATATGGAAGGCTTGATGGGCCCGGTGGCTGGGCTGAAAAGGAGCCCCATGCCATTGAATTCATCACGACCCGATCCCGAAATCTCTTTGGCGGCACAGGGACCCCCGCCACCTTTGCCAGCATGTGTCTCAGTGGTTCTTTTCCATCCAATCCCAGCTATCATCGCTGTCCTTCCTGTTCCTCTCGGCCTCGATGATCTCGCGATACCGCCGACGGAAGAAACCCATCTGTCAAAAACACAAAATGTTCACCTCGGACTGCTGCAGTGAGATTACATTTACAGTGAACATTAACAAAATATACGAGCAAAACATTTGACAGGCATTACCATTGCAGTAGGCCGTGTGCAATAAGTGTAATTACGTAGAAAGGAAGACCTTTTGATGGTTTGTAATAAGTGGATCTAAAAGCAGTCCAGGAGAGAGTTTGGTGTTTTTACTGAGACGCCACCGACTGTTCACCTGCTTCACGAAGTTGAGACCTCACTCACCTGGATTTCCAACTCCAGTGACAAAACACACATACAAAGCCTTTGACACTTAAAAAAATGAGTAGTTTTACCTTCCATAGCAGCACAGCTAGGAGCAAAAAGATGAGGATCCCCACTAGCAGACTGATGGCGATGATCCAACCCACAACATAGCCTCTGGGCTCTTGACTGTGCAGCGCCTCGAAGATCAGCTAGAACAACCGTGGATACACTTATGGTCAATTTTTTTTTTAACTTAAAATGCCAGCTATTCAAAAAAAAAAAAGAAAAAAAAAGAGTGAAGCTATTGAGTGCCGGTCAATTTAGAGCATTCTGACTGATTAATCAAGGCTCACAGAATATTGTTTTATGAGTACGCAAACACAGAAACGACCAATCAAGATTTTTTTAAACAGGTATATTTTATGTACGACAGTTATTTGTCGGCTTTTATTTTTGAATTGCTTATTATTTGCCGAATTTATATCTTTAATATTAAAGCCACAAATAATATGGCAGGTGGGCTGACATATCGCTTCGACCCGGTTCAGGAATTGTCCATTGCAGAATTGGAAAGCAAAAGGAAAATAATATTTCTATTCATTTTAGATTTCCGAAGAGTTTATGGCTCCCAAACACCTCAGCATTGTATTTCATGACACAAAAATAGCTACAATGATAAAATAAAATTTGATAATAAAAATTTTACTTTTAGAAATCTGTGCCTCAAATGGCATAAACAGGAAGCTTTCTTAACCGGCTGGATTGATAGTTAGTCAAATCGGTGTTCGTAGATACTGTACTTTGTTATGTTTTCTTACTGTACACTAGGTAGCAGTGTTGCTAGAAAAATACTAGAGATGGAAAAATGTTGTGCTATTAAAGAAAATACAGTGTTTGGCTACACTCTGGCCTTGTTATTTTGCCTCCCGACACCACATACGATGAAAGGGTCGGACAAAAACCTACTTCCGTCCTTGTTTAGTCTGTCCTTTAAAAACAAACAAACAAACCAAAAAAAACTTTTTTTCCTCCGTCCAGAAAATTGAGCGGGCCGTTGCATCGCTTGGACGGAATGCCCATCTTTGGTACACAATGTTGTGTGTGTGCGTGTGTGTGTGTGTGTTTGTATGGTATATATATATATATATATTAGTACGTGATGTATTTTCATTACTTTGGGTCCTGGGGGGGAATAATATTCGTAAGCCAGGTTTTGAGCTGGTAAATGGTATACTATTGCATTAAACACATTTTCTGTTGAATTAAAGTTTTTTTGGTAACCATTTCTTAAAACGTAACTTCCTATTATTAAAGTTTCAATTAAAAGGTAACACATAAGAGTAGTGTACAGTCATCCTATTAGGTCAGAGTACCTCTAAATCATCCACTCCCTTTTTAAATTTAGAGTCTCTACACGTCATAAGTAATTTTTCTTTACAGCTCATAGGCTTAGGACGCTTCCCAGTACAGTCACATCCCGAATCATCCATCACTGTCAGCAAGTCCAGATTGTTTAGTAAACTCAAACTGCAACACCACAAAAATCTTACATTCGCATATACTTCCCACTTACCAATGCTTTGGTATTTGTTTAATTTTCTCACAATTACTTCTGCTTCCTTCATAAATTAACATTTTTATTTTGGGAATAAAGTAGCTTTATATTTGTGTGCTCAAATCATTTCCAGCATGATCACCCTGATTGCTTTTATATATTTACACTGCATGAGCTGGGCTGAAAAATGTCATTCTTCTGAAATAACTCTAAGCCTGTGTTTACGCTGGCATGCAGGCATCAAATGGAGGATCATAAGATGCATTTATTTATTTATGCAGTCATGATCTTGGACAATTGCAAATTTTGTCCATTTTGCCCCGTCCACGGGAGCGCTGCACAATTACAAACGAGGCACGGCGTCATCATCAGTGCAGCAGCCTGGCTCTGAAGTGCCGCTTGCCCTTTGAAAAGGCAAGTGTGTGTGTGAGGTGGCGCGAGAACACAAAATGAGGATAATCTCTCTGTTGCATAGATTTTCACATTAACACCTTCGCCCAAGTCAGGGTGCGAAAATTCAACAACTGCGGAGCCAGATGACTGTTCTTCTGGTCATTGCTTTTGTTGCAACCTGTAATCTGTTCATTGTGAGAATGTGAGGTTCAATGTAAAGTTCATACATCATGGATTTATGTTGATATGCTTACATTAAATGAGTGATGAGAAACTCAGCTTGCTGGTCAGCTGCAAGTAATGCAACCTGGGACCACAAATCAGACTTTGGAGTGTGTGTTTATCACTTGATGGTAGTGGATGGAAAAGTGTGTGTGTGTGTGGGGGGGGGGGGGGGGGAGCATGTCTGGAACTCAGGGTAGGAAAGCCTGCTGTTTGGTCACTAATGTAATCATTTGTGAGATGCTTCATAGAGTATCCTGGGGTGCTCAATTTAATTATCAGGACAGATCTTCTGAGCCATTCAATCAGTCAGCAACGAACAGCGGGGGAAGCGCTGGCCTTTGTATACAGTTGAGGGCCCATAGCAGCACATAGCTAAGGGCCCCAACTGTTCCACAAAGGGCTCAACAGATTTGTACTATTTTGTCAGGAGAAATTAAACATCTTATAAAGGGCCTTCAATGAAACAAGGTCTCTTCATCCCTCCATTTTTTAAAGCATTTATCATCATTAGGGTGCCAGCTGGGTACACCCTGAACTGGTCGCTGCAACAAAAGTGACAATTCACTCCAAAAATTCCGCATAACATGAACTAATGTTTATTTTTAGTGAGGTTTTAAGATATGCATCTCCCGAGAGTTCCGAAGCCACAAACCTCACTGTGAACACTTCATACTGAAGTTTACACAAACCCATTTTCACATAGGCCTCTTCTGCAGGCTTCGCAAAACAAACCTCAAGAAATGAAAGTTTTAAAAAATGTAGATATACTGTACAATATTTCTGTACTCACAGCGATGTCTTCTGGCAGGCCTTTGGGCACCTCCACCGTCCTGTCATTTACTTGCACATGGCCTCGTGTCACAAACTGAATCACAGAGGAAGTATCCTGCAGAAAATACGGGATTGCATTTCAGTCACAACAACTTTGCAAGCGACCGGCTGGTCAAACATCTCTTACCGTCTTCAGAATTTCAGTATTGAGTAAAAGCTTTATGTCTATATTCAAAGCTTCTTCTTTCAGCTGCGGCCCCAGACTGCAGGAAATGGTCATACACGCTCTTCCCGGTCGTTCACAATCCTGATACAGATAGTTGAGGAAACACATTGAACAGCCAGCAAGATGAGTGTCAGGCAAACATGAGCCTGGTGGCCTGGTGTATACTTACCAAGACTTTGCGGCCTGATTTGGTGAAAAAGGCAAATATAGTGTGAAAGATGCTCTCTCGGTCCTGGGGAATTGTGCAAGGTGTCGGGTTCCGATGTGGGGTGCAGTTTCCTCGGCTGCCTGCCACCTGAAAAAAAAAAAGACATTAGCAGGATTTTTTTTAAATTATTGACCATCAAAACATCTAATTATTACATCAAACAATATAGTTGCAAAAATTGTCTGATAAAGGTTTCTGTGACCAATAATGATGCAACCCCACTAACATGAGTTTCCGTGTGGGGAAGGTTAGGAAGTTTCCCCAAATAAGAAATTGCACCCCTCCAAATCATCAGGTTTCTTATATGGAGTGATTTCGAGGTAGCTGGTTTGAAGTTCAGCCCCCCCAGGGAACACTTCACCTTTTCCCCTCTCTTCTCTCTGACCTGAAGGTCTTTCGGTGAATTTCTCCCATTGTCATTGCTCATCCATTTGAAAGTCAACCACTTATCAAGAAAATGCAAGGTGACTTAATAATAAATGTGTCAGACTCTCAAAACTTTACACAATACAAAATCCTTTCCACAATCAATGTGTATGTCACACGCTTACATAAAAAAAATCCAGCATATATTGTATAATTGAGGCATTTTTCAAATTTCCTGTGTGCTCTTTTGCCACCCAGCATGAAAGACTGCACACTTTACTACAGCACTTTCTCCTGCCATGTGATGATTCATCGGCCCTAAACCTGCTGGATTCTTATCCTGGGAAAACCGTATTTACACGTCAAATAAGCAAGATTTGCATGGAAAACTCGAAACATATGGGCCAGGAGCCAAGAAAGTGAATGGCGTAATCAAAATAAATGAACGACTGTGTAAAAAGTCAGAATATATGTGCCTATATAGTGACTATTTCAAGGCATTTTGATAAGTGGTGGAAGGGTTGGATGGTATGGTGCGCAATAGCCTGCCCCACAGGTGTCACATTCCCATTCCGTGCAAGCCGTCTGATCCCTTCAAAGTGATTCCATATGGGCTCAAGGAGGGTGGGATATAGTCAACTCTATCCTCCCATTCATAGTAAATACAATTAACAGCTTGAGCTCCCCCATGAGCTACCTCAATGAAAGGGCCAATGTAAGGGTTAAGAAAATATCCAAACCGACAGGGAATACTGCGTTCCTTTATCTAAATGCAAAATGTTGTGAAAACCGAATGACCGGCTAGCTTCAGTAGCAACGTCGACAGTTTGACTTTTCGCCTCACACGGAGCTGCAACACCACAAGAAGTCCGACGGACAATGAATGAGCTGGATAAATGAGCACAAGATGTGGCTGCCTGCAGGTGTATAAACAAACTATCAATGCTTTGGGCTGGAAATTCAATTACTGTCGCCATCCACCTGCGTCTCCAAAATGTGGAACATATCTGCTCCATTGCCAGCTAGCCGATTGGGTATCCTGATGACCACGGTGGAGCCCGGCAGCCGGCTGGGCCCGTTATTTATCACCTGGAACACATCGAGACAAAAAAAAAATGAAGACACACAAGAAGCGAGATACATTCAGACGATTGTGAGTGTAGACGGTGCCGGCGTTACCTGGAAAGTGACATTGAGAGGCTGGAAGCTGCACTCCATGTCTTCAAGCTGGACGAAGCGCGAGGTGTCAATGGAGTTTCCATACACAAAGGAGTTCGGTGTCACTACACTGCAGAACACAGGGGAAGTCATGTTTACATTTTTTTTTCCGTGTGTGTGTGTGTGTGATTTATAGCGGCATTAGCGCCCTATGAGCATCCTTGTATACTGTAGTAGTTGAGATAAGAGCCAGATGTGCTCCGATGCCTCCCTTCATGTTACAGACAGCAGAGACAGCAGTCTTATCAAATGCCAAAGTTCTGGTGGATTGAGGCTGTTTTACATCGTTCTCCCTTTCGCCTGGCGATAAAACATTCCGAGATAAGGCCTCTCATGTGGATGTGCTCCTCCAGTGTGACAACAGTACTCCCTTATTTCCTGAGAACCCGCAAGCAGTCACTCAAGCCACATGGCCATTCCGCACATGTTTAAGGTATCATGTGATTTTTTTTTTGTTTAGTTTTTTTGAATGGATCTTACCCTGTAATTGTTGTGTCAGTCTCATGAATCAGCGGGATTGACAGATCCAGAATATTGTCAGAGAGTTTGTGCTCCGGATTGGCACTAAAACAAACAAAGAAGCTATTCAGGTAAATAATTCTAACCACATTCTAAGATGCACACAAGCTAAAACATTCTGGTAAAGACACACGGTATCTATCTATCCATCCATTTTCCACTGCTTATCCGGGGTCGGGTCGCGGGGGCAGCAGCTTTAGGAGGGAAGCCCAGACTTCCCTCTCCCCAGCCACTTCTTCGAGCTCTTCCTGACAGATCCCGAGGCGTTCCCATGCCAGCTGGGTGACATAGTCTCTCCAGCATGTCCTGGGTCGTCCTCGGCCGGTCGTCTCCTGCGATTGGTCACGAGCTATGGGTCGTGACCGAAAGAACGAGATCCGGATACAAGTGGCCGAAATGAGTTTTCTCCGCAGGGTGTCCGGGCTCTCCCTTAGAGATAAGGTGAGAAGCTCGGTCATCCGGGAGGGGCTCAGAGTAGAACCGCTTCTCCTCCACATCGAGAGGAGCTAAATGAGGTGGCTCGGGCATCTAATTAGGATGCCTCCTGGACGCCTCCCTGGTGAGGTGTTCCAGGCATGTCCCACTGGCAGGAGACCCCAAGGACGACACACGGTACAACATTCATAAATCATAGTGTTACTATTAGTTTGACCCTCATGCGTAGCTAAGGAAGATAAATTATTAGTAATGATTTTCAGTGTGATGCAGCATAAGAATAAAAAGATATTGTACATGTTTTATACAAAAATTAAAACCTGTTAAAAGTGATCATTGTTTTTTTTTTGATACAGCAATTATTGTCTGTAGACATACCGAATGAAAAGTCAGTTCAGTACATACCTCTTTGCTTGCACCAAGAACTGCAAAGTGTCATTTTCCCCAGAGAGCTGAGTGGTGTCAAAGAGGACTGCAAAATGATACTAAAAAAAATGCAGTTGGTGGACCTTGTTGAATTGTTTTGACATATTTTGAAAATTCTGACCGTCAATTTCGTCACAACTTGCTTACCTTTGTCTGTGCTCTCATGAAGGGAAATCCCACGCTGCATCGGAGGAAGTCCAAGTCGACAAGTTCACAGGAAATGCCCTTCTCTTCCTGCAAAAAGAGAGATAGACGGAGTAGTCGGGGAGCCAGACGGACTGGCTCGTGACATGGGAATTGTAAAAAGGAAGCCATGCTCACGATAAGTCTCTAATCATGACAGAGCAATCCTTTCTGATAAAAGCTGAGGTTTGTCACTGGCAGCGTGTGCACACTAAAGACAATAGTGTTGGGACACCTGCTCATTGCACTTCGAGGAAGTGAAAATGAAAGAAACTGGTTTGCATTTCTACGTGACGAATCAATTGAGACATTGAAAAGGCAGAAACGTGTTTTGGCTAGTACAGTATATTATATCTATCTATCTATATATATATATATATCTATCAGTATATAGACAGTATATACCGTAGATATATATACACAGACACACACAAATTTGGGCGGCTGGGTAAATTGGCCAAGCTCCAGGTTGTGTGTTTGGAAGCTTGTCTAAACAAAATGGAGCTCCACCGGCTGCACTATGTAAACATTCAGGCCCTGACCCTGCGAGCAGTAAGGATTCTTTTAGCCAGAGGTTCACTGGGAGGCTTTTGGCCGAGCCTGTGGTGTCGGAGCATGGACGAGGGCAGAGAGACACAACTGTAAAACCTAGGCCGGCCCTCGCGGAACATTCTGCAGAGGGTCAGTCTGCCAAGTTTTCAGAAGCCTGTTGATCACACTTCCAAAAGTGATGAGGAAATGAGCTGCAAGGGTAGACACAGGTGACAAATTTTTATGATCCTTACTTTGATTCTGCTGATTCAGCAAGGCGTGGCAGGGGACCTCATCGTCATTAACTCAACCTAAACAAGCACCGCTTCTCTCTTTTGGAGGTGTGGGGGACTGAGCACAACTGGCAATGATGGAATTTCCTCTGTTTCCTGTATTCCTCTGTGCAAACACCGCCCATCCCGTGGGGCTGCACATGCAGTGCACGAGGGAAGACTGCCTGTTTACTCATCACCCACCTGGCAGTCCTTGAGCAAGAGCAGAGCGCAGACATGGCGTGTGGTGCCGCCATGGGGAGAACAACGACAAGACTCTGTTTGTGCAGCACTTCTTCACTTTCTGTCGCTCGCTTACTTTGTCGGGTCTCACATGAAGCCATACGCACGCGCACACACACACAGGGATTCTCACAAATATCAGTGGGACTGCTTAGTGTTCTTTAGTGTCATGCCAAACTTCTAATGGAGGAAGCACACCAGGATGACAATTCACAGATGGTTCTGTTTTTTTAGGCATCACTTCAACCTTAGTATGTATATACATTTGGATTGACATTTCCTAACTAGTGTCATGGTCCTTGCAGCATGGAATCAAGTTGTTTGCCTTTACAAAAAAAAAGAAAGATCTTAAGTCCATCTCAGTTTCAGCAGCTGCAAAACTCAACAGTAGTCTCACCATAATGATGGCGCCCGAGTAGGCAGCCTTCGGCAAGTGCTCTTCAAGAGCCTTGCTTTTTTGTTCTTTTTTGCTGTTTTTGTCTTTTGTTTTGTCACATGTTTGTTGTTTCATCGTGTGGACCTGATATGGAGTGTTTTCAGCGCTTTTTGGCCACGACATTCGTCAAAGGAGCAGTATCTGTGCTTGGTGGTTGCGCCTTCTCGGCAGCACGCCTGTACCAGCACAGATTTTGATTGGGAGGAATGTCGGCGCCATTGACTGTCGGTGCTGCACAGACCCGGGGCGCTTGTGTTTTTTGCGCCTGTAACGGGCAGAAATTTTCACAACCCCGTTTTGTTCAGTGGTTATGTCGGCGCAGTTGGACAGTCGGCGTTGGTGCGGGTGGATGGATGGCTGCTGAAGTTGAGGATGAGGAGAGAGGAGCGTTGGCGCAGAGCGCCGATGCGTATTTGGAACCGTGAGTCGCCGCTTGGAATTGAAATGGATTTCCATGGGACAGGAGAAGTGAACCAATCTCTTTTTTCGTCAGTGGATGCTACAGCTTCTTGTTGACTTTGAAACTTAGCTTGTAGCCGACGTGTGCACATTTTGAGCATGACGTCTCTGATCCACTGGTTAAAGGACACTTTGATTCTCTCCTCTTTCATCTCAAACTGCTTCAAACAACAAAGCATGTGACGGAAAAGTGGTTAGGACTGCACAACTGTCTGCGTTTTATGTTTTGTGTTGTGTTTATTATTTTACTTTATGTGAACTGTTTTGTTAAGCGCTTTGTTACAGCTGCCGCTGTTGTGAAAGCGCTATATAAATCAGCATGTATTGTATTGTACTGTATAATCTTTACGCACAATATCAATATGGTTTCTACGCGATCAGAGAGCAGCTGATTCTGGACTCAGGATACTTAGCAATTGTCATTCTCCTAGATTTAAGGACAGCTTTTGACATCAACTCACATCGTATCTTACTCGACAGATTAAATTGATTTTTAGACGCATCCCATGACTTTTTAAAATCCTATCTTTCTAACTGCATTGAGTGAATCCAGCTCAAAACTCTCAAATTCCACTAATTTCCAGTCACTTCAGGTGTTCCACAGGTGTCTGTTCTTGGCCCACTACTGTTTAGCACTTACCTTGTCCCCCTTGGCAATATATTCTGCAAGTATAACGTCATTGTTCTACATCTACAATCTATATCTCCACTGGCTCTCTGTTCCACAAATTTGTAGATAAAATTCATGTCGCAAGTTCAGACAATTTCCCAATGAACTCAACATTTTGGTTTTTGGTAAGTGGGAGATACTTGGAGGAAACAGAGGCTAACCTGGGGAGAATAAGGCTGGAGTGCACAATCACAAATCCTAACCCACAACTTTAGAATTGTGGTACGACTGTACAAAACCATCCCACACATGTTGCTCTTAATTGATAAAATAATTCATACATTCATTATATAGATTTGTTCCTTCCTAAGCAATTCAGAGGTGTCTGAGAGTGTAAAATAGTTTGAGCTACCGTCAGGTAGTAGCACCATTACTAGTTAAAGTAAACTCCACTTCTCAGTAGCTTGGTCACACTGCTGCTGTTTTCAAGTTCAAATAGCTTTTCAGTGATCACATCACGCTGTAGCGTCCATAGACGCTACATTTCCCCTGGCAGTTCTAAACATGTATGCATCTTTTCCATTTGACATGATGTCAAAAAAGGAAGCACTGAAGATGGTGCAGCCCCACAGAAGTCTCAGCCAGCCTTGTCAAAGCACTTGACTTCCAAAGCTTTTTGATAGCTTATATTGAAAAACAACAGCCAGCTAAGACCCCTCACTCTTAAATCTGAGGGGCAGACAAGTTCATGCTGAGTTTTCTAGAGAAATTGCCCTGGGGAAGACTGAAAGTTTGCCTCTGAGCTTTGCATCAATCAAGAGCATATCTCTTTAGTCTTCTCCGGTAGTAATTAGAAAGGTCTCTGAGAGCATTAAATCTGGTCAATGGATTGTTTGTCACCTCTTCCTATAGTTGGCTTCCTGCTTCCTCTGTGCAGCAGGTCACCCGAACTATCAGGTTCCTGCAGCAAATCTTGGCAACCTGATAAATGACGTCAGCAGGGGGGACATTAAATTTACCGGGGCACTCCAAATCTGCGTTTCTCATACAACTTGCCTATACCTCGCGTTCCACTGAAATGGAATTTCACCTCGTCATTTCATATCATTGGATGTGAGAATGTGAGCTTTCATCAATCACTTGGCTCTGGTGTGAGCCTGATGACAGGATGTGGTCCTGTGCGCAATCTAAAAAGCAAACTGATGGGGCGCTTCTGAGCTGGACTAGACTTGCTTGCTTCCTCTTCCAAGTGACGTGCGTTTGAGGCAAAGGTTGCCACTGTGGAATCCATTTGCTTTGCAGAAAATCTCTCCTCCAGGTATTGCAGGGGATGGCAGAGGGTTGGATTTTATTGTCAAGGATGACATCATGATTAAATTTCCATGAAGAGTAATAGCTCTAATCAAAATTCATTTATACAGTGACATAGGATATTGCAATGACGTGTGAAGCACCGTGGGAATATGAAGGATGTGCCCACATGTGGAATCTTCTGCATTTGGTATATAAAGCCATCTGCCATTGGTCTGTCTTTATTCTCCTACTGTTTCGCCTACTTTTATTGCATACATTTTAACCTAAGACATAAATGAAAGAAGGGCAAACAACTGCCAACCAAGCTTGAAACTCACCTTTTGCCAGAAGTTGATATAGAAAACCTCTCGGGAGAAGTTGAGATAGACGTTGGTGTCGTAGGCGTCATCTCCGGCATTTGAGATGGTCAAGTTCAACGAGACGTTCCTTACTCCTCCCAGGGCCAAATGGGGCCTGCTGTGTGCCCTGATTAAAACATAAAGTAAACTACAAGTATATTACATAGACATATGTCAAAGAGGGAGGATGAAAGTCAGAAAACATCTGTCCTCGCATCGGAATCAAATTTCCATAGCTCCATAACTAACATAAATGACAAACAAAGACATTTGAAGAGAAGTTAGCAAGACCTCTCAGATTAAATCTTCTACAAGAGGCTGCTAATGATGTGGGACTGTTTCACGAAATTATAGTGGAAATTATTTTAAAATAATAAAAAACATCTAGCAAAAAAACGTTTGTGAGTTAGTTCATAGAGTAATACTCCATAAAAAGAGAGGGAACTCCATGTGCATGGAAAAACATATGGACATCCTCCAAGCATGCGTCATGGACCCACACCCACAAGGCTGATGGCTTCTCTTTGCAAAAAGGTCCAAATCAGACTGAATCTGAACAATGATGTAGTAGATTTGTTTTTACCCAGACAGCAACAGCTTTCCATGGAGACGCAGGTCTGCAGCACAGTCGTCTGACAGGCAGTTCTTCTCAAACCAAGTCTGAGGAGGAACACACAAAAGTTCACAATGACTTGCTACTCCGTCTAGGGGGCAGTGTTGTGTTGACATATGTCATCGACAGGACGGCCAGCTTACTTGCAGCATATCTTCGACTTTGTCATCAATCTTTCTATGGTCAGGCTAATCCACACTGAGAAACTTTACGACCAGCAGATCAGAAGTTGTTACGTTTAATGTTACCGTATTGCTTGATTCAGATAATGCAATTTGCGGGTGTTGAGAGACATCATCCTTCCTTTTTTGCATGACGTGTAGCCCGTCTTGGAAACATGTGGGCTAGGTTAGAGGTGGCGACAGTGAAAATAAATGAACCTGTCTCTTGGATTCCACTCAAGAAAACCTAACACGGACAATAACAAACTCGTAACCACCACAGAAGAAGCGACTTTGGGCTTTTCCCTGTCGGGTTGCCACAGCAAGTCAGTCACGTGATTTGGTTAGCACAGCTTTTGACATCACATGCCCTTTCCTGACATAACCCACCCATTTTTATATGGGCTCAGGACTGGAAGTGGTGCGCTGACTAGGACTTCAACCCACCAACATTTGCGTGAAAGTTAGCAGCAGTTAGTAGTATCCTCAAGTTGCCATACTACAGGTGCAAGCTGGTAACCACCACATTGGATCTTCATTTTTTCAAATGCTGTGGTGAGCGGATTCATGCTGCCTGGATATGTTGAAAAATGGAGGTCTGAGATGGCATCATGTTATTGAGGGGCTAAAGCAACAGCACCTCTGCTGGTTGCAATCAAGTGGCGCACTCCGCTTTGCTCATTTATGATGAGCTGCCTGCTGACATGTCATCAAATTGGATGCTCAATTACTTTAGATTTGATGTCGGAACTGTTTGTAATTTGGATGAAACCATAATGATTTGCTTTGGCCACAAGAATAAATAAATAAAATATTTGCATCACTGTAAATCAACTTGGAGGAACCACAACAAGACTTGGCCCAGAATGCCCATGTTCAGCAGTGTCTTATACCTCGTTCCTCACTGCGATCTTGTTTCCTTTCCTCCACCGAAGCACAGGGGTGAGAGCAGGCAAGTCTCCATCCTGATGTCCACCTACCACATGCTTCCCAAGGCTGTATGCCACCTCAAACGTGATGGCTGTGAACACGTCCTTCACATCTTTCTGTTAAAAAACGGCAATAACAAACAAAAATGGCAGTTATTGTGACTTGTGCTCCATAAGACACAAGTTAGACAAGTTTGCCTATTCATGGTCAAGCAGAGTCAGGAATAATTGTCTGTTTATTGTTAAATTGACCCCTCAACAGTTTGGAATCTTAACAATATAAACTGTGTGTAAAAAAGTATAAAATTGCAACACATTTGTAATCCAACAGCCATGGAGATGTTAATAAAATTTAAGTGGCGGGCGGACTGATGGCACTCAAATAAAATGCAATCCGATTTTCAATCCACATCAATGCTTGCAGTGAATTCTTCCAAAGCAAGATCATCTCAGTTGCTTTTTATTTTCTGATTTACGCAACCCATCAAAGCACTTAATTTACTGAAACTAAAGCAAGCGGAGCCACTGATGATGACGATGTTCAGAGTCATCATTCTGAAGACATGCAACTTTTTTTTTAAATCTAATTGTGCCTGTGAGGACTATTCTTGTGTATCCAGTGGCTTAATCAGAGACCACGGGAGGACAGTTTGATTTGGCATCGGCTTTGGAAACATGTTGAGAGAAAAAAAAAATAGAGCTACATTTGATCAACTCTCAAATCTTCGTTATTAATGACGGAATAATACGGAAAAAAAAAAAACTTTTCATCTCCTTTGCCCGTGGATCAGGTCACGCTGTCTCAAAGTCAACAGTATAACCACGCAGAGGCTTGAACAGTAATCTAACAACAGTGAGCCAAAATCCACAATGAAAACACCCTTTGTTTCCGGGCATCACACACTCCATTCTGCCCACTTTCACAATATTTTCCATTGACCACCCACCCATCCTCTTTACTAAGACAGGCACACAGCCAGTCTGGGCTTTGAACACACTGAGCATCACAAGTGGAGAACCCACCCAGCTCATCACCAGTGAGAGAGTAATAGCAGGAAGCAGCTCTCATTAGAGGAGGACAAGAACAGACAGAAACAGAAGATTTGGGCCTGTTTTGGGAAGCGGTGTAGCATGCAGATAAAACGCTGGCCTTGGAAATGATATCACTTTATTTGGTTGGTGACTACACTGAGTTTAGGGCTTTGTATAATGAATAATCTTAGATTCGTGTGATACTTTACATGCAGTGAAAACTTTATTTAAATGCCTCTGACCCCATACAATTTGGTGTTCAACTCATATTTTCAGGAAAGGTCCAGCCATCAACAGATGTCAGCACATGTGTTTTTGTGCGTGCTTTAGGATACCACCACTGAAGAGTACAAATGATGACAACAAAACCATACATTTAAAAACAGCAACATCTCTGCTCCTTAAATTGCGGTACGGCTAAAAGGACAATAAGTTGACACCATTAAGAAACGTGAAGAGACTCACCTCCCGGATATAAGCAGTAACCATAATTTGTGTCCGCAACAAGTTAAAGGTGAATAGAAATGTAGAGTTTAATATACATTTACATTTACACAGGTAAAAAACAAAAACGTAGCATGTCTGTCTGGAATCTTGTGGATTTCAATTATGGATATGAACCTTTTTTAGGGGGTTTAGTCGTTTCATTCCCCCTCCCAGTGTCTACTTAGTTGGACACATCAGGACCAAAAGCAGATTCATTTTGTGTCACTTACCCAGTGCACACTCTCACAGTACTACTGATCAATAACCATAAAGCAGTTGGCCAGAGACAGAGGTCACACTCCAATCCATCAGTGGACTGAGATTCATGCTGCACTGGACAGAGACTGTGTTGTTTGCGCTTTGCCGCTGTTCGGCTGGAGGGTAGTAACATGACCAGCGTTGGAGTGAGCACATGAGAAACGGCGGCAGATTTGCCGGCCAAAGTCTCCACCCAAGTAGCCATTAAACCAGCATGCTTCTAATGGCGCCTGTCCACTGGCCCCTTTGTGAACTGAACCCCCACGGGAGTTCATTGCTCGGGCCTGGAGCCCCTAACGTCCCACTGCTTATCTCACATTTTCGCAAGCCACGTGAGAACTTAGGGTTCAGGGGGCAATGGGGCATAATGACTTGAAATGTTGTGTAACTGCACAATTCCATGCTGAAGGAGTGACTTTATTAAATCGGCATAATCACTCGACTGCACTGTGAATGGATTCCCATAAATAGAACAACCCATATTTCGCAGACGGGGACATTTTGACATAAGAAACACGTTTGCCGACTAAACTCCCAGGACTTGCAGCAGGCTCGCATCATACGTGATGGAGGCTGTCCACTAATACGCTGCACGGCTTCCGTTTTTCACTTATCGCTTGATCAAAAGCTCCCAATTGGCACCACACCCCTGGCACAAACACCCCCGCTCCAGCGCCGAAATCACACACAGGAATTCCTAAGCACCAACTGAAAAGGCGACTCACATAGTGTTAACTGCGGGCTGAATTTATGGAAGTATCGTCCACAACTGTTTGACAATAAACAGTTGACAACAGAACGCTTGTGAGAGGTCATTGTTACTTCAAAGGACTCCTTAAGGGTCGAATGACAGCGTTGCTGGGAATGCGTTGGAAATGAAAAAAGGGAACAAAACCAGTCACTTTTAAGACCCTTCTGAGTCTGATATGACTTGTCATTTATAGGTATTATGCTGATCATGATGCCTCAAGGGGAAATTCTATTTGCATGATGTTTGTTGTACCCGACCCAGAGGACTAGATCATGCACATGGAGGCATGCAAGGAGCGAAGGAACCACTGAAGGTGCTGAGGTAGATGGAAGCCGTGATGCCTTGCTGAAGAGCACCTCAAAAGTAGTCAAGAAGCAGACGAGCAGTCCTCCAAAAACAAGACACCATTTTGGGGGGGAGGGAGGGGGGCTCAAACCACAACCCTGCGGACAGATGAACTACTTCTGACCATTGGCTTCAATAGTGACACGATGGTATGTGACATCTCAAACATCTTAGCACAGGAAGTGTAGCGTGTCAGAATATTTAGGGGGTGTTTTGTTGCCGGATCATCTGACAACTCCTGTGACATGGTACTTGACCTCAGTCAACAGGATGACCGTTTAAACCCTGGCGAAAACAGCAGCATGCAAACATGCCAGAGAAGAAGCGAGACACTTCTATCACTTAAGGAAGAATTCCTTGTTGAGCATAGGCAGCATTAATTAATTCGGTCATAAGTCTTTTTATAAAGATTTTATCTTGACATCATGACACCAGTGTCATTGTTAGACAGCCTGAGTCACTACTGTAAAACAATAAACATGTTTGTGCACTTTTTTCCTTTCTAGGTGCTGTCTCTGGGCCCCAGTTTGGTAGATCGGTGCCCGTGTTGCGCCTCTTTGGCCGTTCAGACTTGATATTAGACTTGCTGAAAGCAGGTCTAACTGGAGGTGGTGATCGAGGCAAAGGCTGACAAATTTGGCGTTCCATGGATGTGCATGGTGGAAGTGATCAGACCACTAGCATGGGACAATCCTTATGAGTAATTGTTAAAATCTATTCCTTGTACGGGTTATAATCATTAGCATCTATAAAATATTTGAATAGCACCCACCCCAATTACTCGTGCAAGAGGTGTGGGGGATATTGTCACGCACAGATGCACAATTGGGAGTGCCCATGGTACATGCACGGCCAACGACATCATCCACAAGGGGAGAGCTTGCAGTTTAACAGCCAACGTCAAGCATGGACCCCAGCGAGTCTATTTCCGTTTCCACATTTGAAGCACTTGGACTTACTGCGCTCAGAACGCTGTGATTTTTATGCAAATGCTGGATGCTGTGAGGATTGGCTGGGAAAAGACAATTTCCATCCAACAACAGAGCCCAGAGGTGTAAACGACAGAATTACAGCATCATCACTGTAATCCCTTATCACCTTCCCACCAATGACTTATTCATGCTTCCAGTCACACTGTAACCCAGCAGGAAGTATTTTCTTTCCAACTATCCTTTGGAACTGTAAATTCTCAAATATGACAGTTATTCATGTTACGAGAGTTGTTTTTCTTTTTGTTCAGTAATCTTTCTTTGCATTTTGTATGAATGTAGTGAAATCACAGGAGGCTTGCCATTCGCTGTGCTATGAAAGAAAACAGCTGTTGCACAAACCTTTATTCACAACACCACCTCACAGTGGAACAAAGGTAGAGCCTACGCTCTGTGTTTATGTTCATACTCAGAGCCACTGTATTTGGTATGTGCTCATGTTTTATGTCCATACGTAAACATAATGTATGTTTGCACTCAAAAGAATTCAATCAATGAGGCTTATTAGATCATTGCAAAACACCACCTTGGTATTCCCCTAGAAGCTCTGATACATGTTAATCTGATCAACATAATGGTAACAAACCAAGCACCCCCGTCCCTACCCCCCTCTCTCTCATAACCGAGCACCCCTTTGGTTTAGGAGCATAGCTCCGCTGCAGTGGTTCTATGGGAGGAGTGACGTCAGGCTGCATAAGGCTCTGATCTTTAAACGTCTCATGCTCATCTGAAATGCACAAGAGTTACTCTCTCAGCCAAACCCTCAAAAGCATATGGCTGGATTCTACTCATGGGACACACACACGCACACACACACACACACACGCACACACACGCACACACACACACACGCACACACACACACACACACACACACACACACACACACACACACACACACACACACACACACACACACACACACACACACACACACACACACACACACGCGCTACTCCTTATTAGGACAATAGACGTTTGGATGACTTGCAGCTTGAGGCCCTTTCATTGGAGGGCTAAACGCCAGGGAATCTAAGCCCAAATGGAAAAACCTTTTGAGTGAAGTGATGAATGAATCCAGCCTGTCCAAACGTTAGCGTGACATGTGTGTATGATGAGACGTGCATTACTGGCAAGAATGCTTCCAGCATATACTGGGCTATGGCAAAATGTCCAGAAATGTGAAGAAAAGTGTTGTGCTCCACAAGAACCACAATCTTGTTTGAGGATGTGAGAAGTCTGGCCTAAAGTAGTAATGGGAAGCACTGTCTCCAGAGAGCGATTCTCAATTTATAAAGCTCTCTAGGTGTGTATGTAACTGACAAAGTTGTTTTCATGAGCATTCGGTAGGAAATAGTCAAGCGTTAAAGCATATTCACACTTCACCGTTTTATAGTGACACAAGGCAATGATACACTACTAAAAGTTGTGAGTACTGCTTGAAAACAGCATAAACATGTCAGCTATCCTCCATCCATCTCCATCATTTCATAATGTTCAGGGTCACAGCACGAGCTGGAGCCCAACGCGGTTGACTACGTGCTAGACTGGTCACCAGTCAATCACAGGGCAATTCTGAGGAGAAGTGATATCCTGCCAACATGTAAAACGCTCCACTTAAATGACCTAATCGCAGATGCACAGAAAAGACACGTATGTCAGTTACCTTACTAGAAAATGCTTAATCACAGTGCAGCACGTTACTTGCTCATTTCACATACACTTCATTAGCCTCTCAAATTTAGTCATTGGTGGCTAAGTGAAGCCAAGTCATAATTCTTGTTTATCGGTTTTATTTTTGACACCACATAGGCCTACTACAGTTGGTATGAATTGGCACACGTGTCAAAGCAAATAGCAACCGCCTGCATTCGACAGTTGGCCTGTTCTGTCAGACTCAAGGACAGAGCGACTGGGTGGATACATGTTTAATTCAAACTGTTTATGATCTTATTCCGCTTATTGTTTGCCACTTAATGACGTATGGCCGGATTCTGCGCATACATAAGTTTGAGTTTATGACCACATCAGTTTCCTACTTCCTTTGTGTGAAAATGTTGTGTCTGGATGGTGTACTACCCTTTTAAAAGCGCTTTATAAAGTGCCAAAGTTTATTTTAAAAAAAAACACTATGCAGATGACTTTTCACATGAGGGTTACAGTTTGGTTTAGCCTAACCCTTGCAAAGTTCAAGAGAAGGAAAATCATGTCTGCAAAATTACACAAATTCGTTCATAATTCCAACCCTGATTACAAAAAAGCTCACAAGCCAGCAAAACATGCATTTGGACTTTGGACTCTCGAGAGGCATTGGAAAGTACAGCTCACACCAGATGTATGCTCTGACAAACTTCAACAAACATCCAACACGCAATCAAACCTTCGGCCTGTCTGATGTTAGCGGCCGAGGGAGGCAGAGATGTTTGTCCAGCTTCGGGCATTAACCTGATAACCTCCACAACCTGCTGTCCGTCACAGCAGAGTGAACCTGACACAATCCAAACAAACCGAGCATTGAAGAGATTATTGCACATTGTCCACTTTGCAAAAGTCAATTTATGAGCTTCTTTAACGTATTATTAAATCAGTTTATCAAGGCAAATTATGTTTGCGAGAACCAGTTTTATTAACTTAGGTCATTTCTGAATCGCAATACAGTAGGCAATACAACTCCAATGGTAGGATTTGGTTGCATTTGTTTGTTTGCAAGGTCATGTTAAAATGACCATGAACACGTTATCATCGAAACTCATTTCTTTGAATAAAATGGTCATGTCTTCTCTTTAATTGTTTAACATTTGCATATGACCACCTCCTGTAGTGCTGGAGTGGACCAATATGATTGTTCCTGTTCATAAACGGGTCCAAGGTCATCACTGTGACAAATGTCGGCGGCATGTACTTTCACAATGCTTTTGTTTACTTGGAATTATTTGTGCAGTTCGAGTATGTCGATCTAAATCATTATCTCACCCATATAAGGATTCCTTTCCACAAAACAAAAATTATTATTGTGAAATAGAGCGTTGCGCGACACCGTAAAGCTGTGTTGAAATACATCTCATGAGCAAACGCATACTTCCTCTTGGAAAGCATTTGCACCGTCATACTAGAATCTTGTTTCACAATTGAAATATCAGGCACGCGCAATATTAGTTGACAAAAGTATTTGCCAATGTGCAATTTCAAGTCAGTGTTTCATTTTTTTTACAACACAACTGAAACCCAGCTTTTTGCATGTGATGACTTGGCCAAGATGAGCCAACAGAGGCCTGCCGGGTGCAGTTCCACTCGGGTGATATACAGAGCCAACATTTACATTTTTGCAAATCTATCTTCATGTCCATCTATTTCAAACACCACTCAGGTCAATGCAAATGAAGTTAAACCTTTATCGCCTCATTCAGAAGGCATCCAACGTTTGACCCTTGGATAGTGAAAACCACAGCTGGGTTTCATAAGAGGAGAGGAGAGGAGAGGAGAGATAGGTGCCTGAAGTTCCTGCTTGAAACAGGCAGATGGAATAGGCTTACTGCTCAAACATACCAAAATAATCTGTGTTGTTATTTTTACTGCGTTCCATTAACAGCTACTTGATTCAATTCCAGTGACCACAGTTGTGTTCTGTACCATCTGAATATGAAAGCCTGCCAATCGCCTATAAATACACATATGTGTTTTCTCACAGCTTTCTCATTCAATCCTCTCACATTGTTTTATTTTCAATCAGGACTTTGCTTCTGGTCTATTTTCAGGAACAAGGGATTTAATTCTGGAAATGACCCCGAAGCAGCACGGTAGCAGAACCAAGAGGCGGGCTGGTCAAAAAAAAAAAAAAGAAAAAGAAAAAAGTTTGTGCTTACAGAGTCTACATTCCATGAATTCTTAACCCAACTTACCCGTCATCATTGTAATCGTCATTATCATCATCATCATCATCAGTCTACTACCTTTAACCCGTCACTTATCCCGGCTGAGTACTGCCAAGTCACGTGCAAGAAACTAAACAAAAACCTCATCGGGGTGGAAAGCAGAGTCCAGACGACATCCTTTTAAGGAAGCAGTTTGGGTTCTTAACAACGGGTAATCAAATAGAGTCGGGTCACCACTACAGCAAGTATCTCAGAGAGCTCATAAAAAAAGGAAACAAAATAATTGTCTTCAAATAAACCTTTTCATTTGCATGCAAGCAGGCAGTTTCATTGTCAAATAATTCACTGAGCGAGCCATAATTCTGTTGTTGTTTAGAAAAAGAGCCCTTTAAAGACTTCCTCACTTTGAAAAATTAGCTTCCTCCAACATGGTGATTAACTTTCATCCATAAACAGGAAGTTTATTATCTCCACACTCATGCAATCGGTTCAAGCTACCCGGATGCGGATTCAAGCTATGCTTGCACAAAACCATTAAAATGATTCTGGTGCTCGAAGAATCTTATTTTTTTGAAAGCTGCCTTCGAGCGCTAATCTAACAGTGAACAGCTCTCAAATTCAAGAGAAAGCAGCAGGGAGGGATGGCTTAAAAAGTGCAGTGTTTGTGTTTGAGACTCTTCCATCCCGGTGATGGAAGAAGGCTCCAGATGCTTCCTGCAGCCGATTTCGTCACTCCGCGCAAACGCCTTTGGCCGCTTCTGCTTTACTGTTGTCATTGGAGACATTATTTATGGGCCCAACCCAGATAAAGCTGCAACACACAAAGCCAATTATACTAAAGTCATTCTTCAAGAGCTCGCTTGGCTGGATATAAACAGATGTCTCGTGTATGCCATTTTATGTTCACTTTGCTGCAGACGTTGGCTATTGACGCAGGAAGCGCAGGATGATGTTGACATCTAAAATAACAACCATTAACAAAGAGAAGTGGGAAATGACAACACGGTCACGGCCATGTCTCAGGGAAGGGCCGCCAAGTGATGAAGTCACGGCAGCCTTTTGTCTTCCCTCTCCATAGGATAACTCGCTTGTGTTTCCTCTGCAGTGCAAGTTGGGGAAAACATGGCGAGAGAATCTCCTTCATTGTGGTCAGACTTGGCCACCCATAACGTTTCCTTGCGGTGGCATCGTGTGGTAAGCAGGCAGCCAAAATCCTGCGGAACCATTTTGCTCTGTAAGCGGAGCTGCCAAAGTCAACGAATCATCCAATTCGGCGCAAGTTTTGGTGAGTGAGATATGACGATGGATTTACGATGGCAAGAACAGACTCGGTATAAATGATCCACGGCAGAAACAACACCCTACTAATGACTCGATTGCACATTTATGAGAACGACTTCAAATGTTTTACTGTACTGTGCACTCCCAAAACAAGGCTGAAGAAGAACTGTCTCACGTTCCCTCTGGCACGACCATGTAGGGAAATCCTGACGAAAATATTAGTCTCTGCTAAATTTAACTGGAATAATTCATCTTTACTACCTTGTGATAGAAACAGCCAGAATTCCGGGACAAAGCACCAAGTATTAGCCACTGACGTTTTCCACTCTAGATATTGTTACAGCTCATTTTAATTATATTCTTTAGACACGATGCTTGACGCGCAGTCGTGTGTGACAGACGACAGCTGGGTATGATTACCTTCCCGCTATGTACCTTTACTGTATCAGCTCTCTTGGTAAATGAAACCAAGAAGGCGGCATCAAGAGAAGTGCACGTTTCGGCCGAGTCTGTATTTTGACGGTAGAACGGCAAACAAAGCAGGCAGTGTGACAGCAGGCCCGGCCGGCTTTGGGCTTCCACGCGCCGTGCGTTGCCGTCTCTGGGACTATATCCACATGGGGGACTCTTTGGGAGGTTGTTACAGGAACTCCTGGTTTGCTTTTCTCTCACCAGGGTTTCCTGTTTGTCTCTCAAGAGAAAACTGCCAGGTGCCAATGACATGGAACATTTGAACACTCACCTGAAGGAGTGGATAAAGGATTTAAGGATAGACTTGACTGACCACCAAAAATGATGTAGCTGGTAAATGTATAGGTCACTGTTTCGATTTTTACTTTGCACTTGACAATTTTGCCTTCTGAATAGTGCTTTTATTAAATAAATAAATAAAAAAACACCGACATTGGAAGTAGTCCCCTAAGGTCAAACAGTTCAGAATACGGTTGTCAGAAGGCAATTTGCTTTTAGTGCAACTTTATTTTGTAACAGATATTCCCAAAACCAGCCTCAAAAGGAATTTTAAGAGAATATAAAGACAGGCAAATATACAAAAATTCAGTGAACTAAGGGCCTACAACTCTAACGTCTCCACGCGTATTTTAGCTTACGCCTTACTATTAACGCTAGTTAATTAATTTTGCTTTACACTTATGTGACTATTAATAATATAATAAAATATCTGCACTGTGACATTATTTCTATTTCGAATTGTGTTGAACCTGGTGGATTGTTTATTTTTGAAGGCCTGTCTTTTCTCGTGGTGTAGCAGTGTTAATCACAAGAGAATAAGCAGTGAGAGAATAAGCAGCGCATGGCTACGTCTAATATTTATGGAGTTTATCATACGTCTGTTCCCAAGCGCCGTTAGTCATCAACAATGGGGAAAATGGAATGATGCTTGTGTCCCAATGTGTCACCATAGATGCCGGCATGATGGAGAAGTAAAGCAGACCCGTCACCCTACAGAGTAAACTCATTGATCAGCACCGCTGTTGCAATATAATCTACTTGTGGATTGTGGTACTGTAGAAGAAAGTCAGCATGTTCTTGCTTACGAAAAAAGTAGACCCACCACCCCCACTCCCAGATTACTACAAACAGTTACTACGCGGTATCACATAATATGATGCTGCCTTTTGGTTTGGAGGACGTAATTGAACAAAAATGTTTTTCAAAGTTATTTAAACAATGTTAAGAAACTTCAGAAGCATCATGAGTCTTGCGGTCATCGTACATTCAAAACCAATTACCATTTAGCTCTGTTTAGCCCAAACTAGATTGTGCATGTAGTTCTTGAGCTGCTACAAGTTTCTACATATTTGTTAAGTCACTTACAAAAGAGATTACTGGCTAAATGTACAGAGAGTGGGGCTGATCGAAAAACCTTTCAGTGCTTTGTCCCGAAAACAGCTGCTGACAAGCTGACTGTGAATCAAAACAATGAGAAGTGGTGAGATCTCCTCCCCGTCACCAGAGACGCAACACAAGTTCTGTGAACTTTCTGTGTTGGTGCCAGGCAAATTTTAGTGGGGCAGTGGAATATAGGCCACAGCAAAGTGCACGTGTTTGGGGTGCAGCAAGCAGGGCACTTACAAGCTAAATTAAACGGACAACTGCTACAGGCAGGGCTTTGGCGGCCTATTTTAGCTCCTCCATGGAGACAGAAATGCATCGACTGATGGACCCGCTGGAATCAAAACACACGTATGGCGATGGACACTTTACGGTAGATGTAAACAAGCCATAAGCATGACAGAGTTCACCAGAAATGCGGAGCACCTAATAAGGGATTAGGTGAAAGAGTTTGTTTACTTGGACGAGCTATGAATCAAATCAATGCAAGCCATGTCGACTATGCATAGACATAGTGAATCATAACTATGCTTTAGTGAGAGAGACTGTTTATCCCAAAGTAATGTTAACACTGCACCTGTCGCTCCACTGAACATTCTGCAACTGAAGAGCGCATTGAGTGGTCATCGATTCCAAACCAGCTGCATTTGACAACTACACAAACCATCCGACCGGCAGAAAAATACCATTGATATGAGACAAGAAGAAGAAGAATACAAATCATCCCTCACATCTTCCTGACTCAACCCTCGCACATTGTTTATTCTATATTACAAACCATAAGTGGTCTAGTCTAACTTTCCATGGGGGTTCCTCCTAAATGTTCACAAGAACATGCTGGGCTTAAGTATGTTGTCACTTAAAAAATCACGCATATATATATATATATATATATATATATATATAGAGACATCTATATATACACAAAACATGGAAACCTCGCCACAGTCGAAAAGGATGTCAATTCAAAACATTTAAGATGCACATATGACACTGAAGAATTTGGCTTACCTGTCAACATGAGTCATTTCCATGCCCCCCATGCCCCACTGGTCATTTCAATTTTAATTCCTCATAACTGTGCAACATCACATTTTCCAATGGGGGCAAAAGCAAGCGGGAGGGTTATTTAGCCGAAAATAACCAAATTTGGACCATCTGGACGGCTGGTATGCCGCACGTCCATGCCAACGAAAACATTTTGAAAATGGTCAACATGACAGACTTGCATAATTTCAGGCGGTAATATTGAATATGTGATGAGGTACGAGCCTTTGCGTATGCCATATCTGATGTTATATTATGTTTTCTCGAAGTGTGATTTACTGAGCCACTCGTCTCAGACTTTTCATTTGAACTCAGATGGTTGAAATTGAGCACGTCTGTTCCAGTTCTTCATTATGCCAAAAAAAATTCCACTTTAACAGTGTATTTTCGTGCATCTTTTAAAACGCCTTCGGCCACCAAATAGGGAAGACAGACGATCAAGAAACGCTCAAGTGTCACGGCTCAAGAAATAAGCTTTTACGTCCCGCCGACATAAAAGCAACACAAGTCTTACACCCTGCTGAGGTGCTCTCCCCTGTTCTGTGTGTCTACTGAATACAACGACTCCCTGGTAAGGCTTAATTACGACCCACCCAAAAGGATGGAACGGGGAAACCAGATGCTTTCTATTAGCATACCTCTTCTGGGGAATGGGCGAACTTGCTGGTTGATGTGGGGGAAACATGTGAGAAAGACAAATGACGCCACTGGTTAGCAAGACTCCTTTAAAGGGCAACTGCATCACCTCTGGTAATGCTGACTCTTTAAAGTTTAGGACAAACACATGCTGGAAAAAAAGAGTCACAGCAGGTCATGATGTGTGTACCCCTTCATATTTCACTAAATCATTCAGCCTGTGCTACTGCTGTGATTTTCAGCACAGCCAAAACACATGGGATTGGACACCAAGCCAAATGACATAGTTCCTGCAGCATGACCATGTTAAAATTCGACACGTCACAATAATTCATTTTACATGACCATTTCCTCTAACACCCATCAATGACATGACAAACCAGAGTTTTCAGACATGCTCTCATTTTCACACCATCCAAAATTTTCATTTTCCACCATTTGGTGTCCTTGCCAGTCGGAGAAGATTTGCACTGTCAAATGTCAGTTGGGAGAGACACGACTCTGCACAGAATATGCAAGGGCAACTATTTCACTTTTAGTTGAGGACAATCAAATAGTAACCATAACAGTACAACACCTCCTCGTGACCATCGCTACTGACTTAACCCTATAATGCCATTTGTATCATATTTGATAAATGCATTTTCATTATGTAACTCATTCATTATCTTAAATTAAATCATCTGTATCAAATTTGATACCGCAGGATTAAAATATGATTTTCCCCAAATTATCATTTTCAGATGTAATCTACATAAAGCTTATAAATGTGATACGACAAATATCTAAAACAAAATGACATGGCAAAAATATTTTCGTGGATTTTTTATAAGGGTAAATGAACATCTCAGTTCCCACAAATCAGATTTTTCTGGCTAGTCCTTGATGGGTCAGGCATTACAGGGTTAAAGGGAATTTGCACAGTTGGTGATAATCCTGTCAAATACCCACAGCCCAATAGATGTTTCGGGAGTTGATAGGACATAATTACAAAAAAAAAACACACAAAAAAACAAAACACTAGTATGGATTGGACAGTAAATCGTAATTTTAGCAATCCGATATCCAATTTTACAAGCTATTTAAGAATACGAAAAAGAGGTGGTCGATGACAGATTTGAAAAGGCACATAAATGTAGATAAAATAACCCATTGCTCCATTTGTGCTGTGTGATGCTCGTATCGTGTCCGAGGATCACCAAGGAGAAGCATGCACCCCCTCCCACCTCCCACCCTGTCTCCTCCCCAGTAGGTAGCTGAACCTCCCACAGACAAAGTACCAGGCATCCATCTATCTATCTATCTATCTATCTATCTATCTATCTATCTATCTATCTATCTATCTATCTATCTATCTATCTATCTATCTATCTATCTATCTATCTATCTATCTATCTATCTATAAAAACTGGTCATGAAATTTACAAGCACGCACTATGGGCTTCTATGTATAAGGAAAGGAAGCATGGCCGGTGCCCTCAGGACGTGGACCCTCTCTATGGCTGCACAGCATAATCACAGCAGAAAATAATGGAGGGACTGTGATGACAACGGAGACTTTGTGTCTTTTTCTGAGACATGTACACTCAATGCTAGTAATACACAGCCCGATGACAGCATGATTTCATCAAGCGCATGACTGGTACGTTAACCTCAGCAACTGATGGAAGGGAGGTGGAAGCTAATATTCTCATAGCCGCCTACACATTCTGTGATGTTGCTTCCTTGATTGTAAATGTTGCTTATTTGTATTAAACCGCATAAACATTTCAACTGGAAAAGTGTGCACTTTGCCTCTGAAATAAACAGATGAAGATCAAAACAAACTTCAGAGGGAAATAGTTCGAATGTCACACTGCATAAGTGTTTCCGTCGTGGGAAACAAACTCAGGAGACTATTTATGGGAGTTCAACAGCAAAGAAAACAAGCCAACACGGGGTCCAGACCGTCTAAACTTACTTTGACATAGGCAGTGTAGCGCTGGCACTCATCCTTGTTGATGTCCAATTTGAGCCGCTCGCTCTTTTGGCTGATCTGAGAGCCACTCTGAATGAAGTAGACGCGTGAAGGCAGGCTCTTTTGTCTCTTATCCACATCAGCCGTCAGGTTGTACAGCAACTCTAAACCGGGTCGCACACACACACGCACAAAATATTTACGTTTAAGTTTACTTCTGAATGCCATTTGTGCAACTGAATGGCACTCTGTTGAGTGGAGGACAGACAGACCACATTCAAATGAGAATGGCATTTGACACCAGCACTATAAGACTAATGCAATAATTGCATTATTAACTGAGAAATTGAGGACAATTCTCCAAATTGACTGCCAGAGATGAACAAATGAGAGATAACATTCACTCAAAAATGCATCACAATTTAAGGGACTCCTTTTTGGTCCATAGCCCACAGAAGTTTTGTGTAAGTGAGTTAAGAAGTAAGCAGGCTCTGTGTCAAACAGAAGCAGTTGGAACAAACCCTCGTTGGTGGAGGAGTGGTGATTTTATTTTGAGATTGTCCCCTCCGAACGCTGGAGTTAAATCCAAGGTGGCTTATAAAAGAAGCTATTTTGATTCTGGGATGGATAAAGCGGAACTTTGTGTAATGATGGTGCTTAAGGTGAGAAGATGATGAAAACCATTGTCAAAAGGAAACCAATTCTCCAGCTAGTCAAGCAGAGTATGTTTTTATTGCACCCCTGCTGGTTCCGCCCCTGGCTTTCGTGATGGAGAAAATGAACAACTACTGTATTTTGAAGAGGAATCACAAGTCTGAGGTCAGGTGTTACTGGTGATTCTGAGAAAACCATACACGAGCCTCTTGTCATCCAAACTTAGGACCGTGAATGAATCAACCTCAGTCTGTAAGTAATTGCTTCACGCGGTGTTAGACTGGGAGTGGCGACAAACACACCCAGGTAGGATCAAACTCCTCTGTCCAGTTGAGGCAAAGCCATGAGCTCACTCTCGGGGAGGCAACGGAAGGTTTCATTGTGGACGTCACCAAGCACATGGCGCTGCATTTTCCACGCGCTTTGCCAGACGACCGAACAGAGGGGCTTTATTTACAACAAGCTAGTACGCAGTCATTATGCAACACGGTTCTTACTCCCCAGGGAGGTGGGAGCGGGGAGAGGGACCACACCCAAACACTGAAACAGGATAGAACCTCAACGCTCTACGCCACTATAAGCCTCTGGCAAAAGCTAAGCACACATACTCACTTCCTGTCCAGGCAGAATTGCTCAACATGATCCTTCTTTAAAAGGTTACCTCTGTTTCAATGACCAGAAAAAGGTCAGAAAGCAAGAATGTACTTGAGCAATTGCAACAGTCAACGCCAAAAGGGATTTTTGGCTTTCGACATTATTTTCACATTATGTGCTAAATTGAGAGCAGGCAGGGTGCAAAAATGTTGATCTCAAGCTGCAACAACTCTGAAGCGTTTCAAGTAGCTGACATTAGTATTCTTTGTCAACACACTTGTGAGAATATGATGGAGATGGACTGTGTGTGTGTGTGTGTGTGTGTGTGTGTGTGTGTGTGTGTGTGTGAAACCTACTAATGTTCTCTCATCCTCACCTATTTGTCCAGGTAGTTGTCTTCCATGGAAGCGCATGCAAACGGTGATGATGAAGCAGTTTATGTTCTGGCCTTCGTGGCACTGAGGTACAGAAATGTTGATGGACACAGGTAAAAAGATGGTGACGTCCACTGTAATGACAGGCCGGGACCTAGCACCATATTGGACAGAGATTAAGAGCGAGTCAAAGTCGAGAAAAGAAAAAGACATTGCCTCTTTCCCTACATGGTACTGGAGTGTAACGATTCCTCACCTCAGTAGCACAACACTATCCGTCATGAAAGCTCCAATTGTGACATCTGCAACAAGAATATGCCAGTGATCAAGCAACATAATGTGGATGACATCATTTGATACACCTGCAATAGATTACCAAAGAACCATTGAGTCAGTCATTTTGGTTAGGATTGAATCTGTTCTGAGGAATGCTGTCAACAAAATGCCTCTGTCACGAGTCTTAAGTGAGGCTCTTACAAGAGAATGAGGGTCAGAACTTGTGACCTTGAAAATCAAATATTTATGGTTACTTTTCTGGTTATGAGGTTTTCACATCATCTTTATGATGCTATTGGGAAAAATAAAAAATCTGATTTGATCCTACCTGTGTATCCATTACTGTCCATATCCACACTGCCAGATATTGCCTGTCCAAACATCTGGAGACCAGGGTTGAAACCACGCCCAGTTATTTTCTGTAACACAAGATAGTACCCCTTAAAATACATGAACATGAACACTGTGAGACTTCCACTTTGCTTGGTGTTTGCTTTTCCACAGAAACAGATTTAAAAGCACTTGGGGTCATTAGAAAAACATGTCGAGTTTTGGAGTGGCGTGTCCACAAATTTGCCTTTTACATCAACTTTTGACATAATACAGTACATACTTAGATGTGATTTACAGTACACTCTGCTGCTGTTAAAAAAATCTTATCATTAAATGCTTACTGTAGTCTGTGTTTCACTAATATTACATGACACCTTTCACCTTAGACAGCTGGCCAAAATACGCTACTCTACTGAGTAGAAATTCTGTTGTTTTAGTGATTGTTGCACAGCTTGTAGTTATCTAATAAGGAGCTCAAAGGCAAAATTCCAACAGGTGTTTGATCTGTGATTTGAAAAATACATTTTCTGGTTGCGTTAGAATCGACATTTCACTTAATCTCACATGAACACTTTGAGACAGTAATCCATGCCTTTGTCACATCCCGGCTCGATTACTGTAATGCCCTGTACTTTGGAGTCAGCCAGTCCTCCATTAAGCGCCTTCAGCTGGTACAGAATGCCGCTGCTCGCCTCTTGACTGGTACTCGTAAGAGGGAGCATATAACTCCTACTCTGGCATCCCTTCATTGGCTCCCCATTCATTTTAGAGTTATTTTCAAGATCCTCCTCTGTTTTCAAATCTCTAAATAATCTTACGCCACCTTATCTCTCTGAGCTCATCCGCCCCCCTACACACCTGCCCGGCGCCTTAGGTCTGTGGACCAGTCTTTGTTAGAAGTACCAAGAACTAAACTGAGGCTCAGAGGGGATCGAGCCTTTTCTGTTGCTGGTCCCTCTCTCTGGAATGACCTCCCACTGAACATTCGGCAAGCCTCCTCGCTGCCCATCTTTATAGCCCTCCTCAAAACTCACTTGTATTCTTTGGCGTTGGACTCAGCATGATTTTACTGCTTGGTGCTTTCTACCGCCTTTATTACCATTTCGTCTTACTGTTTATTGTGTATGTTAAATCGCTCCATGTACAGCACTTTGTATGCAGCGATGGCTGTTTGAAAGTGCTCTATAAATATTGTTGACTTGACTTGACTTGACTTGACACTCACTAGAATTGAGATTGTATTCATGGTCTGGCCGATTGGCAAGGAAACACACTCAACTCTTTGTTCCAGTTAGCCTGTGCTGCATCCTGATAAAGCCATATCTAATCAACCCAGCGTGTTAATTGTCCAAACAAAATTGGATATACAATATGTGTTCATGAGCAGACCTTCAGTACAAGATCGATGCTTACAAAAACACGCCTTAGTATTAACACTAGGCAAAACTAGTAATGATCCAAGCCCCAAGAGGAAATTATATCACTACTAAAATAAAACAAATGTCAGTTTAATCCACAAATTAAATATTACTGTAATAAAGTATACCACTCTCATCGGTGTGTGAAGATACGGTTGGAACTATTTGGGCAGTACTGCGGTTAAGGCTTTCTGGTCTAAAATGGCTTGCGGGGTTACATAAGGGATTTTCAGCATGGAAATGCACTGTGGCTCATTACGGTCCGGCTCAGTGAAAAATTTAACATTAATTCCATGGACCGCATTCTACTCACAATTCTATATTACCTCAAGAGTGGTTATTTGACACACATGCATGGCGAGCGTATGTTTTCAATTGAAAATCCAACACCCAGTCTACATGATGCATGCATTTCTGCACAGCAATGTCTTACCATGGAATATTTGCTGATGATTCCTGCGGCATCCCCGTGATAGATATAAACAGCTCCACTACAGTCATCCTCTTTGGGAGCTCCTATGGCTACATCTGCAAAGGAATATTTGACAATTGAAATGCAAGGATGGCAGACCCGGTGTTTGTGAAGCATTGAGGCTTTAGTGTTTGTTTTGGCTGCACAGTACACACTTGGGCCACAAGCGACTAGCTATAGATTACTAACAGACAACTAAGTGTTGTTGGTGGCTATAAAAAGTAGCATGACCTTATGAGAGATTAGAAATAAGACTATAAAGCACTGGCAAGAGCATTTGAAGACCATTACTATATCCCGGGGCGGCCCGATAGTCCAGTGGTTAGCACGTCGGCTTCACAGTGCAGAGGTACCGGGTTCGATTCCAGCTCCGGCCTCCCTGTGTGGAGTTTGCATGTTCTCCCCGGGCCTGCGTGGGTTTTCTCCGGGTGCTCCGGTTTCCTCCCACATTCCAAAAACATGCGTGGCAGGCTGATTGAACACTCTAAATTGTCCCTAGGTGTGAGTGTGAGTGCGAATGGTTGTTCATTTCTGTGTGCCCTGCGATTGGCTGGCAACCGATTCAGGTTTTTCCCCCGCCTACTGCCCGAAGACAGCAGGGATACGCTCCAGCACACCCCGCGACCCTAGTGAGGATCAAGCGGCTCGGAAGATGAATGAATGGATGTATACTATATGCCGTTTCCACAGAAAGCAACACATTCAAGCTTTGATGCAGTTGAAGCACACCACACCAGGAGTCAAAAAAGGGGACGGCACGTTTGAGTATCTAACATTCAATAATTAACTAATCATGAATCAATGAGGCATTTATCTTCATAAAAACTCTTATTTTTACATATGTTTGTTGAAATTAAAGGGTAACTCTGCTAGTCAGTCGGTCTGTCTGTCTCTTTTTGACATCAAGAAGGTTATAATGATAATGGGTAAGAACATGATTTATAATTGCTAGCGGCCATTTTCCGCCCACAAACAAAAACTGTGCCTGGATGCACGCCACGAAACTGTTGAAACCAAGAAATGGTGCGACATGAGATGAGCGCATACTAATAAAATGTTAGAATGGCAGTTTGAGCTACTTTAATGGTAAGCGATTGACTGCAACTGAAGCAGACAATTAAAAGAAAATAAATTAAAAATAGCTCATCTACATGTGCCATGACAGTGGACAAAGAAGAAAAGTATTTATTGAAAGTTTGTGAAATACTTCCTTGATTGCACAACATACAAGGTCACTTTATTTTTTACTTCTAACTCAAGAAAAAAAAAGCAAAGTGGTTGCTTGACGTTGATAGAGCTGTGGAAGTGCATAATCTGCATAATTTGTGAATGCAATCATTGTTTACAAGACAACCAACATCTGAGCATGTGTTGTTTTCATTCAGTAAGCATACTTAACTGCACTGTCAGAAAAGTGGTATGCAGCAAATAGCAATTACTTGATGGCCACTCGACCACCTGAGTCGTACTGCCCTACGCCGGCCCTGAGGTCACCGCGTAAGTGGATCGTGATGCTATTACTTCACACTGACCTTGGTAGCCATCGTCATCGATGTCTCCAATCGCGGAAATGTACTCTCCAAAGTGGGCGTTGTAAGCATTGTCTCCGCTCAAAATGGCCTGCTCCTCCATCACTCCCTGAAAAAAAATGTACATACAGGCAGGCGGTGAGGACAACACACACGAAGATCTCATGATGTTAAACGGAAGCTCGTGGTGGAATCATGCAGAGCTTTGTAACAAAATAACTTGTGAGTGGTGGTAGTTTCAGCAGTGTACATGGTGGTATAACCTTGTCAAGCCACAAGATCCCAACTTACATTGCCCTTGCTGAGGTACACAGATACACGGCCTTCATCCCGTAGCTGGCTGTGCATGGGTGCCCCCACCAGCAGGTCTGACAGGCCGTCTTTGTTCAGATCAACTGCACACAATGAGGAGCCAAAGTAAGAGCCCATCTGGAACCAAGCCGAGCCACAGAGCATTGGGTCAGATCACAGACATTTTTTTTCTCCATCGTTTCATCATTGACATGCAGACAGACTGATTGACTGATGGTATGCTCCCTCGTAAAGGTGCATCGATATCAAAGGAAGAGTTCAACATAAAGTTGATTTCAAGGGAATATTTATTTGGGGAAAGCTATGTTTCATTTGATAATGTTCTACAGAACATTAAGACTGTAAAATGAAAAAAAAATTATATATATATATATATATATATATATATATATATATATATATATATATATATATATAAAGTGGGATATGAATAACTTATAATAATAATTTTTGGTACATATTTTAGCAAGCATGATGGAAGTTGCCATGTTTGATTTGCTTTCGCAGGCCACATAAAATGATGTGGAGGGCCAGATCTGGCCCCCGGGCCTTGACTTTGACACCAGTGGTTTAGAGAGTCCTCTTAGGTTCCCTCTCTGCAAAATATTAGCTACATCACTTAAATACAGAGCTAAATATTGCAGTATTACATTGTCTAAACGGCATCACAATTCATGACGTGGTCCCTGGCAGACGGTAGCCTCTGTGTGGTGATTGAAAACAGGACTGTCAGTGTGCATTTAAACCACATTTGAAGCCATACCATTTTCCCTGAGGCTTGAAAACTCTTCACCAAAGACACGCCATCAATTTTGAAAATGTAAACCTGGGGG
The DNA here is from genome assembly GCF_025434085.1 of Hippocampus zosterae. NCBI lineage: Eukaryota > Metazoa > Chordata > Actinopteri > Syngnathiformes > Syngnathidae > Hippocampus > Hippocampus zosterae. The sequence continues at coordinate 12,347,315 of NC_067461.1, read as the reverse complement.
GGGGGGGGGGGGGTGGAGAAAAAAAACATGATCAGTGTTGCGATCGGCACCAGCTGAAAGATGTGGTGACCATACCTTCCCGCTGCTATTGTGCTGAGGCGCCCCTGCCGCTATGTCAATCACATTCGGTGAAGAGAAGTGTCCCGCAGTCACAGCATAGCCTTCACACACACAGGTAGGGTGAGCCGTCTTTGATTTGTTGGACTTTTATATTAGACACTCATTCATGTTAACTGCCTCTCACCAAGGTAGCTGTATCTGTGTGAGTCAATATCATCTTTGTTTGGACTGTAGAAGGTGTCAGACGTCAGGTTGTAAACCTTAATTGTCCCGGTCCAGTAGTAAGACCCAGGGGCCCCCATCACCACCAGCTCCTGAAAATACAACCCCCACCACGCTCATTCAGATCCTTCTCTCTTTGTGGAAATGGATTACCTTTCCTCTGCACCACTCGAGTTGAAAAACACAAGTGCCGCAGGGTGAAATTTTGGTTAACCGAAGGCCACAGCCGGTTGTGCGCTATCTGCTGCGAAACCACCCAGCTGGAGGCCAAGAAGTGTGACGAGGAATGCAGAACCCGTGCAAAATTGACAGCTGTAGGATGACTTCTTTAGTCACGGCTCGACACTGTGACAGTTTGATGCAATTGGAGCCGTGGCCGGGGAATGACAATTAAGACTGACCACACACACATACAGTATTTACTTCCAATGTTTCTCTTACAGTCTCTCTTTAAAAAAAAAAAAATAATTAGACTCCACGCAAACTTTCAACTTGGAAAAAAACCCCCAACATCCTGCTTTATTGTGTCACCTGTGACACCACTTTATGGTAGATCGTTCACACACACACACAGACACGCGCACGCACAGTCCTAGCCATCAGTCACAGACGCCAAACATCTGGCGACCGGTGAGCCCATGGATCTCGGTGTAGACGAGGCCAAGATTTAACAGTTGGACATCTTTTTAAGAAATTCCATACATTCTTGCAGGAGTGGGGGCTTGTTGGTGGGGGAGTGGGGGCACTCAAATGCCTTAACAGCTCAACAGTGATCCTTTGTCGATTGAAGTGTTTGAGATTTAACTTTTCTCCTTTTAAAACCACACTCTATACTCATTTGAAATAAAATCAACAAAATTAGAGGAGAGCATTTGAGAATTTGGTTGATGTGGTTAATATACCTGCCTTTCCAGCAGCTCCTATTTTTTTGTTGTTCTACTTCTTCCTTTCATAACTTTGCTGCTGTGAATCTGGAATTTCTCCATTGCGAGACTAATAAAGGTTTTCTTAATCTTAATACAAGCCCATGTTGTATTTGTCCTCAGAAATAGGACAATTCACTACAACGGCAGAGTGAATAGGGTGCACGAATCAAACATACGAGTAACATTTTGTCATTACTACAGCCACAATTAAACCTTATTATGCTTTTAAATTCAGGTTCAAAATGTAATCATTAAGGTCATTTAAAGCATTTTTGAAATCATGTTTAATTGTTCTTGCACTCTATGTTCAATTATAATTTTAGAAAGCTACTTTGTATTTCTTCACTTTGCACTTAAATGTCTTCAGTGCAACTCACGCTTACACCGAGGGACAATTTAGAGCATTCCATTAACCTGCCATGCATGTTATTGGAATGAGTGAGGAAACCGGAGTACCCAGAGAAAACCCACGCGGGCACGGAGAGAACATGCAAACTCTGGAAAGGCCAGAGCCCGAATCGAACCCTGTACCTCTGCACTGTGAGGCGGACGTCTTAACCACTCATCGCCGTGTATGAAATGCACGAGATAAATGAAGCTGCCTTATGTCATACACTAGTAGCTTCCTGAACCCTACAATTAGAAACAAAACGCCCACTAGTAGTTTTGCCTCACTAAGAACTAGTTACACTTATTCGACAACTGAATGTTAAAAACAACACAAACAATACAATGCGGCTCGCCAAAGCATTACATTTTGTCATAGCGTTCTCGTCTTAACTTTTGAACTCAATTTTACACTTGCGTGACTGTTAAGCATTATAAAGTGACAGAGAAAAGCAGCTTCAATCAGTCACAAGTGCGCATGGTAAGATTACTTCAACCGTCACATTTTATTCTCCGTGGGAGGAACATTCATTTCAAACGAAGACAGGTCTGTGATCGGCTCTGCCTGAATTGACTTTGACTGCAATTTGAGACTTGCTGCTTTTGAGCACCATCGGGAAAGAATTATATTGCAAATGTATAGAAAACCTAATGTCTCCATTGGGCGCATGTTTAACGTATACCTTACTTCTGATGAACTCTACAGTACATTTCACAGAAAGACAGTGTGGGACCTCATCTATTCCGCTCCCTTGGGCTTCACTCAGGCTGCTTAAAGGTGGAGCGGTGGACAAAACACTATTGTCCGACAGCGGATGATGTCATCGGTCAGTAGTGCATCCCCCGTTATATTCAGAAAAAAAAGGAAACGTGTGTTTTCTTAATCGTTTTATCTCGGGGAAGCACCCCATGGGCAAAGAGAGCTCACTGCAGCCAAGGGGAACATAAGTTTGCAGACAACCGGCAACACAAATGTGTCATACTATCTTTACAAGTTGAATTTTCCACATCATTTCACATCCTAAAAGATGTTGCTGACAAACATAAAAAAATATTCTCATGTTCCCACAGAGTAAAAATAGACTCTTGCAGTCTTCAAATAAATCGCCCGGACCAGATCAAGTAAGTGAGGAGTCGAATTAAGTATACGTGATGAAAACATTAAATAATCATCATTTTCTCATTGTATGTGTTAAAGAGATTAAGAAGATGAACAAGCACTGTTACTGACCTCTCTAAAAACTCCCGCTATCCCAGCTTGGCAGGAGCCGTGCTCTTCCCCATACTTCTGCTTATAATCTGGACACAAAAAACAAACCACAAATTATTTCACTGTGTGCTTGATCAAACATTTACTGGAGTTTTCTCTTTCTCTCTCTCTCTCAGCATTCCATATGGAGCTAGTCAAGGAGCTGGTCACATCCAAGAGGAATTTGGGGGAGCAGAGCGTAGGCAGAAAGGAGCCTTGCAACATCCAACCAGACCACTCACTTTGAGGGGGACGCTCTCAGGTTACAAAAAAAAGCTCAACTTGGATCAGCGTAAAATGAGCAGTAAGTTGAATACAACACAAATCGTCAAGTCTACTGCTGCTGACTTGGAGGGAAGTGAGACCCCCAAAAACGTCACTGGAAGCACAAATGTATTTTTTTTTTTGTCGAAATAGAGGGTATGAAATCTCCTTTGAGAATTAACCAAACCGACACGTACTTTCAACCTCACAAGTGTACTTTTGTTGGACTCGCGGAGGGGAGGTCACACTTCACTCTACCCGTTTTCAGAGGCTCAAAAGCGGATGTGGCGGCTGCTTGAACGCACGTATCGTGACTAAAATGGATTTGCACACTCGCGTCGCACAATATAAATAAATACTTTTGGGTCCCTTATATAGGCACTACATAAACGACATAATCTAAATCTAAATACACTAAATACAAGCTATCATTATTATTAATACATAACACAGGGAGCGGAATGGTCCAAACGTGGTACAATTTGGAGCTTAAGCAACAGTTCATAGAAGAAAAAGTCCAACAAAACTTTAAACCGTCATCATTTGAGCATTTGAAGGATTAACTACATGAGTGTATTCAGATTTTCCTTCATTTGCATTTTTTTCATCATTTTTTTTGTGGGTGTTTTTTGTGATGCCATCACAGAAAAGTGGGATGGTGACCATAGAACCTTCAATGAAACTTATAGCTATATAGGAAAAGGTCTATCTTTGAGCATATAAATCAATCGGACCACCTAGAAAATCCGTCCATTTCACCAAGCAAATGCTAATATGGGACTCACATGTAGCCAAAAGCAGGTACCGTACGGATGATCAATTCCCGTCAGACCTTTGAGACACCACCCCGGTGACAATATCGCCATGCAAAAATCTCCCTGTTACCTTTTCTTGGCAGTCTGTCGGGTGTATTGAATGGGTGAGTGGTTTTACTTTATTTTAGTTTCACAACACGGTTGTTAAATCGCCTTTGTACTGGTAATCACAGTTCAGACAATGAAGTGACTTCAAACATTGTCCGTACAGTTAAAGAAGACAATAATGGCAGCGGTTTGATTTGAGGGGAAATGATGCAATAGAAGTGGGTGTTTTAGATTCAAACAACTTGGAATACATCAAGTATAACAACGACCCATGACCCATGTTTGACTTTTGGAGGTTCCACTTCATTTAAGCGGCTATGCTTTATGCACTGAATGAGTCAAATATTAGAGGGTTACAGGCTCAGAAAGGAGGAAAAATAAGTGTGTTTAAAAAAAGCAGAGTGGGGGCTGCTACAATCGCACAACACAGACAAACTCGGAAACTATACCATGTCAAATGGTCCACTGTACCTTCATAACATGGGATGAGGGGCTGTGTCCTGCCCTGGAGATTCGGCGGGATGATCGAGCAGTATCCATGCGGGAGGATATGCTCTGAGTCGTAGTAGACATTTTTCCAGCGGTGGGCACATGCCTGCAGGAAATAAAAACACGACGTTTACTCTTTTAAAACGTGTACAGAAAGCTGGTGACCTGGACAGCAAGACGTTGTCCTTGCTGGGCTGGAGTCAGTGGCTCTCAGAGGATGTGGAACCTTGCATCGCTCAATGCAAGCCCTTATGGCGTTCAACATGCAGTGTGGAAGAATTGTATGTAAGTTAAGGAGCACAAAAGCTTTAAGCAACAAAATCTGAACTTAAAATAATATCAAAATCATTTGCATTTGATCAGTTATTTTATACATATCAAGTCAAGTCAAGTCAAGTCAACAGTATTTATAGGGCACTTTCAAACAGCCATCGCTGCATACAAAGTGCTGTACATGGAGCGATTTAACATACACAATAAACAGTAAGACGAATCCGTAATAAAGGCGGTAGAAAGCACCAAGCAGTAAAATCAAGAACAAATCTAAGTCATGCTGAGTCGAACGCCAAAGAATACAAGTGAGTTTTGAGGAGGGCTTTAAAGATGGGCAGCGAGGAGGCTTGCCGAATATTTAGTGGGAGGTCATTCCAGAGAGAGGGACCAGCAACAGAAAAGGCTCGATCCCCTCTGAGCCTCAGTTTAGTTCTTGGTACTTCTAACAAAGACTGGTGTAATATATACATTACTGGGTGACCAGCCAGGAAATGTTAATGTCAGTGCCAGGTAGAAAAGGCAAACAAGGCCTTCTCTACTGACGTCAATAGTATCAGAAGCACGGACCTGCATTGATAACCTAAATTCTAACATTTGCTCCATCAAACTGTATTGATTTATTCTAATCCCTTCATTTTGTAGAGTTTCTCTCGGCGCCACTGTTTCCGGTACATGTGCTGTTACATGGATGTGGATATTTTTTATCCAGCTAGATTTTACTCTCTCTGTTGGCAAATTAATTTCATTTGCCGACTGGTCAGAGCTGTGTTCAGTCAAAATTCACTGCTTATCAATGGAAAAATGAAAAATGAAGAAAAAAAAAGACTGACAAGATTTTAGGTCTATTTTTTCTGTCCAACTTCCAACAACCATCCATGCATTTTCTGTAGGACTTCTTCATCATTTGGGTTGCAATTGAGCTGGGATCAAGCCCAGGTGACCTTTGGTGAAGGAAGACAACCATTTTCACTCACATTCAGACCCATGGATAATTGGCGTCTTCAATTAATCTCGCTGAATCATGTACATAAATGGCAAGAGAATAACCTGAAAGAGTGCATTGTCAATGGCGCCACAGCTTATCGTCATGTTCCTGTTCAATGAGCGCCTTGGAAGAAACATCTGCCAAGCAGCCGGTTACCCCCTGATGTGTTGCAACATGACTCATTCAGATGACGAGAACAAAAAAAAATGGTTAAAAAAGGCTTTAGAGCAGTTTAGCCACACGTCGGTTCTTTTATCATGTACAGTACATATCGAGACAGCCTCAACTCATTGCAGCAAAAGGTTGCGAAACTTCTCACTCACATTCCTGAAACAGGAGCCAGGGGTAATAGGCTGATGCAAAGTCATTCCAAAAGATTCCGTTCGTGTGTATAAAACATATATTTGTACAGGTTGAACAGGCGCCAAGAAGGACCCGGAAACCCTCAGAGGGAGAGAAAGATTCTGGTAATTTTTCCTCCCTGAGGAGGAAGTCAGCGGGACGGACGGGTGTTCGAGCCAATGAGTATTGAAATTAAATCGGAGTGACTCACAATGAATCTAGAACTTGCTTCGGCCCTGCTTGACTGATTGATGGTACTCTTTCCACCCATTATAAGAGGGGCTATGAGGTTAATAAAGGACCACCAAAGAGGGGATGAAGCCTACAAAAACCTGCTTACCTATCATGTGAACTTAACTGTAGAAGACACAAAATTATTTTCTTTTGACAGTCCTCATTCCATTAATTTGAATGGAAACTTTTTTTGGCATTACAAGACAGGCACATATCCTGCGCAGCACGTGGCAAATCTCCGTGTGGAGGCCGGTTCGACCTGATGCGAGTCATTTTGCAGATGAGTACAATCCAAAGGGAGATCTGCACCGCTGTGGGAGTAGTCACTGCCAACTATAATCGTGGTTATCAAAGTGAATGCTTGGGGTGATTTTAAAAATCCTATACAGTGATTCAAAGGGTTTGATGCCCTCTGTACACATATTTATGAATGAATTTAACTTTGTGCCACTAAATTGTCGCTCTGAGAGGCACATCTGCAAGACACTCTATCTGCCAAAGGTACAGCGGATCTGCGCCGAAATGGAACTCAGGATCCGCTGGGCGCAAATGCACTGTCTACAAAAATAGAGCTCATTCAAGCATCCCAGAAAGTGAGATTTAGACCTAGATGAAAGACTCAGAAAGTAGGTAGTTGGCAATACTTGTCTGAAGCTAAAATCTGAGGAAAACCACAAATTCTGTAAAACCAAGTATGCAGAAGACATAAGCCTGCCTTACAAATCACTAAGGTATAAATCTCACAGTTTTATTATTCAGATCTCTCACAAAGTGGACGCTCAGATGGGAAATACTTTTCTGCTGATGGTCCGAACTTTGGCATGACCTCCTTCTGCGTATTAGACAAGCCCATGTACTGCCAATTAAAAAAAAGTTTGCTCCTTGTCTACACAACATGAGACTCTGCCCTCGTGTTCTTTTTGTTTTATTTGTTTTCAACTTTAATTTGGTGTTTTGCTTTTTCTTTTACTTTTTTTTCTTTAAACGCTGATTAGAAAAGATACACCGAACACTATGTGAAATAATGCTCTCATTCAAAGACTCCCCCATAACCATTACACAAATGCAATTGAACAATCAGAACATCAAAAGTTAACTCTCCAAAACTGTCCTGATGTCCACATATTTATATGTAGTGGGGTTTTTTTTCTGAACTATCTGCTATTTTTTTCTGAACTATCTTCTGTTTCCAAATCAAGCCCCGACTGACCAAAACCCCTCCTTGTCAAAGCATTGCTTTGTCTTTCCACTGCATAAGAAACACAGTCCAACATATATACGCCATATGATTAAAAAGTCTCTTGGAATAACTTGAATTATGAATTGCTGCTACTGTGTATAAATGAAACTAAAGGAAGGAACTAAAAACCACCCAAGGCATGTAATAAGACAACAAATGTCTTAGTGAGAGAGAATACCAAGAGGTAATGTGAAACCACATCCTTGCAGTATTTTTTTTTTTACACTGATGTTGCTGTAATCAGGCCCAGTTCTCAACTCACCAGTACTCTGCCGTCGGCTCTGTTCTGACGCGCCAGGCTTACTCCCATCCACTCGTCGTCTCTGTCCCCTTGGCAAGTCTTCCCACACGACTCTCTGGGCTTGTTTCCTGATGGACAATGAGAGCAGAGACGTCATGATATCAGGACAAAGGGAGGTTTGCGGTAGAAAAAAAAAAGTCATCAGGTCTTGTCAGACTTTTGGGTCTTGTCCTGTCAGCTTGGCAAAGACTATCCTGACACTTTAAAAACAGGGAGTTGTTTGTTTAAATGTGGTCGGTAGGTTGCTGCACAACTGCAAGACAAGAGAATCCATGTATAATGGGATTTTATGCTCCAAAAGTAGTACGATTTGGAGTTCAACCAAGGATTTTATGACAAATAGCCCTGAAAAAATGGTGATAAACAGAATATGAAATGCAACTTCTGATGATCAATGACTGTCGGGCTACAAAATGATCAATATGATTAACCAAATACCAAAAACCAAATACATACTGCATTCTAAGACTAACTTTACCAAACAGATGCTCAGAAAAATCGTGTGAAGATGAGCATTATGGCTCATGACCACATGACACGATTAACTTGGGAACAAATGATACATTTTTCCCCCCAGCATGACTTTCATGCATTTTCCTCTCTTCATCTTTTTAAACTATAGAAATAACAGCTTGTGTCAGTTACTCAAGGTGTTGTGAGCGTGGTCCCCCCCCCCCCCGCCTCCCCCTTATGTAACAAATTAATTCGATTCATAGATTTCCAATGAGTAAAACTGTTTTGAAGTTAGAACAACTTGAAAGTAAACCAGCATCCCAGAATGCTCTGTGTTTGACTTTGGAGGTTCAATTGTATTGTGACAGGATGAATACTGGATGTTTTTTCAAGTATGATGTGTTGCAACTTATATGTTGCAAAGTTCTCCTGTCTTACCTCAAATATAAATTCCGTTATACAGTATTTAAAATAATGCCAGGGTGGAGGTTAGTCACATTTCGACAGTTTGATAACTGAAATGATCAAGATGAGGCTTCCTATAAATCAGCATGTGATTTTATTGTATCATAAGCCGTGAATGCACCCTGGTGTTCTCCACAACAAGAACAGAAAATGAGGCTGGACAGTGGATGGTAGAAGCTCAGCTTTTTTGCCCTGCAGGGAAAAATTAGCCGGGGAATAAATCATATTTGTTCAGGCAAGTACTGTAGTGAGAAAACCACTGCACACAGAAGCCTCTTGTTTCATGTGAATCTTGCAAGTGTTGGTCTAAAAAGAAAAGACTGGTAAAGGGTTTTATTATTCTGATCAAAAAGAACAGATGTTGGGGGGAGTTTATGTAGATTTTGGAAGGTCAGAGTGTGAGAATAGGAGTTTTCTTATGTGGGAGCATGTCTCAGCTTAACACATGACTGTGACTGACCTCTTCCCAAGTCCATCTCTGTGCATCGGCGCTCCGGGTTGCTGTGGACTCTGCACTTGAACAGAGCACCAGGAGCGTGCACGGAGCTACTGTAGGTAGAGTTCGCCCTTGGAGCCCCAACTATGACCCTGAACACGTCAAGGGAAGAGAAAAGATGCGGAGTTGTCATTACACAGCCATGAAAATTTAGCAATGAGCATCCCTCAAGTGTCTTTTACATTCGCTATGTTTCGAGTTTAACATTTGTTAATAGTTCATCAAAACAGTTACATGCCCCTTCTTTCTCCTGAATTTGAGCTGTTGAAATAAATGGGAAAAACATCGGCATTGGCGTCTAACTCACCAGCGTGTGTTGTCATGATAATGCTCCAGCACAGAGTAGCCAAAAAAACTAGAATTGGGTCCACGGAAGACCAACGGATGTTCCAAGTCTATGTTGTATGAGAAAACCACAGAAATAGAGAGGCACGCATGTAAAATTGTTTGTACTCCCGTTTTTTGTCTACGACGAGAAGCCATTCCTTTTTGCGTACGCTGCGTAATTACGCACTAACTGTCCAAAAGGATGGTAAAACAATAAGGAAAAGTCGGTTGTAAGCGGGTCAAAAAGTTCCCAAAATAATGTGGAGCGCTGTCACGTAGGTTGTAATGGCATGAGGGAAAATCTTCGCGAAGAAAGTTAACGGTCCAGAGAATAACAGTGCGTCAGCTTCTCTCCATTCTGAGTCCGTCTGATAAAGTTGCCGCAGCTGGCAGTCAGTCTAACATGGAGATAAACGCTGTCACCCAACATCAAACTCACGTGAAGCAGCAGAAGCGGGACAGGAAGTACCGAACGGTTTTAACAAAGTAAAAGCATTGTGTGAAATTGACGAGGGTAGCGGTTGCGTTAAGGTTTACTTCGAAAGGGCAAAGCGAGCAATGTGGAGCGCCGAGAAGCAAAAGTATTTTGGGTCATCACGAGAGGCGCGTCGCATTTCTTTAGCACGCGTTGGGGGCGCAATGCCGCCCTCTAACGGCTATAATTCGACGGTCAGTGCAGGCCACCCTTTAGTCACCAATTAAACCCTAAATTGAACGGCGGGGCGGGTTGAAGTTGCACTTACGCTGAGGATCTATGGATTAAGATATCCTTTATTTGTCCCACACTGGGGAAATTTACAGCCTACAGCAGCAAAAATGTGGGTAGAAAGAAGAAAAACAAACACCGTTCAATTAAGTGCAATATAAATACAAAATGGATAAATCGCAGTGCTATTTACAATTGTTTTTCACATCATTTAATTATTATTATTGTTATTTTTATTCAGCCTCAGATAGGAGAGACATTACACAAACCGGTATTAATCAACAAAATGTATGACATTGGATTTGTTTTCTTTTTTTTTCTAGGAGGGAGGAAAATATCTGCCACTCACTTTTCTCTCTCCTTGTCTCTGGAAAACACCACGGGACGCTCAAATCTAGAACCACGGTCCAAAAGACTCAAAGACAGCTCCCATCACCAAACTGTAAAACAAATTAATCTAACACTCCAACCAACCCTTCAATAAGAATTAATGACTACACACCCCTGTAAAGTTAAATGCAACATAATAAACAAAAATTCGAAACACTATTGCTTGCAAATACCATAAAATAGACACTCATAAACTGTATGTTCCGTCTTTGGAGGACTGCTGTTATTCTCTGTGACAATGAAGTTCTATCCCCCCCCCCCCCCCCCAAAAAATACTGTATATATTAAACACTTTCAGATATTTGGTTTATTTTACAAATGGGTAAATGTGTCCATTTAAAGAACAGAGCAGGCCTGAGTTTTTTTTGTAAAAGACCTATTTCGAATATCGACACTACAATATAGATACTCTATCAACACATTGGGGCTCCTATGGTGCAATTTATACAAAATGTAAGAGAAAGAGCACTACGATTCAACACGTGTTTTTTTGTTGTTGTTAAGGAAACCCTGACCACTGTAACATATGTGGTTATATATGGCCCAACTACAAAATGTGTTGGAAAAACAACATGCATTCCTGCTACACTAAAGTGAAATTAGGCCTGAATAATATACAGGTGTTTGGGTTCCAATTCTTTTCAGTGTATACTTGCTATAAAAGCTTTATGGGATTATTTATATCCTGCTGTAAATGTGGTCCCTGCTGCGAGTGCCTATATTAAGGGCAGCTGAGAACCCGCTCTCACTGATGACAAACCTGAGTAAGACATTTGTTTCTTGGGTCTGTTGAAATTAAAAATTATCATGTGGGGATGTTGTAATTTTTTTTTCTAAAGGCAATGAACAAAAGATATGAGCTCGGCAGAGAAGATATTCTGTAAATAAGATTTAATTTGTTATACAGAAAACGTATAGCAAGTCATATTGAGCCCTATGGTACATATCCCATTTGAATACAAAGTACAGTGTCGTTTGGGGTTGGGGTCAGGGGTGGACTACAAAGCTTGGGGAAGAAATAAGGGGTCAACAGGCGGCCAACTTAAACGTGTAGTGAGGGCAGAGGTAAAGGGTCATTTAAAGTTTTGCAGAGGGAAGTGAACGGGACGACAGCATGTCACAAGAAAATCTATAAACCAACTGACTGTGGTCCTCGATATGTGATAAGACACCAGTACCATTTATTGCACACGCCAATCTGTATAAACACATTTAAGAATAAGAAGCATAGCATCTAAAACACAAATTAATCTCAAATAAAATGCAGATGTATGGAAGATTTGTGTTTGGATTCCCTCATACTTGTAGTGTTACTCACACATTCCAAACTATACAAAACACACTAAAATTCAGTGTGCGGTCATTCACACAACTATAGAAGTAATACAGAGAGAAGGGTTTCATCAAATCCTTGGCAGTCTTCCCCTTCAGCAACAGCAGCAGCAGCAAGTCGTTATGATTTTCATCTCAAAGCATCAGACGCTCAACCAATGCTGCAGAGAGAAACATGAATTGCCTATTTGTATTGTACTCTGTAACAAAATACTTGATGTATTTTCTCTGGAGTGTCTACAATCATGTACAAGTCACTATCAGGCTTTTCTCATTTACAAGTCACATCAGATAGAGGTGGAAAAAAGTACTCATTTTGCATGTCTTTATTTAAAGGGGGAGGTGAGGAGGACCCCCCCCCCCCCCCCCCAAAGAAAAATACTTTTGGTCATATTTGTTAAGACTGTTTTTTACCTGACAGTAAAACATCAGTGAACTGGGCAAACATTGGTGCTCTACTGAACTACTTCTAGACCTGACACGTCATATACTGTATATCTATCTATCTATCTATCTATCTATCTATCTATCGAGAGAGAGAGAGAGCGCGCTAGATAGATGTGCAGATTACATAATACAATACAATACATGCTGATTTATATAGCGCTTTCACAACAGCGGCAGCTGTAACAAAGCGCTTTACAAAACAGTTAACATAAAGTAAAATAATAAACACAACACATAACATAAAACACGGACAGTCATGCAGTCCTAACCACTTTTCCGTCACACGCTTTGTTGTTTGAAGTACATTAGACACATTATCAGTCATGAAGTAAAAATCAAAATAAAACAACAGCCCTACCATTGCTTTGGATTCCTCTTTGTCCAAAACCTTTTGAGCCTGGTCTGGAGGAAACTTCAGCATGGATGTTATCACTTTGGCCATCGTCTGTGAGTGACATCAAAATGACAGTTGAAACTCAATAAATTTTTAGTTTGACTCCACCATCAAATGCGTGGTTAAAAATGAGTTTTATATATAGTGTAGAAATACAACTTTAGCTCCAACGCACGGTATAAACCATACATGTGATGCACTGATCAAATCTACTCATTAAAAAAAAACAACAACAATTAAAAACATCTGAGATGATTAAGAAAAAAAAAATTCCGACGTGCATCATCATCACCAGGCCTATCTGCAAGGGTGCATGCACCCAAGCCATAAACAAGGCGATAATCAGGAACAGGGCTGCTGCAGAGAGAAACTCAACTGCTTTGCTAACAATAAACAAGGCCGGCATGTCTTTAAGTGTGTGCATCATGCAACACATATGGGCTCGCAGTCTGCCTGCAGGAATATTGCCAGGCTGCTACTAACAGACCCTCTGGAAGCTGCTGGGGAAATCATGCTGACTTTAGGACCATGTCAACAGCACTGGGAATTGGGGAGATCAATGTCAATTAGATGCTGCCACACAGTGTGTCAATAGGTAATGTTCTCATTCAGTTCAAATTAGATAAAGCGGACAAATTTGTGTCCATAAAATGAAACTTAGTCATTGGCCAGCAATGTTGAAAGTGTTCGGCCTTGTTGTTGTGTGTAAGCTTTGTATAGTAATATGGCTATACAAAGTAATATGACACAACACACACCACCAAAATTGTTTGCTTTGTATTTTTGTGATGCAGTCAATAATATGCCAGTAAAAGGACAAATATCTTAAAAATTTTCACCATGATGTGGATTTTCCTTACCACAATAAACAGCTCACAAAAACAAACACCGGAACTCGAAGAGGAGGTTTGCATTCATTCATTCTTTTTTTTCTTTGTGATCTGCACATTTTATAGCTTCCACAGTTGTGGAGGGTTTGGTTTATTTCAAATATATTTTATAGATCCATAAAATGTAACAAACCACACTTTAGCACTGAGAAAAAAAGGAAATAACTGAACAGTGTTTCAGTGCCAACATATCAGTCGAGCAACAATTTACGGGGATGGAAAATGACCCACTCACATCATTCGAGCACAATGATATTGAAAAAAAAAAAGAAATTGAAAATCATACTTTTGTTTCTCGTCCCATCATGTACTCAAACAGCACCTTCTTCAGGTACTCCATCTCAGTAGCTTCTGAGAGCGGCTCAGGTTTGTTGAGTGCAGCATCTGTGAAGAGAAAGTCAAGCAAATAAAGTTCGTGACTGAGACCAATGATCCAATGGCATACCCCAACCTGTTACAAATTTAGTTTGTTAAAGACCCCCCGCACCCTCCACCTACTACTAGTACTATCAAACTAATGGGGCCACTTGCACAATGGCACGGCTGTAAATTAAACACTAAATAAAAGTGCAGGCTCGTGAGTCACAAGCTCAGCATGAACCGGCAGACTGAAGATTGTAATTCTTTGCCTACGGGTATTTGACATTAAGCCTTCCAAATCAATGAATGCCCATTGTTGGTGAGGGCTGCTAACACTTTTACCATACAATTATTTTACTACTATTTAAAACAAGTACAGTTCAGTTGCCATTGCTTGCTCTGTGCCGGTCTGGAACAGTAAATGAGGCAGCAACATTCAGGCTGTCGACAAAGTATCTTTATTTAAAAATACTCTTTATATGTTACACAAGCAATTGATGAGATCTGGTGGTCAGATTTATTCTACAACGAACACACTGGTTCTCAAGGTTTTTAATTACGTTACAAATGTGTACTACAGGGCTTTCTATCAACCTCAAAATGGCTCCTTCACAAAGACAAAAAGAAGAAAAATTGGTTTTGCAGACTTAAGTATGGAAGACATCCAGTGGCATACGAAATTTATGAAGACTGGGACAGAGTTGGATAAAGGAATGTTTGTGCAACTACTCTTTAGGACTTTCCCCATTTACTCCGCACCTATCCCTTACTTCAGCCACCACCGAGGAAAGACGCAAAGTTGGTCATAACATCACTGAAAACGTCACAGCGTTTCATCACGGGGGCAGTTTCTTCATTCTGTTACATGTTCATGATGACTGATTGATTCTGATGTAGTCACCAAAGGAATTTTAGAGTGACACTGACCCAAATGAGTCAATAAATTAATTAAAATCAGACAATAATAAAGAGTTGTATGTAAATTGTATATGGGTGACGGGTGGAGGAAGGCCAGGAAAAAGGTGTGGCAGAAACTCAAACATGTCTTAGAATGGCTGACCAATAAATTCCACATTGCCTTTGCCTTCCTGACCCCACAGTGGCGCAGGTGTCAGTGTTTACAGTTTACTCATATCATTCAATCATTAATTGCACTACTGACATATTAAGACACATATTCAGTATAATACTGCACATACCCAGCATTTCATAATGACTGTTTGATGAAAAATGCATTCATTTCAACTATGGTAGTGGAAGGACCATATATAAAACATGATGTCATTACATTGTGATTGTGTACCTTAAAATTTCCTTGCGAGGGGAAAAATAAATAATCAGCTCCAGAAGATGAGGCAGCCTCATAATGAAGGCTCTGATAAAATAGGCGTAGAGGAAATGGCGGTCGTGAGAAGTCAGAGGGCTGTGTATAATAATTTAACATTGCAACCTGCAAAAGTCATTTTTTCCAAGTGGAGCTGCTTCACAGGCACCCCTTCTACCTTTTGACAGCTTCACTTTATTACAGCAGCAGGAAAAGTTTAAAAGGAGTAATTCACTTGATCCCATGATGGCTTTATAATACAGTATACATGAAGACATAGCACTGATTTATAATCCCAGGGGTTTCAGCCACCGATGTTGCATGTCGAACCCTAAAACCTCACCCTAACCTTGACCAAAGCCCAGTTCTAAACCGTAAAGCTCATCTGAGACCTCAATCATACTTAGCCATATAGTTTTCTAAAATATAGCTCAACCGGAACACGCGGCCACATGCCACAACATCCCCACATAATAATACCTCAGCACATCCTGTGACCCCACCGACGTGTGAGGAGACATGGCTGGTAACAGATAATCTTATATGCAGCTGCTCTAATCGAGGTGCTACAGCTCATTTTGAGGAGCTCATTTTTTGTTAATGAGCGAAACTAAAAGAAAAAAAAGAGGGAAATCAACTCCATAAGGATAACTCAGCGATTCAGTGTTACCTTTGTACATGCTCCCCAGATGAGTTACGACTGTGTTCCGGTGGAAACATTTAATCTTGTCCTCAAGCGAGTGAATCTGAAAAAAACAAAACAAAAAACAAGCAGAGAAGTGATCACAAAAGAAAGCATTGAACCCCAGCAGGTTAATTCTCTCCATTAGCTTAATTGATATGTGGGACAAATGAGGAGCACTTTGCTGAGCATCCCTGAGGGGGATGTTTGCGGGAAAGATGATGTATGGGAGAGAAACTGCGGGAGGCGTTGCTCTGATTGTTTATATGGCAACCAACAAATGTAAGCAGATGTGCGGTAATTAAATTGATGCAGCAGGAAAGCAGCAGCGCTGGCTGGAGGCCACTCAAGCATGGGAACACACTGCACGAGATTTGTGGTTCACTCGTTCCGAAAAGAAGCACAAATAGTCACCCTCTCAACAAAGCCCTGCTCCTTCAGTCGAGCTTCACTCAACAAAGTCGTCTTCTCGGCAAGCTGCGCCTGCAGAGGACAGGGATGAGAAAATGGAATCAGTGAGACCTCCAAGGGTTACTTTGGAACAGGAAGCACGGCCGTGTGTGTTCTTCCAATCGGGCTTACTCATTTGCCAGGCCAAAAGAAAAGACTGGAGAAAAGCTATTAAAGACGAATAGCGAGTAGTTTCACTTTGTCTTAAAAAAACTGCCCAGACAAAAATCCTCTCACCGAATGAGAATGTTAAATGATTTAAATTGGGTTATGAAAGGGTGCGTGGGTGGTTGGGGCTGGGAGATCAACAACCCCTTACAGATGACGCAAATAGCCATATCCTTGGCGATATGTAGGGGCATATGATTTAATTTTAGTTTTTTTGGGTGTACAAAAAGTAATTGGAGTCTAAAAATAAAAAAAGTCTAAAAAATAAAACTCGCATCACATACCTGTAGTTTCTCGGGGCTCATCTGTGTCAAAGACAAAAAGTATATATATTTAGGTCAGTGGAACGCGATAGGTTACAGAAAATGTATGTAACAACACAACAATTAATTTTAAGATATATTTATTATCATAATTAATTTGAAAGAGATCAGGGAAATCTGGGGGTTTCTTCGGGAGTTTTTTTAACGGGCATTTGCATGGTACAAATCACATCAGCTCACTGTCCCAAACCTTTTTTTTTTCAATCTAACAATGTAAACATGTCTTAAATGAATCTGAATTTCATAATCCAATCATGTTTTCCTCACCTTATTGGATTATATTATATCCCTTTCAGGTGATGCACTACCAAAAATACAAAAAAAACCCCAAAAATAATAAAACAGGATAATGGGTTTCATATGATAAATTATGATACTTTCATAAGACAGACATCACTCATCATAATGCAATTCAGTCTAAAATAGTCTAATCAGGATTTTTTTCTCCAACATTTAATAAGAGTGATCATCTCCTGTATAATTTTCTTGACATCTTTAATTGTTGTCCACAACTGTGTACTCAACTTCAACTCTTGTAAACGAGACGTGAAATCATTCCCAAATGCATGCTGTGCAGCTGTAAATCCTCAATTAAGTGCCACAGTTGCAGACAGTCCCACACACAAACACAACATACAGCGTTAGTATATGGGCAGATCTATTTATTTATTTAGGGTTTTGTTTTTTAAAAGGAACCAGCTGCTTTTGTTTTAACAACCCAAGCATACTCTCGTGATTCCTTTTCAAAAAGCTCATCTTCAGTGAAAATCGGTGTGTTTGTAAGCTGCTAAGTAGATTTATTTTTCTGCTAAACTCCCATCTGTGACTGAACTACTCCAGCCGCTCACCAACTTTGTTATTTATTTGCACATTCTGCTTAAAGGAAAGCTCAAAAGGCATGTTTTGAAACTAACCGAGTCTTGAATACAGCAATGTCGGTGTGCCGTCTCTGTGGAAAGACACACTGACCCACTCTTTTGATGACAAATGGTTTTTGAGGCCCTTTGCAGGGGAAGGCCTCCGTCATCATAAAGCCATACAATCCATCTGTAAAGCTATTACCTCACTGGAGAGATATGCCACAGGGAGGATAATTCTTGTGTATCTGACCACGTGTGGTAAAGATAGAGGAATCAGCACTTGGCTCTCATCGTGTAACATCACCTGGGTCAGCCACGTCCCCGAGGTGCTTTTTAGTGTGCATTTTCTTGCACGATAGTGTTGCTGAATGAGGCCCATGCCTTGAGTCCCCTCACAGAATAATAATTAAGAACAGGGACAGAGTCTTGTTTTCCAAAAAGAACATTCCTGAGCGATTCAAATGTACTCCACAGCTCCCGGTACACTTTGGAGAGTCGCCACTCGACTGAGGCCAAAAAGACGGATTGGACTGAAGTATGAGAGCAAACTGTCCCTGAACCTTTAAAAGAAAAGGTATTGGAACTACTTGTCAACTTACAGTATTGTATGTATGGATGTCTTTTAGAGTCTTGATGATTGATGCTGAACACCTTTTTTTTTTAACCCTGGAAGAGAAGTTTAAGTACCTCGGAGGTGTCGTGGCTCCTAGCTTGTAGCTCCTCCAGTTCTTTCTGGACCTGCCACACTCGAGTGCCCATCTCCTCCTCTCGACTCTGAAGAAAAGAACAACGGCTGAGTCATTTCCGATGTATCAACAAAGCATCATAACTCAAGTATGTTGGTCACGTCACCTCGTTGTTTCAAAACTCCCACTTTCTAAAACGCCATGATCATGAGTATTACCCAGTATAAAATCAGTTCAAATAAAGACACATGGAATGGGATGCGGGTGTAGCAAGAGTTTATGTGGGGTACAAGTCATTTCTTTTATAGCTTCTACTTGATGGATGCGATCGATGGATGTGGGTGCTGATCGACTACATATGTTCAGTACCTGGATGACCTGCTCATATTTCTGAACAGTTCTGTTCAATTCATCCTCCTTCTGGGCAATGGCCTTCTGCAGCTGGATGGTTTCCTCTCGATGGCTACTGAGAAGCTCCGCCTCCACAATCTGGGCCTTGCCTGCAATGTGTAACAACCAGATTCAGACTCTTAAAAACCCTTTAGTGAATCACTATTTTACATTAGAGGTGAAATTGACATCAACAGCTGCCTGCTAATTTAGTTTCTACAAGGGTAGGGAATTCAAATTCACATTTGATTGGAAGTTGGAGCTCCATTTGACAGAGTTGTTCGTACAATTCGGTTCTTCCACTGATTCAGTGGTAATAACACATGGCAAGAAAAAAGTAAAACCGATCCTACCAATGGTTTCTGTCACTGCTGTGTCTATCTCCTTCTCTTTTACGGCCATTTGTGTATTGAACTCCCTCATTAACTGCTTGATCGCTGAGTTGTGCTTCATTTCAATGTCTTCTAACTCCAATCTGTTAGATCAAAAAGGAGCAAAAATGATGATGACATCATGATACAGTACACACTCGTAATGAAATCCCAGTTAAACTTCCTAATAAATCCACACGGTATATGCCTAAAATATTTTTCACTGCACACAGACATTTTGCAGCCAAAACCTACTTTAGCTTCTGTTCGCTCTCCTCCAACAACTGTTTCTTTGCATATTCAAGTTCCTGATCGTGCTCCTTCCTCATTAATCTGATGTCTTTCTGCAACCGGGTGAAATCTTTGTGAATTTTCTCCTTCTCATTCTTCATGTGATTTAGTTTGCTTTTGAGAGACTCGAGAGAATCCTCCTCCGGGTTGGCTAAGTGGTTTTCCATCTCATTTTCCAACATGCTCTTGGTTTGTTGGAGGCTACTCCGCTCAATCTTCCTGTCGGGTTCAACTGACGTCTGGGCCTGCACCGAGGCAGCTTGATGTTCATCACACTGAACAAGCTTCTGTGTCATTTCTTCTTTCAGCGTGCTAATTGCTTCAAGTAGCTCTTCTTTCTGCTTCTCTGCCTCTTTCAGCCTAGATTCCATTTCAAGAGCTTCCGCTTGTTTGAGCTCCGTTTGATGGAGTGAATCTCGCTGTAGTGCGGACAGCTTCTCTTCATACATGCTCCTCAGTTCCTCTAAAGACTTCTCCATTGTCCGCCTCTCATCAGCCTGAGTCCGTTCCAGTTGGCTCGCCTGCTCTTCTTTGAGCTTGACAAGATCTTCCTCGAGCTTTTTGTTTTTCGTCTCTAATGTGTCGATGCATTCTTTACTGGAGGTCTCATTTTTCTTGAATTCCTCGTGGCTCGCCTCAAGACTCTTGAGAAGCTCATCTTTTTCATCGAGCTGTGAAGTGAGCTGCTTCTTAATTTGTCCGATTTTCTGTTCCGCTTTCTTCTTTAGCTCCGAAACTTTACGATTGCTCTCTGTTGTCAACCTCTCCTCGGTTTCTTTCACGCACTCCTCTTTGCTTTTCATCATCTCATCTTTCAGCCTTTCGAATTCATCTTCCTGAGTCTTGAGTTGGCTCTTGCACTTTTGGTAGTCCTTCTCGAGGTGGTGCAGTTTTTCCACCAGCTCTTGTTCTAAGTGGCCATTCTTTTGCAGCTTTTCAACCAATTCTTTCTTCTCGTTTTCCCTGATGCTGTGCTGCTGCTTGAGGTCGACTGTGAGTTGTTCGCACTCTTTTATCTTTAAGTCGAACTGCTCCTGGAGCTCACAGAGCCGACGGTTGGAGCTCTCGAGTTCTGCAGTCAGACCGCTCACCCTCTGCTCCTTCTCGCTCAAAACTTGGTCCATCTCAGATTTGCTGACGGACTGATTGTCAAAACTCACAGTGAGCCTTTGCAACGCCTCGTCCTTCTCAGAGACAAGGCGGTCCAGCTCATCGAGCCTGCTCTTCAGAGATGCTACAGTGTTGTCACTCTCAGACAGACTTGCATTAAGAGCACTTGCTTGGCCAGAAGTGGCCTCTCGCTCCTGCGTTAACCTCCGAACGGTCTCTTCCATTTCGGCTAATGCCTTTTGTCTCTCCTCTTCATGCTGCTGCTTCAGCTTAAGTATGGCTTCCTCCTTACCTTCGAGTTGCTGTTTCAAGTCACTGATGATGCCTTCCAAGTTAGTCACTTGCAACTCATTTTCCTTCAGACTCATCGATATGACTCTGTTGAATTCACTCAGCTCCTCCGTCTTCAGAGCTTTTTCGCTTACTGAAAGAGAATTTTTCTCATTCTCCGTCGTTAAGGCTTTGATTTGCTCCATGTGAGCATTTACCTGAGCAGTCGCCTGTTCTAATGAAATGCATAGTTTGTTATTCTCCTCGCTCTTCTGGCGCAAATTCTCCTCTAAAGTGCAAACTCTCTCGACTTTGCTCGAAAGAATATTTTTAAGGTGCACAACATTTTTCTGGCTACACAGAAGTCTCTCTTTTAAACCAGAGACTCTAAGTTCAACTTTCTGACAAAGTTCGGAGGTGCCGTCCACCATTTTGCTCTGGACGTCCTCGCAGTAATGCTGCATTTGGGTGCTCATCAAAAGGAACTGCTGTTGGAACTGGGCTTCTCTCTGAATGGCATCTTCTGCAGATTTATTCTGCAAGTCCTCACATTCCTTCAGTCTCGAACTTTCAAAGGCTTGAAGCTGCTTCTTCACATCCACCAAATTGTCTGACAAAGTCTTTAATTTCGCTCTGCTCTCTTCCTCTGTTATGTTGAGCCTGTCCTTAAGGGTGTCTCGCTCATTCAAAGCCTGGCTGAGGTTCCTCTCTACTGATTCTAGTTGTTCTCTCAGTAAAGTGTCTCTTGTTGACAAATCTTCAAGTTTAACCCCTGCATCATGAAGTTCTTCTTTAAGCTTTTGCACAGTTGTTTCTTGAATCGCAAGCTCCTCCTTTTGGTTCTTCATTGCAGTTAGTAGCTGCTCATGATCATCTTTGCTCCTGTTAAGTTTTAAAGAACATTCTTGCAGCTCTTGTATGTTTTCCTGAAGTACGGTTGAGTGTTTTTCCACTAATTCCTCCTCCTGCTGTTTTAACTGCTCCTGCCAATGGCGCTCCAGCTCCAAGATTTCGTGTTTATGGATATCACGTAATTTCTCCACTTCCCCCAAATGGTTAGCTTGCAGCTCTGCCATTGTATCGTTTAAGCCTTCTGAATTTTTCTGAGCCATCTCTAAAATTTTCTCTTGGACCTGTTGCTCTTTTTGTTGGAGCTCCTCATCTTTCTTTGCAAGTGCCATCTTCATGGATTCTTCTTTTTGCTGAATTTTTTTCTTAAAGTGATCTTGCATTTCTTTGGCCTTCTGTTTGAACTTGTCCATTTTTGTTTCCTGCGTTTTCAATTTATCTTGCAGCTCTGTTATAGTGTCATTCAGCTTCTTCTCTTGAGCATCTCTTTCATCCTCCAACTGTTTCATGAGGTTCTTTTGCTCTTCCTTTTTAGTGTCGAGATCTTCTCCGTGCAACTTTTCCTGCTCTGCGAGTTCCTTTTTGCTCTGCTGTAATTGCTGCTCTAATTCTTGAAGTAATAACTCTTTGTGTTGAGAGTCCTTTTTCCCTACTTCAAGCTGATATCGCAAATCTGTCAAGGCGGTCTTAGACTGAACGAGATCGTTTGAGAGTTTATTTGATTCTTCTTGAGCTTCTTTCAGCTTTGAATTTTCCATCTGGAGATGTGATAAGGATTGCTGCAAATCCTCCAGTTGCTTTGCTCTGACACCCAGCTCTTCCAGATCGCAGTGTAATTTTTCTTTTAGCGTTTTCTCTCCTTGAATTAGCTCTTCAATTTCCTTGTCCTTCTCTCTTAAAATAACTTTCAATGCATTAACTTCCTCCATCAGGGTTTTCTCCATTCCTCCAAGTGACTGTTCATGCTTCTGCTTAATATTTTCCATTTCTTCACTGTGCTTGACCACCTGATCCTGCACAGCTAAACAATGTGCATCTTGGACTTCAACCAACTTCAGTTCCAAAAGTTGTTTACTCTTCAAAATTTCAGAAAGTTCAACTGAAAGTGCTTCATGCTCTGCTTGCTTTGCATCCAATTTCTGATTCATCTCCTCGGTGTGCAGACGAATCTGCAGGTCTTTCTCTTTCAGAAGTGTCTCCAACTCCATCCTCTGTTTTTCCTTGAGCTCTTCCAGAGCAGCTTTGTGCTGCTGGGATAGAGTGTCCTTGTGCTTTTCCAGCTGTGCCTGGTGCTCTTCCTCTAATGCAGACATTTGCTCTTTGTGGTTGTCCTTCATCTTGTCCAGTAGATCGGATTGTTCATGGGACAGCACTGCTCCATCTTGGGACATCTTCTCCAAGGAGCTCTCCAACTCCATTATTCTCTGAAGGCATAGGGTGATTGGTTAAAAGCAACATATCGTTAATACAACAAACAACATTATTGTGCTGACAATGGTGTGAGTATTATGGGGAAGAACATAATTGTACTTTAAAAAAAATAAAATAAATAAAAACACCATCTGCAGCTCTGTCCACTATCTGGACACAAGTACTAGGGATTATAACTATAAAACTACGCAACCAATTTTTCTGATATGACGATGTGCTTTATTTTGTAGCATCTGTGGAATTGTTTCAAAATCATTACAATGTGTTAAGTTGGATACAAGACAGCTTGGCTTGTTTGGGCTCTTCGTGGGCCAGTCAACTTCCTCCACCCCCCACATCATTTAACAGTAACGAAATTGACCTCACACTTGGACACAGTCATGCTGGAGCAGAAAAAGACCTAAAATGTTCCTGTGAAGTTGGAAGCATAGACTACAAAAAATGTCTTGGTGATAACAAATACTGGAGCATTGTCCTGCAAATAAAAAGGGCCAAGTTTGCAAGTCACAAGTTTTAAATTGGCGACAAAACAACACAACTCACAGTTTTTGCTACTTCCAGCTCTTGTTGAATCTCTTTAACTCTATTCTCGCCCTCCGAAATAAGAGCTGTCTTCTGTAACTCTGCATCCTCCAGAGCAAGAGAGACCTGATGCTCTTTTTCCTTGGTTAGCTGAGCAAACTCCTCTTTACACTGCTCCTGAAAACCCAAGCAGCAATCTCATAAAATGTTGGCATTCTATGGCAAATCATTGGAATTTTGTGTGAGAAAATGATTCACTTTGACACCTACCACTGCCTTGCTGATTCTGTCACTTATGTCCTCTTCCTTGGCAGCCAGGGCTTCACTATGGGATTTTTCCATGTTGGCCACCTTTTCTTCCAAAGATTTCTAATGTTCAGAAAAATCGATTTTATACTCTGTGACTCAGTAAGTCAGTAACTCGATGGCTTTTAATAAAACGTGGAAGGGAATGCAAATGGGTGTAATTGAAAGGCAGGATAGATGCATTGGAACGGGTGTGTGTCATGCGCGAACCTTCATGATTGTGACAACCTCCTGTTTGACCCGTGTTAGCTCCTGCTGCAGACTCTTCCTCTCTTCTTCATTGATTTGTTCTGCTTCCCTCATCTGCTCCTCCATCTGAACCTGCAGCTGCTTTCGTGCTTCCTCAGCCTTATGCGCTGAAGCCATTGCCCTTTCAAGCTCTTCAAATGCTACAAGAAATGCGCAAATAATAAACGCATGAATAGATGATCAGAACAAGGTTTTCCATAACAGGCGCTGAAGGAAGTTTGTTTTTCTATTCTTTTTAACAGGACAAAATATCTCTCACCGGATTTTTCAGCCTTTTCCTTCTGGTCCTGCAGATCTTCATTCTGGGCATTAGCCAGGTGGAGCCTGGACCGGAGCTGCGCGACCTCCTCTTCTTTCATTTCCAGAGTTTCGTGCATCTGCCG
The DNA here is from genome assembly GCF_025434085.1 of Hippocampus zosterae. Lineage (NCBI taxonomy): Eukaryota > Metazoa > Chordata > Actinopteri > Syngnathiformes > Syngnathidae > Hippocampus > Hippocampus zosterae. The sequence continues at coordinate 12,322,555 of NC_067461.1, read as the reverse complement.
CTTTGTTTCAGCAATCACCATACCCTAAAAGCCATTTACATCAGTACTGTTTTGAAGAGTTTTCTCCAGGTTAGAGCTAACGATGAGTGGGAAAACACAATTGGAATTTGAAAAACTGGACTTTTGTTCAACTTAAAAAGCTGCACACTTGCCTTGTCCTGCTCCAGCTGTTCATTTTGGTTCTTGACATCGCGCAACTGATTGATCAACTTGGACTTCTCAGTCGTGTGCAGTTCCTACAAACAAGTGACGAAGAAAAAAATGTATCAGTGCAATTGCTATACGCAATTGTTCATCCCGGATACAAGCGGCCGAAATGAGTTTTCTCCGCAGGGTGTCCGGGCTCTCCCTTAGAGATAAGGTGAGAAGCTCGGTCATCCGGGAGGGGCTCAGAGTCGAGCCGCTTCTCCTACACATCGAGAGGAGCCAGATGAGGTGGCTTGGGCATCTGATTCGGATGCCTCCTGAGCGCCTCCCCGGTGAGGTGTTCCGGTCATGTCCCACCGGGAGGAGACCCCGAGTAAGACCCAGGACACGCTGGAGAGACTATGTCACCCAGCTGGCCTGGGAACGCCTCGGGATCCCCCGGGGAGAGCTGGAAGAAGTAGCTAGGGAGAGGGAAGTCTGGGCTTCCCTGCTAAAGCTGTTGCCCCCGCGACCCGGCCCCGGATAAGCGGTAGATGATGGATGGATGGATGGATGGATGGATGGAATTGTTCATAGTCACTTTTGATCTTTGGACTATAAGTTGTTCTGATTATTTTAATTTGCTCCACTACACACAGCAACTCACTACAAGCCAAACCTCAGTGTAAAACCAGACAAACCTAAAATGTTGACCTAAATTACAGCCCGCTTTATTGGCTTGTGGAAGCAATGCATTTTTACCACTGCTATGTAACCAGTGCATACTACACACATGCAGACAGGATTGCGTCTCAGCTTTGAGCTTTTGACCATTGAAGACCTCGACGGACAGCGTAGAGTACTTATTAAAAGAGTCCTGTTTTAAGATGCAGTCAAAGTGCCCTTTGTCACAATTTTTGCATGACCATCTGCTGTGTGTTGTCAGATACTAGAAAAAACAAATTGCGGAATGACAAACAATCCTGTTATTCCAGGGAGGATAATTGTTGTGAAATGTTGAAAAGAAAACAATAATGCAGACATGTCACAGTGACATGCCATTAGCAAACATTCTTTAACTGAACCAATGGATGTTCAAACTGAGCGACACAGCAACACTCACGCTGTGTCCACGAGATGATGGCACCCACAAAAGACGGCGAGTACTACTGACTCAGACAGCTTTTTTCAAGGAACTATTAATTATTTTCACTGATTGGCCTTATCTCAGCATGAGACATTATGCGAGAAAATATTTTGGGATGGTAATGAAGAAATTTCACAAACTTGTAACTGTGGCATCAGCGATGATCTATTTAGCGTGACCGATTCTACGAAAGTGGTTTGCAAAGGCAGAGAGGAGAGCAAAGTGCTATATTTTATCGTATACCACCTTCATCCTTTCCAGTTCTTGGAGTCTCTCCTGCAGCTGCTCTTGCAGAGTTTCATTCTCACTACTAATGTGGACGCTGCGCTCCTTGTGCATCCGTATCATCTCTTTGCACTTATGCAGGAGGTTCTCTTGCCTCTTCACTCGCTTCTGCAGCGCTTCCAAAAGTTTAGCTGGATCGCTGATGCCCTCTTCTGTCATTAAAGAGAATGCACCATTTAAAAGGTTTGTGTTCAAACTTCGCTTGAATGGAACTTGCATTTTGAAAAGAAAAAAAAAATGAATGCACACCCTCAGGTATTTCAGGTTCTCCTTCCTGGTCCTTTGATAGGCTGGTGGATTTGGAATCTGCAGCATCTGTAGAAATGGTCGGCTCACCCTCTGCGTCCAAAGCACCGTCAGTCATTCCCTTAACTCGTTTCTTCAGCAGAGTAACCTGTGGCAAAGACACTCTCATGAAAAAAAAGAAAGAAAGAAAGAAAAATGGACCTGACATGCATGTTTGTGGAATGTGAAAGAAAGCCTGAGTACTCAGAATAAAAACCTACGCAAGATAGGGGAGGACATGCAAATGCCACACGGGAAACACACAGCTGAGATTCAAACCCGAAATCTCAGAACTGTGAGACAGTTATGCTCAGCATTTGACCACTGTGCTGCCTGTAATGCTAAAAAAATGCCGTTTGAGTTTACAGGGGAAGCAAAAAGAAAGAGTTTCAATACAAGAAAATATACTGTATATGTGCCCGTACCAGTCGCAAAACGGTACTCTGGTTCATAATGCATTCATGGAATAAGAATTAACCAGATTAATAAAATCATTTTCATCATCTGATATTTTAGCATTTAGTTCTCCTTTAAGACAATAGGGTCATCTCTAAATACTGAACAAACACATCCTGTCTCTACTGAACACCTGTAAACAATGCATGTATTGCAAGTTACAAAATCCAAAAGAGAAAATGTAGACCTACTTTGGCTAAGAAGCAGATTAATCAAAAAACGGTGCCTCTGTTACTACCTTTTGAATCGACAAACTGACAATCGTGTACATGGTGAGGCAGTTACCTGAGTTTGCAAGACAGTAATCATCTGGTCTTTCTCCTCCAGTGCGGCATCAAATTCGTCCTGAAGGTGTTTCTTTGCCTGCTGGTCCATTTGTAACTCCTAAAATCATTTTAAGGTTTAATTTTACTAAATAAGACAAAACTCCTTAAAAAACGTGGTAAAACTAAAAAACAAAAAATTACAATTAAGGAAACAAATCAAATCAATGTAACCTACCTCTCGTAGTTCTCCTATTCTGCGGAGGGCCTTGTCTTGACACTGGCTGAGGATGGCCTTGGCAAGTAAAGCAGAAATGTAAATAAATTGTTAAAGGAAAAACATAACAGATTTTACAAGAAATTACCTGTGTTTTTTCTTTATCTCGTTGCACTGTACGATATGCAGTAACCAGCTAGAGGGGAAACAACGGAGTGAATTAAATAAACCAGTCGACTGGTTGACAATGGGATTACCTGAAGGTCACTCACCTCTGAGTACTTTCCACGATACTTCCCCAGACTCGTCTCCACTCTGACCAAACGATGCAGCAGTTGATCTTTGGAGAGAGACTCTGTGTTCCCTGGCGCCTCTTCAGCCTCACTCTCAATGTCTGAAGGCGGGTCATATGTAGGGGCACCAGAGGCTTCGTTTTCTCCCAAATGTGCCAAGGACTCGCGTGATGAGCTCCGAACCAGGTTTTCTTTCGAGGGAGAGCGGAAGAGGTGTTCAGCCCGACTGGCGCCACTTCGAATGATGGACTCCATTGAGGGGACTTTGAGCTGTAGTTTTTGGGCAAAGGACTGTGGTTCTTCTCTCTGTCGGAAAAGTTGGTCCAAATGGAAAACAATCTTAAAGATAGGAACATGTACGCAACCATATTCAAAGGAAATATATGGACGAGAGTGTGTTAACGCACATGAGGAGACACGCTTCCATCCCCATTGATACTTCCTCTGGGAGATCCGGTTGGCTCTTTAGAGGCACTCTGCAGAGATAACGTTTATTAGAAGGAGAATGTCTACTCGTGTGTCAGGTGAATTGGTGTCCCGGGTCAGTTAGTTATCCACATCCCGTATGACTCCCTGATTACTCTGAAGGGAGCAATATTAGTATTGCTGGGAGCAATGCAGGGGCATTGGGCACCCTCATGCAATTCGGGGATGGGGGAGTTAAAACAAAGGCATCCCAACAAAACAAAAGGGTTAAAACTCAACTGAACAGCCATAAGGTAAGAACAGACAGACAGTTTCATTCAAGTCGAAGAGTGAGCCTTAGGAGAGCAAAAGAGTTGTAACTGGGGCAAGTTGAACATTCAGCAGCTTAGCAGGTTTAGTCAACTGGTTAGAAGCAGATTTCGCGAAGCAAATTATTCTCTCCTCACTTATCCAGCTCGAAGCTTTCCTGGCCTCACAAAATTTTAGATTTCTCTGACAGATATTTGGTGCAGCAGTTTTGTTGTGTCATTTTCTGATAATGTGAAAATCTTTTTAATGTGACTTTATTGTGCTCGCAGGATGTTTTGTAGTGTGTTTTGTGTTTTATTTTAAAGAATAAACCGAGCAAAGATGCTTAATTTGGGCACATGTATAGATGCACTCACTACTTCTGCTTTTCTCCATTTCTAAGCTGTAAAAGAGCACACAGGTGTGACACTGTCTCGCTTTACGGTCCTGTACAAAAGACACAGGAGGATTTAAGACTTGCATGTGTCAATTTTGCAGGATCTCCAATCGAAACAGGCTCATCAATAGCTGCCACACAATGCTACCATAACCTTTGTCACTAGATTCACATTTTCCCCAAAATAAAAGAAAACTCATAATAATAATAATACGTCACATTTGTAAGCGCCTTTCACAACACTCAAGGGCACTGTACAGCCAAGACCAATAGTAAAACACAGATAAAATAATAAATAAATAAAGAAAGATTTAAGGTGGGTAGACAAGTCTGAATAGGTGGGTTTTGAGCTGGGTTTTGAATAAGGAAAGAGAGTCAATATTACGAATGTACTACTATAGTATAGTATACTATATACCGGCGACAAATTCCTTGTGTGTTCTACATACTTGGCCAATAAAGATGATTCTGATTCTGATTCATAGAAATGTGAGGATATTTTATTTATTACGGTTGCCATTTGCAACAGTTAAGCTCCCAAATCGTCAATCAAACCCAACAATACAAAAGCAACCTGAATAAACTTATCATAATTGAATACTCAGAATCTGAAAATAGTTTGCATTGCAGAGCTCATGAATGAAATGGTGAACAAAAATATAGAAGAGGAATAGAAAATAACTCTCTACAGAAAATATGACATTTAAAGTAATGACATTATTTTGGTTCTGCTGTTTTGCTACACGAGAAGGGTAAAATATTACAAACACATCCAGAAAACTACCACTATAATAATGAACGCATTTTCGGATGCACTGCCCTATATAATTACTTGGAAAAGCTATTTACTTTTAAAATAAATGAGGTATGAATTGTACTGTTTAAAAAAATCAAACAGACAGACAAGCTTACGACAGCAATGGACAACTTAAATAATGGCAGGGGCCACAATTTTTCCATCAGGACTACTGGGGGGGCCCACATATCACCTCACACTTCCTGGATGACAGAAATATCACCTTAAATATGGACAAAGTACTTTCTTGCAGCCACAATATACCCTATTAAAATATGTCCTTTTTCAAAATGCATTTTTCGCTGTATGTATAAAAGACCCCCGGATCAACAACAAAGGGTTTGAAGCAAACGGCAAAATAACCACAATGCAAAGGACTCTTGCTTGCATAAATATTACCATTCAAGGACAGCACAAAACTGCTCAATGGTGAATCATTATAAAGTGTAGGAACTCATTTTGTGCATTCTCAAAAATCAGCTTCACTCAAAATTGTTTTATTATTGAGCCATATTAGTCTGAATCCACAAAAAGTATTGGTCCTACTCACCTTGTAGAATGGGACAGTATATGACCTGGTGCCATCTAGTGGTGCATGGTGGTATTACTACACAAATGGACTGTGCTATTTGCAGGGAATAAGGCCAAGCTGACCCGTGAATAAAGAAACTCAGCATATGATTGATGTCCATTGTGCATTAGAAACATTTTTTTTTTGTTTGTTTTGTTTTTTTGCAAACCCCAAAAATTCTGCATAATACACTTATAAGGAGAAGGGGGCAAGGTCTTTCAGACAACCAAACAGGATGCTCTAGGTGGGGATCTAAAGAAGGCAGGCAACTGAGGGCAAAAGACAAGTGGCACATTTTGTGACATGTGGTAAGAACAGAAGGGCATAAAACATACAGCAAAAAGCAGACAAGCTTCTAAACCACAATATAAACCATAAGTCTCATCAGTTGCAGAGTTAGCCCTCTTGTTACTACTGTATATCCAAAAGGAAACGGGTGACAGAAGAGCAGGGAACAAGCCGGCTCTAAATGGGACACACTCTACCGGTTTTCCCCAGGGGGACTGAGTCAGGAAGAAGGACCAGAGCAGGAGGAGGAGGAAGAGGAGCAGCGATGCGGAGGAAGAAGAGGCAGAACGTGAGGGCAAACTCACCACACTGGCTACCTGTGCTGTTTTGGGTCGTTTTGAATGGTCCAGAGCAAAGATAGTATACTCAGAGAGAAAAGCGGGTTCTGCTATCATTCCGGCCAGTACCTGACCCCCCGTCAGTGCAGTTACGGGCCAAAAGGTGGGGGGAGGAGAGGAACACAGAGAGCAATGAGAAAAAAAGAACACCATGAGAGTGGAACGGCACTGTGGGGAGTGAGAGAAAGAAAGAGACAGAAAGAGGGAATTTTGTTACAGCTACAGTGAAACCTCTACAGTTGAATGCCTCTGACGTGCAATCCATAATTTGACCATTTGTATATATATTTTTTTTGTTTTGTTTTTGTGTGCCTGTATAGAAGGGGTGGGTAAATTTTCATGCTCACATTATTTATTTATTTATTTTTGTGGGCAGAAGTGACAAATCGCCAATTGGGAAAAAATAATTACAAATATATAAATGCAATCAATAAAGCAATGGTTTAAAAAAACACCACATTGGTAGATTGACATACATTTTTTCAGTTTACAAATTTTATAATAATATTAAGTAAAAAAAAAATTCCTAAATACATATTAACTACTATGCAGGACAAAACATGGCAAAATGCAATACAAAAATAATATTCTTGATCAGGTCAACGCTCAGTAGGCAAGAGTAAAGAACAGAGGCACTGCATAATCATGATCAAAATAAAGAACACAATTATTTTTAAAGTATTATTAACAGCATTTTTTGGAGATTTGTTTTTTGGTTGTTTTTTTTAAACACATTGTTTCTCAGAACCCATGCTGTACAGTTAAATTTACCCGTATAATGATGCTGACGGTTTAGCATTGGACCAGAAATTTTTCTAACTGTCTTGAAAGCCGAACAAATTGGAGCTCATCCAACATTTGGCAAAGGATGGTAATCAACCTTAGAGGCTCCACTGTATAAGCAAGAATGAAAGAGCATGAACAATAAGAGAAGTTGGGACATGAAATAGTAAATGTTAATGTCACGAGGAACAGTTTCACATCCAAGTGTGTGGTCTTCAAGGCAAATTATCATCGGCTGCTTAAATTTCTTACAAATAATGGTCCTTGGTGCACTTGAGTTGCAAATGTTCAGGTATTCTTTGGAGAAAAAAAACAAGGACTTCTTTCAATGATAAACTTGAAAACACACACTCAAAGATGTCAAAGTGTTGGAGATTTGTGAGGTGAAAATTACGCTACCATCAGGAGATGCTACAAAATGGAGGGCTGGAAGACCTAAATTGAAACCCCTGGGTGGATGAAAATGGAGGAGGACCACAACTATTAGGGGTACCATCGCTCATCTCATGTTTGGTATCGATAACCTATGATGGAAAATAGCACTAACGCAGATGTACTTCTGAAGATCTAAGGTTCTTTTAGCAGGATGCTGCAACATCCCATTATCATCTACCTCAGTCTTGCCCATATCTTCAAACTGAGACTGTTTGGGAGAAAAAACAAAACAAAACAACAACTCACAAGAGAAAGAAATCGCTTAACGTTGCATTAATTATGAATGAAAACATACACTAAAAGCTGCTCTGTTCTGCCCCCATTCAACCGTCCTTTTGCAATGCTGCCGATTATGAAACCTCCTGGGAGGCACTGTTACAATAATGGAAAAACACCTTGCTCATTCACTGATATTAGCATGCTTTGTTAAATTATAGTTTGTTATAATTGGCCTTATTTTGCAAAGTCAAACATCATAACAGTTTTTATTAAACGTTTCGTTGATCTCCAGCAGTTGAAAGGCATAATGATGCTTGTCAATGAAGGGGCTGTGACACAGACAATAATGACAGACATTAATTGAGCAAAGTGTGATACTGTGTTGAACAAAGTGGAGATACTTTAATTAAACAGCATTCCGTGATTGAGGATAAGTAGTCTCATGCTTCAGTGGCTCGAGCTGTAAAACGTTGAAGCGCTGAAAGTTAGCTGCGTTACATTTATTAGCTGAGGGGATGTTGTTTTGGGAGATCGGAGCATAACACAGATTGGACTCCCATGAAAATATTGGACTTTATCTTGCATAGAAATTTAGGGAGATATAAATAGTTGTCTCTTTCCATCAGATCTCATCATCATGCTCACCTCTCTGTCACTGGCAGAAGGAACACCGTCATGCTGAAATGGGCGAGTTTGGCTGTTCCGGCGGTCTCCAGACACCATCTGGTAAAAAAACAAAAAAAGGAAGCTCAATCTATTCAGCTTTACACCTACCTAATCATTCTAAGAGAGTTTCATTTGTTGTGTGTTTTATAAACTAATGGGCTTGTTCTTTTTCAAACCAGCTCATCAAAGAACAGTATTCATAATGGCAAAGGCATGTTCTGATAAACATCAAACCGTAACCTGAATTGACTGTGACAAATACAATATAACGATTTTTTTTGTAAATAGCTCATTACAGGCATATATAAATGTTACCAGTCAGATGTTCAGCCTTTTATTTGAACATGTTTAACAGTCAGCTGGTACAACAAAGAAGATGGAAAGCTGATGCATTTGGGGAGCCAATGTAACTATTGAAAAAACAAACAAACATGCAATGTGCACTTCAAACACCTCTTCGCACTTACTCCAGAAGAAATAAATTCAAGAAGAAAAAAAACAAGTGATGAGAACTAGTGGTATAGATTACTTGGTTTCAGCGACTACGCAAGAGTTGAGTACAGTGCTGGTAGTGGTCTGAAAAAAGTGGTACTGAACATTCCAATTAAAAACATGACTGAAATAGGGCAAATGGGTCAATATTCGTGAGAAGACCAGCATGGATACTACAATGGGGCACGTGCTCCCATCAATTTTTTTTCTTGCTTATTCCATTTTTTTTTCAAATTCCACAAAAATGACGGACACTTGTCACGGCTCAATGGTGTGCCCAATGCATACAAGGGTCCCCAACTTCGCGATTATGAAAATCAAAATACATTGCTCAGGCAGAATTTCTACAGGTCAAAGAATGTTTTGCGTGAAAAATTTCGGTGCAACTACGAAAAGTTGGGCGCACCAATGCAACCAGTCCAAAGTCAGTCCTGCTTGTCACATTGCTACTCGGTGTTCTTAAGCCAACGTAAAACAATTTATCTCATGTATGAACAAATGAGTCATTTCTTACTTTTAACTGTTATTATATCTATATGATCAGCTAGTTGCTTGCATTGCCTCCTGACAAAACGAAGCTTTTTAGCTGTGTTTGTATTTAATATTATACAACCAGTATTTGCGCTCGTCTTATTACGTACTGAAACGCAGACAGTTGTTGTATGCTGACGGGAGTTGAACGCGCCAATGAAAGCAGCCATCTGAAATCCACTGACAGCAACAGTCACGCCCATAAATATATTTGAGCCCTGGTCACATACCCCCTCGTGAGTATCACTGCCAGGTACTTGAAACTAGTGATGGGAATTCCGGCTCCTTTTGGAGAGCCGGCTCTTTTGGATCGGCTCCCTAAAAAGAGCCGGCTCTTTCGGCTCCCAAATGGCTCCCAATGGCTCCTCAGTTTTTTTGTTGCTTAAATTAATTTACTACCAAAAATAACGTAATATTATGTGTAAAATGAATTACTAATGCAAAAAATAGAGAGTATATCAAATATTTATTTATACTCAACATGGAGTGCTACAAAAATAAAAACAAAGTACAAAGACCCACCTCAAAACAAGGTCAACAAAAAGTTCCAATCTCTGAATATTTATATTTATAAGCTTTTAACTGTTTACAGTAAAACAACAAGTAAGCATTGAATACAACACAACAAATTATAACTTAAAATTTGTAAAACAAAAAGAAAAAAGCAGCATCCAGGTAAAAGTTTTAATTTGTCTTTAGTGAAGATTGGCATTAAGAAAAACCAAGTGCCTCAGCTTTGAGGGGTTGATCCTGTTTCTCCTTTCTGTTAACATTTGCCCTGTTTTAGAAAAGATTCTTTCTGAGGGCACAGATGTTGCGACAACACACAGCCTCCGTGTCATCACATGTGTAAGACGTGGGTACAGTGAGTCCTTGGCCTCCCACCAGCTCAAAGGGTCTGCACTTCTCTGGAAAAGGGGCTCCTCAAGATAAGATCTCACTTCCAGAATTGCATCTGATGAAGGATTCTGTCTTGTAGTGCTTCCAGTTACTCGTTCTTCAAAGAACCTCCAAACAGCAGATGCTTGTGGCTCTTCTTGTTGTTGCTCTGCTCCATCTTCTCCCTCTTCGCACCCTGGCAGTGGAGTTGTCTGGCTGGCTCTTGCTGCTGCTGCAGTTATTCTTTGAAGAGCTTCGTCAACCGCTCTATTGTCAGTGAAGGCCAGCTTCTTGAATCTTGGGTCAAGAATGGTGGTTTCTGACAGAACAGTGTTCCATTCCATTCTGTGGAATTTTCTGTCCATGGATGCACAGAGAGCATCCACTAATTCTTTCACTTTCCCTGTGGTTACGCTGGTCTGATGCTCAGCTGTCACTTTCTGAAGACCCTTGCACAGGATCAACACTTTAGAGGCTGTAACATAGCTGAAAAAGAGTACCGGTAAACAATAAGTGTTAAAATGATGCCTTTTATTTTTATAGCAGTATATATTATTATTTCTCGTCGTGTCTAATATGCTTTTCATATTAATAATGCAAAAATGGCAACTAATACAAATGATAATAACTGAATAATAATAACATAGAATAATGCGACAACATTTGTACACTGTACCTGTCTGCACTGATCTCCACAGTGACCTGCTCAAATGCCTCCAGAACAGTGCATGCCTCCTGCAGTATCTCCCATTCCTCTTGGCTCAGAGGATCAATGGGTGCATTTATCACAGCCAGGGTAGAGATGACTGCATCCTTGGACTCCAGGATCCGTTTTAGCATGTGAAAGGTGGAGTTCCATCTTGTAATACACTCTTGCTTGAGCTTCAGCTCAGGCATGCCCATCTGTTGTTGGGTAGATTTGAGCTTCTGTGTGGCTGTTGTGCTCCTGTGGAAGAATTCCACTATCCCCTTCACTTTGTCCACAGTGGGCTTCATCACCTTCAGAGCATCTCTTACAACTAGGTTAAGGGTATGTGCAAGACATGGGTGATGGGTCCATTTCAGGGATTTAATTGCTTTGGTGATGTTAGCTGCATTGTCGCTTACACAGCAAACCACTTTGTTTTCCACATTCCATTCTTTGGCCACTTTGAGCAGCTCCTCTGCTAAGTTCTCAGAAGTGTGTCTTTCACTGAACTCAAAACAATCCAGCAGACAGGTCACCAGTTTGAAATTTTCAACAAAGTGGCATGTAACTGACATGTAGGATGTAGTGGTCCGGGATGTCCAGCAGTCGGTTGTTAGACAAACAGCGATGGCTTTTTGGACCCGTTCTTGGAGTGCAGCACGTTCTCTGTCGTAGAGGCCTGGGATGATTCTTTGAGAAAGTGTTTTCCTGCTTGGAATTGCATACATTGGATTGAGAGCATGAGTATATCTTCTGAATCCTTTGTCATCCACGATTGAAAATGGCTGAAAATCACTTGTGATCATTTTACCCAGTTCCTCGTCAATTGTGGTCTGTTTTACGGGTTTTATAGGTGTTTGGATAAAGTGGCTCATAGACCTCTGGGTTGTACTCCTAGGCAGTTGTTGTGACATTGGAGCAGCAGCAACAGTTGCAGACACACTAGCACCTTCATTAACATCTGGTTCCCTTGCTTGTCTTTTCTCTCGCAATTGTACTGATGGGTGGACTTTTCTTATGTGCCTGTGCAGGTTATTTGTGGAGCCTGATTTATGGGATATTTTAACTTTGCAGAGTCTACACGCTGCCTTTGAATTATCAATAACATTGAAATGAGTCCAAATTTCACTGCGTTTTCTATCCATTTCTCACCTTTTCGCTTTCACCGTGTTCTTTTTTTTTGCTAACTAGCTCTGTCGTCTCCTCGTCTGTCTCGTTCGCGTGCTGCTGTGTCTCTTCTCTAACCCCTCCCCCCTCTCTAAACTGTAGCGTGCGCGTGCGTGCGCGCGTGTGCGTGTGTGTGTGTGTGTGTGCGTGTGTGTGTGAACCCCCCCTCCTTCTACCACAGATCTTGACCAATCACGTGCGGCTTTAACCGAAGGGGGGGGGGGGTGTGAAAACAACAGGAGAAACAAAAAAGGCGGCTCGAAGAGCCGGCTCGTTCACGAACGACACATCACTATAACCCTCCCGTTCCGGCTCCCAATGAGGAGCCGGCTCCCAATGAGATGGGAGCCGGCTCCCATCGTTCACTTCAAAGAGCCGGCTCTGGGAGCCGGATCGTTCGCGAACGACACATCACTACTTGAAACACCATGACTGCAAAGTTACAAGTTTGTTTTGGTGTGTCCCAAACTACAAAATAAGTCGCTCACCCAGTCAATTTGAGAGTTGTTAGCCTACTGCTAACGTTTTTGAGCAGCATTGTATCTAAAAATACATCTTAATAAGATTAGCAAGAGAGATAACCAAAACAATAATCCCTATTCCACGAACACTTGGTTCTTCGAGAACTCTTCGAAGCCACAAGTGCAAACAGGAAACAGATGTTAGCTTAGCTACTTAGCTCACAGGGGCACAACAACTAACCTGGGCCTGTTGAGGAGTCTGCGCGTTCTTCTGCGGCGACTGCTCCTCGTTTATCTTCTGCTTGAGTTTTTTGAACATCTTGTCCAGTCGACGTTGCTTTAAAAATTGACGAGCAGATGACAACTATCAGTCTAAGAAATGTTTTGATTTCACATTGAACGCTCCTTTGACTTCCTTGTTCGTGCAGGTGACCGAGCCTTCTGCGCATGTGCGGCCAACGTGGAGGAAAACTGAAACGTCAGAGATTTAAAGAACCAGTCCTAAACGTCATAACAGCCACAACCACAGACGCGCGCGCACACACACTTCACACACGCACGCACACACGCTCACACTCACACAGGCACACACGCACGCACGTACACACACACACACACACTCGCACGCACGCACACACGCACACACACGCACACGAAGAAGGCAAGAGAAGGCAAGAGAAGAGAGAAAAAAAAAGAAAACGCCTGGCTGGGAGATTTGAACAATGTTTGTGCTTTTCTTCTTCACTTGTGTCACAATGTCATTTGGTGTTAATCAAGTGGGCCAAGAAGCTGGTGGAAAATAAATTAATTTCCATTTGGACTTTGGCAATGTGCAAACATAGTGTTGCTTCTTTGTTGTGGGTCGAAAAACGTAGCATAAATCATTTCTGGTCCCTGAGGCATCACATTAAGCCTTTATTTTTTAAATATAATTTCTTACATAAGACTCTGATGTAGGGGGTTTTGGATCAATGGGTTTGAACAATGGGTGGTTAATGGCTCCTCTGCACCATGCTGCACTTAATGTGCCATGCTCAAGTATGGAAAATGCATCTGCTTCATGTCTGATATATGAATTTTGTTTTCAACTTCTGCCAAATGATAAGCAATTGTCATGTTTTTTTTTCTTCACGATATAATGTTGGCTATTTATACAGTGCAGGTATATACAATTCATTTAGATATCCATCCCCCCGTTTTCTGTTCTGCTTGTCCTTGTTCGGGTCGCAGTGCTACAGCATATCCCAGCAGACTTTGGGTTACCCCGGTCAGTTGCAGGTTACACATAATCAAACAAGCATTCATAATCACATTCACACCTTTGGACAAATTAGAATGTTCAATCAGGCACTCCACACAAAAAGGCCTATGCCATTTCCACACACCTGTGTACTCAACACAGTCAAATGGTTCAAACACAAACAACTTGTTTATTTCCAAATGTTATTTGATGCTTTTAATTGTGGTTGGAACAAATTACTAGCAGCTGTCGCTCAAGTTTACACACCAACTGTTTTGGAAATGATTTCAGTAATTAAGGACTGATACACTGACCAACTCTTTAGCATTTCACATGGTGTCATCATTGGTACGTGCCAGGGCCTTCTGTCACTGCGATTCAGGCCAATGCTGAGGGTTCATTCGTCATTCCTTCCATGTTTTTCTCAAGCATGAAAAAACATCTGCACAATCGAATGGCATCCGATACAAGGGCTACATTAACAATTGTGACTTTACAAACATCATACTCAGTTTTGCTTTGACAAAAATATTGTTTTAAAGGTTGCAAACCAGAGTTGATGATGTATGCAGTTTTACTATTATAGTAAAGGGAATGACCAAATTATGATGGCAAATGTTAAAGACATCAAGTTCTCAGTTACAAATGACTAAAAGGTCCAGACTGACATGAATCATAGAAGAAGAAAGCTACTTGATTGTTGAGGGATGGGGTAGATGTCCAGTAGATGGCAGTATCATGCTGTGCTTCATAGCATTCCATAGTAACTTGTTTTGTTTTTGTTTTTTCATAATAGAGAGGGAAATTTATGGTACGAATTGCGTTGAGTGAAATGGCATTTAACATGCATAATACAAACAAGAGTGATAGTGTGTTCTTTTGTGCAAAATTGCTTTGGGTTCAACATTTAGTAAAGACTGGATGGTGGAGCAGTTTGGGATTCAGTGGCATGACCTATGACTGCATGTCGTGTGTACCAGTGGTTATCATATATACCTCAGAGTTCTAAGGCCCAGGTTTGAATCTTGGCTCTGCCCTTGCTGTGTGGAGTTTGCACGTTCTCTGCATGGGTTTCATCTGATTACTTTTGCTTTTTCTCAAGTTCCAAAAACATGCACATTAGGATCACAGATAACTAAGTTGTCCGTCAATGAATATGAGTGTGAATGGTTGTTTGTCTATATGCATCATCATCACATCAGATTTATTTATTTGGTCTTTTATTTACATTTTAATTTTGAAAGCGCTTTTCATCATACTCAAAGACACGTTACAGTTTAAAACACAGGATAAAAATGTACACTTTAAAGCCAAGCATACATCATTTAAAACAAACACATTTAGAAGAATAAAAACGAAGCAGAAATGGGTAAAGGAGATTAAAAGGCGTTAAAAGCATTGCGGAACAGGTGAGTTTTAAGAAATGATTTGAAGGATTGGAGGTCAGTACAGTTATGGATGTGTTGTGGTAGAGAGTTCCAGAGGGTGGGGGCGGTGACAGAGAAGGCTCGGTCCCTCAGGTTCTGACCCTGGTCACAAGGATGGCAAGGAGGTGTGTGCCCTGCCATTGGCTGAACACCAGTGCACGGTTTACGCTCTCTCTTGTGCGAGTCACCCATGACCCTAATGAGGCTAAGAGAAAGAACGACAGAAAACGGCATGTCATTTTGTGCATATAGTATATTTTTTTAAAAACCATATTGTGACAATGAAAGGGTGTTATTCTCCGACTTGTGCAAAAACGAGACATCTTAATTCGTCATTGTCAAGGAAGTGGAAAAATGGGGGTGGGGGGCAGGCAGTAATTATGTTAATGTGGATAAATGTTCATGTGGCCTTTGCCAAATGGTAATCACTGATGAAGGCCAAATGTGAGCAGGCTGATGCCAAGCATTTCCGCTGGATGGGTCATCTAGCCAAACAATCTAAATAGAACGACTATTTCCAGTTTTATTATAAGGTACACATTATTCTCCATTTGTTATTTGAACTACAAAAGGTACTGCAGTGTTTGCTCACAGGTGAGAAAAATATCAATAAAAAACAGGCCATAACGGTCCCCAACATTATCGCATAATTTACAATACAATAGCTAAATCAAATATTCTAACCTTACAAATGTAATAATTCTCCGTTTTGATTGACATTGTTGTATTAAATTATCTTACAAGTGGTTTTTGGTGTGTGGTTGTAGTTGTTGAGCTACTGTGAGCTGCAACTTCATTGAGCTGCCTGAAGCTGTGTTATACCACTGCAAATCATGAACACAATAAAGAAACTTTGCATTACGATTATTGTAAAGGCAGAAATTGGGAAATAATTGTATTGCCTCCTATTAATTTATGCAGGTTATATTGTTGCCAGTCAGGGTAAGTAAAATAAACACAAAAACATTGTGCATTCTGCAACAACAAAACTTCAATTCCACTGCGTCTGCAACCATTTTTAATTTGTCATTTTGGGACATCACAGATGTTACCAACAATGATGCTCCTTTCCAACGCCATGAAGCCATGACGTTTTGAAGAGAAGCAGATTGCACATTTTGTGCTAGTTACAGTAAAAAAAGCAAAAGAGTAGACAGGGCCTGAAAATATAGCACAACTGGTAAACGGCACCTGTTCTAGAAACCCATGTAAAGTAGGTTTTCCAACAATTCTGTTAACTGTGTGGGGAAAAAAAGGGTACAAGAAGAGGAAAAAGAGAAGCATAATTAGAAATGCATTGAAAACCAGAAGGTCCGACTTTACAGTTAGACCGAGATTAAAATATATTTTCTTACACGGACACAGTGCTAAAAGTATGGGCGTGGAGGCAACGATTACGCTCTGTGAGACGTCAGTTGTTAAATTCATATGAATACATACTTCAAAGTATTTTTCACTGCATTTTCACTATTTTATATGCCATCATAACTTGTTCTGTCTGAGCCTTTAGGGTGCTGTCCTGTTGCGCGTGCTAGCTTATTGTCATGTCTCAAGTCCCACCGGGACACTTTAATGTCCCTTTCACACTTTTGTATGACGATTCAAATGAATGTTTACAGGAGAATTCCTCCCTGGAGAGGAAGTAAGTATGGGAAAGAACAACATCCACTATGAACTAATCCCTCACATGGTTGCTGATCTTTATATCTTGCCAGTTCTCAAGTGCTCATGAAAACTAATCAGGAGCTTATGATGGTGAACTGATAAATCACAGTCTCTTACCAGGAATGGAAGACTGCATTTCCCCCAACAGAGCATCCCACAATATTCAGTTTCTTCCCCCCCTTAGGAAATAATTACCTTTTAAGATTTTACCTTTTGTGTCATCAATCAGGAGAATAACGTTCTTTATAATTCCAGCGGGAGGCAAGAAAAGATGAGTGTTACCCATAGGCGGTGCTGACTTAGCTGCTGCAATTTGCTGTCTTGGTGTACTGCATTGGAGCTGGGCAAAAAAAAAAAGAAAAAGACTATAGAGAGAGATGGGGAAAATAAGAGGATGAAGTTTTTCCAGTAATTGTTTAGGCTTCTGAGTGATGGAGTGCATATGCATTGCAAAGCTACAACATTCAGCGTTTTGGGAAGAAATGGCTAAATGAAGATGTTTTATGAAGCAGGGATCAATTTCTCACAAGGCTGCACCCGTCACAGGAATACACTCATTTCTAGCAGTTGGATTGCCATCTTCCTCAGTGGACAGAACCAGTGGCATTTCCAGATGGCATGAACACCATGGTGCATAAAAGCTGCATATTTATCCCTGCCTCTCTCAGCCACCAAACTCATTAGCATAGTACATATATACTTACCGGCCACCTACTCTACTTAAAACATTAGGTTAGATGAGCGGGACAAAATAATACATATGGCTCTCGGTATGGTGCAATAAAGTTGTCTCTAATAATTCTCTGACTGTGCCTAAAACTTGTCCTCACTATGGTCATGGGAAAAATTTTGGGGAAATCCATGCAAGCAATGAGAGAAGATGCAAAATCCGCCACAATTTAAACCCAAAACTTCATAACTCTTAGGCCTATGTTCCAAACACTAATGTGCTTCATCTTGGGTCCATGCGGCACAAACGTGAGCGTATTTAACTCCCTTGCCATGCTGTGCTGTTGGCCAACTTGGATGTATTCTCATAAAAATCCACGTTTAGGCTGTTTTATCATCATTGAAATGTGGACAGCACTTCCCATTCAAAATTTGAATGAAAACAAGACACCATATACTGTAGTTGTTCCATTCAGAATTGTCTCGTACAGTAGTGCCCCTCATAGGGAATTAGGCTCTCTATATCCAGGAGGAGGAAAAATCTGTGGTCACTAGTTTTGGGTTCAAAAAAGATCCACTTTTTGAAGTGAATTCTCAAAATTGTGTGGTTATCAAATCAAGGATCAAAAGCTAACTTTTTTTTTTAACCAGCAATTTAACCACTGTATGATAAAACTCGAAAACAATAAATTGTGTAATATGCACCTTTGATGACCTAAAATTCAGGATTTCCTGCATGTGACTCCACTGATGTGGTTCCTGATTGTGTGCACCTAATATTTTTATCAGTCACACAAGGGTAAAAATAAGTTATTAAGGAAATAAAAACACACAAACAATGTGTCACCCATAGTTTGGATGCCCTGTAATCTAAACAGCCAGAACAAAACCATTATACCAAGATGGCGCCAGCATTGCTTCTATAATTTTTAATCATTTGATAAGATCGATGAGGCTTGCAGAATATATTTAAGATTATAAAATTAAATGTGGACACATCGGTACACTTGTACGTGGTCGTGATGATGAAAACAGTGAAGACAGCTGAATTCTGGGTGGGATCGGCAGAAAAACAATGCCATGTTTGTCTTGAAATTGTCAGTGTTAAGTTTGCAGACAAGAGTGTGCTGATGTGTTCACAATGCCATGAAACTTGATGATCCATAAGATGCAAAACAATCTTATGCGAGTTGCCACTGAGATGGGTTTGTCAAATCTTTACAACATGGACATAATATGTGATGACAGTGTGACAGGAGGGAGTAACTGAGTAAAATGCCTGCTGGCCTCAGGCTTGTATTTATATCTCGGGATGAGCGCGCCAATTAGCTCGTACAAGGACATGAACACATGTTCAAACAGATACACGCCGATGTTCAGGGATACGACAAGACATCTCCCAGCAAGGATAAAGACTCGTCTGTTTACCAGACGTCACACTTACTGTATCATGGTATGGCCTCGAACATACTTGGACATAGGCATCACGTTTGGCCTTGTGATGACGGAGCAGTGTTGTTATCTGTGCATTCATCATCATGCCTGTGGGAATAAAGTGATGCTTTATGCGAGAGGGAAAAAAGCAATCCCGTTGATCACCATTGCCCTTCAGACAGCAAGTCTGAGATGGAGACACTACAATATTGACATGGAAACTGGACACTAGTCCCTAAGCATTTGTCACAATCTCAACACCCTCTAGCCTTGCTCCAAATGTACATTGCCATGTCTTTATTACATTGGTGCCTTGAAGTGTTAGTGACCACACCTGAGTTGTTTGAGATGCCGTTGTTGGAAGAGCAAAAGTTTTAGATGGGTAAGTTCTTTGTATTCTCCTGAATTACTGCATGTTTCTATTACTAACAATGCAATAGAATGCTATTTTTCTTGTTAAAAATCCCCTTACAAAAAAAAAAAACTTTTTTTGTGGAGGCTGGAAGGTATCAATGGCATTTCCATTCATTGTATTGCGGAAATATGATTTGAGATACATGTGTTTTGAGTTACAAATGTTGTTTGGAGGAGGCACCAATTGTACTAGATGGCATTTTATTGTTGAATTGAATTGAATACAACCTTATTGTCAAATGTGCTACAGCACAGATGAAATTTCTTCCCTCTCAACATAAAAAAGAGGAGTGTGGCGGTGTCCGTGCCGCCATCAAAAGAAAAGTTAACAAAAAACGACAAAATAACACAAGACAACACATGAGACACAGACAATCGTATTGTCTGTGTCATTCAATTGTCTGTTTACAAATGTTCGTTTCGGGGGTGGGGGGGGTTCTTTTTTTGCACAGGTAAACAGCCTACTAGGGGTTGTGCAAATTAAGGTGTTTTCTTTTCTGTGATGTTTTTGGTTTGTTAAGATGAGTATAACTCTCTGGAGGTGCGTTACCTGATACGAATCCAAGTTACTGTTGATTGGTATTGTTGGAGATTAGTTTGGGGAAATATTCAAAAATTTCTTGCCACTATGAACATTAAATGAGCATAAAAATGTTGTAAAACCGTCTATGGATGCATTCCTCTTACAGTTTTGTCAAGTTTTGACCACACACCATTTCATGGCCGTAACATCGGGTTTTCCTGCACATTATAATGACATCCGCTCCAAAAAAGCTTCAAAAGAAAACAAAAGCTCAATTTTGATGTACACTGTCACTGTTGTGTTTTGTTAAGCGCTTTGTTACAGCTGCCGCTGTTGTGAAAGCGCTATATAAATAAGCATGTATTGTATTGTATTGTTGTATCATGTGCAACACCAGCCACAATAATTGAATAATTAATACCACCATTAGTATCTTTGCAAAAGATGGATTCTGAATAGCTCTTTTTTAAATTGGAGTTTTCACATTTCACAGCAGCAGTAAAATGCCAACTCATCGCTTTGAGAATGGACGCCGCTGTCGGCTTTGTCAAATCCTTGGCCAGCGATCTTTCACAATCAGCTGATGAAGACACAGTGTCCATGCCACGACAACATGACATCCTGTTCAACTCCCTCAGGACCCTCCACATCTGCCGAACATCCAATTTGAAATTCAGAGCTGTTCTGGGCAATGAGTAGCACTCACCCAAATTTAGAATAAATGTTCTGCTAGGATGACATTTTCCACATTCTCCTGTGCATCTCACAATGTGCATTGAAAATGTGCGTACTGCTGGTGCACTACTTCAAGTACAACAACAAAAAAAGGATACTGTTGCATGTTGTGATTTTACAGTCTCATTACACTTTATATTAATATGCAGATTATGTGAGATAATACAGTACACATATTCCTGTCCATACCACTGCACCATTAATTATTATTATAAGATATAAGATATCCTTTATTCGTCCCACACTGGGGAAATTTACAGCCGCCAGCAGCAAGAATGTATGTAGAAAGAAAAAAGGAGAAAGAGAAAAAAAAAATATTTATTATTATTATTAGTTATTTTCCAACGCTCAGAGGCAGGGCTCTGAAATTAAGACTAGCTCCACAAACCTTGTTGTAAACATGTTTACCGTTTTGTTACTGTATACAATTTTTACTACTGTATGTAGTTTTACTCTCTGGTATGCTGTAAACAAAAATATTGTTTTAACCATGACTGCTATACAGTCTTCGAATCTACTTCATACTGTATTATAATGTTCTACAAGTTAGATGTACCAATATATGTTTACCTCCAACAACTTTATCTTCCATTGGTCACAAGAAGATCTAAAAGCGGTATTTCAAAATAAAATATAGTAGAACTCAAGTTTGAGACTTGCTGTAATAAATTCTGCCTTTTGGTCATGGTGAAACTCAGCATGTATTTTGAACACATAGTGTAGCTGATTCTTCTGGAAATCTAAATGAGAAAACCTCGAGCCTATGGAAGGAAAGGGGAGGAAACCTATTGGAGACTGTCAGCATGATGAATGCATTGGACCATGTTAGTTTTCCTTCACTGTACAACTGAACGCCTCAGCGGGCTTAGTGAGTCAAGCTTATAGGAGCTCTTCTCACAACTTTAGGATTCTATAGGTTCCAATTGATTTTTGTTTTCCCAGGGGCAATTCCCCATTCTGATGAAGAAGGAAGAGAGAAACAAAACTCACTGGTGACAAAACGAGATAGTACAATCTCCTTAGATCCAATACAAGAGCTATGGTAAAAATATACCTTTATCCCTAAATAACCATATATGCAATCGTATTCATACGAAAACTCAGAATGGCATATTGTTAAAGCTAAAGCTAAATAAGGTAACCCATTCATCTTTCATCTTCCTAACCGCTTGATCCTCACTAGGGTCGCGGGATAAGGTAACCCAAATATTGGAAACAGCTCTCTGTGATGAATCCCACTAGATGTGCAGGTGTATCCAGCAGTTTCCATGCAGTACACCACTGCCTCATCCAATAGTGGTTGCTAATACAAATGCTTAGTATTAAACGTGTAGGCAAATAAAGACCCAGTGGAGAGCAGCACTGTTGTTTGTCTGTGCAAAGTGCCACTTAAAATTACTTGACGGAGACATTTGCTGCTTCAGGAGAATCACAGCATCCACCGGTACAGCCCCGTAATTGTGAACTTGTCCCGTCAGCTTTTTTCCTGAAATGAAAAGAATTACCGAATACATCCTCACCCTACTTGACTTCTCTGCTTTTATTTTAATATGCAGAGTGGCTCAGGTGCTCATCAAAGTAAAACTGAGTTCCAAAAACAAAACAAAACAGAAATAGAATGAAATGTTTGTTGAATCGAAAAGGACCTAAATCGCTTATCCATTGTCTATAACTCATCTTGTACGTCTGTTATAGCTTTTGAAAGTGATGCTGAAATTCCCCTCAGACATTTATAGGTCTGCTTACCTCCTCGCTTGTTGGGAAGTCAAGAAATGTTTTGTTTTGCATTTGCTCTCCACTGGCTACCCTTGGGAGCTGTAAAAAAAGGTGGGTGGAGGAACGATGTAACACTGCAGCAAACCTTCCAATGTCCACCTACATGTTCTTACTTAACTCTGGTCGCACAGTGTGTCATCAAGGGACGCTGAACGCAGAACTGTATGACAGACACATATTGATTCATGACTAATTCAATATAAATGCTCAATTTTGCTTATTTGGCAGAATTGGCACACACCGGGGAACATTCATTTAATTTTCCCTGATGGGTGAGAAGCTCCAGGAGGAGACCATGCAGTCACACATTCCTAGCTCCTTCACGCTGATGAATCACTGTTGCCACTTGAGGAAAAAAGTGTTACTACTCCACAAAACAGGACAGGCTGTTAGATTGTTTTTTCCTCTGCCATTAAAAGCCCTACATTTAAAAGTTAGTGAAAAGAAAGTACCCACCATGAGTGTATAGGTGGCCTTATTGCTTCATTATTACTTTAATTTTTGACTTTTTATGTACTTTCTTTAACCTGTGGTTGTTGTTAAAGTGCTCTAGATGTGAAGTTGAGTTGAGTGGAGTAACATGCATGTTTATGTGATGTGGGAGGAGTGGCATACACAAGCGTGCAAAGAGCATGCAACCACTCAGAAAGGCTGAAACTAAAACCTCAACCCAGACCCCAAAACTGTGAAGTAGATGTTGCAAATAAAAGCCCAACATCTGAATAAATTAATTTGGAATGACGTGAAAAGCGCATTTTATTGACATGAACATGGGTTTCTAATTTACACTGGACCAGAAACATTTTTCTGAACACAGTTTTTAGATTTATCAACCAGTTTAAATTCACATTAGGAATGCACAGGATTTTTTTCTTTTTTTACCTTTTACTCGATTTAACATTTTACTTCGAACCTCTGGAACAAATTACTTTCCTGAGACTCAGAGGATTGCGCTGACTTAATTGGCTTTGTCAAGCCAGATATAAATGAATAAACCCCAATTTATTTTAATGTGACTAGGCAAGGGTTTTGTCCTAGCCTTCCATTGGAGAACTTCATGGGACTCATCACATCCCATTGGACCATTGAACCGACCTGTCTCCCGAGTGTTCGAGCATGACAAAGGATCGGTTCAAAATGATGGCAAGGCTACGCTCGCTCAGCCGAGCAAAAGGAAATGCCTCACTCATTCTCCTGCTTAATTTCTCCGTGTAGATGCTTGTGCGTCCTCCTTTTCTTCTTTTCTCATCATTATTCAGTGGAGGAGCTGCTCTCACCGCTGCATTTTGAAGGATAGGTTCTCCTCTGTCTAGCCCACATGTCCTCTGTACAGTGGCGGATGCTGGTCTGTCAAGGAGGGGAAGCTCAATTTCGGGCTACATCATAAAATGTGTCCTTTGATTTATACGTGAATTCTACTCCCCGTTCCTTTTCAAGAAAATGATCTGTGACCCTGTCATACCAACAAGGCGTCTTTTCCACGGTCTTAACTGGGGTGATATAAGTCAGTCTGCGAACACAAGCAACTACAATAAAACACACCAGAAATAAAAGAGTAATCTGTTGCTAGTCATTTTTAACAAAGAGAGTGTCACTAAGATGTTTAGAAGAAGTCTCCAGTTCAAAATGAGATTTGAAAAATGCTCCCACGGATGCCTACACCAAAAGATCGGTGATAGGCTCATTTCACTGTCAATCAAAAATAGATTTAGCCTCAGATATATCATGCAATCATCATGCAGAAAAGCTGAGCGTCCGGGCCAGCTCATAAACTCCCACTGACCCTAGACTCCCAGAGACGCTGAGCGTCCGATGTGCGGGATAAAACCAGCATTTATCCAATGACTCGTTTCATTTCAATGCATTGGGACTACTCTCAGGACGGCCAGCGTCTGTGCTGTAGACGCTCAGCGTCCACACAGTTTAAAGCACAGTGAAGCTGCGGGAATGAATGAGAAGAGAGTCGCGTGGTAACCAGTAGTAAGAAGCTGTGATTCGGGACAGAAGTTGAGCGCCTTGTAGCGCATATTTAGTCAATAACTCAATTATTTTTGGACATTTTAGTGAAAGCTGAGCTTCCATTGCAATCTTAAAGCAATCACCTCTGCCTCTGAATCTCCTATAATCAGACGGTTACGGTGTGCATTTACATCAGTGAAACAGCTTTGTGCTCAGCACTCGCTGAACGATAGAACTTGCAAGTGGGCCCCTCTTGTTGAATATTGATATATGTGTCAAAGCTCAAAGCAGAGATTAGTCAGTTACGTGGTTTAAGCAAATTCTAATTCAATACCACTTCACTTTGATGGACACTGTGCTGTGTCAAAATACATTTTGATATGCTGGAAGAATAAACAGCAATACATTAATTGAATATAATGGTTACACCGTCAGGGCGGCCTGGTGGTCGGCTGGTTAGCATGCCCCCCTCTCAGTC
This sequence comes from Hippocampus zosterae, assembly GCF_025434085.1. Classification (NCBI taxonomy): domain Eukaryota; kingdom Metazoa; phylum Chordata; class Actinopteri; order Syngnathiformes; family Syngnathidae; genus Hippocampus; species Hippocampus zosterae. Next base: position 12,297,738 of record NC_067461.1, on the reverse strand, counting down.
CAGATTCAGGCCTTCCCGTTTGGAGTTTGCATGTTCTCACAGTGCCTACATAGGCTTGCAAAAACACACCTTGTAAAATTTCAAAGTGGAAAAAAAATCCCAGTTTTTTCTTCAAATAATGTCACTCCTAATTTTTTAGCATCACATCAGTATTCGTCAGCGATTTGAATTGATAGAGACAGTAGAGGTAACCAGACAAGCAAGACAAGTGTGCCACTCGTGCTTTACATTTTGCTTTGATTTTTGCAAACCAATGAATTCGATTAAAAAATGCAATCATTCCAGCCACCTATTATGTATTCCAATTAAGCACTCATGTCAACTCCTTATAAAAGAGACTTATGTAACATCAAAAGCAGAGTTTGCATGTCGTTTGTCATTTTCTACAATGCTCTAAATTCTTCCCAGTCATACAACTCTAAACTGCATAGTTGATCACCTTCTTCCTTTAAATGTCCAAGTGACAATTTCTTGGAAGTGATACACCCACTTACACTTTTGAAAGCTATAGTTAGTACTTTCATGGCCATCTGATCTGCAACTTGAGGTCAGCATTGATTTTATCAGGCCTCGACGCACACATAAATTGTTGTTTCAGTAGACATTAGTTGAGGCGCTGTAAATGCAAATCAAGCTGTAAAACTAGAGGAGATGTACAAGTACCTTCCAAATGTATTGGAGCAGCAAGGAGTGTTTTTGTTGGATGCTGAATACATTTGCATTTCAGATCAAAATATGAATATGAGACAAAAATGTAAGAATTTCAGCTTTTATTTCATGGTATTTACAGTGCAGCTAGATATGTCAAACAACGACACAGTAAATTTTATTGAAGCCGACCACCATTCAAGTGAGCAAAAGCTTCTGGACTGGACTCGATGGTGTTTATTTATGATATAACTCACAAGTGTAGCAGCAGCATTAAGTCGCACCCAAACTTCGTGGGAGAACCGTCATCATGCAATGAGACAATGACCCAAAACATGTATTGGAACTCAATCAGGCGGCGTTGTTCCCACTTAATCTAACATTATGTTTTTCGGAGGGTGGAGGGGGGAGTGCATCACATCTTGTGTGTAAATTTGACACGTATGCTCACTGCCCTTGAATATTTTCTGTTATTAATGATCATGTACAACTTGTAGCGTTGAGCTTTCAGGAAAAAAAACAACAAAAACAACTTTGAAACTGCTTATTGAACTACTTACCGTTCCTGCCGGTGTCCCCCCTGCCTTGGCTAAAAGGGTGTTCTGCGCTCACACCTCCATGCAACAAAGCAGTCGAGTAAAACGATGATTGGCGGCTACCGTTCTTCTGGCGGTGAGATAGTAACGTCGAGTAAGCTCGCCATTTGCGCGCCAGCATGCAGTCTGCAGCTCCTGTCTTACATGAGACCGTGTGAAAGATTTTTGGGGGGCAAAGGAGACGCAGAGGAAAGCTCGACAATATTCATCCTTAGTTGATTTTATTGTTTAACTCGTTTGTTGGATTTGGGCAACCTTTGCGTGCGGGGATCAAGCATGACACAATGCGCCGGTGTCTTTTCACCTTAACTCTTGCTCCTCGTCGGGTCCGTGCAAAGTGGTGGATTTCCCCCCAAGCGGAGCCTCTGCGATGGGACGGGGTGCAGTGATTCTCAAAGGAGAGGCATCCCGAGAAAGTGAAGTGACGGCGGTGCAGTGAGCGCCCACCCGCTGCTTTTGATGCCTCCTCCGACGTGGAGCTTGTCGCTGTCCGACGCGCGACCGGTGCTGAAATTTGGATGATGCCTGGCCAGCGTCTGCAAGGCTGCCGCTCCCTGCACTTGAACGAGGACAACGGCCGCTTCGTGCTGCTCGCGCTCCTCATCATCCTTTACTTGCTGTGCGGCGCTGCGGTCTTCTCGGCCATCGAGCGGCCCTCCGAGCTGCGCGTTCACGGCCGCTGGAACGGGACGCTCCGCAACTTCAGCGAGACCTTCAACATCAGCCTGGGGGAGCTTAATTCTTTCCTGCGGCAGTACGAAGCGGCCATCGCCGTTGGGATCAGAGCTGATGCTCTCAGACCACGATGGGATTTTACAGGGGCTTTTTACTTTGTTGGAACTGTGGTGTCAACAATAGGTGGGTGTTTTATGATCTATGATTTATAATGTAGCAGCATGAAGTCATTTCCTTGACCCTTGCACCCTTAACGATATCCTCCACATATTAATTTTTGAACTTCCTTACAAACACACTTCGGTAACAAACCCGTGTTTATTATTGAGCACTTCAAGCCAATGTTTGCCAAAACGACATTTAGCCAATGCACAGTAGTTTACATTTTTAAAAAAATTAAAAATCTCATGGCATGCCACCAAACAAAAATGTTACGAAAAGTCACAAACAGGTTAGATCCACAATTTGATTTGTGCCCTCTTGCGGAAGAGCATCTAATCCTTCTGCCATTGCCGGCCTAGATACATTTCATTCATTCATTTATTCATCTTCCAAACCGCTTGATCCTCACTAGGGTCGCGGGGGGTGCTGGAGCCTATCCCAGCTGTCTTCAGGCAGTAAGCGGGGGACACCCTGAATCAGTTGCCAGCCAATTACAGGCACACAGAGATGAACAACCATCCACGCTCACACCTTGGGACAATTTTGAGTGTTCAATCAGCCTGCCACACATGTTTTTGGAATGTGGGAGGAAACCGGAGCACCCGGAGAAAACCCACGCAGGCCCGGGGAGAACATGCAAACTCCACACAGGGAAGCCGGAGCTGGAATCGAACCCGGTACCTCTGCACTGTGAAGCCGACGTGCTAACCACTGGACTACCGGGCCGCCTTAGATATATTTGTAGTAAATAAATACTTTTGCCACTGAAGTGAAATGGACAATTTCCCGTAGATGAACTCTCTTTTACTTTAAAACGAATCAGTGAGAACCGACCTCCATGATAGCACCACAGTGCATGTATGTAAATTTATGACTATGACATATCACCATTCACTGCTAGTTGTCAGACATACAGTTGTGCTCATGTTTACAAGTGTACATTTATAAGCACAACTCTATGTATTTTGTAAGACCTAAAATACATAGAGTCCCATCTCTCTCTCTCTCTCTCTCGCTCTCTCTCGCTCTCTCCCTCTCCATGCTGCAGTCAAGTGGGTCCTATTGGACAGCGTTGTGATTTCCTCATGAACGCATGAATGATGAAAATACAAGTATGAAGTCTGTCAACTACAATTTCAGCAACTTCTCCTAACTGAACCTGCATTTTGCAAACGAAATCCCTCATGGCATAAATTAATATATTCAATGTATCAAGACAATAACAACAATTTGACAGTTCTGTGCTTCTGTCCCATAGGCTCCTTTCCACTGGCGTATATGCAGAATGTTGCATCTGTTGCAAGCATTGCTGCCCCCCCCCCAAGTCATGTGATACATTTTGGCTGCGAGGGGCTTTTGGCAAGGGGTTGACATCTGACTCTGCCTGCCATTTGGAACAGCACACTCATTTCTAGCTATAGGACAGCACCCATGGGTACAGCCACATTTCCATTCAAACCAACTGGAATGCCATCTAGTGCCCCCTTCTGCATCCCCTCCCAAACCACCCCCTGTAACATTTACTCACGCAATAGGTCAGAAAAGAGCAAGTGTCCCTCCCAGGATATCCCGCAGGCCAATGCTGTGATGATGGCCTGCATATATGATGGCCATTACTCTGCCACGGGAGCATAAAGTTAAATGATAGAGGAGGTGAGATCAGGTGATGATTTTAGGAAGACAGTCACTGTCCGACCTTGCCCTCTACACTAGGGGTAGACACTGGATTTTCTCTTCATCCCATCCCACTCAGAAAAATAATCTGTCTCAGTCCAGGACCATCGTTAAAAAAACAAAAAAGAAAGAAAAAAATCCTGTCCAGCTCTCTCCCAGTGAAAGTAACTCCCGCTCCTGCCCTGCTCCAATTCAGAATGGCTCGCACTCCCGTACTGCTCACAGTTTGGAGGTTGGCTCCATAAAAAAAATGGCTGTGCCCCTGTCCGAAGTTATTTTTGTTTCCTAGTGGATGATCCCACTCTTGACTTGTGAACTTTTTTTTCCTGTAACACCGCAATCCCGTGATTAAAAGTAAAGATGACTCCCAACACAAGGGAATCCCGTGGGATTCATTTGACCTAAAAAATGTCACCTTCTCCTCTACATACATCCATACTGTATAGAGAGTATATACGTAACAATGTTCTTTAGACGTGAATCCTGTCCACATAAAATAAGGTAACTTTTAAGACGTATTTACTTTGAACTGATCTCTTTGTGCGCCTTCCACTTTTCTTACATAAAACCCACCGACAGAAAGCTCCAGGGCAGTACGTGCACTCAGCTCACTCGCTGAGAAGGAAACTGTATTTGTGTGTTTGTCTGCCTCAAATCCTTTGTGCTTCATTTGTCGCACACTTTTCCCCCCTGAAAAACACAACCCATAAACTGAGTCAGTCGTCTCTGTCTGGTTGGGGGAAGGGGTGATTCGGAGGTTCTCTCCAAAGTGTTTCATGAGCTTGCATGGGTTTCTGTTTGGATTTCCATCTCGCTTTGATCTGCATACCACCCCCTCCCCTTTGGCTCGTGTGCGGCATGAGATGCTGATATGAAAGAGATATGGGGCCTCCCCACACAAGGTGTTATCACAGTGGCATTCCCTGTAGCTCTAGACAATCCTCCCAAGCACTTACCGCTCCCACTGTGGTCGGTCCCAGAGTGATTCTCACCTCCATGTGGCACCACAGTATGGCTGTAAAGGATGAAAAGTTTGCCTACATTTGGTCAGCCTACACTCGAGCTGCACTCAGTGTGTTTGCCAAGTTGGGGGAATACTGCAGAGCGCAATCATAGAGGAAAGGCCATTCCTGCTAAAGCTGTCACAAATGGGCAAAAATATTTCGTTCATGAAATAAAACTAAAACTAAAAACTATCTGAAATTGCATGTTACTTTTATAAAACTATCCCAAAAAAAACTATCATTAATGAAAACGGCCATCATTTTCATCTTGGTCAAATTAATATCATACATGAGCTTTGGGGATTCATTAAACATTTATTTCGGTATTGCTGTACCCTCATACAGAAGACGAAGGGTTAAACAGTCATGAATTATAATTTAACCTTTTTTTTAATCTTGCACAAGGCAAACAGCCCACCCATATGATTAAAAAACAAAAACTAATACTACTAATACTAAAAAAAAACCTAATAAACTTGCTCGAAAAACAAATTGACGCAAACTGAATTAAAAAAAAGTCACATCATAGTCAAAACAAACTATAATGCAAAATCCAAAAGTATTATAACCCTATCTTGCCTGCATTCGCATTTGGTTTGATGACTAAAACACAAACACAAAAGTGATGCATACAACACACTCCAAAAATGGCCGACATGATGCCACAAATATCTGCAGTGAAAACACATGACATTCCTGTTCTGCTGCACGTTGGTATTGCTTACTCTGACCAGACTATATTTTACAATGTTAATTATGAAAGAAATATAAATTTTTATATTCAGCTCTATTTTGTATACTTAAGACAACTGTTCCAATCAGGTTTTGTAGTGCATTGTAGTTTGCTACCAATATATCCACTATCACATTGTTCCAGCGTTGTGATATTGTGATCATTATTGGCAAACAATTAGGATAATATCATAACTATGGCCAGAGTGCACTTCTGCAATCATCACCCCTAGAAAACACAGTATTTGTCCATAATTCTAATGCGTTATTTAGAAAATTCCATAAAAGAGGTTTTTAAAGTAACCCCACACATTTAGTCGTATTTTCTGTAAAACAGACAGCAAAACAGACTTCAGAGCATCACTCCAAATTACATGTAAACTTATCACCAATCACTTCACTTTTGATATTGCTATTTTTGGGGGGCAGGGGCAGTTTGAATTAAAATAAGAATTGGTTAAACTAATATAGTTCATGATAGGTTTCCAGCAAATGATTCAATCTACTAGATACATTATAGAATTAAGGACATATTGACGGTACTCAGAGGAGTCAATATTCTGTGCAGAGTCAACTATTAGCTGTATCTGCAGTGAAGCTGGGTTTTTTCCCCCCTTTGGATGATTTAAATAAAACATGGCATTCTCTCATTCTCTTGTGGCAAACACATATTTACCATTTAAAAAAAAAAATCAGATAAGGCATCCACCAGGGTCCCAAACAGTAACTAATGTTCACACCTTGCATGTTCTGCAAAAATAATGATGATGGTGACATAGTGGGATTCGGCCTTGACAGAAAACCTATGAGAATTACCTGTTAGATCATGATGGTAATTCTATAGAAACAAGTTCACCCATCTGTTTTTGTCTCTTGACAAAAACAGAGTGATATTTGAATGGCACTAGCGATATGACGAATTCAGCCGCAGCTCACAGTAAATTACAGATGATGCATGAGTAGCACACGGGAAAAAAGCATATACGATGCATATATTACAATCAGACAAATAGTTATTACTCTTATGTACCTATAGAAGTCCAAGACACTTTTTGTTCTCCATCCAACGCATTCGTGTCACCCCACCTTGAATGTGCTCAAAGAGAATTCACTGCTCATTAAAGGGGGCACTTGAACATGTTTGGTAAACAGACATTTCTATGAATGCATCAGCTGCTATTTATAACCTTTGAGACTGATTGATAGCTGATGGCTGCCAATTAGAACAGCTCTCCAAATCCATTTATGGGGCTCAAGATCTAATTTCGGCTAATTTTCATGCTTCAGCGGCATCCTAGAGATGTTCTTTGTTGTTCGGAAGTACTCATGGTAGGAATCAGGTGTGCTCGGTGATGAAGAGGGTCAAACCAATTAGAGTAGCTTTCCATGTCATATTCAGCTGCAGGTTTGTATACTGGGTTATTGCCCTTCCTCTTTTTGCCCCTGGCAGGTTAACGCTACAGGCTCCCTCACACTTGTAGACAACCACGCGTAGAATTTGTCAGTGCAGACAAGGAACGGAATCTCAATTCAAAAATTATAGAAAGACTCACTGCTTTGATGTACACTTTCATACAAAAGTAGAAACAAACTTCTTCCTTTTAACTGACACTTTCAGAGAGGTATTACTAAGTCTCTCACTATTGCATTGCTAAAGGAACAAAACTAATGGTGGCCAAAGAATTTTGGTCCTGCGTTGTAACTGCTGTGGTTGTAGTTTGCAATCTAATAGAATCATACGAAAAGATCTTTCTCGCAACATCAATGCTACGGTAACGGCGTCGGCAACAAGCAGCATTATTCACTGGTATCAAAACAGCAGTTCAGACACACTCTCTCAGTCTCATACCACAACAAACTACAACCTCAATCATCGGTTTACGTTAAAGCAATACCTCTCCGACAGGGAACATTAAAACTCCAAATCCTTTTAGTGCGACAGATTTTTATCGGATCCCTTTGGACAGTGCAGGTGGAGTGTAGAAGGTAAGATCCTATAAAACAAGCACTTGTTTGGGGATGTGATGCAGCATCATAAAGGAGCCTTTCTACCATCCAGGTGCGCGGCATGTCAGTCAGCTGAATCCAGGTGGATCCTATTATAAAGTAATTAAGGTGGTCTCATCGGGCTAATGACGCTCACCTCAACGTGCCCTTTATGTTCATGCGGCGTGTGCAGGGTGCTACAAGTGCAATATATCGCATTTTGTATAATGATGTATAAGTGTGTGGAGCGTTTTAATGACACCGACATTGGAAGGCGAAATCATGGAAGTATCTATTTAACTGGGGCATACGATGACAGACAGATAAATCTAGCTTTTCATCTCTCATGTTTCTTGGGCTACAATGAGTCGCGTGTATAGCATCTATACACTTAAAGAGGTATATTAAACCAATTTGATACAGTCTAACGAAATGAGTTTCTGTCATCGTTTGACAGTGCAATATATAGTGCATATATTGTGCATATACATTGCAGATATTACAATAAATTCACAATACCAATAAAAAAATAACTGGAGAAATAAAATGTGATATCGTCCTGGACATAATATATTGAGTGACACTATAAATACACTATTCTGCCAAAATCCCCATAAAAGTTGAGGAATGGTGCCATAATAAAATGGTTACTCAGCAATATTTATATTCTATCATACTTCATTTAGTAGCAACATCACAGTGAGCTAATAATACCTAAGCAATGTAATACACATTCATTCAAAATCTTACTCAGGCATGGGGTGGTTATGACACACTTGCATGAACCAGGTTCCCCCCCCCAAAAAAAAAAAGAATAATTTTTTAAAAACGTGAAGAGGCTCTATGTTGTGTGCTCTGAGGTCAAAAGACAATGTGACCTCAGACTAACAAAATGTGCGTTTTGGCATGCAAGTAATTTAATAGGTCAAATGACTCAGGTTCTTATGACGATTTAACAGTTCGGTGCTTCCTCGCTGACATTAAACCAACTGTGCGGTTATTACTGTTGGTGCTTGTGATCAATGAGGTAATGTTATATAATGTGGTTTGTGATCGGTAAAAAGAGTCATCTGCAATCCCAAACGCCATTTCCAGAACTAGAATTGGTCCTGATGCAAGTACATCTGCTCCTTCCTGAGTCTTGCTGAACAACTGTTAGGCTCACAAAAGACATCACTACTTCTTTGTTTAAAATAAATCCATGATCATCGATTTTCTATTGCACTTTTCCTTAATAGGGTTGTGGATTTGCCAGAGCCCACCCAAGCTAATTGGGGCAAGAGGTGTTGTATATACTGTACCTGCTGGACTTGTCACTAGCAGACAAACAATCAGTCACATTCTCTGAACAATTTAATCTTCAAAGAGCCTAATATGCATGTTTTTTGGAATAAGAAATGAAGCCAAAGTAACCGGAGAAAACACACACAAGCACACGGGGAGAACATGCAAACTTTATACAGGAAGGCACAGAACCTTAGAATAGTGAAGGGAAAGTGGTAATCACTCAAAAACTATGCTGCCTGTTAGCAATCCTAAAAGTAACAGGGGCAACACAAAGTTCAAGCACAAACCATCTGGGATGCTGGGAAACTTGTAATTTTGGGAGGATTTGAGAATGTTTTTTTCCATTCGTAAAAATGAAAACATTCATATCTTACTTTTTAAATCGTCACCCGTTTTTTAAGGAAAGTTATTATTTTAAAACGTCTGCATCGTTCCCTGACAAATCAAGAAAAGACGCTGGGGGAAGCAAGACAAAAGTAACTTTAAAAAATGGTCTGTTGAATTTACTCAGTTGTCAAATGTACACACGCAATCGAATCATTTGGATTTAGATCCATTTATAGGTGGATTTACAGTCTACTTTAAAACATTTATCTTGATACATGTGATTTTATTTCATGCAACCACTTGATGAAATTAAATTGACTAAATTCAACACACCATTTTGTCAGTGTATGCGAAGACCACTGGAATTTTACTGCTTTTTTCAATGGGAAGTCAAGTCAAAAATGTTCTTTACAATAATATGCTGTATCTGGCCCCACTAATCTAAACATGATATTCCGATGAATATTGCGTTTGTGCAATATGAATTGAGCAGCAAAGTCCACCCGTTTTTCGCCATCTAAGGTGGCGGCCATTTTGCCACTTTCTCGTCGACTGAAAATGACATCACAGTTGCTCAGCGCTCATGGAATGACAATTACAGCTCACCTGTTTTTGGAGTTTGGTCAAGTGACGTTCAATATTTCATACATAATAACAATACACAACAGAACACATAACATAAAATATTGACAATAATCCAATCGTAACAACTATTCCTACTGTACATACGCTTGATAACTTCATAGTGGTCCATAAAGTGCTACAAGAATCCAGAAGCAAAATACATGACTTGAGTTAACCCATTCCCTGAACAACTGACATCTTACATGACTAGAAAAATTCTAAGTTTTATACATCCCTATATGAGTTATTTTTCCCCACCGGAAAATTCTGAATGGTTGGGCTGTAGCTACATTTGAATGCAGAAAAATTACTGCAATTCAAATAGAAATAGATCATGCCTTTATTTTAACCTAAATCGTTCATGTTTGTGGAACACAGTTGCAATTCAACCAAATACACCCCATCGCACAATACAGTGGCTTTTACAGTTCCTTTTAACAAGCTTCAATTTGACCTACCTTTTTTGGGGTAGGGGGTCTAGCATCATTCTGCCCTCCGGTTTCTTTAGATGTGCCATGCTGCTCTGTGAAATGACCGACTCAGACGAAATGTCACTGTTAAAAATGGACAACAGAGGACCTGCAGTGGCAGCAACAACAGTGGGGTCTCTTCGGATAGTGTGTAGCCCTGAGCTCTGCATAAAATAGTTTGGGCATAGAGCAGGAAATGAAGAAGAACAGCAATTAAGTTCAAGGGGAACTCATCAGAGTTCAGTATAATCCATGTTGGCTTTAAAGCAGACTTATCTGAATTGAATTTCAAAACAAGACAGAGAAATGGAGAACACATATTTTATGTGCTCTTTCAAGAATTTCTTACAAAAAGCAACAATATGTAATTATCCAAGATGATCATTTGTTTGGTAAACTGAAAATATGGCAGCTTTGTAATATTATGAAATATTATCTTCCTGTCTATAATAAGGCCATTCAGATATCCATTTGATCCAACAAATAAATTACCGTAGTTCTAAATGTCTGTTACTTTGTATAGTGGATCTGGTTTTGTTTGACTAACAAGTCGGACGACCCATGAGTCAGCTACAAAGCAAGGGTTGCACATGGGAGGCTGAAGGGAAGATATCTGCTAAAATTAACAAAACATTTATTAGATTAAAATCCCAGGCGCCACCTTAAAGGCTCTAATGATGTGTTTTCGACATTAAAGCCCTATAAGTATCTGTGCAATGCTTTGCAGCATCACTGCGGGACATAAATCTATGCTGACTAGCGAAGGCGTCCACCCGCCCACATACTGTAAGTCATAGACTCAAATCACGGCAGTGAAGTGATCCCAAGAACAGTTTTGAGGACACAGCAGATTTTTCTGAACTTCTTCCACTTCAAAATGATTAGCGTTTCACTGATTCGGCTGTCAGCATCAGCAGAACGAAGAGACCATTTTCTCCGTGTGTCCTTTGCAACCTGCGGTCACATGACCTTTTTCCTCATCCATTCTAATCTGGATAGCAGGGTAAATTGTTTTTTTGCTGTTTAAGCTGAATCTATCCTGGGAATCACAAACAATGTAGATGGCACAGTTCACATAATAAAGCTGAGTTACACACGTCATCTTTTGTCTGCAAAGCAAAAATTAAAACAAAATCTCTCTATACTTGAGGACAATTTGGGAGATTGAGATGCAAGCTGATTTCTGTGTTAACAGCTTATCTGCACTCACAATACAAAATACCTTTGTCTGACACTTTCTTCAATTGAAATATATATTTTTTTAATGCCTTTACAAAAAACAGCCATGTCCAGTGAGTACAACTGCCTTCTCGGGTAACCCGTAATTGGTATCAGTAGTAAGCCGGCAGCACTATATGGCAGTCATCCATTTGCACTAAAATGAGGAAGACGGAGTCCCTGTGTCAATGATTCTAAAAGCTACCAGTTGATGAAAACAATGGTGACAGTGTAGTTTAACAGAACATAGCTGAGGAAATGATCTGAAATGAACCAAATAATTACATAGACAAGTAATTTCCTCCTGGCAAGAAGAGTAAAGAGAGCAATCCTTGCAATGTAACTGCAATTCAACGCAATACAGAGCTCAAATACATCTACTGGTGATACTTCACATGTCATCATTGATAAATCTGTGCTCAAAATGTGTATCAGGTCCATTTTCTTGTCATACACCTTTGCCTGAGTGACCTGGGGTGATCAGTTCCCAGCTTGTGTAAAGTGGCACGTAGCTTTACGGACTTCCCCACTATGGATTCACAACCACCATGAGACCCGTTCTGCGGCCTCCAACAGTTCAGTCCGATGAAGTGATGCCTTATCTTTCAGTGAACCGGTCGATGCTCTTTGCTTGGCCATGACTATCTTGCTGTTGTGTTCTTCCACCTCTTCTGCTCGCATCTCATCCTCAATAGTTGACGCCTCTCTTTTTCCTGAGCGTACTGACGGCCAGCTTGTGGGTCACAGATCCATTGACATTTGTTATGTTGACCCAGAGAGCTGCCGGTTCACCGTTGCTCTGTTGCCTCCCAGCTCAGTTGGAAGCACAACTTTCATGTGTTCCAGACAACCAAGTATACTTGGAACTCGTAACTATGGACAGTGGCATCAGTTTACTATTTTTTCAGGAGGTTTCAGTTAGTTATTGGGACAGGATCTTGAAAAAGAAAAGGACTTGCTCTCCAGTCATCTTTTGAATCCGTGATTGCATTAAATAGCTGCAGTAGCAGCACATTTATAGCATCCTCCCAACACAACAAACCCAATTAATGAAACTCTTTAACACTCTGCGTTTGAACATAAATGGCTTCACGGTGAAGGCATTTTAATTTTTGTAATTAAGTCACCCGACTCCCGTGAGAAATTTCCCTCATGTCAGGTGACACGTTATTAGGACGCCTTGAAGAAGCTTTCATGTTATATTGATGGATATTATCAACTAATTGCTTTTATAGAATGATGAATAATAGCATTGACAGTGGAACGTCTTTGTCTATAGTGTGTTCCTGCAGTTCTTTCTGGAAGAACATACACATGGGAGGTGCAGTGACACTCATGTTAAGACTTCTTCAGAGTCGCGGATGAACTGGCGTTCTCTCAACTCACTTTGGGTGAGAGGCAAGGTCCTCCCAGGATTATGCAACCATTCACACTCACATATGCCCTTAGTGACAATTTACAATACATACAATACAATACATGCTGATTTATATAGCGCTTTCACAACAGCGGCAGCTGTAACAAAGCGCTATACAAAACAGTTAACATAAAGTAAAATAATAAACACAATACATAACATAAAACACGGACAGTCGTGCAGTCCTAAGTCAAGATGGCGCCCGAGTAGGCAGCCGTCAGCAAGTGCTCTCTTGAGCCTTGCTTTTTTTTGTTGTTCTTGTGTTTCTTTTGTCACTTTGTGTTTGTTGTTACGTCGTGTGGACTTGATGTGGACCTTTTTTCAGCATTTTTTGGCCACGACATTCATCAAGGAGGAGACTCTGTGCTTGGTAGTTGCGCCTTCTCGGCAGCATGGGTATACCAGCACTGTTTTTGACTGGAGGAATGTCGGCGCCATTTGACTGTCGTTGCTGGACAGTCCCGGGGCGCTTGTGTCTTGCGCCTGTAATGGGCAGCATTTTTCACAGCCCCGCTTTGTTCAGCGGAGAGATCGGTGCTGTTGAACGGTCTGCGGCTGGATGGATGGAGGTCTTGAGGAGCCGACGATGAGAAGAAAGGAGCGTTGGCGCGGAGTGCCGATGCGGATTTGGAGCTGGGAGTCGCGGCTTGGAGTTTGAAGCGGATTACGTGGGACAGGAGAAGTGAACTAATCTCTTTTCGTCAATGGATGCTACAGCTTTGTGTTTGCTTTCAAAACTTAGTTTGTAGCAGACGTGTGCACATTTTCAGCATGACGTCTCTGATCCACTGGAGAAAGGACACTTTGATCCTCTCCTCTTTCATCTATAACTGCTTCAGACAACAAAGTGTATGCAGAAAAGTGGTGAAGATTGCACGACTGTCTCTGTCCTATGTGTTGTCTTGTTATTTTTGTTATTTTTGACTTCAAAATGGCGCCGCGAGAGTGGCTGCCTTTCCAGCAGCTCCTATTTTTTTGTTGTTCTACTTCTTCCTTTCATAACTTTGCTGCTGTGAATCTGGAATTTCTCCATTGTGAGACTAATAAAGGTTTTCTTCTTCTTTGAAGCAGTTTGAGATGAAAGAGGAGAGAATTTAAAGACATCAGTGAACCTAACATGCATGTTTTTAGAATGGGAATATGGGGGAAAGCATGGGGGTATGCTGGAGCTTATCCCAGCTGTTTTCGGGCAGTAGACGGGGTACACCTTGAACTGGTTGCCAGCCAAATGTGTACAAATAGACAAAAGAGACATCATTACAGAATTGTCAAAAAAAACATGGAATGAAAGAAACAGTCCCTAAAACCCTCAATAAATAAATGTCTGAAAACAAATATATAGATTACTGAAGCACATGACTCTACACAATACATATCAGAATACTTTAGACAAATTGGATCACATAGAACGCAAAGACAATTTTTGACTTGACTTCCAGCAGTTTAAATAAACAAACAGCCCTGAAATAGCTCATTTAAAAGTAGCATCTTTGATACAGTTTTTTTGTATTGGTTCTTCTTAGATTGTGTTGTTGAATCTAATGTTGTGGCCAGGAAATCTGTTTTTGGAGCAGTTCTGCCTTGTGGACTGAGAATAAAACAAAGTGAGTGATGGGAGCGTGAAAAATCAATTTACTGGTGATTGAGCATTATCTTATCATTTAACTGAGCCAGCTTGTTGTGTTTCACTGTTACAGCACAAAGTCACTTTTAATGGTGTTTTGGAGTTCCTTTGCAGTCATTGTCTATTATTTACATGAGCGAGATTTAATAGTCCTATTTTTCATATCGTTCAAGAGAGTACTGCAACTCTGTACATTCTACGTAGCATCACTGAGATCCAGTGTCAGCAACTTTTCTGCTGAATATCATCTCCGAGCACCAGTGTTTCAAATGCTCCATTAGGACAGGTGTGTTTACTCTATGGGGATAATAGCAGAAGGCTTTATGAAAACATGGAGGGCACCTACAGTGTCATGAAAAAGCCAAGGACAAGGCCATCGGATCTATCAGAGGGAAGCTATTAATCTGAAGGCTGAATGGCTGGCTCTTCAGTGCCATAAAAGGACACAACATGTTACAGTTTGCAGTTGGGCATATCTTCGTTGTCGAATTCTTGAATCATCATTTTATGCAAAAAGTTGCAGCTCTTTTTTCCCCATCTTTTAAGATTAGTTTAGAAATGAATTTCAAAATAATGAAATGGTTTCAGCGACCAGTCTGTGGTCCAAGTTTTGTAATTGATACTACATATTTTAATTCAAATTACAAATACATTGCATGCTAGTGACCATTAAATAGTTCCAAATGCATGTGATTTGTATTTAAAGAATTAACAGAAATGCACTTGACATGGATGTGAAGTTTATTGTCTGGCATAGAAGAAATTTGGACATGTTTGTTTGTTTGTGTCGTGATTCTGTTTGGGACCAACAGGTGGCACTGTAGGGCTCGCCCTTCAGCTGCACACCTGTTGGCTGTTATGTAATTATTCGTGCTTTAAAAGGACTCCCAGCCCGGATACTCAGTGTCGGGTCATTGTTTGCTCTTGGCTTCTGCCATGTTTGTTTCAGTCATGTTTAGTTCATTGTTATGTTTTACCTTCAGTCATGATTTTTGTTTGACACTTTGGACTTTGTTTGTTTAGGATTTAGTTTTCTCTGTTTTAATACAATTCGTCCACCACCACCACCACGGAACGTGACCGTTTGGAGATGGGCATTGGGTGCTGTAATGGAAAAGTCAGCCACCTTTACCTTTATTAATGTATTTTATATTCTACCAAGCAAAGGGTTACAACATAAAAATTAACCGTTATAGTTTAAGCTGGTTTGTTTGACTGCAATTTTGAGGGTTATTCATGTGTGTTTGTCTGATTGTGACCGAGTGTAGGCAGCACAAAGAATTTCACCAAACAAGAAGTGGCTGCTTAAACTTGTGGCGTAACCAGAATATGAACAATACAATATGATGTGCTGTAACTTCCAGAAATCTTTAGGAAAAATTGAATGTTGGTTTTTTTTTTCAATCTTGGATGGATTTACTAAAATATAGAAGAGATACCGGCGTACAACACTAAAATCAGAAGCACAAACTCTTTAGATAATGGATTAGTGGATAAGTAGTTGGTTCACTCCCAGTTAAAGTAGAATATTAACCAAACTTTTCTTGGAAAATATGAATGCGATAATAACCGAAGTACTGTACCAGAAATAGAGCTTACTCTGACATTCGAAAGGGTCTGGCTGTTATTTTCTTTCATGATACAGTGTGTTTGAAATAATTCAGCATCATGGAACTCATCGTGATTGATTTTGGCAGTTTCCTTGTATTTTCATTTTTTTTTAAATACCACATCGCCCTATATGTGACCTATTGCACAATATGCTTGCATAGTGTGAATGTTCCTCTTATTAAATAGAGTGGCCTACAGTGCCAGGAATCTTGGCAGCTCCTCAGCAGATGGCCTGGTAATAATGTCTCTTGTCATCTCTTCCTCGGCCATTCTGTCCTGCGCCTCCCCTCCCAATGGACCCCCACCATGCTGCCCCATGACTAATGATTTCCTGTTTGTCATCGAAACACAATCATCAGAGCAGCGGGCATGCCTGCCGTATTCTGCTCCTTCTTTCTTCGGAACAATTTAGGACCATTCCCACTGGTGGGAGCAGCCAGTTGGACTGAGCGCTTGTTGATAAAACACTTTAATTAAAGACGCAGGGCGCCAATGGAAGGCACAGTTTGGACTGTTAGTTGCATAACCTTTGGATGAAGACTCTTTGGGTTCTCAGTTTGGAGATGGACCTTAAGATTCAATACTAGCTCAAATGACGTGAATGTATACATACCACTTACTTTAATTAAGGGCTCTCATTATGAAAGATGTTCGTATAGCTTTATGTTTTTGCTTTTTTTTTTTTTTTTGCTCATGTCTGAAACACAGTCAGCTCAATGCTCGGCTCAATTGCCCTAGAGAGGCTATTTTTCATCCAGTCGAATCAATGCAGGATTTTTTTTAGCTCACATTACCCCTGTTAGTTGTTTGTAAAAGTGATCTTAGACCCAATTTTCAACACATTATTAGCATTTAAAGGAGAAGTCAACACCAAATTTGTTCTATGAGAACATGTTCCCTGCAGCCCCAATAGACTAAAGACGGATTAATATTGCGTATGAGGAATATGACGTAAAATCCACCCGTTTTTGTCCATCTCATTTTGCCACTGATTGCCAAGTGGAAATGACATCACAGTTGCTCAAGGCTCAGGAAATGACCGGTCACGGTTCAGCTTCAGAAAACAGGTGGCATAAAATTCCAAGTTAATGATTATTTTTGTTATTTTTGACTTCAAAATGGCGCCGCGAGAGTGGCTGCCTTTCCAGCAGCTCCTATTTTTTTGTTGTTCTACTTCTTCCTTTCATAACTTTGCTGCTGTGAATCTGGAATTTCTCCATTGCGAGACTAATAAAGGTTTTCTTAATCTTAATCTTAATCTTAATCTTAATCTTAATCTTATTTGCTTAATCAGTAAGGTTTACCGGTTTGATCATTAAATATCTTATATTTATAGTGCAATGAATTAAACAAAGCTTGAACAAGATTTTCAAGCATTGTATTCTGATTTTATTATTTTTTTTATTTGTATGCGTTTCAGACACTTGTTGTAGTTTTACAGACATTTTTGTCCTGACTAAATTTAAACTACAATGTTGACAGTTCTTGTTGTAAAGATGGCCAAGGAGATCATAGATCTGTGAAGTGGGCACCTGGGGCCTTCTACCCGTATCACACGTGTCCGTCCGTGTCCGTCAGTCATGGGCCCTTGGAATCAGTTGTTTTTCCTCCAGTTCCCCCTGTCATTGTAATGCAATAATTTTGGATAAAGCTAGCATGTTTTTTATTTCAAGGATGATGCGTGATGACCACAAGGAATGTGGGATGTAAAATACAGTATGCCAACCAAAATAATTTTAACTGGGAATAGACCTTAGCTAATTTAGAGTTTTCATGTTTTTAATAGCCAATTCCCTTTCTACAAAAAAACATGCTCAGATGACTTTCCTATAAATACTGTATAATAAAATGTTTTTATTCTTCAGGGAATGAACACCGTATTCTGGTATACACGAGGGGGAAAAAAAATCTGATTTTTTTTACCTTCTATGTACTCCACCACCAGTTGTTTTGCACTTTGTTTCTCTATTTGGTGCATTAAGACACAGCAGGTTCTGCGGCAGCATTTTTCCACTAAAGAGCTCCCTGCTGGTTCTGAGAGTAAACATAAATGAAAGAAAAGGAGAACTAAGACACTTAAATAGCAGGCTCAAAACATCCAAATGAGAAATTAGTTACATGATCAATTATTTCCTTGCTTGACAGAGCTCGATGTGGAATGTTTCTTCTCATCAGACTTCGGCACAAATACATGTCTCGGTTGTCATAACCTTGCCAGTCCATTAGTTCCCTTCATTCATCAAAATGCACACCTGGTATGAGCATACCGTAGGTGCTTCTATTGCAGCCAATTGAAAAAAACCCAAAAACATCTTTATTCACGTCACATAATTATACTTTCCTACTGGTACAACATTGTCCAATCATACTAAAATTCCCATGCTACAGATAATTGTTATGGATATTGAAAAACTTAATTCAATGTGTATGTGTGTATCAACCAGGGCATTTGTTTTGGACTAAGAGTTATTGTTTGTGTTGTCCCACTAATTGCTGTGGGCATGTATGATGACCAAATGACTACAGTCCAGAAAAATGCTTTATTTTTCCACACCACATTTTCACCACCCCATGCCTGATAACCAATTCAGCATCTTCTTTCGCTCTTCAATCGGTCAAGCGGTTAATTATTTGATAAAAGTAATCCAGTCTGTCTTGCTTGAATCTCTGGTGTGTAATGACATTTGCAATAACCATTAGCTATTAGCATTCTCATGTGGAGATGAGCATAGTTAATGGTGATGAATAAATATGCTTCTGTGGGCACTGGTGGAATTAGCACAGACGTGTTTTTCTTATCGGGGTCTGCTGAGTTAGATGGTTCCTCTTGGCTGGCACAGAGAGTATGTTATCACCGAGGTCGGCAGGATCATTTGTCTCCGCTGTTGACTTCCACATCTAATCAGGAATCTTTGTGAATAAAGTCATCCTCAAGCATCCAGGTGTAGTTGCAGCGCGCCTGTCCTTTGCGTTCTGTTCTTGTTCTGTCGTGACTAATCTGTTTTGACACTGCTCGAGAGTAACAGCCCTGTAATGCTACGCTCAATCGATGCCTGGTGACTTTGCCTCTCTTAGGTCATTTGCTTGGTAATGAGAGACGGTGCGCAAGATGGTCTCTGCTCGCTCAGAAGATGTTAAGTTTTCACTTGGGCTGCAAGAGAATTGGGCTGGTAATTAATTAAATATGAAACTCAAAGCTTTTCATCTCAGAGGTTAATACGGGGAATAGCAAGCAAGCCATCACCTCAACTTTGATGTCAGTTATTGCACTTTCCCACGAACATAATGCTGACCGGTGCACAGCTGCTGCTTTTGTGCAAAACCCGTGTATTCTGTCATCAGTGAGGTTTTATTCTCTGTTGTATCTGCAATCTGTGTCAATCAGTGCGTGATCTACAATAAATGGCCCAGCATGTCAACAGCCCGCATGAGAGTGCTTGTCAGTGAGCAAGATAAGGTCGATTAAGCCATATCTGGTACAATAAAGGAAGTGCTGTCTCGATATTGATAACATTTATGACTGGCCAAGGGTAGTTAGAAAGGTGCTCAATACCAAAAGGAAAAAATGACTTCCTGAGAGGAGATTCAAATCAGGGATGAACATTATGAAAAAAAAATCACTTGACCTTGGCCCGGAAATGATAATGACCAAGATAATGTACATACTGTACATATTTATATATTTGTATATATTTTATACAATCCTAATGTGTATCTCATCAACACCAAATTCGGCCGAGAACTGGGCTCAGTGATTGTGACATGAACTTCAGCAATAGGCAATCAAGTAGCACCCTGAATCGTGCTTAACACAGGGTGTTTGGTTGCGTGGAGTGTCTGCATAACATGTCTCTCAAGTTATTTGCCAAAATAAAAATGACAAAGAATAAAGTTGGCAGCCGCAATGTAGTTACTCGATAAGCACGCCTTGTCCTATTTTTTTCTTCTGCTACTACTCTTTCTTCTTTGCAGTCTCGTTACCCTACAGCACCGTTCTGCCTCTCAGAGGTGTACGACATCTTACACCGGTAACTACAATAAGCGCAGTAACGTATGAAAAATCATTTTCTATGAATACCCCTTAACATGTAGACAAATTAGCAATTACTGGATTTTTAAATGACAAAGACCATTTCTGCACTCAAACATCTGTCAAATAGAGGTTAACCAGAGAACCGGACCTGTGACACTTGGGAATGACAAGCACACCTCTGCTTGAACACTTAAAGTACCGGTAATTGACTAGGAAATCAAATGACACTAGGGAGCCATACTTTGGGGGAAAATAAGCTTTGCTAAGACATTAACAGGCATTATTGTCTCCTGATTTTGACCCTCTGTCTTTGAATTTTGCCTTTACACCAACAGTAAAAGCACGCATTAGGTAGCCTAAGGATTATGTACCGAGTCATTTGTCATAAAGTTAAGAAGAGCTGAAAAGGACTAAGAAGTGACATCGGATGAACAGGAAAAACATGAATATAAATCTAAATTTGGGGGGTGGACTCAGAAATTGAATGTCGAATAAATTTGCACATGAATGTATAGTGTATCTAAATGCCAAATGAACCATGAAAATAATGCAGATTTGAACATGAATTGTCTTTGAAAAACCTGTGCACTTACCCCAATACCAAAAAGCCAAACATTGTTTACAATTTGTACAGAACAACAACCTTGGTGACAATATAGTCCGACATACTAACTTCTCCTTGTACAAACGGGGCCATGACCTACATAGGTGCCTCATTACAATCCAATCCTATGTCTCATAATGTGGATTTTTCTCTTCTGTCTCAACAGGTTTTGGAATGACAACACCTGTGACAGTTGCAGGCAAAGTGTTCTTGATCTTCTACGGGCTCCTGGGCTGCGCTGCCACGATCCTCTTCTTTAATCTCTTTTTGGAGCGTATCATCACACTGCTCGCCGTTGTCATGAAAGCTGTGAGGGAAAGGCGGATCAGAAACAGCGGCCTCCTCCCACCGGGGGTTCAGCGGGACTTCTCGGCTTTCTGTCTCTCCGGGTGGAAACCCTCGGTTTACCATGTCATGCTGATTCTAGGCCTATCAGCGATTACCATCTCCTGCTGTGCTTCGGCAATGTATACCCCCGTGGAGGGCTGGACCTACTTAGATTCACTGTACTTCTGCTTCGTGACCTTCAGTACCATCGGCTTTGGGGACTTTGTTAGCAGTCAAACAGTAGCTTATGAATACCAAGGCCTCTACCGGGTGGCCAACTTCCTCTTCATGTTAACAGGAGTGTGCTGCATCTACTCGCTCTTCAATGTCATCTCCATTGTTATCAAGCAGGTGCTCAACTGGATGCTGGAGAAGATGAGCTGCTTGTTTTGCCAGCGTTGCAATAAGGCTAGCACCTTCCTGGGCAGACGTAATGCCATCCGGCCGGGTTCCAAGGGTCGCCATCCGCCATACATGGAAGGACCGTGTGACAGTGACACTGAGGGACGCAGAATGTCTGGGGAGATGATATCGATGAAAGACTTGGCTGCTTCCAACAAGGTATCGCTGGCCATCATGCAGAAGCAGCTTTCTGAGTCAGCCAACGGGTATCCCAGGACGGTGTGCGGCACCTCACGCCACAACGGTTTCTCTGGGGGAGTGGGTGCCTTGGGCATCATGAACAACAGACTGGCAGAAACCAGTAACTCCAGGTAGAGGATTACCAAGACACTGTGAGTCCACATGCGGTTGAAGAAACCCTAATTGGAAGTCAACAGGTTAAAACCCAAACCCACTGGACTGTTTGGATTAATGTGGTTTGAATTTCCACTGTGATGACAGGGATCCTTGACTAGCAAATGTTGACGCCATAAAGAGACATCAAGCAGCAGGGTAAATTACTCCGGACAAGTGATAACCACCAAACACGCAAAATGGGATCTGCGCGCTCTGTCCATGGGAATGACACATAATAGGGCCAAGGGGAGCATATGGAGCAATGTCAGATGTCTGTTTGTATGTATATACGAATGCCCATAATCAGCGATGACACTAACATTTAAGTATAATAACTGGATGTTACGGCCCATACCAATCTATGCATTATACATCTCATGCATAATTTTTTGCACCATGTCTATACTTTCTCTTGACTTTACGTGTTATCTTGATGTAAGAATGGCAGAAAAGGAATTTATAAGCATGATGTAGCAGATTTGTTGGAGTTGCACTGGGAGGAGTTTCCACCGAAAAGGCATCAAAGAGACATCGTGCTTTTCTCTCTTGCTCGCAGTGGAGAAAAGACTGCGGTTTACAGAACGAAAGTCCGCAGTGGAGAAAAGACCGCGGTTTACAGAACGAAAGTCCATTTCTCGAGAGAGTCACCGGCCTTCTTATCAGCTCTAAACACGCTTCTGTGGCCAAAGACTTTGACTTCAAGGGTAAGAGAGGTACCTCCCAACGTTTCCTCTCTTCGCTAACAGCTGTGTGTGGAAAGGAAAACAAATGTTCAAGACTTGCAATATATGAAACACTCTTGTACTGAGGAAATGTACATGTGGAAAAAAACAACAACAAAAAAATAACCCAATAAATGAGATGTACGTTTTTGTTTGTCGGAAGGCGATGTGAAGGAGGTAAGTGGGTTTCGATTGCAGGCGCATTATATGCTGAATGATGCACATTGAAGAATGCTAGGCCGGTCTAAAGTGGGAAACAAAACCCTGAAGGATTCACTTAGTCGCATTGATTTCTCCTTTTCTGGGTATTTGCTGCTTTCGTCAAGGGAGGTATCATTGCAGATTCATGTATCTCTTTCACTCTCTCTCTCTCTCTCTCTCTCTCTCTCTCTCTCTCTCTCTCTCTCTAAAACAAATGTGACCCAAAAGCCTGCAGAGTTTGATCTTCCTGCTGCTTTCAGTCTTAATGTGCTGGCAAGGATTAATGGCTCAGGATGTTTGGAGAGTGTATTGTGCCACCTTGTCAGACTTCCCGATCAATGTCCTTATTGCCAGCGAGTGTCTTCTCCAAGGCATCTGTGATTTAAAGCTGCACGATTATGTTTGATGTTCACATACAGACACAAAAGAGGTTTACAGTAAAGGGGTGGCGGGCAGTGGCAGCAGGGGCAATAAAAGATTTCTGTCAGGTCCAGATTCATGCCACTGCAAATCAATAGCCACAGGCTTGGTCTTTCCTGGCAGATTTGACTTCTGGAAAATCCCGAGCCACATGGATCACACATAGCACCATAGCTTGGCTTACCTTTCCGCTCATGATCATCTGCCTCATTGTCAACACAAGAGAAAATAAGCGCGTTGCACAACGTCATCAGATTAACATAGATATCAGCGTCTGAATATATATATTTTTTTACATTTATGCCGGATGCACAGTCTCACACTATGATATTACAGCATAAACACAGGTAGAAAATTGGGTCCATTTATGTTTTGACAGATATATGCAACGTGGAACCGTTCTGGTCAACATTAGAATACGTTTTCCAGACGAAATATTTCGAATTATATTGAATTGAACGTGATCAAAGTTCAAACTCTCACCATAAAAAAACCCATATAATATTATTTACATTACATTTACATCGAACATAAGCGTTCACAGAGGTGCAGGGTTTCATTCCAATTCCAGCCTTCCTGTGTTGAGTTTGCATGTCCCCGTGCCTGTCTGGGTTTTCTGCATCTCTTCCGGTTTACTCTCACATTCCCAACATGCATGGCAGGTTGATTGGGCACTCCAAATTGTTGAATGATTGTTCATCTATGTGTGCCTTGCGATCGGCTGGCAACCGGTTCAGAGTGTACCCCGCCTCCTGAACAGAGATAGCTGGGATAGGCGCCAGCACGCCCCTTGTGAGGCTAAGCGGATTTGAAAATGGAAGGATGGATGAATGGATAGGGTAACATGCCATATTTCTCGGGAAGCTTTTCACATTCTTATAGTTCAAATATAAGCCAGCTACTGTGAACAAAACAAGCGCAAAATAAATAACTCTTTCACCCTTTACTTTGATGATGAGTGACAGATGTGGTCATGAAGTGCATATGGAGCATATGGAAAGGTGGTGAGTCTCTTCATATGAATTCTCAACACGCCTTCCTCTCCGGTCCATATAAAGATCCTCCTCTTATATTTTTGATTTCAACTTAATATTAGTCGTATCCAGGCCAGATATGATTGTAGGCTGCTGCTTTCCCAATAAATCTAATTTCTAGTTCATCGCGGTTTTTTCTCCTCTTTGCTATCGCTGGTTCCATATTTTGGTTATTAGAGAGGCTTCACTGTGCACAGACTTTGACTTTATTCTTCATTATTAAATGGAAGAATTTCAGCAAATGACTCAGGTGGTAAAAATTTCATTCTGTCATGATAAGGCCAAACAATACGTACAGTATGAATGAGAAAGACTCTTTAGAGACAGTATTTTTATACTTGTCCCATTTAACAAAAACAAAATGCTTTGCCGTGGGGTGTTCTTTACATTCAGCGCACAGACAAGACACAGCTTTATGAATACAGGACATCCTACAACCTCTAGCCCTAAAAGCCTTTGGCATTTACATGGCAAACAAAAATAACTTTGCTTGAATTGTGATTTTTAGAATTGAATCACCCAAACTGAGGCTGAATGTAAGATAAATATCTACAGACACAAGTTTAGATTTGGCCATTATCCCTAAAGAAAGCAAATAAGCACATTCTACAAAATGTTCGGATTTCCAAACAACCCTCATAAGCTGTGGCATGCGCTGTATGTTTTGAGGATACGTGCTGTTGGGGATGCTGGCTGTCATATTTGTATTGATGCACCTCTGACAGCTGTGACCTTGCAGATAGAAAAATAGTGTACCCTGGAGGCATTTAAGCAGGAATATTGGCACCGTGTAGCTACCGTGTTCTCCTTCATAGTCCTGAAAGAATCCCTATTATATTCTGTAAGGCAACCTTGTTTCTCCCAATGAGGCTGAAGCCTGCAGGGCCATAGGTGTGGGGATTACAAGGTCTCCGCAGAGCTTTCGAATTCAGCCTGTCATTAACCTTCAGTAAGACGCATGAGTGTAAATATGGCTGGAAGGGAGAATTGAAGTACAGTGCTGTGAAACAATGGAATTCTTTCCCCAACCTCAGTCTCCAACATGTCATTTGATTCAATAAAGACATGACACTTTTTAGACGCTTTTTCTACGCTTTTTATGTCACAATAGTGATAATTTTTCAGCTCATATAAGGATGCGTGCATATAGTATAATCAACTGCCTTAGTCCATGCATAAAAAAAAAGGTATTCAGCTTACACATGTGTTGCAATATACACCATTTTGTATTTTGCAAAATGTATCCCGGGTTGATTTACAGGCCCAGTTGTCCTCTATCTGTGGGAGGAGACAGATCGAGCTAATTTGTGAGATGTTGCTAAAATGCAACTTTTTGTTTTACTAGCTGCGAACAATTACCCCTCACCTTGCCCAAAATTCACCTTAAAGGACACAATGACAAGTTCCACTGTTTGCATTGCTGCACCGTTTGATTCCTTGGTCTCTTTTTACCATAAATTGTTCGGATCAACCCCCTCTTTCTCTTCTACTCAAGATGTATGACAGAGGTCTTCTCACAAGGAAAACAGCACTTTAACATATTAGAAATAAAGCCAACCCCAAATCAGAAAGGAGTCGAATCAGCAGTAAAGTACTCGTCTTGAACGTGGTCTACATTTTGATTAATTCAATAAAAATGTCATTTCTTGATGATCACAGTATGATGCATGGCCTTGTACAAAGACTCTTGCATGTTCTTGTTTCAGGATTCATTGAAGCACTTTGAAAGCAGCAGGCAGGGAAATATCTCAGTAACAGAATGACGTATTGCGTGCTTGCTTGGTTGCCTCTGACGTGTGACTGTGATTTCAGCATTAGCTTTTGACCTGGAATTTGATTTCCAGCTGAAAGCAAGAACTTCTCTATTTTGACTAATGGTACGAGGCCAATGAAAACATCCTGTAGAGAATCTTCCGGTTAAATGTGTGTGTGGTCCATCGATTTGTTGACACCTCATCTCATGTCATTTGCAATGTGGCGCAACATCCAGTTTATGTATGAAAATGAAATATGTTTGTAAATTGCACATTTATACCAATGATTTTAATTTTATATTTATGCAATTAAAAGTAAGACCTATGCTCTTGAGTTTCATCAAGCATTGCTACCCAGGTTTCTTTGATTTTCCATTTAATTTGGGATCTTGAGCAACACATCCGTAAAACAATTTATGGGATGCCCCCCCCAAAAAATGTAAAAATAAAATCTAACCTCTAAAAAGTACACATTAATGGCCAAACATCATTAATTTATATGAACAGAATGTCTTGCAAGGCACACAGTGAGCATTCATCATATTTTGGCTTAATAGCACCAAACAATGGAGTTTGGCTGCAGCTTTACAGTGCTTGCTCTTCTGCCAACTCTATTTGCATCATATACTTTGAAATTCAGTGATGTAATTATGCCAGGCGTGTAATTTGTGGTTTAACGGTATCACACTGTGGTGCAATGTGCCTAAAATTGCTGTAGAGCTGTACAACAGCTACTCGCCATATGTTGTCTTATAGTTTTTAATTTACATTGAGAACAAAAAGTATGCTGGAGGTGAAACAGCTTTGGGTCGATTCTTCAGTAATGGGCCAGTTAGAATTTTAGTCATAAAGAAGAGATCTGTAGTTGCATTTATTAAGAAAATCAGTTGAATCTGAGCAAATAATGTGGACGAGCATACATTATCATAATGCTGGGGGGTGTTAAAAGGAGTCTGCATATGAAGTGTCCCACAATGTCACTGTGGTCATCCAAGTGGATATTTTCAAATAATAAGCGAATTGTTGCTCCCTGACGTTTTCCTGTAATATCATTTTCCAGAACCTGATTATGAAGATTTTTTTTTCTGCACTACAAAAAATTGTTCTTGGTTAAAGAGATGAGATACGAAGAAAAAAATATATATATAAGTACCGGTAGTTTCTGTGATAATCTTATCTCAAAGCAGGCAAACGTATTTCGTTTGTGCTCAAGCTCATGTAAGACCAATATTACTACACCATTACTCTTCGCACTGCGTTGCTCCATTGCCACTGCTGGTTTTGCTCCACTGTTCGTATTGCTTCTTGGATGCAGAGGAGTTAGTTCGCCAAATAGTCCTGAATTGTATCACACATTCATGGGTAGTCTGAAATACATCTTCATTTTAAGATTGTCGCAAGTGATTAGGACATCAAGCTGTTAAGAATCATCTTCTCTTAATAAAAGCTTGTCAAGCTGAACAGATCGGTCCAAGCATTATAGAACTTAAATTGGCTTTGGGGTCTCTAGAAGAGTCATTATGAAAACGCCTTTTGCAGAGCAATGTGGGCTCCATTTTTTACACATTAATTTGACACTCTACTGTCTGATTTGGACCAACAGAGAAGAGCGGAAAAAGTAGCCTTTTCAATTTTCCTCCGACAGAAGTCCTAGCAGAAGAAGGGTGGTTGTGTCAGTGTTGTAGCCTCTTTCATCCTGCTATACAATGTACAGTAACACAATACATATTTATATGGCACTTTCACAAAAGCTGCAACAGTAACAAAATGCTTTACAGAACATTTAATGTACAACATAATACACAACGCTACAGAACATGTTGACAATAATACAATTGTAACAACTATTCCAACATATGCCTGATGAGTTCATAGTGGTCTGTAGAAAATGTTCTGTGGTCTGACGAATCCACAAATCGATCATCCATATTGCTATCAGTGTAACGCTCAAAATCCAGCATCTATGATGACATGGGTTTGTGTTAGTGCCCATGACATGGGTAATTTGCACATCTGTGGAAGGCATTATTAATACGTAAAGGTACATTCAGGGTTTGGGGCAACATATGGTACCATCTAAGCAACATCTTTTCAGGGACACCCCTGCCTATTTTACCAAGCCATACTCTGCACATGTTCCGACAGCATGGCTTTGTCGTAAAAGCGGGTGAGTTCCTGACTGGCTTGCCAGCTGTCAAGACCTTTCGCACATTGAAAATGTGTGCCACATTATGAAGCACAAGATTTGACAACTGAGACCCCAGACAGTTCAGCAATTACAATTCTGCATCAAGCACGAATTGAAAAGAATTGAAGATTGTACATTTCCACTTGTCTGACAGTTAAGAGTGTTAAAATCTTACTTCAAGCATTTAACTGCCCGTACAGTTAATAAAGGTTTTATGGCGGTTACAGTTTGCTGGTGAAATAGTCGAATCCCGAGCACAATTGATGTCGATGGAAAAAAAATAAAATAATTGAAATTAGAGGAAATTGAGACTGAACCAGTGATACAGAAGAGATTGCATTCACCAGTTTGACTGAAGCGTCGATGGGACCTGGTGAGAGTGCATACAGTACGCAAGTTCAAGTGAAAACGGGAAGTCGTGGAAACATTTACATGTAAACAGACTCAGCAGCCAGAGAGTAATGAGCCAATTACCTTATGACATCTGCGCTTTCAATTACCAAGGGGATAGATAGGTAGAAGAGAGGGGTTAATAGATAAGGGAAACTCACCAATTCAGCAAATGAAGTACATTATGATCTCTTCCTTCGATCAGCATACAGAGGTGTTTATTATTGCATAAATTCTTCAGTGACAGCCAGCTTCCAATGCAATAAAACCTCTGAGCAGTTTGCATCAGATAAAGTCAAATGAATACTGATCAGGCTGGAGAGGAAAAGCTTTCACCTTTGGACACCTTCCTCACTCACATGAAATGGAGAAATTGACAAAAATTCAATTGGCTTGTCGTTATCTCTGCCAAACAACCACTAAAGTCTTAACAACGTGTGCATTAAAAGCATGCCTCTGGTAGATTGCTGTGGAAAATCTTAAATACATTGGTGCAATACGCTCGCATTTTCCTGCTTTGTATGTGGGGGTGGCAAAATGTATTTCCATATTTGTTAAATTGCCCATTCAGCACTGCGGAGAAGAAGACGGTATATAGCATTGCTTATTTCAATACGCCTCTTAGTCTTGATCTATATCTACTAAAAGGAGCCGTTTTTCTGCTGATGTCTTATCTGTTGACTATACTGTAGCCTCGCCATTCGTAATTATTTCCACTTTGGCATGAGATTGATGTGACTGAACCTTTGTGACATATGCTTCTGTCAAGTTCAGCTGGAAAATTGGAAAACGATTGGCGGCAAGAATGTCATGATGTCAGAAATAACACGGGTTAACAGTGATCCCTAACAAATTGACCTTGATTGATCAATTTATTAATTTGCAGGTTTGCCCAAGTACATTTTAGGGGACTAAATGAATACAGCAGGACCACAGGATTACTCATAAATAGATAAAGTAAATATTGCCCTTTTAGAAGAATGTTGCAGTCATTAAAGTCTGTGCTCTGGGCCACTGCTAATCTTACATAGCATTCTATTAAGATAAGAAACTATTATGTTGTTTTTATATATACCGGTACTGCTTATAAACAGCTGAATTATCAGTGTTTTCAGTCTGCATAGCGGCATAAAATTAATTAAGAGTCCTTGTTTTATGTGACATATGGCAATCAATTAATGTTTACACATCCCTTGAAAGCAATGAGATAGTAAGACGTGTCTTTTGAAAGAGAAATGGTACCAAAGGCAGCTTCAAGAAACAACTTCCACATAAGGTTCCATAATCCTTTCTTAATTAGACACTTTTCATCACCCACACAAACCACATTTCAAAAATTCAGATGTGAGTGGAGACTTGGGTATTTTGCCTTGACAAATGTATGTCACTTTTTGCAAACAAATTGAGAATAATATCATATTAGATTCTTGGTGTCCGGGACAAGCAAACGGGTGGTGTAAGAGTATCCAACTGTCCCTCCGGGAAATCCAGATGAAGGTGGTTTAGTAGCAGAAGAAGGCCAAATATGCTGACCTGGTGGCTGAGTGTCAGAGGAAGGGATGGAAAAGCAGCTGCAAGCTCAGAAATAGGTGGTGGGGACTTCACAGGCCAATGTCTACATCGGGTCTGAGAATCTTCAGACGGTTCGGGGCCAGCTGTATCACCTGCATGGAGTGTCTGATGTGAGACCCGAAAACAACCTGTGAACCAGTTGTTTTAAAGTGTATCTCCGTACCATTGCATACTTATGAGGATAACAGACAAGTCCTGAAAACAATCCGAAATTTATGGTTTAAGAATGTTTTGTTTTTTTAATTCGGGTTGCGCAAGGAATTTTGTGCCTCGACTGGTTTTAAATCATACTGTATTTGTGGTTACACTGATTATACAAAGGGAAATGCGAGACAGATTATGCTATTTGTTGAAACTCTATTTTTCTCAAACTGAAACTGATTTTTTGTTTACTGTATTATTATTATTATTATTATTATTATTATTATTATGCCGCCCTCTTCTGGATGTCTATTATAAGTACAGTTGCGGCCCATTTCCGGGCGTACGATACTGAAAGTATGTCTTAATTTTATTGTCCACGGTATTTAAAGTTTTTTTTTTTTAAACTGATTTTACACATGATCAGTAACCCATGCAAGTACAGATGTCATAGTAAAGGGGTGTCCAGTGCTGCACATCCTGAGTTGTAAAGACGGAACAATAACTTGCTCCTCGGCACCTCGACAGTAGTCAGGAAGCAAACCAGGACCTCTCCAACATCTAGGCTAGGTATACTGTGTAACTCAAACGTTCACATTCACGGTTCCAAAGCGCAAGTCCACATTAATGAGCTACTTTAAGTTGAAATTTCTGGAATTGTGTTTTCGATTAATTTGAAGGAACCTTCCATTTTCATCTAGAAAAGATTAAATTACATTAGTATAGCTTTATGAAAGAAGCAAAAGGGAATCAACTGCCAACTGCGTGTAAATGACTGAAACGTCACTCTGGTTAATATAATGCTTTTGTCGTGGTTTTGATATTTCTAGGTGGAAAAATATTTTGTTGACTTTCTTTTATGTGCGTCAATTGACAGACGCCATGCTTGCAATTTGCATTTGTGACCACTTTTGTCAAACCAGGCGCCCTTCCTGGTTCCGAGTTTAAGCCACGTCATTTGTGGGTCACTGTGATGTTTGGACCACGTGACCTCACAGTTCCCCAGTTCTCGTTTGCCATTGGATGACAATGGTTGTAGCCGCGCCTTCCTCTCGACGCGCATGCTTTTCCCCGCGAACTAAGGCGGCTCATGCTGCGTGTTTATGGCGTAGTGAGCTGAACTTAGCAACAGCTAAATTTGTAACTTGTCACAATCGAGGTTCTTAATGGCGAAGCAAAGCTCACTTCTCAATTTCTTCTCAAAATCTCCGCCGCCGGTGTCCAAACCAAAGCCCAGCGCACACCCGGTAGAGGCCGATTTGCCGTCCTCCATCGACAAGTCCAATTCATCCCCAAAAGAAGAAGCTAAACTACCCCCGAGCAAGGCCACCAAAGTCAAATCAAAAAGTGTCGTTAAGAATGCGAAAGGAGGATTCAACAAACTATTCCGCGACAAGGCGTCAACACCAAAAGACGCGTGAGTTAATTTTGCTATTCTTTTTTTGCTCTGCCTAATTCCTGGATAAGATGATGTATTTCTCTCGTTTGAATGCTAAATGACCAGAAGTATTTTACCAATTTATCGTTGTAGAATAAAAAGTAGCATCAACCACAATGTTGATATGTCTTACATTGTATGAGAGATTCCAAATAACAGGTTGACGGCATGCCTATGGGGTAATTTTTATAATCGTTCCTCTGGTGATGATTATTAATGTATTTTTCAGGAATAAACGTCTACAGTTAACCCCCTCCGAATGACACACAAACGTCAGATTTAGCATTATTGTTGGATTTCATTTTTACTTTCAGGAGCTTCACATGCTCCTTCAGTGCTGGCTCTCTTGTTTGGACAAAGTTGGAGGGGCATCCATGGTGGCCATGCATGGTGGTACCTCAACCGCTGACTGGACAGCAGATGCGAGGCCGGGGTCGAGCCCAACGTTTACATGTCCATTTTTTTGATGAACCACCCACACGGGGATGGGTCAGCACCAAATACGTCCGAGAGTACCAAGGTGAGACATTTTTTAAATCTACGTTTAAGTCCTCGAGCTAAACTTGCCAACTTTCATTGATGTGAGATGTGATATCATTGTTGTTGCAGGCTCGGACAATAGTGACGCTAAAACTGGAGGGTTGTTTTTCAGTGGGAAGCCTGAAATCCACCGTGCAATGGAACTTGCGGACAAAGTCTTGTTCGATAGCCCAGAAAAACGATTAAAAATGCCTCTCTGCACAGATCCATCGGATGACGAAGAAGAAGAAATGGAGGTGACACAATCTAATTTAAGTTGTTGTCGAATTGAATGTAAATAGGCTAACATTAATGTAACAATGATCCCATGCTTTCGATTGAATAATTGTACTTTTTTTATTTATGTTATCAGCTTGATAAACCGACAGTGACTGATGATGAGGTCAGTGATGAGGATCAAGAGAATAATGAGGAATTAAAATCATCCAGGGTCGGTCCACGTCCAACCCGGTCCAAGGGAAATAAAGCCAAGCGCCGCCGCATCGTCGTGGCCTCAGATAGTGAGGGATCTGATGATGAATTTAAACCTGAGCAAGCCTCGAGCAGCAGTGAGGATGAAGAGGAAGAGGCTACGGTGAGCAGTGAGGTCGAAGAAGCAGGGAGCACACAAGAGTCTGAAGCGGAAAGCCCAGTTAAGCCTATGAAACGTAAACGGTCCATCGACAAGCCTGCAACAACAAAGCCAAAGATGATCAGTACCCCTTCCAGTGCACCGAAAAGACCTCGAGCATCTCTATCTGTCAACACAAAGTCTCGTTTGTCCGCCTTTTCGGCCCCTGACAGCTTCGAAAGCCAGGCTACTGGGTCAGGCACAGGTGGAGGATCCACAATTTGGGACCACGAGAAGCTAGAGTGGTTGCAGGATCACCGGAGGAAAGATGCCCAAAGGCGCAAAGTGACGGATGACGGATATGATCCGACCACCCTGTATGTGCCGGAAGACTTCAACAACCGAAACACTCCTGGTATGCGTCAGTGGTGGACGATCAAATCCCAGATGTTTGACACTGTTATTTTCTATAAGGTTGGGAAGTTCTACGAACTCTACCACATGGATGCCGTGATCGGAGTCAATGAGCTCGGATTGACTTTTATGAAAGGGACCTGGGCGCACTCTGGCTTTCCAGAAATTGGGTTTGCGCGCTTCTCGGACGTACTGGTCCAGAAGGGCTACAAGGTGGCACGTGTGGAGCAGACCGAAACCCCAGAAATGATGGAAGCACGATGTAAGACTCTGCTCAAACCCACCAAGTTTGACCGTGTTGTGAAAAGAGAAGTGTGCAGGATCATAACGCGAGGCACCCAAACCTACAGCGTGTTGGACGGTACCCCGACTGAGAGCCAGAGCAAGTTTTTGCTCAGTTTAAAGGAGAAACCCGAGGATGAAGGAAAGGGGGGTTGCTGCCGCACTTACGGAGTCTGCTTTGTCGATACCTCTGTTGGCTGCTTCCATGTTGGTCAGTTTCCAGACGACCGGCACTGTTCACGTCTACGCACCCTGATAGCACACTTTGCGCCCGCTGAAGTGCTTTTCGAAAAGGGGAACCCATCCGTCGAAACGCGCAAAATACTTAAGGCTTCTCTCTCCTCGGCGCTGCAGGAGGGACTGAATGCAAGCACTCAATTCTGGGATGCTCAGAACACTCTGAAAAATCTTTCAGAGGAAGACTACTTTAGAGAGAGTGCGGGCAAGGACCAGGGGACAGGGAGAGGTTTTCTTCCAGCCGTTCTTAAAAAAATGACCTCCGAGAGTGATTCGCTCGGTCTTACCCCCAAGGATGGCTACGAGCTGGCACTCTCCTCATTGGGTGGATGCATCTTCTACTTGAAGAAGTGTCTCGTGGACCAGGAGCTCCTCTCCATGGCCAATTTTGAAGAATACACCCCTGTCGACGTTGAAATGGACAAAGCTGCCGGACGTAAAAGTTTCTTTGCTCAGACTCGCCAGCGCATGGTCTTGGATGGAGTGACTCTGGCAAACCTTGAGATCTTTCAGAACGGTTCTGGAGGTACCGAAGGAACACTGCTCGAGCGTCTGGACACCTGCTCCAGCCCCTTTGGGAAGCGGCTGCTCAAGCAGTGGCTCTGTGCCCCTCTGTGTAACCCAACATCCATCAGGGATAGACTGGATGCACTGGAAGACCTGATGGCCGCTCAAGCGCAAGTGTCCGAAATTTCTGACCTGCTGAAGAAACTCCCAGATTTGGAGCGCCTCCTGAGTAAAATTCACAGCATTGGCACACCACTGAAGGGTCAGAACCACCCAGACAGCAGGGCGGTCCTCTATGAGGACGTCACCTACAGCAAGAGGAAAATAGCAGACTTTCTGTCTGCGCTCGAAGGTTTCCAAACGATGCAGGAGATTGTCAATGTCTTTGCATCGGTTACTGGCGACTTTCAGTCCAAATTACTTTTCCAAGTGGTCAGTCTTCAAAGTGACAGTGGCGGTCTCTTTCCTGACCTCTCGGCTGAACTCAAGCGCTGGGAGACGGCTTTCGACCACCAGAAAGCTCGTAACACCGGTGTCATCACACCGAAGAAGGGCTTCGACCCAGAATATGACCAGGCCCTGGTCGGCATCCAGAATTGCAATCAAAAGCTACAGGATTATCTCGACCGACAGAAAAAGAGACTCGGTTGCAAGAACATGGCGTACTGGGGCACCGGGCGAAATCGCTTTCAAATGGAGGTGCCCGACAGCGTTTCTGAGAGGAATATTCCAGAGGAGTATGAGGTGAAGTCCACAAAGAAAGGCTGCAAACGTTACGTGACGACAGAGTCTGATCATCTCTTTTCCGAGTTACAAGCATTTGAGGAGAAGAGAGATGCTGCCCTGAAAGACTGCATGAGGAGGCTCTTCTACAACTTTGACAAGAACTACAGCAACTGGAAAACTGCGGTGGAGTGCATAGCTGTGCTTGGTATAAACATTTATTTGATTTCCACAGCATCGTTACAACACACTGCACACAAGCAAAACAAATGTTGCTTCAAGGGGAAGTTAAGTCAAAGCTTTTCTTTACAATAATGTGTTCTATGCACCCCCCGCTAAGTCTAAACATGGCATTCTGATTAAATTTGAGTTTGTGGAATATGAATTAAGCAGCAAAATCTACCCGTTTTGTCCATCTCTGGGGGCGGCCATTTTGCCATTGGCTGTCGACTGAAAATGACATCACGGTTGCTCAGGTCTCAGACAACGACCATCACAAATTAAGCTCATGCATGAGGTTTGACTACAATGATGAACTGAGTTTTAATTTTTAACGAATCTAAAAGTAATTTGTTTGCAGATGTTCTGCTGGCCTTATCACGCTACAGCCAGGGCGGAGATGGACCAATGACTAGGCCGCAGGTTGTTCTCCCAGATGGCGATGAGCAAGTAGCACCCTTCCTCGAGCTCGCCGGTTCTCGTCACCCCTGTGTTACCAAAACATTTTTTGGCGATGACTTCATCCCTAATGACATCTACATCGGCTGCCCCGGTGGCAGTGAGGACGGCGAAGAGCAAAAAAGTCATGCCTCCTGTGTCCTCGTCACAGGGCCCAATATGGGCGGAAAGTCCACACTCATGAGACAGGTGGGCCACTTGTTCAGTGCCAATGTTATCGTGTAATGCAGGTGTTTTTCTGTGAATGTTGTTGCCTGACAGAATGACAAAAAGTATGCATCTGTCCTTTGCCGCAGTGTGGCCTTGTGATTGTGCTCGCTCAGCTGGGTTGCTTTGTACCGGCCGAGAGTCTGCGATTCACACCAGTCGATCGAGTCTTCACTCGGCTCGGCGCTTCGGATCGTATCATGGCAGGTAAAGTTTCAAAACGGGAGACATTTCTACGCTTCCGCTATGTGAGCTTCTATTAATCCCCTTGTCCGCTATAGGAGAAAGCACCTTCTTTGTTGAGCTGAGCGAGACTGCGTGTATTCTGCACCATGCCACCAAAAACTCACTTGTGCTTCTGGATGAATTAGGTACACATTCACTCGTCGTGATGCTCTAGTTTTTGCATGCGTTTGTGGAAGCCTTCAGTTGTGAACTGTGAACAGGAAGGGGCACGGCCACATATGACGGCACAGCCATCGCCTGTGCTGTTGTGAAGGAACTTGCTGAAAATATCTGCTGTCGCACACTCTTCTCTACACACTACCACTCCCTGGTGGAGGACTATGCCAACAATCCAGCGGTGCGCCTCGGCCATATGGTGAGCATGTCGTTTGTGACGTTCACTTGTAATCTGTAGAGGGTCTTCAGTTGAATTTTATGAATGACTTAGGCTATCACTAATCTACACTCAAAGAGTAATAAAGCTGCAAATACCATGTTTGTATAAAAAACACGCTTAGGCCATACATTTAAAACAAACTGTCTTACCGTGTGGCATTTGTAAGGTTGAAAACCATAAATGTAGAGCATCATAAACTGAGGACAGATGTAAAAGAATTATCCTTTGAATGTGTAGAATACTCTTATGTGTTGTTGAAGTCTATTGTTTCCTGGTTGCGGCCCAAATGGAGCATGTGGCATAGTATAAATTTTCAGCAACTTGCATAAACAGTAACAGATTTGCAATGAATCTCATTCAGGCATGCATGGTGGAAAACGAGTGCGAGGATCCAAGCCAAGAAACCATCACATTCCTCTACAAGTTCATTTCTGGGGCGTGTCCCAAGAGCTATGGCTTCAACGCTGCTCGACTTGCCAGTTTGCCAGAAATGGTCATCCAGTCAGGGCACAGAAAGGCCAGAGAGTTTGAGAAGAGCACCATGAGCCGCAGACTCTTCAAGTATGTTCTGAGTGTGATGTTTTGGGTTTTTTTCTTGAAGTTGTCGTTGCCCAGCTCACTGTGACAACTTCTCTAATCTTAACAGGAAGCTGTGCCAGTTTGCTGAAGACACCACGCAGGATAAGACCCATTTCAATGCACTTGTTCAGATGATTCAAGCCATGTAATTTGGAAACCTGTGTTAGGCATAGTTATGTCACACTACAATCCCACACTCAATGTGCACTGTTATGCTTTGATCACATTTGCATCTGTAGTCATGTCACTTTTCTGACAGTCTATTATTTTGACACGTAGCGCTCACACATACCAAACACACCACTTGACCCAGGTGCAGTGTGAAGGGCCTAGTTTTAGTGCATACTTTGTTTTGTACTGCAGGAGAAAATCCTACTTACTGTGATCTAATAAAGTTTATTAAAAAAAAAGACAATGTTCACCTAGGAAATTAAACCCTTTTAATTCAAGCTAGTGCCTACATAACGGTTGTTGAATACTTCACAATATATTAAGTCTAGATGTTATGATACATGCATACATTTCAGTCTGAATTAGAACCCACAATCACCAGTACATATGAAGTGGGGGAGGGATAATGAAATTATAGAGTGCTGTATGAAGATACTGGTCTTCAATGGAGTAAAAAGCCTACTAAGTTTTCCTGCAACACTGATAAATGGGGTATGGGTGGGGGCGACTGAAAGGGATTTCACAAGACCTGGGGCTCAATTAAATGGAAACAATGAAGCAGTTAAACTACAAGGTGGAATAGTTGGGATTTTTGGGCATTTAAATGCCACGAGATTCATGGCAACACAGCCATGTGTGGGTCAAGAGAAGAGAGCTGACTTGTTTGCTTTATGCATTTTGAATACATTAGTGTGAAGAAATAGAAGTCTTACGAAAGTCCATTTCAGTCTGTGTTGCAAATGTGACAGCGTTGCAGGAGAAACTGCTTAGTTTCCCTCATTTCTCAGATCTCTTTCACAGAAAGAAGTTAGATACTGCGACATGAGTATAATTACAGCAATTCTGGGGTACAATAACAAACAAAAACAAATTTAATAAAATAAAGACATTCAAGTACAGTAAGATTTTTGCATGAAAATACAAAACTACACAAAAAGCATTAAAATCAAACAGTTGAGTTGGATGTTTGGGGGGGCGGAAGTGCTAGTTCATATATTCTCATACGGATGGTACGAGCAGCTCGGTCACCCAGCGATGGAAGCATTGTGGCCTTGAGGGTGATTTACTCCACCAAAATGTCTCTCTTTGCCAAGTTTCTACTGCCCTTTTTTTCTTCTCCAATGTGGTGATCCACTCCCCCAGTTGTCATAGTCTCTCATTTGGGCAACCCGACATGCCCACAAACTCCCTCTGCATCATTTTCAATTGATGTCACTTTTTTTAATTATAAAACAAAGAAACAGAAAATATAGGCATATGTTATGCCCAAGTCTCTTTTTTTTTCCATTGTAAATGCTCTGCGAGAGTCTATTTAAATTTGAGTTTCCTCCTCCTCCACTGCGGTCCCGAGCACCCATTACTGCTGAGGCGCGACTGGACTCGTGATCTGGGGCTCAGTTGTGCTGCAGCGTATTGGACTCTATAGGAGGCGCAGAGTCGTAGAGGGTGTCTGTGTCGTGTGTCGGCTCTCCGGCTAATGTGCAAGGATTTGACAGTGTCCCTGCCCCACAGTCACAGAAAAACCTATGAGTGACGAGATGGGGAAAAGGATGAAAATCACACTGACTGAATAGAGGGAAGCATTGTTTAGCTATTCAACCTGAAAACTGCTTTTAATACAAAGGGGTGCGTCTCAAAGAGTATTTCAGGGTCCTAAATGTGTTGGGCGCACTGACCGATCGTGTCTGATGAACTCCACATCGTGTCCCTGGTGGCACTTTTTGATGCAGTTCACACAGATGGCGTTGCGGTCTGTTGTGTTACAGGTGTGGCACCTGTGGCGAGCCAAATGGGAGCCGTGAAAAGTCAACAAAACAAAAACAGCAGGTGACATTGTTATCTGGTTCTCTTAACATGAAATTACCTGTAAAAATCGTGCATTGGATAGCTGGTGTAACTTGAAATCTTGTACAGGCACTGACCTCTGCTCACAGCTTTTTCAATGGCATCTTGATTGTTCATTATTTTGTTATCTGCAGGACAACAAAAATTACATTTGTCATTTGATAACAGTTGGTCGAAAGTTTGTCAAGCTAATACCTTTCATCGTAACGTTGACACCAGATGCAAGAAAAAGCCCTCCGAAGCGATTATTGAAGATTTGATTGCCCTCTAAAGTCGCCGTGGCATGATTGGTGATCTCGATACCTGGTGAAAACAAATGGGACTTGGCTATACGTTGCCTTTTTTTGACGTTCTGTAATTACACTCAATCCTGGATGTCACGTGAACTGACCTGCGGCAAAGCCGTCAAATATTCTATTTTTCCTCAAGACGGGGTGACTGTTGGTGCTGATGAGGACGCCTGCCTGGGCATTTCTGAAGATGTCATTTTCTTCAAGCAAACCTGCAGGAAGACACGAATGGCAATTTACATCCATTTTCAAATACCAAAGAAAGCTGTTATTCCACAATTATCTTTGTAAATTGAAAATAAATTCCAGTAAGTACATTAAAAAAATAATTTGCATCTAACCACAGCAACTTTGTCAAAAATATTTTCCTAATAATAATACATACATAAATAAAGCGAGAGTGGAATGAAACAGGAGCAGACTAAAACACATACGTTATCTCATAACTGCAGCCTCCCAATTGTTTTCAGTGAAATATGAGCCAGTCAAAAAATGAGAGCACCTGAAACTACGCCTCACAAGATTTGAAAGCCAACCTAACTAGCCTGGCAAATACGACTTTGAGTTGTTTGTCTTCATGTAAACGTTCAGCTCTCCTTACTAAGAATATATCTCCGTTATGCCACAAAATACTGAGCTCATAACTAAACTGATACGAATGTTCCGTCCCCTGAATGAACACCATTACAATTTCACTCTTTTCATGCATCTTTTCCTGCACAATAAATTCACTGTGTGTGCGGGGGAGAGAGACTAAATAGGTGAATTTGTGAGTGGGCAGGGGTTTATCGTATTCAATAGTCCAACGACAACGATTCATGTCAACATAATGTAGTTACCTCTTCCGCCATTAAATATGCAGATTCCGCCGTCTCGCCCATCATGGATCTTATTCCTTCGCAGGGTTGGGTTGCTGTCTGTCTTAATCCACACTCCTGCCATTGCATTGTCAAAGATCTCATTGTCCTCGATAAAGCCCAGGCCTGCAAAACAAACCGTTTCAATTTCAAGAAAATTTGGGTCATCATACCATTACAAAAATAATCTTTTAAATTATTATAATTTTATTCATAAGTCCACTACTCACCTGAGTTGTAAACCAAAATGCCACCGTTCTGACCTCCCCATATTTTGTTCCGCCGGATTTTGGGATTGCTGCCAGTTCTAGTTATGGGAGAGAGGGCATAATTGGGACACAAGCTCACTTCTAGAACACATTTCAGGTCCGCATGGACCAAAGTAATGTGAAACAATGATCCTCATACAAACCTTATTTGAACTCCAGAATACATGTGATTGTAAATGTCATTGTCTTCCAAAACACCATGGCCATTGTCATAAAAGTAGACCCCGACCTGTCACAATGAAAGATGGTGATGAATCTGAATATTCTGATCAGACCATTTCATGTTGACTTACATTTTAACGTCTGAATAACTAAAAATAAAAAAGAAACCCTCTGTATGAACGTGGCAAATCCAGCACAAGCTTGTCCCTTTAAAACAAGTCATGCCATTTACTGTGCAGTTGTGTTAATAATAATAACAGCAGAGTTTATTCTATCAGCTGGTTTAGGTTTCTCACTTTGCTCTTGCTACGTGATGTCGGTATTCCCTGGACACTTAACAGGCACTCGC
The DNA here is from genome assembly GCF_025434085.1 of Hippocampus zosterae. Lineage (NCBI taxonomy): Eukaryota > Metazoa > Chordata > Actinopteri > Syngnathiformes > Syngnathidae > Hippocampus > Hippocampus zosterae. Next base: position 12,256,839 of record NC_067461.1, on the reverse strand, counting down.
CAATAATGTGACAGCTAATTGGTTGCTTTGTTGGGTTCTTTGCTTGTATAGCTGGAAAATATTCAAATATGATGTGGGAGAGTTTTATTTCAGACAAGCTATATGAATGTAATTTAAGACCAAATAAAAATGATTCAAGACAATATTCTGTGAGTGAAACTTTAAAGCCTTAATTTTATTCTCAAAATCAAAAGACTTTGACCCAGTGGAAACCCAATGTAACACGGGTTGTAATCATACCTGCTTGCCGCTGTGTATCCTGTTCCTCCGCAGTACCGGCGTGCTGCCTGTGGTGACCCACACTCCAGCCAGCGTGTTGCTGTACACTTCATTCTCCTCGATGACACCTTGTCCTTTCTCATGCTGTGTGACGGGGAAAAAAAGCCAGGTGCCTCATTAAAAATGCACATACAGTTAAAAGATAAGAAATGTTCAAACTTTATGGATTTCATCTAAATTGCAATCTCACCACATAAATGCCACCATGCTGACCATCGTGGATCTTATTGTGTCTGACAATAGGGCAGCTATTTGTCCTGATCTGTATCCCAGCCAAGGCATTTCCATAGATGTCGTTTCCCTCAATGAGACCTCGGCCATCACCAAAAATATACACTCCACCTTGGTTGCCATTGAATATAGCATTTCCCCTGCATTGAGAAATCACATTTCAGCATAAAGGGCACAGGTACATGCATACGTAAACATTTTGACGCTGGGGTGGCCATGCTGACCGTATTGTTGGGTCGCTGTTAGAGGTGATCCACACTCCGGCAAAGTTATTGGCATAGATTTTATTTTCAATGAACTGTCCGCGGCCCTTTTCATGCACGTAGATGCCCCCCGTCTGGCCATGATGGATCTCACAGCGCACCACTGTCGGATTGGCGTACGCCTTCACCTCAAACCCGGCGATGCGGTTCCTGTGGATGTTGCAGCTCTCAAAGTAACCCTGGAAACAGACCAGAAAAAGGACTTTGACAACCACGGTGCCGTAATGGCAGGAAAATACTACTTACTGGGATTTGTTGTTTGAAAACATACCATGCCGTGGTCAAATGTAAAAACGCCGACATCTCTGCCATGGTGAATGTGATTCCTTCTGATGATTGGGTTGCCATGGTTTTTCACCCAGATACCAGCCAGAGCATTGTTTGAGATCTCGTTGTCCTCATATATTCCCTGGAAAAAACATTAAATACTTTTCTGAAATGTTCATTCTCAGACTTGAGTGAATGACGGGGCGTAGTACCTGGGCATGGTCAGTGATGTAAAGCCCAACATTTTCACAGTCACTGATGTTACAGTGCTTGATTGTGGGACAAGCACCCTGGCCACTAACGCACACCGCTGACCCCACTGGGGGGAGAAAAAAAATACAGGATGAACATTTACGTAATGTAGAGACACACTCTTGAAGCAAAGCAAAGTATTAGAAGCCTTAATTACCTGTGCATGTGCTGCGTATGATGCAGTGGTCAATAATTGGGCTGCAGTTGACAGTAATCTCCAAGCAATGGTGGGCATTATGGTGCTGGGCGGATTTATCGTCAGGATTAAACTACAGTGGACACAAGAGTCCAGATGATCACCATCTCGTGAGATCAGGCAACACAACAATAATAATCATGTAAACTCACCCTTATGGTCATGTAACCGACGTAGGCGTCTTCTGAACCTTCCATGAACACAAATGTGGAGTCTCTGGTATTCTCAATGATGACTTTCTCTGCCACTTTGCCAGGAGCTGCAAACAGAGGATAAGGGTTAAACTAGAATGCAGAATCGCTCAACAAAGAAACAAAATGTAAAAAGTAAGACACGCATACCAGCACCAATCATTGTGATCGGTGACTCAATGTAGATCCATTCATCTGTGTAAATACCAGTGTGAACAAATATGAGGCCGTCAAAGTGCGGCTCCTGACCTCCTCCAAGAGCATCTTCTATGGTGTCATAGTACTTGGATGGGGGGAAAAAACAAAGGCGTCAGATCATCTTTGCAGTATTGGAAAGGAACAACAAATGTTTGCGTGAAGTCACTTACAAACATGTTATCTCTCCCTTTGTATCTCGCAGGATTGCTGTAGAAGTGTTCTGCAAAACCTGGTTTCACGTGTGCGCCTTTATACTGCAAACAAATGGTCACCCAATTAGCCATTCTTCTCAATACGAACTCTGACAAAGACATTTGGGGTGGGAGGAATGACGGTATTAAGATGAGTGGGGGTGAAGCCATCATGAAAATATTGCAGAAATGTACTGGTTCAAGGAAACCTTCAAGGTTAATGTAGCCCAAAGGAAGACAAATTAAACACAGTGTGCCTTTCACACCCTGCAAATGGAAGGTCACAGTTATGGGCTGTGGTGTTCTTTTACATTAGCCATCCAAACCCAGCACAAAAGAAAGACAAAATGTTTCAAAATAGATGTAAAAAAAATAAAAAGGACATCTCTCATTTCTTTAACAATGTGTTCTGCATTGTGTCATGGGCTGAAACTCCCTAACAGTGTCAGTCAAGACTATTACAACTGACAATGTTCACAGTGTGTGGTTGTATTTAATGTGGCCATCGATGCCATGAAAAAGACATAGGGACGGCATTTGCAAAAGCACATTGTTTTACTATGCTGAAATTAAAATACTTTAAATAAAGCACACACAAAAATAAAAAAGACAACCACAGGGGTCTCATGAATTAATATCGTACCAGCTGTTGAAAACTTTCCTTCCAGGGATTTGGCTGCTCATATTCTTCTGGATTTATTTGGAAGAACTTCCCTGCCTCTGGATGCATCATGGGTCGCGTGTACTCAAAAACCTCCATGTACAGTCTTTTCCTGAAACAAGATCCATATTGTATTGTTATCGGCATGGCATAGGACTGTAAAGTCTACAGTTACTAAAATAGCATTGAAAAATCTTGCTGCGTAAAATGCAACAAAAACATATTTTACCCTCCCCAAACGTGCTGTGTGCTGTGCAGTTCGCAAATAGCAAAGAAAAATCTTCAAATAAAAATGGCAAAACATGCTTATTTTCAGCTGGTAGTCATTCCTAGTCCAAGTCCTCCAAAATCATCACTTTTTAGAACCGTGCTCTATAAAAGGCATACATGGAAATAGTTGTTCCGATTGTATTATTGTTGATGTTTTATGTAATGTGTTCTGTTGTATTCTTGGTTTTTTGGGTTGAATGCTCGGTAAAGCACTTCGTTACAACTGCAGATGTTGTGAAATCAATAAAGATGGATTGTAATTGCATTATAAGAGTTTAAAAAAAAAACAGTATGTTTGTTCACCATTAATATTACATAGTCAAACAGAATAAGTCATTTTCAAGTTCTCCATTGCTAGCGATGGTGGGAGTACGTCACCAAACAAACAACAGAGAGAGCACTGCAAAGATGGCTGGTATTTATGGCACTCGCTCCCTATGCTCATTAAACACAACTCAAGATGCTTCTCTTAGTTATTAATTGCTCCTTACACAGCTGTGTACTGCTTCACACAAGCATTTCTCTCAGGCAGCCTGCTCCTACTGCAAATAGCTGAGTATTCAGTATCAGGGCGGACTCAAACAATTTCATTGGTCCACTGTGACGTCTTCGGTAATATCACAGTATATGACGAGAGTATGGGTAATGGTGGCTTTAAACGAGTCACTAAACATCAATAAGCTTCATCATATTAAAAGCCACAGGGTTCAAAAAAATGAGAAAAGTGCTGTATACTCCAGAAAGTATAGTGTATGTAGCTCAACTTTATTTATACAATGCTTTCACAACATCTGCAGCTATAACAAAGCACTTTATAGAAATCAGAACAAAATATTAACAAAATCCAATCATAAACAAAAAAAAATCCCCCTGATTCCTAAGTACGCTTTGTTGTTTGAACCGCCTATAAAGTACGTCAGAACTTTGGTATTGTGACAGTGTGTGGCAAACAGAACAATTCATGACAGAAATAAGTGTGTGAATGTTATTAAAAAATAAACATCCTTGTAAGCATCCTAAAGATGCAATGTTTAATAAAAAATCTTCGTAAATAGTGCTTTAAATGATGGAACACACTTCCAGACACTCACCAGAGAATGGGGTCATTTGCCAACTCGCTGAAGCGCTTGCACACGCATGCCGAGCGGCACAAATCCTGCTCTAGAAGGTATGAGAAGATCTTTAGCACCACCTCGTCTGGAAGCTTCTCCTGCAAATACTGCTCAGCTGGAGCTGCTGAAAGGATATATTTGGGGCTATGAGTGAACAACAGGCATATACTGTATACTTAATTACAAGAAGTCACACCGCATGTCAGGTTGTCCGTCATGTAATTCCGCCTGAATGCAATTTTACTTTCAGGTGGTTTGATTTAGAATGTTCTGTTTGTACAGTTGGAAATTTGGACTAAGTCTGAGTGTGAGTGAAGATAAGATATCCTTTATTTGTCCCACACTGGGGAAATGGTTCAAGACAATGTCCTTATGCTAGAAAACATCTACCGAATAAACCCAACATGGTAGATTCTATTTCTCACTTTATCCACCAATTTTCTTTTCATTCAAGACTACATTGATTTTTTTCACATTTAAACAAGTTAATAATGTGGGCAAAACTACCGGTAATCAGTATAATCAGTTGCTCAAAGTGCATTTTTATTTGATTCGAGTGTCAATACAAACACTACAGTACACTCAAAAAGTGTGCATAGTTACATGGAATATCTTGACATTTCCCTGAAACCCTGGGTCGCTTTGGTCGGTGACCAAAGTTTTCTGTGGTTGAAGTGGAAGCACCCTGTGAGAAGAACAAATCAAAGGAAACATTTGTACACAAAGTTGTGTTTATGAGGCATGCACAGTCATCTTGTTTCTTGTACCTCCATGTTTGTCTTTGTCGGACACACTGTTCTCTTGGGCAGAGACTTTCTTCTAAGTTGGTATGGACTGTTCTGAGCTCCTGGACCAGATTCTTCTGCAACCATATCTGCAGGAATGTCCTCATCTGGTAATTGTAAAGATAGAGATTAATCAAACGATTGAACAAAACACATATGTAAGATATTGACTAGTGGTGCTCCGGCCGATGGGCCAGTTTCTGTGGGAAGGTACATGTCCGGCATATAATCAATCAGTGCCGGATCACAAAATAATAATAATAATAATAATAATTCAGCCCGCAGCCAACTACAGACCAGCCTGTGTGCAGTGTAGTATCCCCTCCCTCTTTCCTTAACACTGCACCAGGGAGGGTTAAGCTAAAACTATCATGCTGTCGTGTGGAACTTTCATGTGATTTGATAGTGTGGACCTAATAATCTAAGCAGTCGTCTGAATCTGTATCGGACGATCTCACTTATAGATAATTGGGATCAGAACCGGCAGGATACAACCCTGGTCGGATCATCCCTTGTATTGACAGACATGAATGAAGTACAGGTGACACAACATTTATATGTATATTGCATGTAGGTAGAGCATACAGGTACATTACATTAGTGCCATCTCAAAGACTGCCAAGTACATTATGCAACAACATTTGTCAGCAACAGCACAAAAGACACAATAGAACACAGGTACAAAAAGTTGTAATTACCTACTTTGTAGGCTCCAGAAACCAATACAGATCCCATCAAGAAGGGGATTCAATCAAGCCTAAATAGAGCATTCACTCCGTGCTATATGCTAAGCAATGGTGGGTTGTTAGGTACCCCTGAAGGGAGATGCAAAGCCTTGTCTGCTTGTTGCTCTGGTTGCAAAGATGACACTCCCAGGCTAATGAACCAGTCCCCACCCAAACCAATGCAACAATCAGATTCAGATAAATCAGGTAGGAATTGTAAAGACCAACCTGCACACACCTTGTAAAATTTTCTAATGGACAATAAACATCCGTCAGTATATTTTATGAGATCACTCCAGATAATGACTCCAGCCAAACAGAGGTGGCGTGAATGGGTTCCACTAGCACCTAATTACTAAGGCATATCACTAGCGAAATTGTATGTTGTTCTTTGTCTATCAAACGCATTTCAGCTATAACAACAGCATAACCAGCTATTTGTTTACGTTTTGCAACCGCTGCACGTACTCTACTCCATTACAGTAAATGTGCGTTTCGATGAATTTACAGTAAGGCAAACCATAGTTGTTAAAACATCAAATCCCAAAGATGTATTCCTTCATTGACCAGAAAGGGTCTAATACGAAAAACCTGGGTTCAACTAGTTAGCCAAACATGCTAATAATAGCATCGGGCACGGCTGGGTTCATTGAGTATGCTACGACAACCACTTTGTGTCCCATTTCCTACGTTTGTCAGTCGTGAAACAAGCAACCCCCGTATCAAGCTCGTCATTTTACCGTCACAACAAACGTTGGTTGTTGGGAAAGCACACTTCCAACATTGGTAATACAAGTCGACTCAAATCAATGCCCACGCAGAGCAAAAAAATAAATTAGAGCAAAACAAAGAACGGCCTGAATGCTAGGTCACAACACAAAAGCCTCGGCGTTGCCTGACAACACAAGCCGACGTATACGCCTGGTATATGGCACCTATCGTTTCAACAACAACCGACATTCTGCAGATCTGAAACAACAGTGACGATCACACACCTTCACTTAAATAAATATCCAGACAAATAAGTATTGACCGAGTGACAAAGCAACATGAACGTTTCCCAGACCAATATCGAGGTTACCTCTTTCCTGGTGGTTCCTCTCCGGCTGCACCGGGCGCGGCCTCGACACTCGCCTTGGTCTTCTGCTAACGTTACTTGCTCTGACGGAGTTCATTTGGGGTGTTGTTAATCGGAAGAAATGTCGAAGCCTTCACAGCAGAAGAGGCGACGTCGAGCGCATCGTCTAGGCCTCTTCCAGGAGCATTGCAAGATCTGTCATCTTCTGCGGTGGGTTTAAGAAAATTGCACGGCGGTCGGGTTATTCCTGGTCCCCTACACTGGCTCTATATCTCGGCCTAACCACTGTTGCAGGAGGAGCCATAACAGACTTGCACAGTCCGCCTGGAATCAGTCGCATCACATGGGACAACCTCTCCCCGTCACATGGCCCTCTTACATCCAGCCCAAACAATCAATTACGATTGCACCAACTACACCCAAATTGTAGCCAACGCTTAAGTGAGGCTCCTGGTTGGAGGTAAGGTGACTTGATAAACGGCATTGTGATTGTTTTAAAGTAAACCTTCACAATTCAAATATATACTAATACAAAAGTCGAATCAAGTAGCGAGCCTTTACAAAGCTGTAGTAGCCTTGTGTAGAACTGTACTACGCTGTACTCATGCAGCCAAATATAATTTATCAGTGTAGTTTATCAAATTATGATCACTGTAAAGGTTTATGCTACTTGTGAGATTCTTAGGGTGTACCAAATGTTATTGAGTGGTTTCGCACCAATAAACTTGACAAGGCTATGTAGAATTTTGTCACGAAGCACACGGTTCTACATTAACAGTGGCCCGATGGCCTGGGGCCACCCCAATTTCACTGTCTCTGGCCTGAACAGGCAATACAAATTTCATAATTACATGTGATGAAATGAACACATTCTCATTGTTTTAATAGTTAATAATCGTTATTTGTATTTTTATCCACTTAAAGGGAAATCAACTCAAAAATGCTATTTAAAATAATATGTTCTATGTGCCTCCACGAGTCTAAACACGGTATTCTGATTCATATTGTTTGTGGAAGATGAATGAAGCAGCAAAATCCACTTGCTTTTATCCATCTCGGGTGTTGACCATTGTGCCACTTGCTGTCGACTCAAAATGACATCACAGTTGCTCATTGCTCACTAAGGCTGAACCTTTTATTGTTTTGGGACCAAAATCGCGATCTCAGACAATGCGATTTTGAGATCGTCAAAGCTGTGCGTTTTTATTTTTATTTTTTTAAATGGCTGTGAAAAGTCTAGTGTACACTTGTACACTTTCATACTTGCATATGGGTGACAGTTGGGAGTGTGACGTTGATGCAACCTTTTTTTTAAACCAGTTCAGATCTGAGTAGTTAGTGTGACCTGTCCACAGTATCATGCCACTGATTGGTGAATGTCGTTGAATGAGCCCTTTAAAAAAAACAACAACAAAAAAAAACGCAGCTTTGACGATCTCGAAATTGCTTTGTCTGAGATGCCGATTTCGGTCGCAAAATGATAAATTGTTCAGACAGCTGAGCCTTCAGCAATTGCGATGTAACTTTTAGTCGACATTTAAGTGGCAAAATGGCCAACCCCAACCCATATGTTCCACATATGTAATATTAATCAGAATAATACGATTAGATTAGTGCGTATAGAACATATATATTGTAAAAAAAAATTACTTGACTTCCCCTCAAAGTTGATCAATCAGCATTGATGTTTTTACCCCGCTGTGCACAATTTTTTGAATTACAATTTCAGACACAAACCTACATGATTAGAGTAAGTTTCACTTCCATTTTATTTTTGGGCAGCGCATTGGACTGATGTTCTGGGTTTGAAATTAAGCTCAAGCATGTGCCCATTCTTAAAAAAAATAAATAAAAACAGCAACATTAGTTTAAGTATCTATATTGTCCATAGGCATTAATGTAAGTGTTCATTCTTGTCTGTGACCAGTCCAGGGTGTACCTCACTTCTCACCCAAAGTCAGCTGGAATATGTTTTTGTTTTGCTTAATATAGTCTTTGTCATATTGTATGTGAGTGACAGTTTCAGGAATCAGCTGAAAGATTTATCGATTTGATCATGTCAAGTTGAAATCTCGTGCTTTTTAGTGAAAGGTATCAGCTGGTGAATTGGGGTTGTCCTACTGGTGGTGCTCTTGAGCTTGAGTGGATGGCATATAAATAAGAGCTATTTACACCACATAGTGTACGTTTCTTATTCACTCTGTGTTATTGAACTTTGTGCTATTAAATTTCAGATTGATAACTTATTTAAATTGTGTTGTTCTTCTTTAACATATCGTCTTCCAAAACATGAATTAATTAATCTGTTCAAATGAGTGTGACCACATAAAATTAGACATTGTAATGCAATTTCCATCCATCCATTTTTTTGAACTGCTTTTTCCTCATAAAGGTCTCGGGGCGTGCTGGAGCCTATCCCTGCTGTCTTTGGGCAGTCGGCGGGGGACACCCTGAACTGGTTGCCAGCCAATCGCAGGGCACACAGAGGCAAACAACCATCTGCTCACACTCACAACTAGGGACAATTTAGAGTGTTCAATCAGCCTGCCATGCAGGTTTTTGGACTGTGGGAGGAAACCGAAGTACCCGGAGAAAACCCATGCAGGCCTGGGTAGAAGATGCAAACTCCACACAGGAAGTCCGGAGCTGGAATCAAACCCGGTCCCTCTGCACTGTGAGGTCGATGCGCTAACCATTGGTCCACCGGGCCGCCGTGTAACGCAATTTATTTCTTAAAAATCTGTAAGGCACTCGGGTTATTGTATGATGACAATATAAGCACTGAAACGGTATTTATTAATACCAACAAACACCGCTGGCTCCAATTCGCTAGTTGCCCTCTAGATGTCTCCTCTCACTTCTCTCCAATGAATGAGTGTCACATGGTTTCTGTGGTTCATATCAACAATCGCCAGCTCTCCATGCAATAGAGACAGAGTCTATTGTTTGGAAGATGCTTCACATCATTCAGTTTTTGTCTTTCCATTGCATTCCATATTGGTGGTCGATTAAAAAAAAAGATTTGGATTCGCGAATAGTATTAAAACTGTTGCATATGATAAAGGAGTATTCTTTATGACAGATTAATTTAAATTTGCTGCATTATACTACATCTGTGTGACCACTATAAAAACACTTTCCAGACTGGTCTAAAATTAATTTACTTGTTTGAGGTACAGTTTTACACACCTGATGACTCACACCACTGAGTCAAAACTAACCAGCAATTTCCTAAACGTGACAGCTTGATTGCAACCATTTTTTTTCCATTCTTTTAATGGTGATTGACCTTGCAAAGGCAGGAATCAATAGTTAGCTGAGGATATTATGTTTAATGCTGGTACTGTACAAAACTCAACTACCGGTAAATCCCTCTCCTCACAAAGCGTTTCTTGTAAAATCGATAGTTGAGAACTAACGAAGCATGAAATATGTTGTGGTTTTGTGTGTGACAAAGCTATCCCCGTAAAATAAAATGTTAGGAATCGTTGCAATGGCCAGGAGGACCAGGAAATTATATTTATTTAGCCATGTAAACATCAAACTGGATCACCAGTCTTCTTGCAGAAACACATGTCTTCTTCTCGACTAATCCACTTGAGTTATGACAGTGCAGCACATGTGTTGGCTTGGTAACCAATCCAGTATCCAGTAGCAACAGAAGTCTATTGAACGCTCTCTATTGGCTGATGTGACCAACGCTATCATGTCACCAAGTCACAGGGACAAATCCATACAGCAGCAGAGGATAATGAGTTTGCTGTGCATTATTCGACCCAGTAGTCAAAACTGTGTGCGCAAGATTGGGTAGGGGTCATTGTTGAGCTGATATTACAAATAAATACCCTGCACAACTTCATGTCTACCAATGTGGTGGTGTGGTCACTGTATCACAATCAGATGCACACATAAATCATTTGGTTCAGTTCTTCCATTCAAATAAGCCTCCTTGATGCTTTGTCCACAACATATATTTTTGATGGATCATCATTTAACCATGTCAATATCTGAAGGCATCCACTGGGGCAGAGGCAGACACAACAGGATAAGCGTCTTTGTCTCAGACGCTTGTCCGTCAGAGACCCCTCCCTTCATCCCCTCCTCTATTTGGGCGGCTGTTACAGAGAGGGCAGATGGCTCATTACCATAAATAGGACAAGGAGAGAGTGAGTGAGGGGGCCGTGCACACCGACCAAGAGGACCATTCCACCTAAAATCGAGGGAATGGCAGGCCGTTGCTAGGAGAGAGGAGAGACAGCTTTATGGTAACACAAAGCTGATTTACCCCCCCCCCCCCCCCCACACACACACACACACACGCCATCTAAACTCATCTCATACCCGCCCCCATTTTACTCTGAGCCCTGAATCTGCTGGTTGGGGACAGATGGTCCTTGGGCCCCATCGTCTCTACAGCTGGACACGGGCTACAACAACACAGTGGGACCTGGCAGGCGTGAATCTCACCTCCTCCTGTCCAACCTAGGAGAAATGGGCTGAAGTACAGGCCAGCAGCTAAGAATAGATCCACACTTGTTGCCCACAGGAAACGTATGGCATCACAGTAGGCTGTCTTTTGAGGTAGTTTAATACACTCTGTAGGAATCCCGAACTCAATGTGATACACTTTCCCTCTTACACACTGATGCTGGTGTCTGGAGAGTTGTTGTTTTTTAGTCAGCCAGTGATGTTATTTTTAATCCTCCACTTGAGTCACTGACCTTGTTTTAAAAAGCTGAAAAGCTCGGTAAATGTATTCATCCGTATGCAAATGAAAAGCTTGTCAAAATATGGGATGGACTCTGAGGTGAGGTGAGGAATTCCATCCTCCCATGTTGAGTCTGTCAGTCAAAACTCAGTAGTACATCTCTTCCTCAGTGGACCTTTGATTGCAGCCAAATGTCTCACTGAAAAAGCAAGAGGAGAGTATCATAAAGATAAACGTTAGACATGAATACTTCAATAGGGGCAATTATTGAGCTGTTAATTTAATGATTAGAAACGACGCACCAACGTCAAATGATAATATGTCATTTCCAATGAAAACAAATTAGATGTGATAGGTTGCATGGCAGGATCACATTTATATTTTGGGGGCACAAAATGGGAAAGGGGAGAGTATGGAGACAGCATAGAGGTGGTCCTGAATGACCTAGCCCTCCGCCTTGGTTGCATAGGAACACGAGAGTCATGCCTAGCCTGCAGACGCACTCCTTTCCTCTCTTTTCTGCCATGCTTCATTACACCGTGCTCAGCCAGGCACGGAGGCACTGCACCACTTTCTCCAGTCCACAGCTGTGTGGCCTGTTACAGCCATGTAGCCAGGCTTTCGATAGTGGCAGGCCGGATAGACACTTGGCCTCAGGCATTGGGTCACTCGCGCGTTTTATGCACTGAGCAGAGACAAAACTGGTAGTGGACTTGTAGGCATTTTTCAGGCAAGGCACCATATTAATAACTATAGAGCAAGGCACCATTTTTGCTGACTCAAACTTGAAGCTAAAGGGACAACCACGATAGCGTTCATCTTGACTTCTTTTTGAAGTAAGAGGTTTTAGATGTATTTTGTTCAGCCAATCATTTTTTTCCCTAGTAAGGAGACAGTCTCTTACCTTGTTGACTGTTTCTGTCACTCCAGCCTTCGTCCGAGCTGTCGCCACTTCCTGGAGTGGTGTCTCATCGGAAACTAATGAATTCAAAGGATGGAAAAAGAAGGCCTTGGAGGTAAAAAAAAACGTGGGGCTTACATACTCCAACATACCTGTAATATCATCATTTAACATAATTCAACATCAATTCCTGCAGCATGTTTTAGGTCTGCCCCAAGACCTTTTTTTTGGTTGACCATATCCAGAATAGCCCACGAGGAGCACATCGGGAGACATGGAAGGAGATGCCCAACCTACTTAAACAGAATCCCCTGGAACCACCACCACCCGCAGATGGCTAAGTAGGGGTCTGGCACAATGTGTGCTTGGTGCCAGTCAATGGCACCGAGCACACATTGTGCCCCCACAGCGCATCGATTATCAAATCCGGTTGTTCTAGGGTTGATTATTTCAATTAATGCCCTATAAAAGTTTACAAAATAGTTTAAAATGAATGCTGAGTGCTTCACTGGCAAGTAGAGCATTCGCCTAGCAGTTAGTGCGTGGGCTTGGACCAAGCTCCTCACGAAGAAAAAAATATTCCGATTTTTGTACCACTTATCCCTTGTAGAGTCATTGGATGGCTGATTTTGGCTGAGAGGTACGGCACATCACGGACACCTCACCACAATTCAAATTGAATGAAATTATAGGGCAGCATAGTGCACTTGGGAATAAAACTGTTGCTTCGCAACAAGAAGATTTTAGGATTACATCATCATTGGCTTGGGCATTTCTGTCGGCATATTCTGCCATGTGCTTGCTTGGGTTTTGCTATGTGCCTTACTCCTATTTGTTAACATGGATTGACAAGTGATCAGTCTAGGTTAAGGCTATGTGATATAGACAGCATTTATTATCCTGATGTAGGTTATTTTATATCCCGATAACGCTATAGTTTTTTTTCTTAAAACTACACAAAGTTAATGGCAATTTTCTCCTAGCGTAAAGTAAATGTCCTGTGGCTAATAAGTACCATTCAAAATATCTAATACCGGTACTAGACTCAGTTCTTATGTCTACCATTTAACCCAGGGGTGCACAAGTTCGGTCCTGGAGACCTCCTATCTCACGTGTTTTAGATGTCCTCCTCCAACACACTGGATTGAAATGAACAGCATCATTATCAGGCTCCTGCAAAACTTACTAAAATTTAAAATCAAGATACAATAGGGGATTTATAATGTCTGGTAAATGGATTTATATTGCATTATGGTATATATTGTTACATCGCACAACTCTGGTTTAGGGTATACAGTATATCAATACAATCTGTCGATCCAAGTCAGCTTTAATAGGAAATGGGTATCAGCTAATGACTTAATTCATTGAAACCATTACAGTATAATGTTTTGAAAAAGTAATGAATTGTACCATGCAATAAGTGTCTCGGGTCTGAAAGTACTGAAAAAGTGTCCCGCAAAGGGTTAACAACAACAAATGGTTGTGGTTGCATCTGTGCTGTATACTGCTGCACCTGTTACAACTGTAAATGCATGAGTGTTCTGTTCAGACTTCTCTTGGTTATCATCAATTAAGGCTTTACATAAAAGTTAAGATACATTTTTTTCCCAAATAAGTAGTTTCCACAAGCAGTTGTAACTTTTGCCTTGCATGTATGAATACTGACAATGATGCAGGAGCATGAGCAATGCATAACACTGGTAGTGCCAGCCAACAGTGGTGGGCATAAGACCACAATTGTTCAAGAAGATACAGTGTGTTTGTGACCGAGGAACGGCGGGCCGGACCAAAAGATCTGCAAATCTATGCGGGTGTCACAGAACAAAGCTTCTGGTGTTGTGTTGTGACAACGAAGCCATCAGCCAGATAGATGTGTCACAGATGTCACAACTTCGCATAGCTGATGGCGCATTTTAAACTCAGGGATGTACGTGAGCTTTGGATTGTCTTTCTTTCATGCTGCTGTTTCCTCACTGTTAATTGACTACAAGTGTTCATTTGCCTGTAAGGAACAGTCATTAAGGGTGAATATCCAAATCTGGTTTGGCAATAGCGTGGCCAGGGATCAATTGATTTATTCAATTACCCCTGCATGTGGTGTATTGTCTAACTTGGTTCTTCGAAAGCCTTTGTACGGGAGCCTGGGCGTTTTATTGTGCTTAAAAGTGCAACGAGATAGCAGTGGTAAATAAAGAGAAAAAACAGACACGCTCAAAGTGATGCAATAAAAAGATGAGAGTTCAGGGTGTTTCTTTTGTTGAGAACACGGTGATTGAGTCAACAGAAACATCTGCATGCTATAATCAAGTTGCAGAAATCACTGTCTTTGTAAAGAGGACAATCACTTACAGTGTATTGATTAACTCCCTGAGCCTATAATTAGTGATGTAAACAGGACGAGGAGGAATGGTAAATTTGAAGAACATAGTCTATGTCAGATTTGACTTTTGCACAATTTTTTTCTGTCAAATATTGGCCAGATTACATACATATATGACTAGTTTAATGTACTCTATGATTAGCAAGAAGAATACCAAAGTAAAATACTCTTGGAAATGTGAATAATTAGTTTTATGAACCATTCTGCGCACCAGTCTAGATACACCATCTTTCACCTTGCAGAAAAATCGGTCGGTCATGTTGTCGGCTTCTTACATAAGATTGTGATTGATGTCTCTATTTCATGTGCTTTCCTATGAGCTAATTATCAGTGAAACAGTAAAATTGTAAAAAGGGACATAAAATCAGACTCTACGCAACTAGTTAAAGGCCATTTATCTTGCATTTGTTTTTAATTAACCTCCTCTTAAATTTAATTTACCCTCCCTAATGATGGCATGCTCAATTCTCCATAGGAAGAACATTGACACTTGGACCTGGTAATCTAGCATGTTCCCGCTGTAGTCTGAATAAATGTAATCAATACGGAATTACAGGCTATTTGTTTGACTATTGAAAGGACCATTCCTCTGCTCTCCACAGTGAGCATTTTATTGCCGGTGCCTGAAAGGAGGCACTTAACTGCTGACAGATAACAATCAGCAAGTGCTGACACAATTCATAAAACTGGGTTAACAGAAAGTATTGTCAAACAAAGGCTTCTGTAGGCAAACATACTCTTCAACCGAGGACGACTGCAGGCAAAAGCTGAGGACCTCCAGGGAAAGAAACCTGCAGAACAAAGCAAGTTTGCATTTGAAACAAGTTGGCCGCGCCTGGTTTACTTTTCTAACATTAGTGGTCAGGTAGGGTAACATTTACGCTACATTCACAGCAAAGATCAAGCTCCTTGGCCTGTGAGTAGAGAATTGCCTGTAGTATGGATTTTTTTACGGAAATAAAATGACTTTTGAACCAGTTTTAGCAACATCTACACTCCAGCAAGTGGCCTCTGGCAGCTTTACACTTATTGGATCTAAAGTCTCATCTTGAATTGAATGCAAATACTATTACTTGTACAGCCACTGTGACTATACTGATTGAGCAATGATGTCATTATGCAAAAGTGAATGTGTATTTTATTTTATTTTTTGCCTTTGCATAAATACCTGTGCATGCGCGACCCAATTCTCCAGACCACTCTTCTAATTTGCATATACAAAGAGATATGATGCTGCTCAAGGTCTTGAGTCTCAGATTAGAACGGGCTTTGTTGGTTTAATAAGATTTTTTTACATCAGGGTGTGTTGCGACCACAGGGCTCTATTCAGGGTTTCTGGGAAAGAGCGTCTACTGGGCAGTTGTATCTCAGCTTCAGGAGAAGCAGTTTGGTTTTCGTTTTGGCTGTCGAACAGTGAACCAACGCTACACCCTCAGCAGGGCCCTGGAGGGTGCTTGGGAGTTCGCCCAGCCAGTCTACATGTGCTTTGCGGACTTGCCGAAGGTATGCCTTGGGGAGCTCTGTGGAGGGTGTTCCGGTAGTATGGGGTACTGGATCCCTTGATATGGGCCGTTCGGTTGCTGTATGACCAGTGTCAGAATTTGGTCCGCATTGCCGGCAGTATATGTCAGATTCCTTTCCAGTGAGGGTTGGACTATGCCAAGGCTGCCCTTTGTCAGCCTTTCTATTCATAAACTTTATCGACAGAATTTCCAAGCACAGCTGAGGTGTTGATGGTGTCCGGTTTAGTGACCTCAATACTACATCTCTGTTTTCTGCAGACAATATGGTTCTGTTGGCTTCATCAAACCACGATGTTCAACTCAAGCAGTTCGCGGACAAGTGTGAAGCTGATAATATGAGATTTAGCACCTCCAATCAGAAGCCATGGTACTCAGTCGGAAAAGGGTGGAGTGCCTTCTTCGGGTAGACGAAGACCACAGGTCGCTTGGACTATCCTCTTCACAAATGAGGGGAGAATGGAGGCGGATCGGCGCAGCGTCTGCAGTGATGTGGACTTTGTGTCTGTCTGTCGTGATGAAGAAGGACCTGAGATGAAAAGTGAAACTATCAATTTACCTGTCAATTTATGTTCCAACCCTTACCTGTGCTCACAAGCTGTGGGTCGTGACTGAAAGAACAGGATGCTGGATACAAGCTGCTGGAATGAGTTTCCTCCGCAGGCTGTCCGAGCTTTCTCTTACAGATAGGTTGAGGAGCCCGGTCATCTGAAAGGGGCACGGAGGCGAGCCGTTCCTCCACCTCATCGATAGGAGCCAGAAGAGAGGTTCGGATGCCTCCTGATACCTCCCTGATGAAATGTTTTGTGCAAGTTGTGACCACAGGAGTTCACTATAATTCAGGTAGTGACTGTGGAATTATCTCTGTTCGCCTTGTGGAATCACAATAGCACCTCTAGTCATCTATCAACGAGGAAGTAGCATCCTAAGACACTAAGAGAACAAACAAGTGGATATCTGTGCTCCACTCAGGCACGATAGTTATTCGTTCCAATAATGCTAAACAAAAATCGGTGTCAGTAACTACATAAACGCTTCAAAGAACCAAAGGAAATTGGCACCAAGGCGAAACAGAGTCATCATATTTTGTGTAGACACCCCTTTGGTAAAATAATCAGGTGTTCTTGAGTATACCCTTTTCTCCTAAATAGAACCGTTTCCCATACATAACATATGTAAATGCTGCTTGTGCTATGCCTTGAATTTTATTATTATTATTAATTTGTTTTTGTATTGCTTGTATATGCCAGCCGCTAGCCATTGCACCTTCATGTTCAGCCAAGGGTCTGCAGTTATAGCAAATGAGCTTGGGCTGACTGGGCGCCAACGTGTCAACAACTGCGTTCCCAGTCCAAAGCTAGCTGAAAGGAGAGGAAAAAAAGAAAATAGAGAGTGTTCAACAAAAGCAAGAGGAAAGAGGGAATATAGTGCAGTATACAAACAAGGTTTGTCACTGGTAGACAGTTTTATGAGCTCCAGACCTGCTGAAATTGAGTAGCGCGTGTGTGCAGCGCCTCTTATCGCCTCGCTGGCAGTAAGGGAGGGCAAGAGGCTCAACACTTGGCGCTTCGTAAAAATGCTCTGATTCATTTTCCGCCTGAGAGGGTCTCACTGGGGCAGCATCAGAGCAGCCAGCCCACACAGATTTATGGACCATTAAAGCAGCGGGGCTCCTGACCACTCTACCACCATAGGCCGGCTTGCAAAGTGCACACCGCGCCCTCATTCATGCTCAGTCACTACTCTACAGGATGGCACAGATTCCTCTTTCTTTGTTCATCCCCTCACTTTTACTACCTCACATGAACTCCACTCAAAGTCTGTAATCCTGCCCTACTTCACTAGACTATCTGACACATGTTTTTTTTCTTAATTGTGTTCAACCGCTGTCAGGTTAAGATAAAATTCTAAAATGTTTCACTTCAATGTTTCTTCCCCCAACAGCGCCTTGGGTGCAGTGTGTGTTTTTCAGGCCTGAATGTGTTCCACTCCTATGTTCTACATTTCTGATGTTAGTCAGTGGGGCATGTTATTTTAGCCTCACCATTTAATAATCAGATTAGCACCATTTTAGACACATTGGTTAATGGTCGTGTCTTTTCAAGGCATCCTCTATCAACAGTTTCCCTGGTGATTAATGCTCCTCGCCTCTCTCCCTCGCTAGCTTTGCAACTTCAACCCTGACAGTGACGCTGGGAGGGAAAATGGGACACAGTCTACGCAGCTTGCAGTCCCTAAGAATAGCTTTGTTGCGCAAGAAAATGATGTCAGCATATGCCTTAAAAACATGAATGAATATAACCTGACAATGAAAATGCTCACCTCAACCACCTCGTCCTTTCTCACATGATTTCTGTTATGCACCTGTTTCAAATACCATCCTTTGAACACGTGATTATGCTAAACTGTCCTAAATGATCATAAATGATTTTAATGACATGTCTAAAGCCGGTGATGAAAGACAAATATTTGAAGTCAAGTTTTTGCCGTGGCATACAACAATCACTGTGAAACCTGTTTGTCAGGTTAAAACAAGGCCAGAGCAAATGTGTGCATCAACAACAGACAGTGCAGTGCGTGCTCCATAAATGCATGACAGGTATGTGGGCTTATGCACAATAAAGGCGCACAGGGAACCTATTAGATCAGACCACACAGAGGCACTTATGTTCGCTTATGAAATAGGTTGAGCACTGTATCACCAGTATGTGAAAGTTACAGTTTGGTGTGAAGTTGCTTCCAGCCAGTTACACTGCACTCCACAGATAGACAAGTAGAGATAAAAAACAGCTCTTTTCTGCCTCTTGTTTGGGGTAACATTTCAATATTATGGTGTAAAGGTCTTTGCAGATTTGATGGGCAGTGAAAATATAATTTCATATCAAGTTAACTGAGAGGTGCCACCTGCCAAAATTTTGAAATTTTTGGGGCTCATGAACAGACGTTTGTTTGGGCAGATTAAGATGGATTTGAGTGAGGAATGTTATGCCAATTTGACAGGCAAGGGGTAGCGGACATTTAAATTGTGTAACTTTGGCACTTTAGAATTGAGCCACCATAGCACAAACTTGGATTGTCCAACAGACTTCTCTGTCAAATACAAGGTGGACCTGTGTGGGAGGTGTCAAATTTAAGTCAAGTTTAAAGTACATTTTCAAGTACTCTTAAGGAACTGAGGAGGGCCATGATAACAATATGAATAAAAATGGAGAAAGCAAAGTTAAACACGAACGTTGGACAAAATAAGGCCACAAAATTAAATATTTCATGAACATCCCAGAAAGTGTCCACAACACAACCAACTGAGAATCACTGCATTTACAACACAATGTCAGTCAAGCATTAATTATTACTCATATTTATAATTCACACATAAAAATCACATTATAAGTATGAGATGAACCTTGCCGTGACTGTTACTCAAATATTATTATTATTTATTTTTAGGAATCAATCAGCAAGTTATCAGTGAGTGTCTTGCTGATCTGGTTAGCTTCTGAGTATCACGGTTTACTTTAGGTGGGGCCCCGTTGAGGGTTCACGGTGGTGGGTGTGGTGACACATCCTCTCCCCGCCCCGAGGTGTTTGTGTTTCGCCGTAACAACATTCACTTTAAACGCCCTCTACGAGCCACCCGGCGTCTCCGTCACTGTTAATAGTGCAGTGTTAAAATAATACATACAGTAGATCTCTATGTTTAAATCTATTTTGCCAAGATAGAAGGAGATTACAAAAAAAGTGAAAGCCCATTTGGCGATGCAAAATAGGATAGCGTGCGCGCTGGTGGAGCCCCTTCGCTGCGGCAGTTGCCAGGGGAGATAGGAGGGGAGGGGCTGTGATTGGCTGGAGTGACTGTGTTGCCATGACGACGGCTAGGGGTTTGGTAGCGTTGCTGTGCGCTGTGCGATCCGCGCGCTGCGTGCATGGAGGAAGCAGCTGCTGATCTGATCTCTGACATTGTGCGAGGCAGACATCCGAATAAACTGCGTACTGTCGCGTCTTTAAACACACCGCACCGAGACACGACGTACATGATTGTGAGTATCCCGCTCTCCTCCGCCTTCCTTCCTGGATTTTTAAGTCCGCGTGCGCTTGGATCATGTTTGCGAGGCTTGCGTTTCGGAACACGCTAAAAGTAAACGTGGTCAAGTGACTTTGCTCAGAGCGGCGAGCGTGGCACCATAAGCGACGGCATGTGGCAGGCAGCTAGCTAACGTTACTTCGCTTCTGCTTTCTCAGCTGGAATGTTCAAGTGGCCACCCTTTCACTCCGTGCGCTTGCCGCTGATTATGCGTGGCTGTGTCACGTTTACCGACATAAAATCGATACAGTACTTCAAGTTGTACAATGCTAGCGCTAGCGGTGGATTTACCCTCACTGACCTACGGCGCGACTGCTAAGGCTACTTCGTGGCTGCTGTACTGGGTGAGCTAACGCATGGAACGTAGCGCATTCAGTCATGGTAAAGTTGACCAAATAGTTGTTAAGCGGTGATAAGTTACTCGGTAACGAGTCCGGTTTGTCAGGAAGTATTGTGCAACAGTGCACGTCACTGCGCGTAACTTCATATTCCACGTTGTGTGTGACTGGTTGGTGCTGATTCATCTCCCTTTTTCTCCAAGTATTGGCATTCAACCGTATTTGTTTTATGTGGCAGTGGTTAGTTTTTGCAACAGCCGTTAAATATACAGCGATTCAAGTTGATACAAGTGATACTTAATTATAATGATAACATGTAACTGAATTTCGTTGGGATCAAATTACGCGAGGTTACATCAACTGAGCACGTTGTAATGGGTTGTCACCATGTCCCATATACTGAGTTTTCTATAGCCAATATCTGAATGCAAAAAAATTGTTCTTATTGCCACTCAAGAGAGACTGGTGTCATTGGAAAAGCCATTAAATGTTGCAGTTACAAAATAGTCCACTTAGCATTATGTAATGCTTCTGTAGTTTATCCACCATACGAACTGGAACCATCACTAATTTTCTTGCTGCAGCAAATGAGGTTTTCTTGGGGAAAAATATGTTGTAATGTTCAGACTGACTTAAACCTATTTTGACATTTGCTAGAGCCCTTGTGATAAATAGAATGTAAAACAAAGAAAGATAAAGCTAAATGAACATAAAAAAGCAGATGTTATCAATCTGCCATTGCTTTATAGCCAGCGTTTCTATGGCCACAACCATCTGTTGTCTTCATTGTTGTTTGTAGTCCTTGCATGTATTCCACGTCTGTATGTACAGAGGCCAATGCCGGGTTATTACGCTTGCCCCCCAGAATAGCCGAGAGCCTGCTAACTTTACTGACATTCGTTACTATAAATAGAACTCTGCAATGTTGTTTTTGCTGATGCTCAATGGCTTTAATATCAGTGAAACCCTGTAACATTTAAATTTTATTTCATTCCTTAAATGGAGGCCACAGCAGTTGGAATGGTTACGATGAGTTAAAAGTTAATAGAAACAGAAATAAAAGCCTGCACTAAAAATTAGGTTGCATTAGTGATGTTCTCCAATCATGTACGAATGATAATCATCAACTGTTAAATGACTAAATGTTGATGTTTGTTTTAAGACTTACAGGACAGAAATGTAAACCTGCTAACATTAAATAGGGTAGAAACATGATGACTAAAAGTAAGAACGTTCATTTTGTTGTCTTGTGCTTTATTGATGGATACTTAAATGTAAAATGAGATTTGATAAGGTAACATAATAGCAAGCAGCTTTTCAAAAATGAAAAGCCAATTGAAGGATTTAGTGTTCTTCACATTGTGCTGTATTTTCTTCAATTTTTACTTTTGAAGTTTTGTATCCTTGCATTACGTTTTAATGAGCTCATCGAGGAACACATTTTATGAATGAGCACAGCAATGACAACACGAATACATCTTCTGAAATGAATAAATTGGGGGGTTGAAGTTGTTTTATTAGTATAGTGCAAGTCAAGTATAGTGATATTAGTCACTTTAAGAAAAATATCTCTGTATCTGTAATAAATGTCATA
Organism: Hippocampus zosterae; assembly: GCF_025434085.1. Lineage (NCBI taxonomy): Eukaryota > Metazoa > Chordata > Actinopteri > Syngnathiformes > Syngnathidae > Hippocampus > Hippocampus zosterae. The sequence continues at coordinate 12,234,615 of NC_067461.1, read as the reverse complement.
CTTGAAATGGGAGCAAACTACTGATGCAACCAAACCATTTGAATGACTCCTTGTGTGTCACTGTTAGTGAGGGCTATGATTGGCTCTTTATGATCTATGGCAGGAAATTCCATGCAGTTTTAGTGTCACGATTGAGAATTTCAATTAAGGGCTTCATCGCAGTTCACCTTCTATAAAGTAATATGAAATGATTTAACATTTTCCTGATTCAGATCAAGTGGCTGTCACCAGTCGACAACCGGTATTTTGATTGTCAGACTGCACACATTGTAGCTGCCCTGAGTCCTTCATTTCATTGAACAATGCTGTCTGTCAATCAGTACATTTCAGCCTGTGGTGACATAATGGCGATGTTGTCAGTAAGCTTATGAAGTGCCTTTGAAATAAAATGACACCAAATCAAAAAGTCGAGTTGGCTACCATTGTCATGACCAAGTCATTCAAGCAAGAAGTTGTCGAGATATTTAAATCTTGACCAAAATGGAGGACCCGACTGAACCATTTCGCTCGTATGGCTTAATGGTCTAAATTGGAGTGTGGGTCCACTAGCTGAACGCAGTTCATTAGATTAGAAAAAAAGTCCATACGTACTGATTCTGAATTGAATTGGATTGGATTGTGGACAGTCAACTTTTGTATTTCTGCTTAGCCTGTGCCTTGACAGAGCACTCATTGTTTCGGATATTTTACTCTATCAGAACACTGTACTCAATTCAGCGGTAACAAACATATCTCCTCTGGATCCCTTGTGAGAACCGCTCTTAATTTTTACAACTTTGAATACTTATCAGTTTCAGTGTTCCAAGAAGTTGCTCTATTTTAGTTTAAATAGAGCCTCAGGGAATGTATGCAAACGGTGTGCAAATGTGACCAACTTAGACTCTATTTTCAAAATGCACGTACTACTCTACGGCTGAGATCACTTTCTGCTCAATCAGCTAACTATGTTCAGTGTATTAAATATATAGCAATTGGGAAAACAAACACTAAATCTAAACTCGTTGTTTGTTGTTCCTCTTGAGGCTGAAGTGGCACAGGAACTGCAATTCAAAATGGTGGCGTGGCCATGTAATCAGTCTTATCACAGTATTGTGTACTCTGACCCCAAGTGAATGGAAGGTTGCGTCTAAAATCCACCATGTGCTTTGTAGGCGTGTGACTAACCAGAGTTTTAGATTTGTTAGAAAAGCAGATATTTCTCATTCTGATTCCCAAACCCATGTGTAGTGTATGAAAATTATATATTGTATAGATTTCTAATACATTTCCTCAAAAGTAAAATGACTATTCTAGTTTTTAAAATCTGTTTTTCTGAATACGTACACCATAATTTGTAACAAGGATTTGACCGCTTGAAATTAAATGAATAGATAAACCATTCTGGGTTTAAAAGGAGTACCGGTACGTGAAATAATTATAAACATATAGATAGACACTAAATAAATAGACACTAAAAGGTATGTTCATTTTGTGTATTTGATTATTTGATTTTAGATTTTTTTTTGCAGCTTGTAATCACAACTAGTTTCTCAATAAGGCAGTACGACTTCGTCTGTCATAGAATTGGAGTGGAATCTCTGAATTTGAAAACTCCCTAGATTTTTAACACCGTGTCTCCATATAACAACTTTAAAAGTGTGTGTTTTCTTACTGCTCTTATATAGTGTGATGTCCACAAGATGCAGTCCACAACATACTCAACATTCTCTCAGTTGACAATCTAGAGCCTTGGTCCCCAAAGCAGAAGTCTGGTGTCGTGATTTGAGGTGCATGTTCAACTCTGAACTCAATCAGTTGCGACTCACTTTCTGAAGTCGGACACGAGCGCAAGTTTCCGTTCACTTCATCGTTCCCTTCCACGTCCCAATAACAGAGTCTGTGGCTCGGGTGTCTTTGATGTTGATGTGATGTTTTTTTTTTGTTTTGTTCGTAAATTAATTAATCACTTTTAGAAAACAACAACCGAACCAGTAACTGAATAAACTTCAAAAAGGGTGACAAGTTACAACATCAATCCCTCTCGTGTGATATTGCTTCATTATTGTTTCATCATGAAACATTGCCAAGTGAACAACAATTGTTTAATAAACTGTAATTAAGAACAACAAATGCTTCATTTCATGCAAACTAAAATTGTATCTGATCATTCCATTTATTGATGTAATAAATGGAATGATCAATTCTAAAAATATTAAACAATTGCCCTAATTTGAAGCAAATGTGTGATTCTTCAATAGAATTTTCAGTCAAATACTAAAATACTCAGTGGTTGTAGCTCTGCCATTCGCCCATTATGTCATATTAATTTGTTACACAAAACCCTCGCTTCAGGTCCCAGGGATTAATTTGCAATAAATTGCTCCTTAAAATGACATGATTGCTCCTCAAAAGAAGCCATTGATTACCAAATATGCTTCTTTCTGAAAAAAAAAAATAGATATATGTCTACCCTGTAATTATGGTTGACATTCCATTATAGAAGTGACATTCTAGCTAACTATGATGTGTCCTAATTGACAAAGGGATTACATTTAATGCTGTAATGTTAAATTGACCAGTCACATCTTTCTTGGATCATTCAACATCCTCCTCTCTGTAAGACTCTTTGCGAGCTGACTTTGGTGTTAGACAAGAGCCAACATAGAGGAAACTGTCAATTCATTAAATTCTTTACAAGTCGTTTTTAGACACATCGCTCACTTCAGTTATGCACATCGAACTTGATTGCGAGTAGCACCTCCACCCTCGCTTCTTCCTGACTGGTGGATGCAAGATGCTGCTGATTAGGACGCACGTCACTGACAGCAGCAATGTGTCCGCTTTCTTAACCGAGTAGTCGGGAAGAGGGGAAACAATGGGTCTTTGTCTCATCACCCCTGATATAATTAACAGGGTTCATTTAATTGACAGCGCTATGACTCTAACCAGGCAGCACTTGGTAGCTTTTGTGCAAGTATTTTGCTTCTTCAAGCACTTCTAGAGATGAATTGGATTTTGGAAGAAATAAAAACCAAAAATGCAACTGGTAAAATGTTATCAATGTAAGAAAAAAAAATCATCATCTGTAAATATTTATGATGCGTATTAGATTTTACAATGCATTGATTTGATTTCCTTACAGCTGTTTTTGACAGAGGTAAATGACAGACAAGATGCATAATCTCAGAATCAGAATCATCTTTATTGGCCAAGTATGTAGAATACACAAGGAATTTGTCTCCGGTATAACACGCTGCAATAGTATCATCGTAATCAACAAAATCATTGAACCAGTGTGGGACATTGAACCAAACAGGATTATGCACTTTATTGCGGCATCAACAGTTTTTATTTTCATCGGACAAGCAATCCAATGCCAATTGTCTTAAAGTTGACAATTGCACAAAATTTTGAGTTAAAAAAAAAACCTTTTTTTTGTGGAAAATTTCAGTGCGCGTGGTCAATAAAGTTTGATTCACATTGACTAACCTTTATGCTCGTTCTTCAAACCAAAACATGCAAACGTGCTGCAAACATAGATAGTAAACACGGATGTTATTTTTCGAAGGATATAGATCTCAGCTGCCAACAGCCCGAAAGAAAATAGTATGGCAAAGCCTGCTGTTTAGGGTATTTGGAAATATATGAGATTGTGGGTGGAGGAGGGTTTCTAGACCAGACGGGTGCATGACCCTCAAGATAAGGTTTCAATGTTTGCTGGGAGGCAGGTCTGTACTTTGGAAAACTAACCTCTGATTAGAGTCAGAGTGCAGTTTGAGACTATAAAGTCAGTGCCTGGGCCCAACTCAATCTATCCTGTGTTACATTTATTTGCTTGTGTGTCATTTACGGGCTTGGGTGTTTGCTAGCATTGTGTAAACGTTTGGCCTCTTGTTGCGCTAGTTCACTCTTTTGGTGTAGAGCTGGCCCAACTGTGAGTGCTCTCTGAAAATGGACTTCCTCAACAGGCAGGAGGTGTTTCCTTCCCTCCTGGTCGTCTGTTATTGCGAGGTGAATACTGAGATTAGAAAGATGAAGGGGGGGGGGGGGGTTTGAAGACAAAACAACTGCTTCTTTGTGTGTGAGTTTGATTGCTACTGTGTGCAAGCTTTTTTTTTCACTCGTACGATCATCACTTAGTAATCCACATGAAAAAAAATTCAATACTTTATAAAATGTGCTGCAAGAATATCCCCGCCTGTAATTGTTTTAGGCCACATTGAGCAACGTTGCTTGCGTTCCAGCTCACTTATTTCCCCTTGTCTAATTTAGGTTTGATTCGTTGGACAGTCAGAAACATCACACAGGGTTTCAAATAAAAAAGGGTTGCGCTGCAAGAATGAGAGATACCGACACTCGTTCCTACCGACTGCTGTCGGGCTGCTGAATAAAAATAACAACAATAATAATAATAATAATAATAATAATAATAATTAAATGATGTGAAAAACAATTGTAAATAGCACTGCGATTTATCCATGTTGTATTTATATTGCACTTAACTGAACGGTGTTTGTTTGTTTGTTTTTTCTTATTTCTTCTTTCTATCCACATTCTTGCTGCTGGAGGCTGTAAATTTCCCCAGTGTGGGACAAATAAAGGATATCTTATCTTAAATAACAGCCATTGGGGTTTTGCAACACACCTTTGTGTACCAAGAGGTGTAACTGGTTTGTGTCGACTGGTTTAGTTAGTGGCTTTGAGCAGGGTGCGGTTCAACTGTGTCTAAACTCAACCCTCTGTTCCGAAATTATGTATTTCCCCCAAATCCTATGTTGCATATCATGAGCAACTTTAGGCCAAGTATGCACTCATTGCAACTTAGTCATAGAACCATGTGATCCAGGTTGGCCGCCTCCTTTCCCGGCCCTCTTTGTCAGACTGGTTTTGTAGAGAACAGCACTAGACTGCTGGCCTCAGCAGTTTCCGCCTGTATTGATCTCCCCCACATCAGCTCTCTGTTCATGCACAGACATAAGTCCAACCGCTTCCCTCGCCACACATGCTGCCGTGGCAACTGATTCCTGAAAGTCAGATTCACTGCCTGAGATCATCGCTGACGCGGCCGCGGTCGCCTGATTGCATTCTGATGTACCTGTGTGACACATCAATGGCTTGATCTGCCACTTAAAGCCAGCTGTATGTATTTGTGTCAATTTTGAATAGCCTAAGTGCTTAACAGGATAAAAGATCAGTTTGAAAAGGGGGAAAATGTGCCTTGGCACCTGCTGTTTGGCCCTGCCTGTTTGCACATGAATATGATGCTGCTCATGGCACGCAGGGCTATTTTAACTTGCAGATGAGCCATCAGGTCAGTACCATTCCAGCTTTGGTGTGTTTTCAACAATGAGCTGCAATCAACAGGCAGACCCAGCTCATTGGTTCCACTCTTCATACGATTAATCATTGGATTTTTTTCCCCCTTCCTCTGAAAGTGTTTTGATAAGAGTGAAGTGTAATCATTCCAAATGCAGGGGTAATTGACCAGATGCAACAGTGGTAAAATATTTCCCGTGCTTGGCTAGTTGCAGACTACCATCCATTTACCTGGATTCTTTACATATTCAAATGTCAGTCCTCATGGAGCCACCAGTCATTCTCAGGCAGCTGGGAGGTCAAAACTAAACGCGAGGTGGTGTAGCACTCTTGTGCTTGAGGTTTAATTCGTGTTCTGACTATTTTGCCAGGCCACAAATTATTTTCCTCTCCAAGAAACAAAAACTGGAACGTGCACATAGCCTTGTTGTCTGTGGCACATTTTGAATAAAATGAAGACAAAATGACTTAAGGACTAAGTGAAACAAATGTTGACAGAATGCAGTCACAATTTGTGTGCCACACCCGTGCTTTTGGTTGGCCGTCACCTTAATGTCTTGTCAGTGGAATGTTTTGGGTAACACAATCATGACATGATTAGACTGGAAGTAGCATTCTCAATCAGGATATAACTGTTGATGAGCAAGCAGAGTTACCAACTTTTTCTAGGTCCAGTTTCTTTCATTTTAGAGTCTATTCTGAGATTTCTACATGTATCCCCGGGCCGCAGCCTCATTACTTGAGTTAATAACGTGAGGGATATGTAGCCTAGAAACTCAGCTACTTTTAGTCGGAAGTGCTGTTTGGAAGAGTAAATGTTATTTTCATCATAGTCTTTAAATGCTTGTCACAGCCTATCTTTGATAATTCATTCAGAGTAGAAACCTGTCAAGTCGAGATGTCTTTGCTTTCTTGTTTTGGAGTAGAGATTTTTTCTGATTTCCCAAATGGATCATTCTCATAACTTCATGACCTGCCTTGCTGTGTCACAGACTGTATCTTGTTGCTCAAGTTTTGTAAGAGTTGTGATTCACTCTGTGCTGAAGAAGAAAAAAATTGGGAAAAAATTCACATTACATTACACAGACATTCTGTGGAAATGTTTATTGATTAATCGAGGCTTCAAGATATTGGAGGGCGCGGGAACAAGTTTTTTAAACAACATCATATCAGCTCTGTCATGTTGAGGTACATTTATGCAATGGCTCTGCTCTGAGCAGCTTTAATCTGCTCACTACAACCCGGAATGGGCTCTGCCCTCATTTGAAATCATATTTGGTTAACAAAATCAAGTTGATTTTGTTGTTAATGTTCCCTATTTTATTTTACCTAACATTTTGTGTCGAATACCTTATACATCTATTTGGTAGATGCATACCCGTCCGTCATCTTCAATCCATCAGACCGTGTGATTTTATACATCCGAAGGTGGATTCTGGGCAATCACACTGGTTTGTGACCCTTACCTAGAAGTATGTTAGTGTTTACTTTGTACCTATGCTATGCGCCTTTTGGTGTATCAAGTGCAATACACATTTTTCGACTCTGTATGGTCTTGCTGTAACCAAATCTTCTGTACAAAAATGTTTCAAGGTGAAGACATTGCACAGCGATTTGTGTGATTTCTTCTAAAAAAAGGTGACAATTTCACTTATTGCTGTATTCGGCAGTATTATATTATATTATATATTTTAAACCATACCTCCATAAAGATAAGGCAAAACTGGAACAGATTAATTGCATTTTCTATAATTTCAATGGAAAACAGTAACTTCCATTTGGATATGTTTCAGATTGCAAACTGAGTGACTGACCGAATTAAATTCATAACTCAATGGTCTATAGTACAAGAATTGTTTTTTTCCCCATTCATTATTTTTAGTTAATACATCCCGCCGAAAATCAACAAATGATGGGATCATCAAGTGATGTATTGTCATCAAAACTAAATGAGAGCATCCTTGGCAGTGTACTACCTCCCCATCGTTATAAATAATACAGGTTGATGGATCATCAACCATAAACATCAATTTGCCCAGATTTAATCGATCAATCCCACTGTGGTGAAACAATAACCTCTTTGCCAGAGGTATCAAATCCACTGCAAGCACTCTGAAAACCGGAATAACCCGTGACTCACCCAAAAGAAAATTGGGATTGTCTACTGTATCTTCCTCCACACCCACTGACGGTTAAATGGTAATTTAGTAAATGTGCTAATGCCTCTCTCCTTTCACTCCTGTTCTCAGTGGCCGATTTTGACAAAGTGATTTGTGTCTCAGTCTCTATGTTCGTGCATGTGCGTGCATCCACTCCCTCTCGTTCTCCGGGTAAGCACTCTTTAGTCTGACCCAATTCTTGTCTTGTCACATAAATGAAAAGATACGCCTATCTGACAGATTATATGTCCCCTTACATGGCCATGTTGGTCCACATTTAGTGCATCACCCATCACCACACTCGGAGGCATCTGGTGCCCACACTCAGGTGCTGCGGCATTTCCTGTAACGCTATGTGAGTATCAGTTTGGAGACAGCCAACATGGATTACTCATTTTCCTACTCTCGTTTGTGAGGTTTCTGCTCATAATTGAAACGATGGCGGGGTTGTCATGGTGACACCCAAGACTTAAAGCTTATTGTGAACTGAGCCAAAGAGTAATCTCTTTGTACACTTGGCCTCAACAGTGTACAATGTGCTTACTTGTATTTGTTGGGAGAATGCATTCAAACAAACAGTAGATGTTAATCATCATGTAGGGCACAGTAAGAAAGAAATGTTCAGGGCCGGCCAAATTTCAGATTATCATTCAAAGTGTTCCCTGTATCGATGGGCAATTAAAAAAAATAAAATAACAAAACACACATCTATTGCTTCCTACTCAGCTGTTTTGACATATGCAGTGCACCGTTCAAGCACTGACCGTACTTTTCATAATCCTGCACGTAATAAATTGGGACTGGATTGATGCAACATGTGAATGCATAATGTCTGAATAAAGAACCTTCCGCTGTAAGATGTAGGCAGTCGTTTGATTCCAGCAGTCATTGGCGGGTTTCGTTCTCATTTACACGTAACGAGCAACCGGGTCTCGCCTGAAACGATGTGGGTGTCAACGAGTGGGCCCTCAAGTCCGCTCAGTTGCTTGAGAGGATCTCATTGAGAGTCCTTGGCTAAAGTCAAGAGGTGGAGATCTAAGAGGCTCTCCGTCCTTGTAAGGCATGGAGGAGAGGGGCAAAGGCCTAGGAAGTCCAGTTGAGGTGGAAAAGAAAGACCACAGTATGCTTAGCTCGAAGGAAAGAGAAAACAAAGGCAAGACCCCTGTGTGCCCAGTATTGCAAGTTGCAAACAATGCTGCTATAATGGCAACTTTAAAAACCATCTATCTGACTGATCACATATAACCTAATTGCTATTTCTCCTATTTTTTCTACAGACCTCTTTGATTTAATGGGTCCAATTATTGGGATGTCACCAGACAAGAAAACGGAAATTCCGGGTATGCAAGAGGAGCGGACATGGCTTCGAGGTGTTTGTGGAGTTGGAACACTGCCTGAGGCAGAGTGCGCATCCAGTCCCCTTGCGACCAGCGTGGATCGGACTGGAGGTGCGGAAGATGAAGAACTCACCAACCTCAACTGGCTTCATGAGAACCTGCTTCAGAACTTTACGTTGGGAGGTCCTGAAGCTCAGCCCAGCGGTAGCCCGCTCTTTGACATTGAAGGAGACTACGGATCCAACCAAGGAACTTCATCCTCGTCCACAGCCTCAACTCACAGTAGGGGTCGAGAGCGGGACTCATTGAAGTCCAAGCCCCCTTTTTCGTTTTCACTCCTCATCTACATGGCCATTGAGCAATCGCCGAGTAAATCTCTACCCGTCAAAGAAATCTACGGCTGGATTCTAGAGCACTTCCCTTACTTCTCCAATGCTCCCACTGGATGGAAGAACTCGGTGCGTCACAATCTCTCCCTGAATAAATGCTTCCGCAAGGTCGAAAGGAGTTTAGGAAAGGTATGTCACCAAGTTGCTTTCGCATTTGACACACTTTCAGATCAGTACAATCCAATTTTATCGCATCATTCTACTGTACTATGCTTTTGTTACATCAAGTTGTATCAAGTTATTTTCAGCCGCCAAAATCATTTATTTAGCAAATCCCTAAATAGTTTGGCTCATGTGACAATCTGTAGGTCTGCCAAATAATCGCGATACAGTATCCTCGACTTCGATACGACTGGAATTTTATCCAGTTTATAGCTACAAAGGAAATACAAACAAAGCACAGTATGTTGTACGTGCAGGGTATGCAACTCAAGACCCAGAAATTGAGTTGGAAAAGTCCTCCCCACGGTTTCATCCCAAGGCAAAGGGTTTATTAAGGAACCATTTATCAAAGAGCACTATAAAACAATGTTAATGAAGTTCAAGCAAATCAAAAAAACATTTTATCTCTGTATTTACTCATATTTAAAATGTCTTGAGCATCTAAATACACTTAAATATTGGTTTTTAAGACCGTTTGTAAAAAGCTCTCGAAAAACTGAGTTTGTGGAGTCGGTGAACAAAAACACAAATGATCCAGTGATTTTTTTTTTTTTTTTTTGTGTTTTTTTTATACATTGGTGTAATTCACTGGCATAATGATCCTCTATAATGATTGAAATTGTAGTATAGATAATAACCTAAAAAGGTTATTATTTAAATGACTTTAAATTGCAAGATAGAATCTGAACGGTTTACCTTACTGTTATCTTTAGCCAAAAAGAAAACACTTTGAATCCTGTGTGTTGTGAGTTTGTCGTTGTTCTATGTCATCTTGCTAATATAAAAAACAAGTAACATTGTTAAACCTGTACTTGGAACACAATGTTCATGTTCACAAGTAGAATATTTGCTCATACCCAGTGTTGGCCCATTTTGTAATAGAAACGGTTTTCTGCCGATCAAAGTAAGGACACCATTTTTGCCATATTGAGCTTCAGTGTGAGTTCAGACTTGTGACCGGTAGAGCCCATGTTGCCAGCACTGTGCCTGGCTACGTGTTATTTTTTTCCACCACCGGAGGAGATAGGCGTAGGTTCGCACTCTTCGAGTCGCAACATGGAGTAGCGCAAGTCTCTCAGCATGCAGGTGCACAGTGTGAGCACTTGGTCTGCTGACAGACCAGCGTCGGTTTCACATGACACTGGCTGGTGGTTTCCGTTGCCATGGTGACATTTCCTTCTTCCTGCATCAGGGACAGGCTGGTAATGTGAGTCAAGGTTATTCTCCGCCCTCCCTCGCTTGCTCCCTCAAACTGGGCAACAATACACCACCATCAGATAATGTGACAGTTAACACACTCCCGCACACATCACCAACAGACAAATTCATCGCTTCCATTGGAGCAGTGTGTGCAGCATGTGAAAGAACTTTGTTCAATCGATTGTCTTCAACCAGGAGAAATGCTGTGAAAACATGGCAATCAATGCATGTGGTCTTTTTTTAAATTCTATTTTCCATGAGGTAGTGTAACAAATACAAATTGAATAATAATGCTGCAATTTCTATAGGGAGACATTTGGCCTTTAAATAATTATTTTTATTTTATATGACTCATCCTACTATATAACATGGACCGCTTGAAGCCAGATAAATAAACCATGGGTAGCAAGGAAGTCTGTGTTGGTTTTAATGGCGTCACTTGACATGATACCATCTTTTTTTTCTACATTATGTTTACTGTCATACGTTGTGTTCTTAAACGTATACTTGGAGATCACTATGGCATGACTGATATGTTTCTCAGGAATAAGTTTTGTTGTCATTATCACGATTGAGGTTTCCGTGGACAAAGTATTTATTTCACCTTTATTTAGCCAGTTAAGGCAATTGAAGAAAGACTCGTTTGGCTGTGGACAGCGGGCTAAACCAAAGCAAAATAAAGGAAGGTTGGGTGATCATTCTTGATCATCTCATTTTGTTTTACTATCATTGCAGGCCAATGGAAAAGGTTCTCTCTGGTGCGTCGACCCAGAATACCGCCCCAACTTGATCCAAGCCCTTAAGAAGCAGCACTTTCCTGCCGCACATGCCTTCTGTACACCACCCGCCTCCCCGCCCAGGTGACCCTTCATTGTTCCCTACAGTAAATTGTGACAGGATGTGACGATGCAAGAAATTGTTCTCAAGCCATCAAGCCGGACCATATTTCTGAGTTAAATGGGCTTAGTTCGTTGAAATTGAAGATGCTTTTTATGGTCTCATTTTGATTGGTTCTCTTGGTGTCTAGTTCTATCAGCACTCTTTTGAAATTTAAGCCTGATGATGATTTTTATTTCTTTAATCTCTCCTGCAGTGCCTCCTCACCCCCTCGCCATCTCTTTCTGCAAGGTTGCTCATTTAAAGGTGAGACAGAGCTTTTGGTCTTTGTATGCTCACATGCTTTAGCTTGGTGCTTTTGCTGTAGTGTGCTTGTGATTATATCGCAATTGTGGCGCTTTTGTGTATTTCAGTCACAGAACATCCAGCATTTCGCCCCACCCGCCGCAATTCTTAGTTTGATTTATTACTTTCACGTCATTGATGCCTCATGTGGTCCATTCGATGCCTCAGCTATAAGCTCCCCACTCTCTCTGCCTCTTAGATTTGTAACCTTGACAACAGGCAGAGGTTCCGCTGGTGCTGAGTGTGGAGCACTCAATCTTGCCGTAATCATTAATAATTTAGAGCCCCAGAAGTGAGCCGTGAGGCTTTTAGACACTTTGTCATGTCTGAGAAGATCGGATGCATTCTTCCGATCAGAGGCATGAATTTATCCTCTGCTTTGTTTTGATGAGTCTTTGTTTTGTCCAATGCATTCCATAGGCATTTTTGGGTCAGTTAGTCGTCAAGTGGTACACTTGAGCTCATCTTGCCAAAGTAGTGTTAGGAACTGTTAAACGTTGGCATGGCTTGCAATTCCACCACAGGGTTGGTAGGTGAGATGGCGATAGCTTCATCAGCCATGTAAATGGTATTCCTCACAGTGTAACCTGCAAATTAATCGAACAAGAAACTAAATGCACAAAACAGGATCAACGGTAGAGGACGTTCAGCATGTTGTGGTTTCCTTTGTGTCATACAGCTGTTGGAAGAAAGAAGACTTTAAAAATGACTGTCTGTTGTCAGCAACTGACTGCAGGGGACTGTTTTACTTGGTACCGCAATAAAGGGTGCTAAATAGCGGCGCCATACAGATCAATTATCAATCAAGAACTTTTGCAGCACTAATATCAAACTTTACTGCTTGGTGGAGGGCTTCAGCAATCTTAAAGGGACAGAAGCGCCCTGCTGCCATGCTCTCACGCCTTAGGACTGACTATCATGCATGTTCTCTCCTCTTCCAGAGTCTGATATTGATGCTGCCACTGCCATGATGCTCTTAAACTCTGCCCCAGGGCACCACGTTGACCCATGTAAGCGAATCCAACAAGCAACCATATGTTCATCTTCCTCACATACCCTTCACCCCATTGCTTAAGTGTTTTTTATTTGTCTGCTGATTCATTTGGACACCTCCGTCATCTGTGTTCACAATATATTCGCTTTAATGTATTCATTATTATTTACCAACAGCATATGTGCTGTTGATTTGATCTCAATTAATTTGCAGTTTAAAGGACATGAGATCAGCTACGGGGAGTTGAACAACAACCACTGTGACAACCCTCTCCAAAGCAGCATTATTCTGCTCAATACAACTGAAACATTGATAAAGTTCAAAACATTCCAATCCTTTGATCCTGTAACACTTATGCTAATTGTGCTTTTGCTCCTACAGCAGTGGCGTTGTTCGCTTGTCGGTACGTCACATAGTTTGCAAACAAATATGTATCTTACTGTTTTTTGCTCTGACGTAACCCTCTTTCTGGGTTGTGAAACATTTTTTTAAAAAAAGCGACCAAGTGATTATGCCCTTAGGAGGCCCGGTCACAGTTAGAGCAGCAAGCACTGAGCTCACGCTACCTGTGTGCTGGGTACCGGACAGCCAGCCGCCCCTACCCCTCCCCAGAAAGGAAAAATTATTTTGTTTCTCAAAAAGTCTCTTGGAACAAATGAAGTTGTTCCACTGTAGATGGGGAGGGTGGGGGGGGGGGGGGCATTCATTATCTTTCCCCGTATCTGATCAACTTAAATGCACGTTCCTAATTACAATGTATATTAGAAGGTATATCATTTCACTAAGGTAGGAGTAACTGACTTGGAAGCTCTTGTTTTTTTTCTCCGTGCGGTACTCAAGACTCTTTGTTACATCTGCTCTCGGCAGGCAATTCGGACAGTCCACTGGACCTCTCCAGACCCGACTCAGTCCTGGTGAGCAGCGATCCAAAGCAGGACCACAACTACAGCAGTGTCGCCCTGCAGCGGTGCTCCTCCCGGTCTTCTTCGTCCTCCCTGTCCTCCTTAGATGAAGGAGGCTGCGACCGCAGGCAGTCCCGCCGCGCCGGCAGCGAGGGCTTCCACAGCGACGAGGACTCCGACCTCTGGGATGAGAGAGGCGCCAACCAAACACGACGCCGCCCGTCCGCCATCATGTGGCCTGCTGACAAAAGGCCGCGACGGGAGGTCAAGCCAGAGCTGGATGAGGAGCTTAAAGAAGCTGCCGGTTCCTTGCTGCACCTTGCTGGCATACGCAGCTGCACGGAGGGCTCCAAACGCAATGTCAAGAGCACAAAACTTAACAGGAAATAAAGAGATCCCATCATCAGACTCCGGACCCTATGAACCTTCACCTCTGACCCCCCGCAGTCGTGTGTCCCGGTGTACCTCCTCCTCCTTATCTCGTATGTTGGCCATTTTGAGCCTCTCAATCGTTTGTTTGCGATATTCTGTCCAACGAATCAAATGGCAATAGTATTGTTCACACAGGAGAGCAAAGCCATAAAGAGACTTTTACAACTGGGGGAGGTCACAGCATATGGGCGGTGTCTGGGCTATGGAGAACTGGATCCAAAATAACCTGCCTGCTTCTGTCGAAATAGACGATGGTGACTCAAGATTTTTCTTTTTCCTGTAAAAATGGGAAAGGTTTTTCTAACTCAAAGCGTTGCATGCTTCCTCCTCAAACTTGTATTCTCTTCCAAGTGAATCTGTGTATGAAGCGAGCGAGTGCATGTTTGTAACAGACAAAATCTAACCTCCTGGTGTTCCACGTTTTCTCTCTTTTGTGCTCAAAGAAAAGGAAAAATATGGCACGGTTTTAAAACGTGTGCTCTACACCACTGGTGAGAGATGCAATAATGAATCCACAACCTTAACTTTTTCCACGTCATTGAATATTGCGACTTTTCCACTCCAGAGATGCTAGTTAAACTGCAACTAAGCAAATGAGTGAGCTAGCGTTTTTTCTCTTGTTCTGCCATAAACATAAGGATTAGCAAAATGTGGGATTAGTATTTCCTCTGCCACTGCCAAATTTTACTTGCAAACTTTGCTGTGTTTTGGACTGCCAGTCACTTGTATTTGACCTTTACGGCACAGCCGTGCGTTAAATGAACATCTGCCTCTTCGCTGTGTGTGCATAGGATTTCCTTGACAGCTTTTACTTGTTTTTCAGTGTCTTGTTTGCTTCAGTCCAAACCGAAGGTGAGACAAGTGGCTAAGTTACTCTTATACGAAGAAAAGTAGCCATGCTGCTCAACTTGTTGCGTTATTGAACCTTGTGGACGGAGTGGTAAATAACCCCCGGTTCGTGCACCATTTTTTGCAGTTTATTCCTAGTCAAAATCGAGTAGAAGGCCTGATTTGGGAGAGCGTTGCCGTCGAGCTTGTTTAAAGCATGATGAACGTGACTGTACGGTCATGGTTGCCTATAACTGGAATCCTTATGAAGATGTGAGGGGCACTCATGATTGGTCCTCACTTCCGCTCTGCCACGTGTGTTCCTCTCGCTGCTCTTCCTTCTTGAAACAAAATAAGGAAGTACAAAACTCCCTCAAGCTGTGAATTGTGGCGTTTACTGTCAGCTGATGACATTCGGCTTACTGTGGGAGGTTGCAAGCCACACTTCTATTTGGGTTTTGGAATCAAAAGTACTGCACCGTATGAGGAACGCGTAGACATGCACAATAGCATCTCATCCCACACAATTTTAAAAAATGAATAAAAGTGTTATTAGTGGCCACAAGTATAGCGGTGCCAAACATTTTACCGTGCCACTGATGCAAAACTGCAAGGGGCCATAGTCACTATGTTTCCCTGTTGCCACAATGTAGTTATAGATGGATCGTCACGACTTGACGTCCCCGTTTTCAGAAACCCGTTGACAGGAAATGTGAGCGGACTCTGGACGGTGTAGTGACACAACCAATCCTTTGTTGTTGTTGTTGTTTTTTTTTTTTTTTGGTTTGTTTTTGACCACTATATGGTTGGATCTGTTCTCATCAGAATAAGCTGCAGACGTACGGTAATTCTTGCATACACTGGTCTTATTTTGCTGTGAAAGAAGAACAAATTAATTGTTCATGAATCGTTACCTTATTTATAACATTAATTTATCAGGTGGGAATGCCATCAAACACTGGTCATCTGAAAGGAATGACGAGGCACATTTAATTCCTTTGTTCACATGAGAAGTATTTTTGTCTTGCTATGCTTTGATTTCACAGCAATGTGGCTTGTTTTCCCTCTTTGATTGTGTTATATTGATTAAGTATTTTTTCCCATGGTCCATAGAGCGGGTGTTTTATTTGTGTTTATTTTGGAAATGTAACTATGACTGCCAGATTTTCTTTGATTTTTCTTAGCCGGGATATAAAATGTTAATCAACTTTCATACAGAACCCTTCTTTTGCTGCCAAAATGGATGTACAACCGGGGTGGTGCAAAATGTCACATTTCCCTCTTGTGCTGTAGAATTTCAGATGTACCGGTAATCATTTTACGTTTTGTCTTCGTGTGTACACACACACACACACACACACACACACATGTATATTTGTTGGTTGTTTTTTTTAAACTTCAGCTAACTAAAAGAAGACTACTGCCCCTCGTTGGTCATGCTTCCAAGAATTTTGAATTATTGTGATTGTCACTGGAGATTGGAGCACACTGACCAATGCAGTCCCCAGGCTGCTCGTGTCGCTGCAGACTCTCAGTCCATTTTGAGCATTAGTGGGGTTCCGGTCTGGAGAGCAATTAAGGCCTCAGAGGAACCCCATAATATTTAACAAACAAAATCTCATCATAGATAATATATTTTGTGGTATGTGTTAATACATTTGTTTGATTTTAAGATCAGTTTTATTCACAAATTTGATATGGCTCTCAGTGAACACTGTAAAAAGATAATTGGCCCCCAAAACATCAAAAGGTTTGCCATACCGATAAAGAGAGTTATCACTCACTCTTTCTGTAGCACTTGTCAAAGGAAGGTTCTGTTGCTCTCAGTGAAACAACACAGCATGTAGGGCTACCACAAGACTAATGCCACACACGACACGGGTTGCTCTGTTGCTTGTCAGGTTTTATTGAATATCGGTCATGTGTTTTTTCTGAGAATATTGCAGCTCCTGTATGGGTATGATTAAGTTGCATTGGTTAAAAAAAAAGAATCAAACAACCCAAAACAAAACAAAAAACTGCCAGCCCAGTATCAGTTAGTGTCTGCCATGGCTTTCGGACCGACACACATTTTTGGTTTTTGTATGCTAACCTCTGTTGATAAAATGTTTATAAGATTTATTTTCGCCAAAGATATGCAATTGCATTATATATGGTATTACAAAACTATTAATAAAAAAAATTGTTCTTCTTAGCAGAGTGAGCACTTTTTTTTCTGGTGCGGCACCAGTGTGTAAGTAGTCTACACTTGCTCCTGATCAATGTTGCCACCTGCTGTGAGCGCCAGAGCACTCGTATAAGCTAATCATAGCCCATTTTTCAACTAGAACTAGCCATTCATGTGGCAGCCTCCTCAGTTTTCACATTAGCATGTCACAGCTGGCAAATATTTCCCACCAAGTCTGGCTGTTATAGTCGTGTTTTGACTGCACAATCTGTGATCAGTACCACACGTGTGACTCCGCCGCCACACACTGCCTCCTTCATTCTACTTGCCTATTTCACTCTTCCAACATGGCAGGCTGCCAGAATTGCATCTCACATTAACCTGGATCATCCCAGGGATGGCTATATTATCATATGTCCTGAACACACGCTTTGCTCAAAGTTGATTTGTCATAGAGGAGTGGCGGGTGAGCACAGTGGTGACCCTGATCAAGAGACTTGGGCCCATTGATACTGCACTATTGTTCAATAGAGTCTTGTGTGTGAACTGGAAGTAGGAAGGTGGGGGCTTTTCCCTACTGACTGCCTCAATTCAACTGGAAATCAGAGCAGCAACCCCCCCCCCCCCCACACACACACACACCCATGGCCTTGGCAACCACGCCACGCCGACAGTTGCCAGGCAACCAGACAATGCTGGAGCCACTGGCTGCAGTGTCGGTTTTCTACGTACAAAAGTGGCAACGGATGCTTCTTATGTTGCTGAAGAATATTCACTTATACGTCAAAATATTTTGAAGCATTCACAAGATTTAAGTTGTAGAACTGTTTAAATGTGTACCATGTGAAGAGATTACTGGATTACAGGAAATGATTCGGCAAGGATTTGACCAGTGTTGGCTGCATTAGCAACATGCCAATTTACTTCATGTCAAAATGATGTCATGCAATTATTAGACTATCTTTCGATGTCCAACAACACCTTCTATCCAAAATTCTTTGTTGGAAAAGTTGGTCAGTGACATGAAACTAATTCTATGAGGCTTTAGTCTGCACCTGTGGAATAATATCACCTTCCTTTCAATTCAAATTCAGTTTTGGATCATTTGTGTTCCCTGATGGCATCTCGGACTTTGTGTTAACATAATAGAATATACCGGTACTCATTCAGTCTGGGAGTATACAGTATAACGGGCCCAATTATAATCCTCACTGAACACACCAAATGAGAAACACCCACCTTTTGAGGTTTGTTTTGTCTGATACCAATACTTTAATGCCATATACAACATTATCTATTGCTCCCCCGTTGCTTTTTAATCGATCATCTGTCATCAAATACTGATACATTTAACTTGTTATAAACTAAAATCTGGTGAAAATGTTCCTGGAAAAACTATTCAAAAACGAATTCCAGAAATCAGCCCAAAAGTTCTCCTGCAAAAAAACAAAACAAAATGGAATGATCCCACTCAGGTTCTCATTAGCTCATTTGTGTGCTAAACAGGTTGAGATCACAGGGATCAACTTACTTTGATTGCGGGCCACAGGGCCGTGATAGGTGTGAAAACCGGATACATTAAAGATACACAATGAATGTATAATCACCTTATCGTATTTCTACATTTACTATAAAAAATAAGATAAGATAAGATATTCTTTATTCGTCCCACACTGGGGAAATTTACAGCCTCCAGCAGCAAGAATGTATGTAGAAAGAAGAAAGAGAGAGAAAAAAAAACATCTTTCAATTAAATGCAATATGAATACAAAATGGATAAATCACAGTACTATTGACAATTTTCCTTCACATCATTTAATTATTATTATTATTATGGTTGTTATTTTTTATTCATCAGCCTGACAGCAGTCGGTAGGAACGAGTGTCGGTATCTCTCCTTCTTGAAGCGCGGGTGTAACAGTCTCTGGCTGAAGGAGCTACCAAGTGCTGTCAGGGCGGGTTGGACGGGGTGGGAGGGACTGGCCATCATAGCTTTTAGCTTAGTTAGCATCCTTCTGTTGCCCACCTCCTCCAGAGTGTCAAGGGAGCAACCCAGGACAGAAGTGGCCTTCCTGACCAGTCGCTCCAGTCTCTTTCTGTCCCGGGCTGAGATGCTGCCTGACCAGCAGACAATGCCATAATGGATGGCCGAGGCCACCACCGAGTTATAGAACGTCTTAAGGAGTGACCCCTGAACCCCAAAAGACCTGAGTTTCCTGAGTAGGAAGAGTTGGCTCTGTCCTTTCCTAATCAGGGTGTCCGTGTTTGTAGACCAGTCCAGTTTGTCGTTCAGAAGAACACCAAGGTACTTGTAGGAGGTCACCCTCTCTATGTCCATACCCTGGATGTTCATCGGTGCTGGTGAGGACTTTTTCCTGCAGAAATCCACAACCAACTCCTTAGTTTTCCTAGGGTTGATCTGGAGGAGATTCTGCTGGCACCAGTCCACAAAGTCCTTTGTCAGTCCCCTGTACTCCCGATCGTCCCCTTCTGTAATGAGGCCAACAATCGCAGTCACCGGAGAACTTCTGAAGGTGGCAGTTTGGAGTGACGTGCCTACAAATGCCCCTACAATTTATATATATATATATATTAGAGAGAGAGGGGGAGAGAGGGAGAGGGACAGGGAGAGAGAGGGAGAGAGAGAGAGAGAGAGAGAGAGAGAGAGAGAGAGAGCGAGAGAGCGAGAGAGAGCGCGAGAGTGATAGAGAGAAAGAGAGCGAGAGAGTACACCGTATACCTCCAACCGCAAGAGGGCACGCTAAGAAGAACTGCCTAGAACTTCAGTTTTCTTTGAACTCTGACCCTTGAGTTTGTGCCTGGTAGGATCACCTAGGAGTAATACAAATGATAGTATATTTGCTGAGTACTGGCTTGTCATGGCCTTGTTTGCCAATGTAACAACAGCTACCCCTCCTATTTGACAGTATTCGTGGAGAGTAGTGTGCCGGATAACTCCGCGACGGCTGTATTAGTGTGTTTTTCGGTGTCACCGGCTTGTGTTTTGCTACTTTGCTAACCAGTTAGCTGCTACGCGCTGTCGTCGCTGATAACGCTAACTCAAACACATCCCTTTTCAAGTCGGAAGAACATCCGCATTTACATCAAGTAAATCTGATAACCACGTTGTCCGAAAACCGTGGCTCTCACATTTTAGCGATGTGCGCACTGCAAATTATTTATTGTAGTGCAACAAACAGTTCGCAAGAACGTCGTATTTGCAGACTTGTTAACCTGAGCTAGACGAGGTTTTTTATCACTCTTTGCGTCCGTTAAGATCAGTGGAGAGTTTTGCTCAAGTTCATTGGGAAATCATTTCGTACGCAGAAGAAGGCAACGTCGCGCGCGGTTTTAGGGCGCCTGCAGAGTTCAGATTAATTATGGCTAATGTCACGGATCTGCAGACCAAATACAGCAGGTTGGCACAGGAGTACTCCAAGGTATAGTAACCTTTTTCATGTCAATTTTATTATTCCATATACGTAGACTGTCGCTGAAGAGATACTGAGATGTGATTCTTTTCCCCGCACCTATACCTACTAATGTTTTGCTTTTCACCATGTCTAGTCAGTGCAAAATTATTCAATTGATCATTTCAATTAGACAACTTCACTGTGACCATATCATAAAGCGTATTTACCAATAACTTTCAACATGCAAATACATCTCCTTACAATATTGTAGGAATCAAGTGCGCCACGTGTAGGTTTTATGACCAACCCAGTGTTGCTTCTCAGTAAGTGTAGGAATGTGCTTTAACTGTTGGTTATTCGCACTAATATTTACACTTTTAAATCAATGATAACTAATGATATTGAATTTACCCTTTGGTTTCCTCTATTGAACTGCAGCACATAAGATTGTCTTTGAAAATATGTTTCTCTTTTCGCTCGTCTCATATTGTGTGATCCTCTAAACCGGGGAAAAAATTGATAGGTCTCATCACATTACACTGAATGTTCAAACTCTAATTTAAACAGCATACTTGATTATAATATTAAAATACTTAAGTTGACCAAACTGATTCGCTTAAATTTGTGTTTTCGGTGTCTTGGCGTGTTACATTTACACGTTAAAATCCACACAATATCATGTAGTCATTCCCTTTCAGGACTCTGCGATGGTTAAATTAGTTCTAAATGGCACTAATGGCTGTTTGTTCCTCTATGTGCCCTTTGTTTCCATGTCAGCTGACTGCATGGCCCTTGGTCAGTTAGTGAACCGCTATATCACACTCAGGAAGTGCTGACAATGTAGTTGTCCCTCACAGACGGTTGTGCTCGCATTGTTCAGGGTTTTCAACAAGTGTGCCTTTTGCTGAAATGGAACCCACTGAAAAAGGAGTGAAGTTCATTTTATCCTGTTGTCTATACTTTCACAGCTGCGTGCCCAGAACCAGGTGTTGAAGAAGGCAGTTGTCGATGAGCAGGCCAACTCTGCATCGCTCAAAGTAAAAAAAAAAGATAAATCACAAAGCCCTACTGTGCATTTCTGCATTAATTTTCTGCCTGCTCAAATATTTACTACGGTCCTGTCGCGCTTACTGCAGTGCCCAAAAAAGCGCCTTTCACACAGAGATCTAGCCAAAGTTTTGTGAAACTGGGTTGAGGAAGTACAAAGATGGGTCTGTGACACTCAAAACCTGCTTTTCCTTCTTGTCATACCAGATACCACTTTTTGTCACACATTTAATAATGAAGACCCTTATGCAGAAATATGGCATGAGCTCTGTGTTAAAGAGGCTAGTGATTCTCAGGGTATCCTAATGTTTGCAGCACCATTATTGAATTTTTCGTGCTTGTTTCTCTGTTATCAGGAGCAACTGAAACAGAGGGATCAGAGCCTTAGGAAGCAGGAGCAGGAGATGGACAGCCTCAGCTTTCGAAACCAGCAGCTGGCGAAGAGGGTGGAGCTTCTTCAAGAGGAGCTGGCTGCTAGTGAAGCAAAGGGCAAAAGGGGAAAGGTGATCATGGGGACAGAACTCAAATTGATATGTTGTTCAGCTCCTGGAACAATCCTATTGCTTGCTATTGAATATTAAAATTAACTAAGATGCTCTGGAATGACACAAACCAAAATACCACCAAAATAAAATGAAAGACTAGATAGATATCAAAAGCAGTCTGATTGGATGACTAATAAGTGCTTTGCTTCTTCAGAATACTGCACCTTATATAATTGCACCAGTATTGCCCTTGACTGCTTAAATATTAAGTGCTGGAAATCTAACTTTCTCCTTTCTTTCTCATTGTAGTTTGTTATTATGTATATCCTACTTTTGTGTATAGCATATAAAGAAACCTCAGAAATACTGCTGCCCTTCAAAATCCTGTAAATGTGTTGAATGCGTAACATCACCAAATAACCATTCATACTCTCAGTCAAACCAATTGACAATTTATTCTTCAGTTAATCAAGAATTCGTCTTTTTGGGATACTGTATGTGCGTGTAACTGGAGAAAACCCACATAAGCAAGGGGAGAATATGCATAGAACACACAGAACGGCTCGAGCTGATATTTGGTCTCCCAATCTCAGAACTGTTTTGCCAGACGTGTTGTAATGATGTCCTCGGAGACCAAAATAGTATCCCTATTGTGATCAGTAGCTTGAGGGTAACTGTTTATCTCATAGAGATGCAAGTCCTCTGGATTTTCCCAGAATTCCGGATTTTCAAATTTTCATGAAATTTCCTCTGGAAAATTGAGGAAAAATTGCCTAAAATTAATCTGGATATTAGTTGACATCATTGAACGAACACGTGTTTGAGTTTGTTGTTTTGCTTTCACGAGTGTAGCCATGTTGAGGCACGAACACTAGTAACAGTAACACCCCTCCCCTCGCATTCTCATGGCCTCGCCATGTCTCAGAGATTTCAACATTTCGGCGAGAACGGAAAATACAAAGGGTGCACGTGTGTATACAAAAGGCATATTAATCATTGAATGTCGAGTATTTGAATAGCGTTTTGTGTAAACTAATTCATGCGTGATCAGCCAGGTACAGCCCCAGCGCAATGTTCAAACAGGTAGACAGACAAGCTGACATATGTGCAACAGACGCGAGTGTTAGGAACACGTTCAAGTGGTCATGGCTTGAGGAAGGGGACTTGGATGGAGATTTTTTTTTGTCCGACTCCATTAGAAAGGTCAACAAACCTGGTGTGTGTGTGTAATATATATATATATATTTTCAGGAAAGTCCACTTTCATCTCTAATCTCAGCAAACACTCAACAAATTGTGCTCCTGCATTTGGATAGTAATTATTAAATGCTTTTGTTGTTCCACTTTCAGAATAAAGGAGATTCTCCTTCACACCATGGTGTGCGGACACAAAGTGTTTTTGACGAGGACCTGCAGAAAAAGATTGAAGAAAATGAGAGGCTTCACATTCAGGTAATGTGCAATTAATAGAGATTTGTATTTTTTAGGTCCTAAATGCTGAGGAGTCTGCACAAATTAGCTTTTCTCCTGTGTTCTTTAGTTTTACGAGGCAGATGAGCAGCATAAGAGACAGGAGGCTGAGATGAAGACACGTCTCGAGGAGTTGGAGCGAGAATCTCAACACCACCAGACTGTCGTGGATGGACTCACTACAAAGTACACAGAAACCATTGAGAGGCTGCAGAGTGACAAGGCGCGATTGGAGGTGAGGATGAGCTTGAACAAAAAGCCAAGAGGATGAATCATGCGATTGTAAGTAGACATGAACGTATTTGTGTGTTCCTCCTTCTAGGTTAAAACACAGACTCTGGAGAGGGAGAGAAAAGATTGCAGATTGAGAACAGAGGAGTGGTATGTCTCCTTGTTTATTTTTATTTTATTATTATTTTTTTTAGTTCCATCAAGGATTTATGGCTCGGCCCTGGTTAAATAACAAATTGTTCTGTTGAACTTTTTTGTGTGCAGTCAGCAGCAGTTAAGACGATGCCAGTCAGAACTGAACAGACAACTGAAACAAAGCAGCAGCGTCATCCAGGAGAAAGTGCCCTTTAACGACACCAGTGAGTGTTTTTTTTCTCAAAAATGAAAGTTTACCAAAATAATTTTTCTCACTAATACAGGACAAAGACAGTTTCTGTCAGTTAATATGCACAATGGCTTCTCAATTTATGATTTAAAGAACAAATTTGTAAGTTGTAACCTGCCGAAGCTGTTCCATCCCCGACGCTAATGGTCTAGTAAAGACACAATTACAGTAGATATTTGTCTCAAAAACATTTTGAGCCCATTGTTCAATGCAAAAATCTTATTTTGGCACATGACAATGTATTCTTTTTATGTGCCTGTGCTAGTTCATTGCCTGCCATAAGCTTGAAACGTCTTATGTCGGTGCTGTTGTAAACCGAGTACCTCTTGTAGTTGATCCTAATTCCCTCAAAATTTAGGACCACTAGAGGGGAATATTTTGCTCATTGAACAATCTTTCTTGTCCCTCCAATTCTCCAGAATTTAGTGACTACAACAGTCTAAATGTGCCGGCACACAATCGAAGACATCAGGTAAGTGTTCAGGGGACGGACTCATCCGTAAAGTGTTTTTTATTGTTTTTTGATTTGCATCTCAAACATCAAGAGTGCTGTTTTGATATTTATCACATACTGTAGTTTTAATTGAATTCCCCCCCCCGCCCTCACTTTCTAAATTCAGCTCAAAGCCCGGGATGTGGCAGGCCAAGCCTTGAGCTTCATTCAGGACCTGGTAGCTGGTCTGCTGAATTTCCATTCTTACACTGAGCAGAGAGTCCACATTTATCCGCTGGACTCTTCTATTGAGTCCATTTCCCCTTTGAATCAAAAGGTTAGTATAATAGCACGCATATACAACATACACAGCATCTCATGCCAAACAAACAAACTTTGTCTCTTGACAGTTTTCTCAGTATCTGCATGAGAATGCAGTGTATGTCCGCCCCCTGGAGGACAGTTTTCTGCAGTTACACCAAAGTATCACAGAGGACACGGTCACAGTTCTGGTGAGAGGTGCTTTTACAAAGACCTGTTTCGTCCTCTGTCTTTGTATCCAACCAAAATCTATTTTATCTTGTTGAATTGTAGGAGACTGTGGACAAGCTGAAGAACTTCAGTGACATTTTCTCCACATATACCCGCTTCCTACAAAAGCTGCTCCCTTATCAACTAAAAAGGTCAGTGGTGTTCTTGCATGTGTGCGACAACCGCAGAGAGTGGAGGAGGAGGAGGATGTTTTTTTTTAACTGTCTTTCCCTCCCAGTCTAGAGGAGGAGTGCCAGACACCACTTTGCACTGCTGCCCTTACAGTAAAGAACCGGGAACTACAGAATGATGTGAAGAGAGTGACTTTAGTGTTTGACAAGCTACAGAACTACATTAACCTGTTGACCTTTCCCAGTAGGTTAACATGAATTATTCAAACCTGTTTCATAATTTTGTCCTCAAAAAAGACATATAAATGTGCACTTTTTGTCTCAGGCGTTCGCCAGGATGGAATGCCACAAAGTAGCACCTCCGCCGTCTTCACCCAACTAGCGGCTTGCCTGCATAGTCTTCATGATGTTGTTAAAGGTAAGCAGCCGTTTCAACTCTATGTCCGTCTTGTTCACAACAGATTGAGTCACATAATTGCCTGAACCACTCACTGTTTGTTGAGCCTCATGAATCCTGAATATGCCGATAAAATCTGGAAATAAAATAAATGAATGGGAAAACATGGTCACTTGGAAGTTAAGTTGCCTCATTTTGGGCACGGGATCATCTCATTTGTACCTGAAATGGAATTTCTGATGGCAGGCGTTAGCATGTAAAACTGAGGAGCAAGCGCCTTGTACATTGCAAATAAAGAAATGAGATGAAGCACTAGGTGTGAGATCATATTTACTTCAGTTAATACGGCGCCATGTGTCATTTTTTGTGGACCTGAATTGGCATTCAATGTCATGTATTGTTTACATGCATTGTCATTTCACGGACAACATTCTGTTCATGTCGAAAGTCGTGTTAAGATTTATTTTTATTTTTTTACAAATTCAACACATAAAAATGCATTTATTAAAAAGACAAAAATGTAAACACAATTAGTATGATTATAAAGTATACGTTTTTTTTAATTGTGCACAAAATGAAACAGCCAGTGATGGCCAAGCGGGCGTGTCATAACTACCGGTAATTGACATGTTGAGTTGGGGGTGTCTTAACCTCGAGACCGATCCACCGAACCACTGCCTTTGATGTTGTCAATTGACACATGTACCAGTTTAAAAAATTAAATGTGATTTCCTCGAAAAGCCCCCCCCCCACCCCCAATCATGAACTTTGAGGAAAAATTGAGAACAAGATAAATAATTTCCTCAAAAAAAAACATTAATTATACTTATAATCTGTACATCAAAAATAAACAATTAAGATAATGTTGTTGCACAAGTGTGCACACCCTTTTATAAATGGCGAGATGGCTGTGTTAAGAATAAACAATTACATCTTACCCCAGTGTGATTTGCTCATCAAAGCATCCTTCAGTTGTCATTCCTACATTAAACTAAAGCTTAATGTGCTGGCTTGAAATATATTCCTTTCATTGTCCAACTTTAAAACAAAAGGGGGCAAAGACACACTGACCCTATGTGATAACTAACCTTATCATAGGGATGGCTGTCACACCCCGTGGAGTTTTCACATTGCTATATTAATGGGAGAAATCCTTTTAAAATGAAAGACACTAGAATTTAATCTCAAAGTTGAATTGCATTGACAAGTTAACTTTGACAAACAGAATAGCGTACATAAGAAAACAATAAGATTGTCATGCTCATTTGGTATCAATTCAGCAACAAGAACAGTGATTGAGAAACTAGCTAGTTTTTGACATAACCAAATGGCTGAGATGGGAAGACTACTTCTCCAATAAAAGTGTCTTACAAGTGCTCTAATATGCCGTCGGCAGTACTCCGGATGGTTGTTGTTATTTAATTTCACTTCCCTTACTACACTCATCATGACATCTGGTGAAGCCAGGCCCTTGTCTTCATTGTAAATTGTCTGCCCATGTTTCTTCATATAATCAGTTCTGGCTGTATCCTGTCTCTCACCCAAAGTAAGCGCATGTTTGCAATGTCTATATTGCTATTTTCTTTTCAAACAGGGTACATTTGACAAAGTTGTACCTGACTTGACATTGTGAAAATCATTCCACTCATTTTATGTTACATTATTGTAAATGAACTCTCTGTTCATAGCCTTCCTGTTTATGTAAGCAGTGCAAGTCGTCTGGGCTACGCTGTTGGATAGAAAGCTGATAAAAAGACAGTCACAGACACAAAAAGAAAAAATTGAACATTGTGCAGCTGTAGTTTGGATTCAGCAGACCTCTTGACCTTTACTTTATTTTAGTGTCACCACATTTTCTTTCCTTGATACAAGCCAATAATAACAACACTTCCTCACCCGAAATAACAAAACCTTTTATGTAAAACTGTCATTGCTTAGTTAAATTCAGGCACTGACTTTATGGCTTGACAATTTTTATCAACACTTCCTATACGTATCCATTCTTCATCTGCATTGCATTTATTTCGAAATCTGATTCAAATTGGTCACAATACAGATATATCTCTTGCTCTTCTTACTGTTCCGCATGTGTGTGTTCATGCGTGCACTTAGAAATGTCCAAGCACTACAACCAGAAGGCCAGCTTAGAGCAGGAGCTCCCCACCACCACACAGAAACTCTTCACCACTACAGAATGTCTGCTAGGCTCCCTCGGCTCACTGACCAACAGCACAAGCAAGGTACGGCCAATAGGGGGCGATCAGCAACCTGGTTCGAGATTAACCTCTCGCGCAACACATTATGCCTTCTGATGCACAGTCGAGATTTGACAGCTGTTGGTGTCATGATGCTAAATTGCTACTGTTGGCAGAACTCAGGTGGCCAGCAGCTACATTTTCAAAGCTACTGTCAAAAATCATAGTTTTTGCAGCTGCTCCCCAGCTAGACTTACCGATAAACGATTTTTCTTTTTGAATAAAGACGTGTCTGATGAGAGGCCCAGGGCGGTGGCTTGCACACATGCTGGCACAGCATGTGTGAATCGAGCATTTTGAGATTGAGCATCTCTGCAGGAGAAATCTCAACTGCACAGACATTTATTTTACCAATCACTGTTGCCTTCTGTCTCAAGTGGCTGCTAAGGGTTGAATTTTACAAGGCATAATATGTTTGGCTTCTTGCAGCTTGCCACATTCTTCAGCAACAACTTGGATTTCTTCACGTCATCGGGCTACAGTCCCAGAGGAAACACAGGAGCTTTTAACCCTGTACAAGCCGAGATTATGCTTTCCAACAAAAAGAAAGCAGCTGCTTACATTAGTGCACTCAAAAAGGTAAGCATTCCCAGCCTCTTCTTATTAATTTGAAGAGCTTTTAACATACTACTGTGTTAATTCAGTCCAGAGCTATATTTAGATTATGTCTATTTAACAATGTGTTTATTCTAGCATCAGTAGTTGATCGGTTGTGAGATACGGGAACGCATTTAGTAATGAAATGTAATGTAAACTACTATTACATCATCATTTATTTGTTGTCATTACTTGTGTTTAGCCCCGGCCACAGTCCGTTCCATACAGGGAAGCTCTGTCCAATCGCCGGATACTCACAAGCTCCACTGAGAGTAGAGAAGGTCTCACTCAACAGGTATGAAGCTGCTTCTTCTAATTGTCACTAAAAATTGGTTGCATTCGGGTGCAGGTGTTATGTGACTGTCTTAAATGAGGTTGAGACGGGGAAAATTGCTACTTCAAGTAGAGTACACTGTTTTGCAGTTTTAGAAATTGCTGGGGGGAAAAAAGCTCAGGCTAGTTGGATTCATTTTTTTCCATCCGCTTCTTAATTTTTGTGCTTGGCTGGCTTAGTTTGCTTGTTCTTGTTTTTGCTCTGCTGGCCTCCTGCAGGTGCAGCAGGGTCAGGAAAAGATTGCACGTCTTGAGCAGGAAAAAGAACACTGGCTCCTGGAAGCTCAGCTTGGGAAAGTGCGGCTTGAAAAGGAGAATCAGCGTATTTCAGACCTGGAAGCACAGCTCGCTATGGCTCTTGGGGAAGGTCAGATCTCGCAGATGTCTGCAGTCAGCTCAGTGACACAGAACCACGAGGAAGTGGAGTCGTCTCAGCAAACTGCTGCAAAAGAAACTATGTGCACCAGCCTGGTACAGTCACCTTTTAATTTTATCTTGCAGAGGAAATTTCCAATACATGGCCGGAGTTTCTGGAACAATTATTGTCTGTTCTTGTCGCTCCGTGCTTTTTTTGAGACAGAAAACTCAGACATCCAAGGTGCTGAGGCAGCACTTAGGAGAAAACCTTTGTAGAGGCTCACAGTGCTCCTACAATCCAGAACTGGTCAGGGCTCACTGATCAGGCAGGCTATGTACATATTTTATTGTTATAGTTTAGTCAACAGCTGTGGTTATGTCTCCTCTCTCCAGGTTGGCATGTTGTGCACCGTGCCCTTAGCTGAGCATGTGAGTGGCCATGCATTTATATGAAAAAGTTCAAAGCAGTGTCTTCTCCATGGATAAACCGAGTGTAACATTGCAGGATGTTGCGTGTGTTTTGCAGGTGGGAGACGAGGAGTCCAGGGAGCAGTTGATAAAGACTCACTACATGACCAGAGTGGGAGAACTCACCACTCAGCTCCAGGTGTCAGACAGCAAAGCAGTGCACTTCCACTCTGAGGTGAAGCCTTGACTTGAAAGTCTATCTTTAAAAAAACAAACAAACAAAAAAAACAATTGATTTTGAGTGAATAAGCTTTTTTTGGAGCCATTTAGCATCATAAGTCATCTTAGCAGTGATTCTTACAGAGTAGGTGTCAAACATCAATCATAACAACTTCTTATAATGCATTTGTTCCTTCCACATATTTGAAGGACAGGGAGCAGAGGATGACCAGTCGACGCTATGTGGCCCTCATCTTTTGTCTTAAATCAAAACATCCCAAGAGTTACTGGCTTGTCCAGTTTCGTCTAATGCAGGGGTGTCCAAACTTTTTGCCAAGGGGGCCAGATTTTATGTGGTAAAATGTCGGGGGCCCGACCTTGGCTGACATTCTTTACATTGAACAACAATATTGTTCAACAAATTTTAGTAAGCCAGTCTGTTTCACATTTCCATTTTTATTTTAATTTCAACAATCTTAAGAATTTCTTTTGGTTCATTTGAAACAGGTATATCACATGCAACTGCTTATTCACTTGACTTTTTCTTAAACAGAAGTCTCCTGAGTGCAAATTTATTGATTTGAAACATAAAATGTATCACCATGACTTTTCAATAGTCACAAAACCTTTGACTCGAACAACAGGGAAATGAACAAGCAATACACATGTCCACAACTGCAAGGATCATTTGAAATATGACATATCAGTCATTATAAACACGGAGTGATGTCTTGTTAACTCGTGAGTGATGTCTCGTAGAGTGCTACTGCCCTCTAGTGTCTAAATGCTATTACTCATTTAGTGAATGCTATTACTCATTGAGCCACTAGAGGAAAGCAGTACTCTATAAAACATCACTCACCAGTCTACGAGACCTCAGTCAATGCAACACGTGTTCCATTGCACCCAACCTGCGGGCCAGACGGCACTTATTTTATGACAGGGGCCGAGGGCCGGATGAAATTCGACCGCGGGCCGGATTTGGCCCCCGGGCCGGACTTTGGACATGCCTGGTCTAATGCATGGGGATTTTAAAAACACATTTTCCTCAACTCTGGTGTCAAAATGTCTGCCTTCCCCCACCAGTAGTATTAGTTCACACAATCAAATCTGCCATGGCTGTCTATTACATGCCAAAACAGGTGGTCACATAATTCATAACTTTAAATCCATCATCATCTGTATGGACCCTAAGGCTAGAAAAAATAGGCGAGTCGACCACAAAAATTTCATCCATCCAAAAATGTCAGACTCGAAATTATAGTTAATCTTTTTAAAACCATATTTGCACTTCCTGGAATCATGTTTGGACACTGTCCGTGTTTACAGCACGGACATTTGTTGCAAACGCACACACGCACTTACTGGGGTAGTCATTTTTGCTATGAAGGAATACCCAAAAAGGGGGCAATTACCCAAGTACAAGATTCATCAGTGTCATGACACCTCTAATGGACCCTAAAACCGGTTAGAATGTTAATGACATATCTGCAATTTGTATCCTAGCAGCAGGGAATGGACCCAATCCCTTTTGTGTATCAGAGATGATAAACTGTTCCTTAACCTGTTCACAGTGCGTGGCACGTCATCCACATTTGCATTCAGAAGGAAAAAAAAATTTTTCAACAACTTTATCGTTTTAGTGTCGCGCTTTGGCCAGAAGATTAGCCATTGCAGAGAAATCACGTGAAACTGTTGTCGAGGAGATGAAACGTGCCAATCGAAACATCACGCACTTGCAGGTATGTTGATCGTCCAACATAATCACCAAGGTCTACACTCTCGAGTTCCTTCAGTTGAAATTGTGTCGTGTGCCACACAGGATGAATTGAGCACAACCAAGAGGAGCTATGAGGATCAGCTGAGCATGATGAGTGACCATTTGTGTAGTATGAACGAGACGTTAAGCAAACAGAGAGAAGAGATCGACACACTTAAACTGGGCAGCAAGGTACACTACGGACCATTCTTTCTCTTTTCGATTTTCTTCAATAATTGAAACTCTTAGAACATGGGTGCCATTCAGATCAGGCCTCATCCAATGTGGCCACCTGGGTAAGTTTTTGTCTGCCGCCACTCCCCATTGGTAATTTAAAGAGAAATTGAAGAGCATTTATTTTAGTTATCTTTATTTTATCAGATAACATCTCTTTGATTAATAAATATACCAAATTAAATGTGAAATAATTTGTTATGATTTAAAAGAAAACTTAATAGAAACATATTGCCAACTATGCATGTATAATGTCCGGGGCTCCAGACGCTCCCTAAATTGTCGCATTTCGCCCATAAAATTTGCGACATATTGTAAATCTGCTCACTATTGTGTGACCTGTAAATTCCCTTTTAAATTAGTATGATTAAATCATTTTTGGTTGCTGATGAGCTATTTTGCCACTGTTAACACTCAATATGGCGAACATGAGCAGAATGATTTCACGTTTACTTATGACAAGTAGCCCAATAATAAAGGAGTCAATCGCTCTAATCATTGTCAAAGTCGCCCGTTGAGACTGTACATTGCAAAAGCAGTCATAGCCACACACTAACAATAATTTACTTCATTGGTGAGTAACAGGAGTGCTAAATATCCCTTTTAGGATTTTGTTGACATTTCCACGTACAAAGGTTAATTTTCTTTGAAAGCAGTACCTACCATTCATTAAATGTTCGGTAAGATTTGAGTTGTTATAAATTAATCCCAAAGGGAATCTGTTTCATGTTGCATTGAGCATTTGAAATGTTTTATTAAAAGCTAATAAGGGTTGTGTTTAAAGGGCCATTTCAGAGTTTTTTTTATATTTCTATTGTGATTGGAGGGAGGGGGTTGTATTGAAAGGTGTTGGGCTGATCAATCAATTTGTAGTAATATTAGTTGGCAATTGCTCTACGCTAACTTTTGTATTTCAAGAGTTAATAGTAAAAACTAGTTTTACTATATTTTACATTGAAGAGGATTTTTTTGGGGGGGGGTAATCTGAGCCAGCTCGGCTGATGATCCGGTGTAAAAGACAATTGAAAACTCCAAGGAGTGCGGAAACTCAAGCGTCTCTCGAGACATTAAGTTATGTTTTCAGCCTCTGGGACGTGACATTGTAAAGATTCTGCCAGTTACATTATGGACACGGAGGTCAGTGGAAGCAGTGTGCTTACTGCACAGTCTGATGGGAAACACACCTGCTGGCACCATTTGAAAAAGTCATTAGGTCTAAGTTGAAGAGGTCCGCTATTGGGTGTGTGAGTGTTTGCATGCTCTGGCCTGCTTAAGAACAGGTTGCCAAATGGCAGGACAGAACATGTGTGTGATCTGTAGGTGGTGGTTTTCTCTTCAAGGACAGAAACCAGACCCGGCATGTTTCTAGATTCTTAAAGGAATGCAAAGTAAACCTGAGTCATTAAATTGTTATAATCATAAATCTGATCCAAATTGGTGTGTTTTACTTTTACTTCTCCGTTCAGCATTCTGAAATCAGCCTGAAGTGAGTTTTTTTTTTTTTTTTAAATCTACCTGTATATATCTTCTACAGACAAACGCCAAGAAGAACAAAGGCCGCTAGCGGTTCCCTTCCCAAAAGTAATGGCATCATGAGAGCATTTTGAAGAGACTATGGAGCCTCCCAAAATCAGCCCCCCTCAACACACACCCACACTGTACCCAATACCAGATCACAAGCAAAGCTTCAGAGGCCTTTTCTTTCCTCCAGACATAGCACCACATATTTTGTGCTGGAATCTGTTTGACCTTTTTGGCCAGAGCAGAATAGGGCCTTCCAATTGGAACACAGGAAATGAATAAATTTGCTGACATGAAGACCAAACCCTGTAAATCAATCAGCCTTTCTGTTTTTCCTGGTTGTGTGTATGTATGGGAAAACGATACTGTTTTTGCTGCGTATTGAACACAAAATGTGAGAGTGGCTCTTTTTACATGCACATATAGTTTCATGCCTTTATTATATAACCCTTCGAACACTGCATATGCTAAGAAGGGCTTCCAAAGATCAACCAACAAATTAACACTTGAATCCATACCTTATTCTGGAGAGTCCTTGCAGATGTCTGTTAAGAACCTCTGACTGATAAACTGTTTACATGGAAGAAATGGACAACTTGTAGCTGGTAAAGCGTCCCGTATGAGGGTGCGATCTTACTTTACAACAGTAGTTAACTTTTTTTTAAGTGTGGATATAACCTCCTGTTGGGATGTTGCAGCCTCAAAATGTATTGTATCTTGCAATTTTTGTAAGCATACATTTATTAAATGCATTGAAATAATAGTAATTGTATGTTTCAATCTTAAAAATGCACCTAAACGGAAAATAACATGTATTCATTACTGAACGTGCAAATGTTTCACAAAATATGAAGTCTCTACTTATTTTAGGTGTGTCTCAAAGTTTGTATTATGGGATACGTCGTTGCCTGGACTCAAATTGTTGCTTAGACAAGCTGGTTCATGCAGCGTGCATTTGTGCAGCTGCACTTTCAGTTCTGGCTTGTTGTGACATGATGATGTAAGGCACAGTAGCCTCTCAGTGGTTGCTTGCTGGTCTTCACTTGGGTCACATGGATTTGTCAACTGTTTTCACACGATGGAAAGTACTGTATTTGTATCCTAACAGTGTAACGTTCTCAAAAGCCCACAATGTGTGTGTGAATCAGAATAAAGAGGATGTTGTCATTAGAATGAGCTGGCTTTGTATAATCCTTCACATTTTTGTGTTTATTTTGTTAAGCCAAAGACCCATCTACTGGGAAACAAGATGGCACAATTTAACTTGTCATGGGGAACAGTTTCATTACTTATTTAATGGGGTCACTTCCTTTTGGCAAAAAAAAGTCAATCTGTTGTAGTTTAAAGATGTAAAGATGCCAATGCTGCTTCAAAATGCACATGTCAACTATTTGAAATGGGCAATTTGATGTATAAGTGTAAGCATGCGGTTCACTTTACAGTTCTGTGTATGCTCTCCACTTCAACATAAAGTACAAGGAAAATGGAAAAATCTGTAATTAATTCCCCCTTTAGCCAATGAAGCATCTTTCACTTTTCTGTAAATTCACACAAAATTGTATGTGCATACATTTTAGCTGTGTATCAAGTACTGACAAAAAAAGAGGATCACAGTTGAAGGGATTTGGCTCACAATTTCAGTAGTAGTTTATTTGGAATAAACGGCAAATAAATCCAACCATTTGTACTTTACTTTGTTCAAGAAAATGGCCCGATCAAAGTGTTTCCCCCAAAACTGGAACAGAAAGCAGTATGGTAACAAATCGTGAGCAGTTTGGTCTTACGTCTGCGCTTCTGATGTTGAATCTCGGCTCTGGCCTTACTGTGTGAAGTTTGCATGTTCTCCCTGTGCTTGTGGCCAATCCGTTAATCAGTAAGCATTTAAAGATATTTTTCCAAACTCTTTTGTTGTTATTGTAATATATGCATCCATCCATTTTCTATTCCCCTGGTTTATCCCCCCGTTCAGTGTTAGAGTTAGCTGGAGGTTATCCGTGCTGATTTTGGGGGAACTACACCGACATGGCGCGCACCAATGACGGGCGAATGTACTGAAATTACCATCAGTGATTTAAGATGTTTGAATGTATTCTAGGTATGGAAACAAGGGTACAAATTTTCTTTCTATTTCCACCAATTCGCTTGAATCTTTTAGGTTACTACATATAGCACTTGTGTCAAATTAAAGGCTGCCAAATTATGTGGCCTGCTAAAGCAAATGTATTTACATTTTTTACAAATACGCTCTACTTCATGTTTCTTGAGAAAATAATTTTTAAATTACAGTGTATTCACGATTTGAAAATCTGGTGCTATTAATCAATTTGTTTCGTATATGTAATAATATCATGAGGGACATGCTATGAAGAGCTAAATCAGTTTCAACAGTTCAATTTCCGTCGTAACGGTTCAAACATGATGAAGAGAAATTGAGATGTGTCCTTTCCCATATTCCTGAACGCAGCGCGGCTCTGTTCCTTCCTGCAGTGTCCTGTCGGAGGACCGTCAGTGTTAACACTCCCGGGATTCACTCTGCCATTTTGAAGAGAATCAACCGTCCGCCGACATCAGCGTTCATCAAACTTAGGTGATGACCTCAACGGGTGAACTACGTTTGTGAGTTTGTAAGTTTGTTTCGCCTTCAGACCCATTCGTGGCTGTTTTCATTGGAGTTTTGATAGTTGGTGCGACGTTGCAGTGCACGGAAAAGTCAGTTTTTTGCAAAAGTTGGGCTAATGTTTTTGCGATGAAAGTTGTCAGTCGTAGCTACGTAGTGTTTTGAGTCGGTGTTGTCTGATGTTGAAACGTGTGTGTGACTGAATACATTGTATAGTTGACTAAGTCAAAACAAAGGCACTTATGGAGCGAACCCGGAGAGCGGCCTGCGTGTTCGGGACACGGAGCCCTGGCGTCGGAGTCGTGGGTCTCAGCGGCTTGGATTTACCGGGAAGGGGAAGTCTCTACATTGTCCTTTTCATGTCTGTCCTGACATTTACTGTTGCTCTAGCCAATCTAAAGAGCACGACATTGCGGACCCTCAGCTCGTTTGTCAAACTTCAAAACCTAAACATATTATGTGGTCAC
The DNA here is from genome assembly GCF_025434085.1 of Hippocampus zosterae. Taxonomy (NCBI): domain Eukaryota; kingdom Metazoa; phylum Chordata; class Actinopteri; order Syngnathiformes; family Syngnathidae; genus Hippocampus; species Hippocampus zosterae. Next base: position 12,198,278 of record NC_067461.1, on the reverse strand, counting down.
AACAATAGGTACACCTGCACAATGGAATTACAGTGGTCATTCTTAATTCTTTAGTTTAACATGCCAAGTCAACTTAATTAACATAGTAGTTGGCCAATGAGCTATATCGCTCATGTAGTTCTCTGACTGCGGCATTCATAAAGGCATGACTATAGTGCAGGGACGATTCTAGAAGCAGAGGTTTAGGGGTGCTTTGGCCCGAAAGCACATCCGACAAAGGGGTCATTTGGTCGTGGGGGGGGGGGGGGGGGGGGCGAAGTTTTAGCATTCGCACACGCACACACACACACACACAATAGGAGTTTCAATATAAGGGGCATCCAGTCAGTTCATCATTCAAAAGTGTGCTTCACTCATTGGAATTCAGCGGTACTGTTTGACTACCTGTAATGTTTCCTAGCTAGAAAAAATGTAATCTAGCTTCTATCGAACTACATAAACAGTCGTTTATGATTAATTCAGCAAAAATTAGTTCTGGCAATCTTAACATGTTGATTTTGAGTGGTAGAAATTAAGAAATGTGTTGCGTACTGTATCCATATTTAAGGCGGGTAATCCTACTCACTCACACTACTTCTATATATTTATTTTCTATATATTTATATGTCTGGAAGACTCCATACCTGCCTGGGGCTCATTGGTGAATAGGTGAGAGTGATGGGGTGGACCAAACCATCTTTGAGACTGTATTTTTGTTGTTAAAGTACTGATTTTCTACTTAGTACTGCATACATTTAAGACATCTCTAGCTTGTTAAAAAAGGACATGCATAACATTTGGGGGTGCTTTGATTTATTTAGGTGTGCTTCAGCACCACCAAATTTGGGCCTGACACACCTATGCGGTTGCATTGCAAAAGCAGAATTGTTTTTATACCGCTCTCCTAAACTTTTAACGTTTAAATGACTGCCATGCTCGAGGTGTTATTTTTCCACTGTTTGTTTTATTAAGCGGGTGGGAAAGAGATGTGGACCACAGGAATGAAAGTGCCTTAATAACGGCTAACTAGTGATGCTTCTTGCATGTTGTGTCTTCTGTGTGTGCTGAGCAGCAGTTTCTCTTCTGCTCGCTGACTGATGAGTCGACACTTTGCTTCTGGAAATGGGTCATCACGTTCTCCGCTCTGCACTTGATAACAGTGACTGTGGTTACATCAACATCCATCAAATGCAAGTCTAATTTGGTTGTTCTTTCAGAAGCTTTCTTTTTGGTTGTTTTTATCATTGAATTACTGTTCCAATTATTTGAACTCATATTTTCAAAAGCTTGGTTTAACTTGCCACATGATTGAGCATGTTGGAATTGCTCAGCCATCAGCACATGATGCTCTTAGTTATTACAAACCACCTTTGATGACTGTGATATCAAAAATGGGGTGGCCTCATTTAAAACAGAGTGGTGTCTGTTATGTGTTTCAGCTTGTTGATATGGCTGATATGACTCAGAAATAGTTTGAGTTTTATCTGTAGTGTTGTATGTCATAGGTTCATCACATTGTGGGTGTGTTTTTCCAAGCCGATCTTGCTTTCATGCAGTACTTGTTGTATGTCCAGACAAATGTGAGCACATTGCCATTTCCTGTCTGCATGGCTGTTTGTCCCAAAGGAATGTATGGAATTTTTTTTTGTTCTCAAAAAAAATTTAGCAGCTTCTCACTTCTATTCTGATTCATGAGTAAAAAAATCTGCCTAGAGAAACATTGAGGTATACAGGAAGGGATGCACAAAAAAAAACATGTTTTTTTTTGTTGACTGCCTGGTTTGTTTATAGCTAAATTCATTTGCATTCTGTCCATCCATCCATCCATTCATCCATCCATCCATGCATGCATTTTCTTCCGCTTATCCAGGTTGGGTCACGGGGGCAGCTTTACACACTGGTTTCCTTCAAATGGAATTGAGGCATTTATGATTTCCAGGGGCAGAAGACACTGGGATGTAATCTGGAAGAAACGGTTGTTTATTGTCCATGTTGTTCATTCCTATGTCATTTTCCCAAGTTTGATAATGGCAAAGTGCATATCTTCATGCACATCTACATTCAAACCGAAAGACCACAATGGACTCATCTTAATGCAAGGCTCTTACTTTGCCTTGCTTCATTTTAATAGCAAGGTTAGAGTGCACCAAGGCAACCTGAGAACGGAAATGCATCACTTGTCATCTCACTGCCAAAATATCACTGTACGCTACTGAGAGTACCCCAGACTTGACTTGGTCCATGTCACAAAATCCCTTTGATCTCATTTGATGCTTCCACGTGTGAAAATACAGTACATTCACATTTGTATCCTACATGTCATTTTAATACATGTACTTGAATTTGCGTTAGCTTGTAAATCTGTTCAAGATACTTCATGATATCCATTCAATCTGTATGTGATTTTCTAATTATTTCCTTTAATTTCCTTTCTTGCAGATAAGAATTTCTCTGCCCAGCAAAATAAAGCCAGAGCTTTTGCTTTGAAGGGCCATCCGCGATGTGTTCCACCAATCACTCAAACTGGGTTACATTTGAAGATGACAACGCAGTACTTTCCTCACCACAGAAAACCAGACAGTCACCAGGGTGTATGAAAGTGGCACTACCACGCCCCAATGGTCTCAAATTAGTGCATCCTCCTATCAGAGACACTTCCTGGAGTTTCAACAGCTCACTGGAATCTCCTCAAAGCCAATCAAGTGTCAGTGGAGGTTCATGTGTTTCGAGTCACACGCCACTTCTCACCCCCATGAGTGGCCTTTCAAGAGTAACGTCTCCATTTCGCTCGAACTCCAGGGAGGAAAACAACTTCTTCCAGAGCTTCACCAGCTCATCTCCCACTTCTCTTCCATCTCCTGCACCAGAACCCCTGAGACTAAGTTCAAATGGACAGAACCCCTTCCCCACTTTCCAGGGGAACTCTGGACACTTGAACCCTTTCTGGGACAGCTCTGGACACAGTGTTGATGCAGGCAGTTCCTCCTCAGACTCTGAACCCGACCACAGTCTACCACGTTTCTTTATACGGACCAAAGATGGCACCGAGCCTCCACCTGATCACCTCCAGAACACCTTGTTCATTTGCAACAAAACTGAAGGCCGTCGAGCAGAATCGGACAACGGCGGAAAGACAGAAAGACACGAGAGGCGACTCAGTTCAAAAGGTGAAGTTATAAGCGAGGGACCCTCTCAGTTTGGCCCGCGGGGGTTGTTTCGTAGCCACAGAAGAGATGGTTGGCCTGTAATGCTCAGGATTCCCGAAAAAAAGAATCGCATGTCCTCAAGACAATGGGGACCGATCTACCTCCGCTTGTTGCCCGGAGGTGTGCTGCAAATGTACTATGAGAAAGGGCTTGAGAAGCCATTCAAAGAGTTCCGGCTACAGCCTCAGTGTCGGCTCTCGGACCTCAAGGTAGAAAATTATAGTGAACCCCGCAAAGTCCTCACAGTGAAAGTTGAACATTTCACATATACTGAAAAGAAACGCTACCACCCCAAGCTGGAGGTGAATCATGAAGCAGAAGTCGAACAACTGCTCAAGTTTGGCTCCACTGTACACAAAGACATGGAAGACCTGGTGGTCTCCATGGAAGAGGAAATCTTTAAGCTGCCTATGCTCCACCAGCCCAGGCGTAATTACGAGGAGCAGGAGCTGTCGCTGCAGATCACCGACCACATTTGGATACAACAAGATACATTTGGAGGAGTCATGGAGCGGACTGCCTTCACTCAGATTCATTGTCTCGCTTTCCTGAATGGAGTTGGCGATTGCTTTCTTGCCCTAAACGACTTAGGCCTGTCTCATTCAAATGCGAGCTATGGATCTGAAGATGACAATGAGCACTGGATGGAGATCACAGACTGTTCCTTCCACAAGTGTGTAAATGAAACAGAGTTTCAGATGTCTAGACTGATAACGTTCTGCCCCCCTGATGCTTGTAGGGTGGAGCTGATGCGGTACAAGACGATGTTTTTGGGTTGCACAGAAATGCCTTTCTCGATAAAATCTGTGGTCACAGTTCAAGGGGCTTATGTTGAGCTACAGGCCTTTCTTAATATGTCGGGAACATTCCTCTCCACAATGGGGGTATCGGACACGAATCCACTGTGTGAGAATGTAGAAGTGCGAGTGCCGGTGCCAGGTAACTGGATCAAAGTGACACAAACAGCGGCCTTGCTACGCCAGAGGTCATTGAAGGCCCGGATGAACAGAAATGCCTGTTTGGGCTCCTTCAGCACTGCACAGTCTCAGCCTGTTATGCAGGTGTCAGTTGGCAGCGTCAAGTATGAGAATGTCTATTCTGCTGTTGTGTGGAAGATTGACAGGCTCCCAGCAAAGAACACAGGTAACGCACGTACCACAGACAATTTTCACTAAGCCATGCATCCACCAAGTGAAATAAATAATTTCAACACACTACAGTCAAATTGTTGATTGGAAACACGAATCTGATTTGTGCGTCCACAATGGCCCATAAATGCGATGGCAATACAGTAACTAGTACTTCTATTTCTCTGGAGGTCTGTTCTAATTGAGGTGGGTGGGTGGCTCTAGTTTTTCCAGGCGGCCCCAAACAACACAAAAAAAAAAACAAATTGCTAATAATAATCATTATTATTCACCGTAGACCGTGGTTCAGGACTTGTGGATTCACCAACAGTATTAACAGATAGAAATGAGTTAAACTATTTATATTGTATGTTTTATCAGTGCTTTTTGATTTTATTTTTTTTAAACAACATATTTCAGTTAAATGCATTCTATTTTTGTAGGGTATATGGACCAGGCCATCCCGCGAATAGCAAAAATCCCAGAGTAACTGACCACATGGTCTACTCCACTGTATACTCTAATAACTTTTCATTCTAAACTATACACATGCACTTACTTTTTTCGGAAGTTTGGATGAAACATTTGATGTGTAGAAAAAAAATAAATCCTCGTCTCACCCCTATCGGGTGGTGTCCGTCCCTCATTCAGCTCGGGTCCTCTACCAGAGGCCAGGAAGCTTGAGGGTTCTGCGCAGTATCCTTGCTGTTCCCAGCACTGCGCATTTCTGGACTGAGATGTCCGATGTTGTTCCCGGGATCTGTTGCAACCACTCACCTAGTTTGGGGGTCACTGCTCCGAGTGCTCCGACCAGCACAGGCACGACTGTCACCTTTACTTTCCAGCTCCTTTCTGAGCCTTTGGTATTTCTCGAGTTTCTCACGAGAAACTCGAGAAATATATACAGCATATATATATATATATATTAGAGCTGTCAAACGATTAAAATATTTAATCTAATTAAAAATGCAATTGTCATAATTAACTCAAATGAACTAAAAAATTAATCATGATTACGCACATATTTTTTATCGTTTCTGAATTTCCTTTTAAATTTTTTGTCCTATTTTTCCCTATTTTAATGCTCTCATCAACTTGGAATCATGAATCAGTTTTCTATGTGCCAAATGCAAATATTTACTGAAATAACAATTTCAATTTTCAATTTTACATGAACATTTTTCACTTGGAGCAGTTGTTCACACATAATCTCTCACACAATATTACTGTCCATCAACAACAGTGAAAAAAAATATTTTGTCACACAACCGCTGCTTTAACAGCTTTTTTAATGAAATCAAAACAGAGCAATATAACATTATAAAGTGCACATCTAAGGTAAACTCGTACTCAGCCTATAGTGGATTTAAACCATGGTTGCATACTTCGTTTTTCTCAAGTTTGCTTCGAACACAGCTGTCTGTTTCTGTATGTTTGTTGGAGAATAACGAGACCCCGGACACCAGTGTTCGTTATGTGCCGCTGTATTCAAAACTGCCGGCCGTACAAACAAGCGCAAGCACTTCCCCCGTGCTGCTGGGGCAAACCATTCTGAAAGAGGGGGGTTTCCACTCCCCCTAACAAAGTCAGGCTATGTTGATTATGTTGGTACTTCTTGCGCGGAAGTCTCTCTACGGTTTTTGTGTCTACCTCATTTCGGATGAGTACACTTGGTTCGATGACAACACTGGAGACGTTTTATTTTCGCTAGGTCGCTACCACTGCACCGCTGAACTTTCGTTGTCATGTCACCGCCTCTGCGCACCGTCACTGTCAGACGAACACAGAGAAGCTCCACCCGCTCTATTTATATGGACACAGAACGCTGTAACCTTCCACACAAAATAGTTCCAAACAAGTAACAATCGCGTCAGTGGCATACATCGTATACCTGTATGATAGACAGAGAGAGAAGAACAGGTAACTTTGATCTTGTCAGTGGAGCAATCTGGCAACTTTTTAAAAGTAAACTTTTTATTCATAAACTCTTTTAAGTATCCGTTGTCTCGCGCTGCCATGGGTGGCAAAACAGACATGGGCGTGGACTTCTGCAGCGCGCTTGTTGTTTTGTTCTGGTGTATTTATAGAGCAACGTAACATCCGCTTGTGACGTGTGCCGCGTTAATCTCGCGAGAAAAATAATCCTGTTAAAATTCATTTAAATTAATCCCAATAAAAACACGCTAAACTGACAGCTCTAATATATGTCATTTTGGATGAAAACATAAAACTCCAAATTTTGAGTTACAGTGCATGTTTTCATTTGAAAGCGACAAGATATTTGCCGTTTTATAGGAGTGCATCCCTGACCTTGTTTGTTTCCCTGCAGCAATCGACCACCCTCAGTCATTCTCCTGCAAACTCGAGCTGGGATCTGATCAGGAAATCCCAAGCGACTGGTATCCTTTTATCACAATGGAATGTGAGATTATGGGCGCCGTCGTGTCACAGACTACAGTCAAGTCACTGGGCACGGTCAATGACATTCAGCCACTGAAACATGTGACCAGCTGGACACGCTATCATTGTCAGGTAAGATGCTTAAATAGCAGCAGCGTGAATCATATGGACAAATGTTTGCACCTCTCAATTAATAAATCAAGGTCACACCCATTTGTTTTTGCTGAATCTTTATTTTGCTTCCAATATTTTAACCTTTTCCCTTAATGAAGCTCCACGAAATTATTTTTCATTTGTTGTTGCTGTGGGTGTAATTGCTAGACCAGTGGTCCCCAACCTTTTATTATGTCATGGACCAGTTCGTATATTGCCTTTTAGATGGTAATCGATGGGTGGGAGAAAAAACTTTTCAAAGACTTTTTTTTATGCGGTAACCTATCACGTGACCGAGAAGCGTGCATTCAACTGTGCAAGAGTGAAATACTGTATACTGATATAACAGAGAATCTGGTAATTTTTCAAAATAAAACATCTTTCAAATTCCGAAATGAATAAAACGGAAGGAATGCAAGTTATTTATTCTTTCTGTGTGGCCCGGCACCAAATGACCCGCGGACCAGTGCGGTCCGCGGCCCGTCGTTTGGGGACCCCTGATTTAGAGCACATCGAGTTAGCTTGTGTATGAAAGCACTCTTAAAAAAGGCTGCCTTGCCTTGCCTTTAGAACATTAATTGTTCAGAGGGTCTAATTGCGTCACACATAATTGTGATCTTTTTTTTCAGGTGGAAGTGGAGAAGAAATGGATTGAAACAGAGTCGAAGAAGGAATCCAGTTGTATGACACAGTGATGTTCACAGAATCTCAAAAAAAAAAAAAAACTGACATGGGTGACAAGGGACTTTCTGCATACTTTTGTCATAGTCGTCTAAATTTCGCATTGCTTGGTATTACCAGTATTGCCCATGAAGGTTCAGTCCTTTATGACTGTATGCATAATTATCCTAACACGTGCACTTTATATGTAATGGTTAAAAGTAAAATAACAAATGTATGAGAACGAAATGTAGGTGTGCGCATGTGTCATCTGCACTGCCCTTCAGATTCATTTGCAGCCTAAATAAATGAGCAGGCTTAGATTATTATTAATGAGCAGTGTTCGCTGTTTGGGATAAGTAGATTTCCATCGGTTTGCAATTACGCCTCGTGCCACACACTTGAATTCATTCTGGTTCATGTTAATAATGGTATATAAGATATGGCCCCTCCTGGAAGCATCTCATGTATTCCACGTTGTTCAGCTGACAAGTAAGCAAATTAACTTGCACTAAAATATGGTAAATGCTTGACATCGCACCAAAGAATCAAAATGTATGTCAATTTAAACCCCTTGTGGAAGAGTGACATAACCACAACAACACAACCACCTACTTTTTGTAATTTGGACTACTGTAGTTCGATTGAACTCAAATGCATTTTAGTGGCAGTGATGAATTAAATGTTGGACATTTCTTTAGATTGGTCTTAAAATCTGTCAAATGATTACACAGTGAAAGTGTGTTGACACAAGCAATTGGCAAATAGTGTTTTCAATTATGCACCATATGTCTGCGTTCAACTGCTGCTGTTGCGAAAACCCAAGACTTCCACTCATGGGTTTAAATTGTGCATAGCTATTTAACTTACTGTCAAGAGTTATGTATTTTTTTTGTTTTGCTTCTTTTTTATCCAATAATTACAGATTTTTGTCTGCATTAAAACCATCTCATCCCTTGCGCTGCTTACCTTCTGTTTGCCTTTAAGTCTTTATCAAATTTCAATTCTGGAGGAATGTGTTTTCATCGAATCAAATCATTTGCTTATTATTTGACTAGTCAGCCTGGTCACAGTGAACTCAAAGGCCTTCAATGAAGACTGATAACCAATATGTGGTACCAAAATCCTATCCTACCAAAGTAAAATGAGAAATTAACCTTCACGACGAGTGGTTCTTTTGTGTCTTTATACCTGTCTATTCATTCATGTGCACACGTTTTATTATCTGCGATTGGCTGGCAATCGGTTTAGGTTGTCACCCGCCTACTGCCCGAAGACAGCTGGGATAATCTCCAGCGCGACCCTTGTGAGGATAAATCGGATCGGAAAATGGATGGAAAGACGTTTCATTATTGTCAACAAAATGTTGCCTTCTGCTCTTTGGACCTGTGAAGCAAAACGGAGAGCTCCACATTTTATATAGCTTTTGCCGAACCTTAGTTTCACAAAGAACTTGGTTGTGTGCTCTGCAAGTGATACATCTTGTGCACACACACTGTGTGATAATAATATCTTAAGGACAAAGTGTTTCCTGGTTTGGTGTTTGTGACAAGCGGCACCACGGCACCTTCAGTGACCTACTGGCAAAGCCTTGAATGGCTCCCTGAGATAAGAAAATCCCTCAGTGGGCGTCTCACATAGTTCCAGTTGACACAAAAAAGGTGAAACACAAAATAAGCTTCAAAATGAACCATGTCTCCTGTAACAAGTTGTTGAATAAGTCATTATTCTGTGGGTTTTGACACCTCATAAAGAAGCTGTCTTTGATACAAATTAAATACAGTAATGTATTACAAAGTACAGTGCATTAATAGTACTGAAATGTTGATTCCGTAAAATCTACCCCATCCATTTATTTTCGATATTGTTGCATTGCTTGACCTTAATAGGGTATTCTACCTGAATTTTAGCAAGCAGAGACGGTCGATCCTGGTCTGGCCGCCAGCCAATTGCAGTGCAAGGCCATATAAAAAAAACAACATTAACAATCCACATATTAACCTAGCGTACATTTTGGAACGTGGGAAAACACTTGAATACTTGGCGGAAACCCACGCAGGCACGGTGAGAACATGCAAACTGCACAGAGTGGCCTAAATTAAGCTTGGAACCCTCACAATTAAGTGAGGCGTGCTAATTTAAACCCAGGAGGGATCTGCGAGATCAGATGAATGGATGATTTTTATGTAGCCGGGGTCTTTGGAAAGACTGGACTGGACACAAAATAATTTTTAGGTGGGCTTTATTCCCGACTGAACAATGAAAAATTGTTCAGCATTAAGATGAAAGACTGAGATGTTAACGGAATTTTAAAAGAGGTCGAAAAGAGATCAAAGAAAATCATTTAACAGATTACAGACAATTACGCCACAATAGACAACAGCAGTGGCTTGCTTAATAGGAAAACAGAAATAAAAATACATTATTTACAAGCCACAATACTTCTTAGTGCAGAACAAATAATCATTACAACCCAATGTTTTGAGATGCAGCCACACTTACTCGATATGTTCCGGTGTGTTGGGTGTGTACAAAGCACGTGTCAAACATAAATGATCTCCCCTCTAAAGAAGAGATAACACAGTTCATATAATTTACAGTAAAAAAACATATTTACCTCTTATAACATTGCGAACACTTACGCTGTACAGCTGTTCACACGACTCACTAGTGGTAGATGTCAAACTCCAACCCAAACCACTCCAGATATTGTGCTCTACAAATACCATTCAACTAATTAATCATCTGTCCAAAATTAACACCTAACGTGCGTCATGGTAAACTAGTTACCAATTACCTGAATATCGCCAGGGTTACGAGGACGATCATTGGTGTATCAAGTTGGGACAAGCAGTGGGCACAGTTCAGCGACTACCCTCCTTTACGTGCATGTCACCCTTTCTGGTCTGATTCTCACACCCTGCATATGTTCCCGCGTGTTTTGATCTAGTGTGGCTCTTAAAGTGACAGTGCTACATTTGTTAAACAAGGAAGCCTTCACTACAAGCATCTAAGTAAGGTTCACCTGATTACATTTATTAGGGGAAGGGGCAAATATTATACAGCCTACTCTATTTCTACGGTGGTATATGAAGTGAAAGCAAAAAATAAAGGACGGGATCTTCATGCCAACTCAGTTCCAATCACCGCTCGTCTTTTCGGGCTGATTACGATCACCTGGGAGCGTCTGCGCAGTGCATTAATTCTGATCGAATTGCGCTGCGGCTACTATTTATTTGCCTTCAAGCATGCTGACCAACTCAGGTCCAGTGGTGGTAAGAGCTGCATTCTCCAGCAAAATTTTCAGTAGGACCAAAAGCAGTTGTAAAAATTGAGTTGTTATGTAAATTTAGTATCTAAAGCATGCTTTCCACAGGCATTCATTTAATTTAATTTTCGGCAGTTTTCTGCCAAATAAGAGAAAATTGAAAGTACTTTAGCTTGTAATGTATTATGGCCTCAAAGAATGAGTAACGGGCGTACTTAATCTTAATTGCATGGGGGGGGGGGGGGGGGGTCTTTTAAATCCTCTGCTGCAAACGGATCAACCCTGAAGCATAACACATAACACTAACGCAGCCAATGTGGACTCATCATATTAATATCTGAAGTTCAGGTTTATGATGAGTCCAAACTAGCTTTGTTACTTTTGAGACTCAGACCTATGAATTGATTTTAAAACGATTTTAGTTACACATTCTCACTAGTGACAATTAGGCCTGTATTACTTCGATTTTTTTTTCTGGTAAATGATTGCAGGCCAAGCTCTATTTGTCAATAATTGATGATGTGATTGAGAATATGAGGGAGCTGTTCTTGGACGAGGGCCTTGAAGACTGCGTCCTGGATGATTTACGACATGTATGTCTTCAATGCAGTCAGATTTGACCCGTCTTTGACAAATCAGTGAATCTCTGCGTCTTCTACTGTGCAGCTTTGGGAGACAAAGATGATGGAGTCCAAAGCTATGGACCACTTCAGGAAGAACAACAGCGACTCTCCAAAGTTTGTGCTGCAGCTTCCGCCCAACTACAGCCACAAGGATGCAGAACACGCAGGTAGCATACAGATGATGAGTCTTTGTTTCTTAATTGTCATTCAAATATACCGGATGAAGTCAAAACTTGGATGCGGGGATGTGAATTTTGTTGTCTTGGCTATTTTCTTATGACGTATAGCTCCTGTCGTGATCCCCACAAGTCAGAATATTCACAGTTTCCCTGTCCAGGCAAGTATATAATTTTTAATAGAGAAGTCAACATTATATAGGTACCATAATTCCAGAATTGATGGACAGTGAATATTACGAGCTAGAGCAAATCTATTATATTGTGCTGCCTGTGATTCCAGTTGCCTAAATTGTGATTAGTACAATCATTAATTTCTACACTGTATTGGTCATAAGACTGAGTGTATATTTATTGACTGCAAAAAGTTCTGGCCGAACAGCCAATGAATGTACTATAATGATCTCCTTTTCTGTGCATTTACAATAAACTGGAATGAACATTTAATTGCAGAACAACTCTGAGACGCTTGCTACCTTTTCACTTCCTGCTGGCTTATCTTACCCTGTGCAGATACCTGCTGGAGTCACTTTACAAACAGCTACTGGTATGTAATGTTTCTCTACAATATCCTACGCTTCAAATGTACAGATGAATATCTCCAAAGTTCACCCAAAATTTACACTAGGTTTTTAATGCAGGAGCCGGCAAACTATATAAATTACACATGGAACCACACACTTCCAGATATAAGACAAAAATGCCATTTTAAATATGAACATGAATATGTGCAAAATGTTGTCTTAATAAGTTTCATTTTTGATGCAATGTTTTTACTGCATCGACAATCAAGCTAAATAGGTCGTAGCTAAACAAACTCCCAAACTTTGTCTATTTATTTTTATGAATTGTTTCTTAAATGCTGTAGCTTTAGTATACAGCGATTTAACTTTTTTTTTTTTTTTTTTAACACTTATACGTTTAAAATTCTACCTAAAACGTTAGTTAGCAAAGGTGTAATGATTGGATTGGACAGATTTATGCCAGTGTTATGGAAAAAAAAAAGTAAAATCGAAACAAATGGGGCAGCCAGCAACCTGGAACAGATTGTGTTCATTTCTGATGAGCTGTTTGGTCTGACTTGTCTCTTTTTGTTACTCAAAGGTCAACTTTACAAGGTCAACGTTCCTGTTGTAGTCACCCAGACTCCAGCAGTTCAACAAACATTATCACAACCTCCACATACAGTCACTGAGAGAATAGAGCCTCCTGTTCCTCCACCGGCTTCATCACAACCTACTGAAAGACTTCCTCGCGAAACATCGCCAGTTCCTGTGCCGACCCCAGTCGACTCGTTGCCGCCGCTTGATTCTTTTTCACTCCTCAGTCAGGAGAGCAGCCTTCCCCAGCAAGACCCAATACCTGAGTACCCACAATTTGAGGTATCTGTGTCTCCAGAACCAAAATCTTTGTGGAGTAGTGAAGAGAGAGCATTGAATCCAGAGCCTCTGGACTTCAGTGTCAAATGCGCTTCCATCTGTCACCTGTTTTATTTCCAGATTGGCAGTGAGGAGGTTTTGACGGACACCCCTCAGTTTAAGAGCAGCGACATTGACGACATCCTCAAAGTGGTCATTGAAAAAGAGCGAGAAAAAGCGGCAAGAGCGAGAAACTTGGCTCACGCCAAATCTTGCGACGAGCCTCAATCTGTTCTTGGGGTAATTTCAATCGAGCAGATTAAATTAGGGTTACGGTCGAGAGTCGGAACACATTTTATTGAACAAGAAGCGGGCACACACTTTTTGAGTAACAGATTCATCTTCATTAGTTTGGAATTCATAGTTTGTTATATATGACGGTGTTTCCCAACCTTTGTTGAGCAAAGACAGGTTTTACATTCGAAAAAATCACACGTCGGCTCCAAACGTGACAGAATGTAAATATCTTCAACATGGACACAGAGGTTGACCCTTCTACCACCTAGTGAAGGAGCAGTTAATTGTTCTGCCCGTCACAAAACATTGCCAGCCTCCATAGATGAACATCCATTATCCAAGCCGCTTATCCTCACGAGGGTCAAAGGTACATTATTAGTACTGTAGTAGTAGATCATTTTTGGACACATGGAGTAACATTGGATAAAATCTCTCATGGCACAGTGATTGGGAATTCCTGGTATTGTAATGTCATACTGATCCACTATTTTCGTAAGTTTGGGGGCCCGATATTTTTTAGGATCTACAGATAAACAAGGTTAACATCATTGGAACAGTTGTCACTTAGCAATATCCTTGTTCCTCAACATTGCCAACTTTTTTTTTTTTGGGTTAATGTTCCATCTGAATTTTCCCTAAATCTTTTCTTATTGACCATCATATCTGTTTTCTGCAAGCTGGACCTGGATTACAACTACAATGCGCTGTCAGACATCGTCCAGCTAGATGGTGCGGCAGACAATTCGGATTTGGAAGAGGAAGACGTGCCACTGGAGGAGAATGATTTCCTGGGTATGATCAATGCAGAGGCCCTCAAGGCTCTGCAGGAAGGAGGGGTGAGCAGTGATGGGAACAGCAGCTCCTCCAGTAGTGATAGTGAAGAGGCTGAGGAGCTTGATCAAGTGGAAGATGAGGTATGGATTCTATTTTCGAAGCATTATCCTCCTGCCAGCTGTAGTTTGCAGGGGTTGCACTGTAGCTTTCTAATTAGCCTGCTACCAGACCTCATGAAACAAATGCTGTATATCGCTGAATAGTTTTTTTCCCCCCATTTTGTATCATGATAAACTGGTTCAGAAAAAAATACACTTGAGCCAGTAAACAAGAATGCTAAAAGTACACAACCAATGTCCACAATTTTTTGTCAAAAGGTGGTATGTGTACTGAGGAGAAAAAACATGTATAATATAATTTTCCTAATGAAGTTGCAGATGTATTTTTCAACTTTCAATCACTAAACCAATGCAAATTAAATCTTACAAACGTACTGCTCCAATTCTTAAATCTCCATCAAAACACAGCATATTATCTTGATACATGGTATTTTGGACCAAATTTTTATTTGGAAATTTATTGGTGTGCAGGTGTACCTAATCCTGTGGTCAGTGAATGAATTAAAAAATAAACGAGATGGCTCATGAAATTGTTGATTTGAAAGTCACACTTTGTGTTCAACAGGATCCATTGAATTCCGGTGACGATGTATTTGAACAAGACATCCCGGATCTCTTTGACTCTGAGAACGTCATCGTTTGCCAGTATGACAAAGTACGTACACGTCTTTCAGCAAATGAAAATTCTGAGCTTTGATTCTGAACATTGCAATGTTTTGGTTCTCCATCGGTTTGTAGATTCACCGTAGTAAGAACCGCTGGAAGTTCCATTTGAAAGATGGAGTCATGTCTTATGGTGGCAGGGATTACGTGTTCTCGAAAGCTATTGGTGAAGCAGAATGGTAATGCACCGTTTCTTATCCAACTGCCTTCTGTTCTACTTGTCCTCATTCGGTTTGTGGCAGGTCAGGGCATCTTATCCCTGTTGATTTTGGGAGCGAGACACAGGGACTGCTAATTTATGATGGAGGGGGCGGAAAAATGGAAATTGATACCCAGGAAATGATGCTAAAATAGATACTTCTATTTTATAGACTCAACACATAAAACGACTTTGGTTGTAAATGCAATTTGATTTCACAATGTGTGAATTTATGTTATGTATTTTGTGTGAAGAAAAAATGATATTTAAGCGAAACGTGCTTTGGTTTAAAGTGTACACCTGTATTGGATTACCAATGTGTATTCCTTGTTTTGTTTTTCCCTCAAATGCATTTACCATGTTAATGAATAAACCTTAACAAGGGGACTTTTGGTTATCATCAATATGTCATGATGGCTTTCTCTTAAAAAATGAGCTGGGATTGGATGGCTTCATCCTTCTAGTGTGTTGGTCCTGATCTTGTGCATCTTGTCTTTTGAAGATTTACTTTGAGAAAAGTATTTCCAATATGTTCATACATATGGCACGTTGGCGGTACATCTTGCATACAATATGCCTCACTTTTTTATCACAGTCTGTTGCACGTGTTGGACAATGCAACAAACATTGCAGGCTGTTTAGTAAAGGGCGATGCAGTCAGTGTAGTACATTTATTGATGCTGTTCAGTTTGCAAAAAGAGCAGCTTAAGGCTGTCTGACTTTGACAGTCTCCACTGAGGAATGATTACCCGCTCTCCTGCCCCCACCGTTTTTTTTAAAATCAAAAATATTTTCTTTTATATACAGTATGTATTGCATTCTAAACCGTCTACAAACCCATAAGGGCTGCATGAATGTGAATTGAATAAACTATGAATGGATATGAAAATATATTGAGCTTATACAATTGCATTATAAAATATCCATCACATTACGATGCCGTTTAATGGTGAAAGCAAGCACAAAAATGTTACCAGAAAGAAATGGTGAAATACTGTATTGTGTAACATGTATACTGTATCTACCTATTAAAGTAGAACACTCCAAAAGCGTTTTGGGATTCAATTTGTGATGTCCCTCAAAATATTCAATTGAATGATAGTTTGACAATTTCAATCTAGCAAGGATAGAACCATAAAACCAGGAATAGATATTTTTCGTGACATAAGTTCAGCCACGCGGTAGTCCTCCAATATCAGCACTACAAAGAATTCAGTATTACATTTTTTTTTCCTATTTCATGACCAAGAAAGAACGTTGTGGATGAATTAGTTACTGTAGATCAGGCATGTCCAAAGTCCGGCCCGCGGGCCAAATCCGGCCCGCGGTCGAATTTCATCCGGCCCTCGGCCCCTGTCATAAAATCAGTGCCGTCTGGCCCGCAGGTTGGGCGCAATGGAACACGTGTTGCATTGACTGAGGTCTCGTAGACTGGTGAGTGATGTTTCATAGAGTACTGCTTCCCTCTAGTGGCTAAATGAGTAATAGCATTCACTAAATGAGTAATAGCATTTAGACACTAGAGGGCATCACTCACGAGTTAACAAGACATCACTCCGTGTTTATATTGACTGATATGTCATATTTCAAATGATCCTTGCAGTTGTGGATATGTTTATTGCTTGTTCATTTCCCTGTTGTTCGAGTCAAAGGTTTTGTGACTATTGAAAAGTCATGGTGATACATTTTATGTTTCAAATCAATCAATTTGCACTCAGGAGACTTCTGTTTAAGAAAAAGTCAAGTGAATAAGCAGTTGCATGTGATATACCTGTTTCAAATGAACCAAAAGAAATTCTTAAGATTGTTGAAATTAAAATAAAAATGGAAATGTGAAACAGACTGCTTACTAAAATTTGCTGAACAATATTGTTGTTCAATGTAAAGAATGTCAGCCAAGGTCGGCCCCCCGACATTTTACCACATAAAATCTGGCCCCCTTGGCAAAAAGTTTGGACACCCCTGCTGTAGATTGTACATGTTAAGGCCACTAGGCACAAAATGCATTTTTACGTTGCTGCTAACATAATGTACAATGTACAAGTCAACCAGCTCTCTAAGAAGGATTGCATTTGGCTTTAGGGGTTCAACCATTCTATAGTTAACATATATTATAATATCCATCCCTCCATCCATTTTCTGAACCGCTTAATCCTCACTAGGGTCGCGGGGGGTGCTGGAGCCTATCCCAGCAGTCTTCGGGCAGTAGGCGGGGGACACCCTGGATCAGTTGCCAGCCAATCGCAGGGCACACAGAGACGAACAACCATCCACGCTCACAATCACACCTAGGGACAATTTAAAGCGTCCAATCAGCCTGCCATGCATGTGTTTGGAACGTGGGAGGAAACCGGAGCACCCGGAGAAAACCCACGCAGGCCCGGGGAGAACATGCAAACTCCACACAGGGAGGCCGGAGCTGGAATCGAACCCGGTACCTCTGCACTGTGAAGCCGACGTGCTAACCACTGGACTACCGGGCCGCCTCTATATTATAATACATTGTACATATTGCGGTGTACAATATAGTACACATGTACAAATACTGTACACACTGGAACATCTGTCCACTCAAACCTCCATCTCTAGAGTGAGATCTCGGCTAACTTGGAGTGAGAGACGGGGTACACCCAAAGCTGGTAACCAGCCAATTGCGAGACATTCTCAGTCTTTGTAAAAAAAATAAAAAACGTGCAAGCAATCGTGTGCAATGCAGGGCTCTCTCTCCCTCCTGAGCCAAGCTTTGAAGAAATGTACAGTTCAGGCCGATGATGGATTCTTCGAGTTCATGACGGATGATGTGTTTCCTTCGATC
This sequence comes from Hippocampus zosterae, assembly GCF_025434085.1. Classification (NCBI taxonomy): domain Eukaryota; kingdom Metazoa; phylum Chordata; class Actinopteri; order Syngnathiformes; family Syngnathidae; genus Hippocampus; species Hippocampus zosterae. The sequence goes on along the minus strand of NC_067461.1, from coordinate 12,180,461 downwards.
ACAAACAACCTATCACTCAAGTGATGAGTCGAGAAGCTAAAGCGTGGTTTCCCGCTGGGCATTATTTGGATGCAGATACGTTGGGAGTCGTGGGCCTTTTGCTTTAAATGCTATAAATGTACTCCTACTACGTTGGAGCAGCAGGCGCACTTCTTTCCTAAAGCCCCGAGTAAAGATGGTGTACAGGAAAGGGTTGCAGAGAGAGTTGATGGGATAAAATATGATGAGGAGGAACTTGGAGTGAGACACGGTGATGAGGGGCATGTGCAGGGTAGCGGAAATTGCAAAGAAGGAGATTGGCGCCATGCAAAGGAAGTCGGTGAAAATCAGCACCGCCATGCGCTTGGCAAGCTTTGCGTCATTGTGATTGGCGGGCGCCGGCTTGCGGACACTCTGGTAGATGCACACGTAGCAGAAACACACTCCCAGAAACGCCACAACGTTAAGCGAGAGCACAATCAACACGTACGCCTGAGAAACCCGCGTGTCGATATCCATTGGCAGACAGACGCTCACTTTGCTGTAGCTGCTGACTCCCACTAGGGGCAGCAGAGCAACTATTAGGGAGAAGACCCAACCTGCAACCATGATGGCCAGCACATGGTGCATGCCCAGCCTCTTGTTTAGATCCATGGCATTGATGATGGTGTACCAGCGTTCAAAGCTGATCACAGTGAGCGTATAAACTGACAGCTCACTTGAGAACATTGTCAGGAAGCCCGACATGTCGCAACCTAGGCCCGTCTGCCATTCCATGGCGTGGTTGTAGTACTCGTGGCGAGAGTGGTAGTCCATGCGTGCGATGAGCATCAGGTAAAACCCCATGCACAGGTCTGCTAGGGCTAGGTTACATATGAGAAACCGGGAGATAGTTAATTTGCGACTGGTAAAAAGGAGGATGACCAGCACAGTGAGGTTGGCAACAATGGTAAAAAAGGCAATTATCCAGGTGACGTTGCCCAGGACGGGACCCAGGAGGTCCTCACAAGGGTTAAAAGGATCTTGCTCTGGCGTGCACTGGATGCCGGCGTGGCTGGGACAAATATGTTCCAGTTGTGGGTGATTGTTGTAGAGGTCAGTGCCTCGACCAAAATTTCTGGAGCACCAAAAAAAAAAAGTATTTTAATGAGTTGAATGACTTCCCAAATGGATGATGCCCATTACTGTGTAAGATGCATTTTAACATTTTAACTTTTTCCCTTAAACAAGCAAACATTACATTGGCAAATAGTGTTTCAATTGCCTTTAAGGCTCTTTGTTGACACTCATGTGGGAGTACATAAATACTGCAAAATCATCAGTCATAAAAAAAAAACAACCTGAAAATCAAAAGGGTTGATAAAATGTGTTTGGTAGGCTATTTGCCCTCTTACGTCTTACCAATTCTATAATTTTGGAAGGCTTGTTTAATTCCCTTTTAAATGATGACAAATATGGTGGTTGTGCTCTTATAAAATGTGGCAAATCTTCAGTCGCTTTGGCAAACAGTATGTCTGTGTGGATTCTCAACCATCCAGGTGAAGGTCATCTACCAACGTGTGAACAAACAACTGTACTTTTCTTGCTTATTGTAGATGTTTGTCCTTTCATCCAAAAGGCATCTTCAGTTCTAAGCTTTCGGTGTGGAGCCTCCCAATTTATGTGTGGGAGGGCATGTCCTGTGGCTGTGTGTTGTTTCCCCGCGTGGCTCGTGAACGACTGTCCTTGCATACCAGTTGGTGACAAAGCGGTTTAACTGTTAGGGCCTCTCCTCATTAAAACAATCACAGGGGATGCCAGGATGTTGTTATATGCAGACAATAGGTAATGCCTCAAAACCTCATCCGCAATTTTAGAAATGCATTTCCGGGTTTAACGTGGATGGCTTCTTTTACACTGCTTTCAAACCAGTGGTTCTCGTCTTTCAGAATTTGGATATTATTGACCTCAAGGAGGTAAGGCTGCTTGGTTTCTCCAACGTAACAATTGGTATGCGGCACAGGCATGCTGGCAACACCACCTTATCATGATGCACCCTCTGAGGCATAAATATAAATATTGCGCCTGCGATAGAGTAACTTTTTTGGTGATGGCGGTGTGATGATGTGTATATGTGTGTGTGTGTGTGTGTGTGTGTGTGTGTGTGTGTGTGGGTAGGATATTGACATTAGATCTCGTAACCAGTGACAACAACTCTTCAATTATTCAAAGATACATATTTTGTGAACGTAGGAGGAAGTCTATGGATGCTGAGAAAACTCAAGCAAGTACGAGTTCAACATGCAAAATTCCACATAGGCCAATGAGTACCCGGATTCAAACCCCCAACCTCAGAAATGTGAGGCAGGTGTGTTTATAACTGGTGCTACCCTTACATCTCAAAGTTTATCAAATACTACCTCCGGAATTTGGTTTTAGAAAGAATGGCGTGACCTGCCAACAGTCTTGACCCAGACCAGACTGAACATGGTTTGCGCTAGCATGACCATCACAGTCCGATTGGCTGAAAAACCATGCTGAGGAGTAGAACACCCTCCTGCAGCAGTGTGTGACCAACATGAGGAGGAGGTGTCAGCAGTCATGGATGTTCGCCAACACAATCAGTAAAGCAACTGGCTGTTTGTTAAAAGACCAAATTGTAGAAATGCCATATTTTTGTCTTGTTACTGAGAGGTTGGGGTGTTACTTGTACCGACTGAAATTAGAAGTTTTTCCATGTTCCTGTTTTTTTTCCCACCTTGACTAAAACATGTCAATTTCTCAACCGATTTGTCTTTTTAACATTGTGACATCATCCGTGGAGGTTGAAAAGTGTAACAATTTTTCTAAAATGTAGATACTTTTTGCATCAGTGGCGTGCCGTCATGGCCATCAAGTCTTCCTTACTGAAACCAACGCCATCTAAAGCTCTGAGCTACGTTTACAACTTGAACGGTCGACGTATGGTTTATGAAAGTTTACGGTTTATGTATCCGGAGTTAATGGAAACCTTCCACCCTTAATAAAAAAAAAAAGTTATTCCCTGGCACATCCACATGACAGAAGCAGGGCATCCAGCCTAACAAACAGCGGTCAGATATCAAAAGTAATTCTCAAATCATCCATCTAATCAGGTAATTGAAGTCTCCACTGAAAGCCTGTGTCCCAAATGCAATGCACTCCACTGGTTTTCATATCCAGGGGGTACAAAAACAAGTTATCAAAAAAAAAATACTCAAGCACCGATACCTGAAAAATCGACTACATTTCAGTAACGAAGTATTTGGATTGCATTACCTCCCACCACTGCTCTTAAAATCCATATCCATCCTAATTTACTAGTTTTGACAGTATTTTTAGTAAATTTGTTGTATTTTAATAACTTACGTGTAGATTGATTCACAAAATGGTGATGGATTCTTGAGAGCTTCTTGTCTGCAAATATAAAATCGGGTGTTCAAACTTTTGATGTTTGAATGAATATTTCCAGTATTAATTCATGTTGCATCTATTAGAGCGTATTGTTTACCTGTGTTTGCTGTACCACAAGTGGAAAGCACAGCACTGACTCGCATATGTCAGCTCAGCCACCCCCAGCTCAGTAAGACTGTCTAGTGGAGGAAGGCGCTTCAGAGCAAAAGCAGATTTGGCTTTCAGGCGCTTTACCTGCTCCAACCCTTTTCGGGGGAGGGAGGTCAAAGCTGTGGAGGACACATCCCTGAATCACACACAGACGCGTACACATTGAGAACAGGTTACCCTAACGATAGCCCTGATTACACAAGGGCAGGCAGAAACGCTGTCTGCAGTTGAGGATACACACTACTGATCATTTTTAGAAGAGTATTTTATTCCTTAATTATTATATTTGTGTTTTAATGTGGGCAGCACGGTGGGCGACTGGTTAGTATGTAGGCCTCACAGTGCAGCGGTGCAGGGTTCAATTCCAGCTCCGGCCTTTCAGTGTGGATGTTTTTCCCGTGCCTATGCAAGTTTTCTCCAGGTACTCCCGTTTCCTCCCACTTTCCAAAAACATGCATGGCAGGTTAATGGAACACTCGAAATTTTCCCTGGGTGTGATTGTGAGGCCCCATGGTCGTTTGTCAATGTGTGCCCGGCGTTTGGCTGGCAACCAGTTCCCCCGCCTATTGCCCATAGACAGCTGGGGTGGGCTCCTGCACGCCCATGATCTTCGTGAGATGGATGGATGTTTTTATGTATAAATGTGATTATTGGTGGCAAACATTGAACAATGTTGCTTATAAGTGATCAGGTGGTACTAATGTCTGTTGCTTCATATTAGCTGATAAATAGTAGCACTGAATGCTAACAGTGAAATGATAGCTGATTAAATAGTGGAGAAGCTTTTGTCCTTCCAACTTATCAAGCTGTGACTGGCAGCTGCAGAATTGTGGCTCGGCATATGGTGTGTGTCAGAATTTTTTTTCTTTTACAACTTACTGTGACTGGCGGTTATGCTGAGCAAATACACTTTGAAATCTGTATGAATGAAATGTCATGCATGTCATTGAGTAGGGAACCAAAACAATGGGCTGAGATGATACGTTCTCTGGGGCTTTATGATAGCCATCCTTATCATATTTGAGCAGTTGTGTGTTCAATGCTAAATTCAAAAGGTGATTGGCCCACTGTTGGTGACCTCCTCCAAAAAACCCAGACAGAATTTCAAAACATTTTATTGGATATTTAAAAAAAATATTTTTAAATGAATTTGTTTTTTAAAACTCACAGATAAAGCGGGCCCCAGGCTCCCTCAAAGGCGTCCTCTGGAATGTTGCACAGATGCCTGTTGTGTCTTAAATCGCTGCAAATGAAACGAATGAGCTACACTTAAAGTGGATATTTGAAAGTTAAAATGAATTGTACTGATCAGACAGCTCGTTTACTCTGGAACAATAAGTTCAGTTACTGATTATAGATTGGAATGACACCATTTTGTTTCATGACATCACAAAACAACCAACGAAAAAGCAAAGGGCGCTAGTTGTATAGTTACTTATTTTGCCCATTGAGCTGAATTCTGATTCTACTTTTGTGTGTACAGAAAGCATTCTGAGTTGACTGAAGCATTAACTGTATCAACCCATCAACATTGATCAGTTTGTGGAAGGGCAAGAAAACAGAGGGACATCCAGTCTTTGTTTAGTCTTGCATACCATTTGTTTGCTCTGTTATGTGATTTGAAAAAGAGAGCTATTAAAATCATACTGATATACTACCAGGAAAATATTGCTTTTTTATTAGTTTTAAGCCCGTGTTTAAAAAAAAAAAAAAGGATCACCAAGGTAAGAACATACAGTGTTCTGATGAAGGTTCCATTGAACGCGTGTGGGTAGATTTCCTTGAAACCGCTACCGATCAGGCTTCTGTGAAGGTCAAAATTTACTGTCAACAGATTCACTGGTCAAGGTCAAGGGAATGAACAGCCACTTGCATTAGCACATTGGAGAGGCAAAATGAATAACGACGACCAAAACGGAAAACCATTCTTAAACAATTGCTGCACCGTGTTTTGGTAACATAAAAGACAAAGTTGAGCATTTACTCACATGTCACTGGCCGTCTTTGTCATACCGTTGAAGGAATTGGCAGGGATATTTTCTATGGCCATGTTTGCTTGCATTTTTCTGCAAAATGACATCAATCCAGAAGCTTCTGCTAATTAGTCAGATAAAATTGTGTGAATACAGTTGAAGGAACTGCGAATCAACTGTTGGCTTTTTGCTGATGTTATTGTCACTGCGACATTCAACGCTATAGAAAGGTACACCTCAAGAAAAAAAAAAGGTAAGCGCACGAAAACAATACTAACAACCACTATTATTTTTGAATCGGATTACTTACAGGCTGAATGGGAAGGCCAAAGAGGATATGGTGGATAAGTCTGGGAAGTGCATCACCCCAGTGCCAAAGATGCATCTGTGAAAAAATGACATTATAATATTATGGCGTTACCCTTAGATGACCTACTTTGGCTCTGCAGTAAAATAAAGACATTTGTGTTTATGTAACTGGCCTTCACCATCACCTATTATCTGACAGGAAACCACTTGAATGCTTTAATTTCCATGCTGCTACGTCGGCTTCACAGTGCAGAGGTGCCGGCCTCCCTGTGTGGAGTTTGCATGTTCTCTACGGGCCTGTGTGGGTTTTCTCCGGGTGCTCCGGTTTCCTCCCACATTCCAAAAACATGCGTGGCAGGCGGATTGAACACTCTAAATTGTCCCTAGGTGTGAGTGTGAGCGTGGTTGGTTGTTCGTCTCTGTGTGCCCTGCGATTGGCTGGCAACCGATTTAGGGTGTCCCCTGCCTACTGCCCGGAGACAGCTGGGATAGGCTGCAAGCATCCCCCGCGACCCTTGTGAGGATCAAGCGGTTCAGAAGATGAATGAATGAATGAATGTGCAAAACGAATATCTTTAAATGTACATTGGTACTCTGAGCTTAAAGTTTTGTTGTGGTCTATGTAGGGTATCTCAGAGGTCCTTAAAATTAAATTGTCAATCTGAATTTAGACTGCACCGACTTGATGCACATGTAAATACTGAAGAAATACTTGAGGTGCATGCACGGTGAACAGAATCATCGGAAGTCAAATAAAATCATGCTCAAATGGAAATACTTACAAATAATTCAGATTAGGCAGGTCAGTGAAGGCACCCTTTTCAATTGTCCTCAGATTTTTCAGGTTTTTAATCGTGCTGCAGCAACGCGATACAGAGGGGGAGAGACAGAAAAAATATATTTGAATCCGATTTATTCTTTGAACAATTTCACAAGGGCCATACTGTATGTAACCAAAATTCAGTTTTGTTGATAAAAGCAACAAAAAATTGTTCATAGTACATTTGTTTGTTAGCAGGCTACATTCTGCGACAAAGCTGTCGTGAGCTAACCTAAAAGGCGCTTCTTGCACAAATTTGCAAACTGCAGCTGTCATTTTCATGTATAAATTTCAGTTTTACAGCAGCGCTAGTTATAATGTTTGGACACACTTTCTCATTCAATAGCACGAGAATGTTTTCACATTTTTGACTGCTGTTGTGTGTTGTCTGTCAAATGCTGTGAGGTAATTTTGGTAATAAAAGAAACAAAGCATGCACATTCTTTGGGGAGAACTTTTGCATACTAATACAGCTGAAGCGTGATCAGTTATGTACCCTCTTCTCCAAAATAATTGGAACAGTATGGCCAATTCATTTTTTTGGGAGGTGTTGACTTGAATGAGACAAACAATCATCATTTCACTTTTATTCAAAGCTACAACAGGGACACCTGCCTCCAGTCAGGTGTCTCTGTGACCCTGCTCCCATCTCACAGGTGCAACTAGTTGCCGATTGTCCTCTCCCCTATTAAGCCTGATGCTCACCTCTCACTCTCTCACTATGCACTGGCTTGTCTGAGGAAGGCACCCTCTTCTCTGCCTCACTGTGAAGGAATTAGTGCCAAACCAACTCCCCTGCAACCCGTTTTGCATCACCTGCTGCTATGCTCTCCCATCGTCCTCAACAGTTGAGGTGAAAAAAAACATTTTAATAATTTATTTTTAATGGTCATATTATTATTATTATTACAATTTTATTTTATAGGTGAATAGTCCCAGTGCAGGGCGGCCCGGTAGTCCAGTGGTTAGCACGTCGGCATCACAGTGCAGAGGTACCGGGTTCGATTCCAGCTCCGGCCTCCCTATGTGGAGTTTGCATGTTCTCCCCGGGCCTGCGTGGGTTTTCTCCGGGTGCTCCGGTTTCCTCCCACATTCCAAAAACATGCGTGGCAGGCTGATTGAACACTCTAAATTGTCCCTAGGTGTGAGTGTGAGTGCGAATGGTTGTTCATTTCTGTGTGCCCTGCGTTTGGCTGGCAACCGATTCAGGTTTTTCCCCCGCCTACTGCCCGAAGACAGCTGGGATAGGCTCCAGCACCCCCCGCGACCCTAGTGAGGATCAAGCGGCTCGGAAGATGAATGAATGAGTCCCAGTGCGGACTTTGCCCCTTTTTTGTTTTAGATTTATTTTATCAAACCAACTGCTTTTATATATTTTGCCTCTCACCCAACAGCTGGAAGCGTCCAGTTACTTTGTGGGGAAGATCTGCTGGAGGGGTCTTGCCCCCCCCCCTTAAATTGATAGGATGCTTAGGATGCGATGCACATAGACACACACTTTTTTAATGTTATTATTTCCTTTTACATTCCCTGTGATCGATTTAGGACCAGTTTGCCGGCTACCTTTCGATTGCAATTGACTGGTTGGGCATCCCTGCTATAGATTTCAGAGTTAATTTTGCTGCTGCTATAGAGGACTAATTGACTCACCCCAGGAAAAAGCCTTACGATATTTTAACCTTTGAAGGATGTGGCTCATGTCACTCATTTGTTCTGGGGCTTCTTTAGAGCACTCAGTTTTTTCCGTTGCCGTTTTCATTGATCTATCCATTTAAAGTACATTACGCCACTTAGTACACAATTGTTTTCTGTCATCTTCAGCACATTCCAGATGGTCTTATTGGCCCTGGCCAATGTTTTTGCAATGGTTCTGATTGATTTTATCTTTCTCATTGAAAAATTACGTATTTTACACCAATAAAAAAAAAAAGCCAAGTTCAACCAACGGATTCCATCTTTTAATTTTGTGCTAGATTCAGAGGTATATATCTGTATATAAAAGCTGAAATGGTGACCATTTGTCTCGTATCAACATTTTGATATCAAGCCAAAATGTTTTGTGTTTATAATGTCGGAATTGGACTCACTATGCCAGTTCATTTGGAGGGAACTATAATTCAGGAATTACCATTTGTGAAACTGAAACGGCAAATGCAGGAATTGGTGAAATAAATCTGTTTTAATAATTTGAGTGAATACATACATTTCTCTCAAGCCATGGATGGATAGGAAGGCGTGTGTCTGTATCCTGGTCACAGTGCTGTAGTAAATCAAACTGGCGCACACACACACATATTGACTTTAGGTTGAGACAAAGATGGTGACAGACTAAATAACAGTGAGGCATCAAAGGTTTAAAGTATTAAAAACAAGAATGTCCATCAACAAAGCATATAAACTATATTTTTGAAAATAACTAAAAATGCATCAAATCACACATGGGGTATATGTGTGCTTTGGCAGAACTTACTGGCACAAAATGATTTTTGAAACAAATTTCAAATGCTAGTATTATTCTTCTGCTATACAAACACTTCCCCCTTGTATTGAATCACTCTTAATGTACAGTATGGATACATTTAGGCCAGGGGTCACCAGCAAGTATCCTTCAAGGACCACGTTCGGAGCTCGCACCCCCGTTCTAAAACGAGCTCAACAGTCATAGAGCATTTCATTTTTCTTGGTATGCTACCCTGCCCCAGCTGTGGAAGATCATCGAGGGATGGATTGATGGAAAAATGTACTTGGGGCAAATTTATTAATTGTCAGGTGTCTCGTAGCCTGTCACATTAATCGGTAACCAAGAGGTAGTTTTCAAGAAGGTTGGTGACACTGATCTAGGCCAAGAAGACAAAATGTAAGTGTTTAAGAGTGACGTCTAAACAAAGACACTGAAAGGTAAACACAGGCTTCTAGATTTGGCCCTGAGTGTTTTGTTTTCTGATAGACTCATAACTGACCTCTTTTCTCTTGTTACTTCCTGTGCTTTTTTTCCCTGGGTTCCTCTGCTTCAACTGCAAAGTGACCATGAAATCTCATTATTTTCAAACTTTCCTTCCTTGCATGATTGCACCAAATTCCACACAAACATTTGCTACTGTCAAAGTAACCTTTTCCAGCCATGATCGAACCCTTCTTGGTTCATCTCAGAGGAGCTGAGAAATATCAATTCATCCACATTTGTAGCACGTAAATTACTTAAAAATAATTATTAGTTATTTTTGATCTTTTTGATGTTAAGGTGGCTTTAAAGAGAATCGATTGTCATGCTGATCACCACACCAGCATGGACATTTCACATGCTAATGTTACTCTTCAGTTGTGTGCAGTGTTTGTACAAGGTACACTCGAATAAAAATGAACATTGTTTTTCTGCCAGGATGTGATTTTACAGCATCGGGAAGATACTGCCAGAGATTTCACACAAGATTCCATTTTCTCTGATTTGAATAGGGTTGAACCCATTATTGACCAACTAAGTAGTTTAATTATACCAGGCTGACAAATCTCATCCCTGACAAGTAGAGCAATGTTTTCACCATAACCAAACATTAGATCTGCTCCTCTAACTGGAAGAGAAAGGCTGACTTAAAAAGGGATGCCAACACTGGAAAGCACAAAGCGATGTTGATTATAGATATTGCTGTAAACAGACTACACATTCATTTTGTGACAGATGCATCATTTGTCACTAGCTCTATAGGTTAGATTTCATAATTGGACAAACACTCAACTGATTTGTACATAATATTTGAATCAATTTTAAATAAACCCTACGATTGGCTGTCTACCAGCTCAGAGTGCAGCCCACCTTCTCACCCAAAGTCAGCTGTGATATATACCAGCACACCTGCAACCGTCACGAGGATGTGATGCTGCAAATGGATGGATGTCAGATGCACTGGCTACAGTATATAAAACGGCACATTTGGACTCCACGAGGTTTGGGGGGCATGCGTTTTGCGTAGTGCTTTAGATGCTCCTCTACAAAGCAGCATCACATCATGCCAGTCCATTTGATGTTCGGCATTACCAGGCATAATCTGGTAACTTAAATTTGTGTTCAAAATGAACCCTTCATTTCCCACTACGAGGGAGCAGAACATCATTTTTTTTCCAGTTGAAACAAAAATAGTTTCATCGACACCGTCAAAGAGCTGTGAATGGAGCGTGCTAATTTTTGTGGGTATGGCCGGCAGTGATTTAGAATGGTAGTTTAATACAATTTAAGCAGTGTTATTAACTTCGTCACAGTAGACGAATAAAGTTAGAGTTATTTGATGTGTTGTGTAGATTCATCTAATTGAATAGTGAGCCCAATATTAATGAAACTCCTGATTAATACTTGTCAAATGTATTCATTTTTGATTGGAATAAAACAAAAACATTTAATGTGTACAAGAAGCCAAACTCTAGAGCAACTGCATTCACAAACAAAATAATCGCCATGTACACGAGCAATAACAAACTAATGTTAATGATGAGAGGAAAAAATAAATCTTATTTTTGGAACATTTTTTCCTGTGTCTGAAGCAACTTTTGTTCCTACCACATTCATTGATTTTGATTCAAATGTCAGTACTTGCCCTCCTCTGCTTGACTCAACCCAAGAAGTTCTATTTCAATATTTGGTATGCAAGAACTTACATTGCTTTAATGTTGATGAGTTCTTTAAACGCATGGGTTGGAAGTTCTTCAAGATCCAGGTGTTTGAGAACTCTGTTAAATATATAAGAATGAAAATTGCTTACTCCAGAGATTCTCACTTGTATGGTCCATTGGAAATATTGCAACTGAATGTGCCAGAAATGACAGTTAAAAAACAAACAAAAAAGATCAAGAAGAGCCATAAAGGAGGAGAATGTATACACAGAGGTACTTACATGGATGTGGTTTCATTCTCGGAAGCCATTTGTGTGTCCTTGCTGCACTGAAATTTGGAGGCCGTGCAGTGGCAGATTTGCGGACACTTGAACGCCTCATCGGAGGTCACATAGTGGATGCCGGACAATGCAACCACAAACAAGAGCACTTGCGGGGTCATTTGTGCAATCAAAAGTTGAAGCAAACGTGTTTACAAATTACAAAAAAATAAATAAAAATAAAATAAAAAACTACTACTACGACTTCACTAACTAATTCTGCAGGCCGAAGCTAAACACCTCCAAAAAAAAAAGCAGCTGTTATTCCTCATAAGTGTCAGCAGTGGTCTTGCCTTCATGTACTCACGTGAATGTGACTTGCCTGCCTGCCTGGAGGAGTTGCCTAAAATGTGAAGTACTTGTGACGCTGAGTGGGTGGGGATCATGATAGCTCTTACACTGTTTCTTCATTTCATTTAAATGAAATGCAAGCAAATGGAGATTAAAAGCTTTTAATATTGCATTTGGTTTGCCTGCATGAACAAAGTGTCCTTTCAAAAGATAAGATCACCATTGCTAGTACTACTACAATACATGGTGATCAGACAAGCTTTGAATGATCAAGAAAAGGTTAATACACATAACCGTTAAAGACACACAAATGCTCATTTAGATATGTGAACTTTTTTTTTTAAATTCATTGAAAAGGTTAAGTTCAGGATGACTTTTGCGTGACCTAGTCGGCAGGGGCGAAAAGATGACACCCAAGCAGGGTGCTTTAGCTGTCTCTTCCACTTGAAAACCTCTTAAGAGGATGGCAAGTTGACCTGGGGATAATGGATAGAGACGTAAGAAATTCAACAAAGCCTGTGTGACATATAATGACTGTACTTTGACAATATTGCATATTGGAAAGAAAATGACAAGAAAATTTAAAATTACATGACAAGTACCGGTATATGTTAGACTAGGAATAACGTTGGCGGCACGGTGGGTGACCGGTTAGCACATCTGCATCACAGTGCAGGGTGAGGATAAGCTCATGAGAAAATGAATGGCTGGAATGAAGTTGTAACATTAAGGTAAAATGTATAAATAACAATGAATGACTTTATAAAACGACCAGCAAATGGTTTTAAAGTTATGAGAATAAAACCTTAAGTCATAATATGATGAAAAAGGTGTAAAGGGATGACAATAATTTCATAACATTCTGTGTAAATAACATATTGCAAGTTCACAGTTATGGGATTGAGGTTGGAATGTTATGAGAAGAAAGTTGTAACATGGCAATGACAAAAATGAAATCTTATGAAAAATAAGTAAAACAAAAAATTAATAAGGTCAGAAAACTGGGTGACAAAAGTGATGGGAGTTGTAATATTATGTGGTGCATCAATATAGTTTATATGTATGTGTATATAATGTGTATATATATTGTTTATTTGTATGGTGACGACTGTTGAGGTACCTTTGAACAAGGCCCTGAAAGTGGTGCACTCACCGTTTGCATGCCCCATGATCTCGCATGAACTCACACTGCCCATGCACAAGTCAGGCGAGTGCACCACTACACCATCAGTGACCCTGGGGGGAAAATAATAGCAAAAAACTCAATGTGTAGCCTTCTAGGCATAAAGTTGTATGAGGAAAAAAAAATGAATAACTCAATTCAACTGTTTCATTTTTACTGTGGAGGATGTTACAAACAACTTGGAGACATTTGAGGGAAGACTTTCTGGCTCCAAGATACGTGATGGTGTGAATTAGGTTCCAAAATGCTGCTGTTTTAGAAAAGAAGGAATCATAATTGTAATGAGTAAATGTCAAACCTTGCCCTGGGATATGATGACGACCAGTTCAAAGTCTTCCCTGCGTCTATCCCAAACGTAGTTGGGGAGGGGGGGGGAATAACTGCCGCAAATTTGTCTCATTATTTTTTCCTCTTTTCAGCGTGGCCTTTCACCCAGAACTGTGACCAATAGAGGCCTATTAAGAAACCCCGTCATGTCCTGTCACTTCACAGAGATGACGGTGAATTGTTTTCGTCTCAAATAATAGTCGGTAGGTGTGATCTCTTCTCACCATTCACACTCACCATCGCCGCTTTATGGATGGATACTGTCAGAAGTTCTATTTTTTGGTGGTACAGGGTTTTCTCTGCTCTCTGAATGAGGGTTATTGACCTGGTGACAGCTTTCTGACTTGATAAGATCAGAGTGTTTTTAAATGTGCAAAGGTAGAGAAGGAATAGGAAAAACACAATGTACCTGTAAGGACACGACACAGCCTAGCAGAAAACCAGAGAATATAAACCAACACAAACATCCCTGAAATGTATTCTCCTTGATAGAGCCTCATTACTGAAAGTGGTGGAAGAAGCAATTTGCTGTCACGTCCTGTTTTCTTACCATTTCCACTCAAAGGGTCGCTTTCAGGCGGTGGGGAGCCTGAGAGCAAACGAACATCAGTAAGGCATTTGCAGTAACTGGCAATAGGGCCACTGTGTGTGTTTTTGAGTTTTGGTGTTTTATTGCTCAGTGATGCTCAGATTGCTCAGAATGTGAACCCGTCCGTGCTGGACCTTGAAAACTCTTAAGAGCCTTACTTGAGATGTGGCAGTATATGTATATTAAAAAAAAAATCTAAAACAAAGCGCCAGTTGATGCAGGAGTGTCTAGTGGTAGTTCTTCTGCTGCATATGGGGGTGTGGGGGGGTATTCTTATCACATTTAATGCCATTCTAGTGAAGGTGTCATGCTAAACAGTGACAGTCCCATATAGTGCTGTTTTTCCACAACAAAACTCATGCATGCGTGCGTTTATGGACCTTGTTTTGTGTACAGGGTGAAAATTGCAATCACAGAATTAAATCTTAGCACGGGCTTTTGCTAATCTTTCTCAACTTGTGAAGCCATTTGACACGCTTTAATGCTTAAGAGCACTTCAAATAAACTTGACTTGAATTCATACAAAGTACCATGATGAATATCTAGCCTGGTGTTGGCTCAAATTGATTTGTATGGAATGTTCATTCATTCTCTGAACCACTTTTCCTCATATAAAGCACAATTATCATTAAAAATCGTAATTTGATTTCCGAGCTGGAACTGCATCGTGGCTCAACACTCAAGGGCAGCATCGGACAGTCCTTTCATGAGCTAGGAAGTGTCGATCAAGACTGAACCGCAGCCAAGATGCTTGGAGCAGAGATGGCCACATGGATGCACCACATGTCAAACATGAACTCTGTCCAGATAATCCCTCTTCACTATGAGTGTGATTAATCGGGATACTATATGCTGACGACTGTATTTTCAATCAATTGTCCTTATTTCTTTGAAGGAATTCATGCCGTTTTAACATCGAGTGTGCCTTCTGTCTTGGCTTCCACACAGCAATAACTCTTGATAGCTTATCAGATCAGGAATTCAAGAGTCCTTGGACATTGTTTGCCGCATTAACGCGTTCACCACCACACACAAAGGATTGTTGAATAATTTGAGGCAAACACACATTGACAGTTGACATTGTATCTATTTTAGAATTTTGACATTATATCATTTCTTTTACAAGTTAACGTGTTAGCTGTTGTGGCTACGTTGTAAAATCAGCAGAGATAATTTTGTTCAGTATGCCATTCTGTCTGAAGCGTGAGGCTTCAACTTCCCAGTGCGCTGCATGTCTGCAAGTGTTTTTTCGTTGTTGTTGTTTTGGTTGTCTGCTCTCAGTCTTTCAACCCTGACATCTGGAGACCGCAAGCACGGCTTCACCCGGCTTCCACTCTTAAAGTAGAAAATTTTCTCTCGTCCTCAACATCAAACCATCAATTCCCCCGCCAGTTTGTGGCTTGTAGGAACGGCGTGAGTGTGGGTGTGTGTGTGAGTGTATTTGTGTCTGTGTGTGCGCGCTTTTCAATGTATATGCTTGCGTGAAAGTTTGGGAGCCTTGGCATATCAGTGTGGCAAATGCACCATTGTCAGATGCTGAAGTGTGGTGGTCCGCTGAGGAAACAAACTGTGACAGACGTCTAAAGACACCATTACATCATCCATACATGCTGGGTACAATATGAGCTTTGTTGACATTTAGCACCTTGGATTATCAGACAGGAACGTTCAACTCTTCTTTACGGCGGTTTAATTTTAATTTTAATACAGGTGGTGTTTTCCATTCATCCTCTTTTCCACAGTTTTATACATGTATATCATGGCGCAACAGGAGGGCAGTCTGTGAGGACTTGGCTATGCAAGCAAAGTTGAAATCATGCCTCAGGCAGGAACACTTGGAAATTGAGCCAGCTTGTTGGGAGATGATAATCCTTGAGGGGTGCAGACACTGCGATGTTGTCTGGGCAGCATTCAAAGCCTGTGGTACTGCATGCATGTTACATTAACTGTCCGTCGCACCACCATCCAAATGTCAATCAAAAGAAAGATGGGAATGCCCAATTACCAAGATGAACTTGTTTTCACAACAGGATATTGGCAGTGTGGCGTTGTGAGAAACACCAAATCCAAATACCTCCGCTCCACAATGTATTTGAGAAGACAGGAAATCACACCAAGTTAGTGTTGTCACACACAAATTCTTTCAGCACATTCAAATTGATGCAAGCCACACTACATTGGTGGAGATTTTTTTTTGGTCTCATGTGATGGGCGAGTGCCATTGCTAAACAAAGGTGTAGTTAGCATTGCTAAAATGTTAAATGGTAAACCAGAGTAGATTGATGCACAAATAAGGACAGATTACGCCTCTTCTGCTGCAGTCATCCATCAAGTTGATGCTCTAATTAAGTTGCAAAAGGGTAAGAGAGTCGTAAAGTACTCATTATTTAGCAAAGAGCAACTACAAAATTACAATAGGATTCTGCACACCAGGTCAGAGGCTTTAAGGGGTTTGGGTAAATATGATGAATGATGGTTGTAGTCTTTTTTTTAAATTTAATTGTATTTTTTTTACCTCTAATCAACACCACTGAAAAGACTAATCATGTGCCAACTTGAAAATTTGCATTAACACAAAATGACATGAAAATAATAATGTAACATCAGCAGGAATACCATCCACATCTCCACACATTTGGTGTAGGCTCCAGAACGCCTGCGACCCTCGCGAGGATAACGTAGTTCAGACAATGGATAATTTTTGTTTCATGAAAAATTGACTGTTTATTCTGTTTAGGCTGGGACCAAATATATGCTTTTTTTGAGTAAAACATATTCTACAAAACCTGCGATTGGCTGGCAACCGATTCAGGGTGTCCCCCACCTACTGCCCGAAGACTTCCGGGATAGGTTCCAGCACCCCCCTAGTGAGGATGAAGCTGTTTGGAAGATGAATGGATGAATGAATATTCTACAAAACTTACTGTGAAATTTTGAATGATGTTGAAAGCTTGTTTTGGGATTGCCGGAAAAGCAGGACTAGTTTCATTGTTTTTCCACATCTTTCTTTTCTTCTCCTGACTCTGTTTGTGTACTTGCGTCCCTTTGCCCTTTTTGCAGTGCCAGAGATGTAGCTGGCAGCATTCTGTTGAATGTTACAGATGCTGGAGCACTGATACTTCCCGAAGTTTGGTTGTGATTCGGTGGTAGAGTGACATCTCTGCGATAGGCCGTGAGGTAGAATTCTAACTCGTTATGACTTTTTCTTCCATGTGAGCTGCTCGTATGGCCTCTAGAGAGTGCAATTGCATTCACTTGGAGATACATTTAAATCTCTACTGCGTAAAAAAAGAGTGCCGTTGTACGTTACTATCATCTCAGGAACACCATAAATTCCAAAAGAGGGACTCAAACATTTTATTATATTTACAAAAGTGGGACATCAACACTCACCCATCTGGAGTTTTACTCAGTCAGCACGAATAGGTGTCCTGAGGGGAATGCTCCACACATGTTAATTGCTGTTTTCTGCCATGTTTTAGGTGGGAGTTCCCTTCTTTTGATTGCAACCTGCTGTTAGGTAGAGCTGTTAGACTGGCATGAATGCTGCTTCTCAATCGATACAGGGCTGCCACATTTTTGTTCTCGGGCTCTGTTTTGTTTTGACTATTCCCTGATGTCCTTCATGTGCTAGCATCAGCATCCTGTGTCGTCCTGCCTAGAGGAATAACAATCCGGGTCCCTCGGAACACCATTATTCACATAGTGGAGAGTTCATTTTTAACAGCCTGATAAGCAGTCTCACATTTACTCCAGTCACCTGGTTTGATACAGCTCATTAAAGTGGTTAAAGTAAGCTGTTCTGCTGACAGAGCTCTCATTTGGGATGCAATGTTCAGGGTACTGCATTTAGTTACAAAGTACCCAGACATGGTCCTCATGGTACGTTTCTGTACTGGCAAGTTGGCTTTATAGCGCGACAGTGAATCAGCTGCGTTTTGTGATTGTGGCACTTGTAAACAGCCTTAAAGCGACACGTCTGCAGATCGAAAAGGCATCTTTCAATTCTTGCTGCTGGTTCAGATTTTAGTCAGTACATGGTTTCAAGTGACTCATTGTCTGTTATCATCAGAAAATATTTTCCTTTTTTTTTCCTAGAAAAGCCCACAAAATGGCAAGAGTTTTTTTCACTTTGAGAATAACGACATTCCACATCAGGCGAGGCTCTATTGGCATAATAGGGTTGTGTTTTGCATCATTCGGATTTGATTTCAACATTACTACTGGTTCCACTGGTCTTACATCTGCAACCACGAGTGCATCTGCATCCGGGTTGAACTATGCCCACCACAGATAAAGTTATATTTGGTTCATCCAGTTATTAATTTGCTCCAGACATTGACAGGATGCATTAAATAAACTGATATCATTCAGGGACATTGTGTCATCGGCATAACTGTGATAGCCAAAACGTTGGTGTTCTGAACTATTTGACCAAATGACGACGCATATACAGTAGACCTAACAGAAGGGGATCAAAGTCTGACCCTTGAGGGACCCCACATGTCACGGCCAATTGATCAGATTCAAAATGTCACATGGTCACAAAGTAACAACTCCTTTCCTCTGTTTGAGTTGAAGACTTTGTTGGCTTCATTAAAAACACTTCCTCAGCAATCTTCATGATGCTGATGTTGGATGTGTATATACCTCTCAGCCTAAAATACACATAAAATCTATTAGGCACCTTTTAACTCTTTATTATTGAATGTATGAATTGTTTGGTCTTAAGTTTTTTCAGGACGAGCTTGCATTTTTTAACATTTACGGCATACAGGGAAAGTAAATCTTTTAAGTAAAAAGGCAAGAGCTTGCTTGAATCTGAACTTATTTGACATTTCATGCTTCCATATCCTGACCTAACATGAGTTATGCATTTTTAATTCCTACATTGAATGAGGATTCACCTCAGCATCAAAAATAGATATTTCCAAAAAGTCTAACATCAGTTTTAAAGCGGGTAACTCACAGCACTACCTAGTCCACGCGGGAGTGTGAAAGTGCTGCAATCAATCTGGATTTGCCAAGATGTGGAGATGAGTGATGTCTGCGCTTATGATATTTAGTCTCGTGGTGAAAGAGCATTGATTGTAGGCTTTTTCCAAGACACTGACCTGTCACGGATAAGATTAAGCTGCCACAGTGGTACCAGCATACCCCCTCACTCGCTCTGCAGCATCAGCTCTGTAAATAACCTCACCACCACTTTACTTTGTGCATCCTTTGTAGCAAGTCCAATGTGTTAACTGGGAACCAGATGGTTGAGATGAATGAAATATGATGATGTCACATGAGAGTGCGTTTTGATGTCAGTGTCGGTACCTGGACCAAGCAGTCCATAACTCACAGTTAAGATCCTGTAGTTTTATGACAGTGAGACCTCTCATCTTGGAAACAAAACATTTACTGATTAAATCTGCATAAATACTTGTGTTTCCTCTGATGGCAACCTCTGTGTGGAGAAGTGTAGACAAAACACAGCAAGCTGTTGGAAACAAATAGTGAAATCAAGTCAACATAAAAGTCAACATAAAATATGTAAGGATAGTCTCTATCCACAGTGATTGATACAAGCTATAAATGAACAAATACATAAATAAATAGACAAACAGACACGTTTGGTGCAAAGCATTGAAAAATACTCATAAACCCTCTTAGGGATTACTACAATGGACAGTTTATGTTATAGGGGGACAGGTTATCATTATTGGTACATGAAAGGATTTAAATGGAGGAATACACAGATTTTGCCAATTATGATTTACAATCCATATTTTTCTGTATAAATGAAGGCTAATGAATAATTATAGAAACTTTGACGCAAATTTGGTCAGGACTATGAAGAAACATTTTGATTTGCCACATTACCACTCTGAAAAAAAATATGACTGTCGTGGTTTTGTTGGCTGGAATTAAATTGCAATATTACTATATTTTTAACACCATACTGCTACCGTTAATTTTTTTTTTCTTTACCAGACTGAGTGAATGTAAATTGTGTGAGATCCTCCGGTTATGGTTTCAGTCCGGTAGTTCACATTACGACCACTAGGTGTCAGAAGAGTTTCTTATAAACTGCAGTCCTTATCATGTGTACACTGGACATATTTCATGTGATATGATTAAATATAATCCCGAAAACACAATCTTTAGTGATACATGAAGTTAATGAAGTTTATGTTGAAAGAAAAGTGGTTCTGAAAGGCAATCAGATACAATGGATAGGAAATGAGAAGCCGTCACTCTCACAGGCAAACAGAAAAGCAGCCGCATGGACAGACCAATAAGAGTGACACTCAAGCACCATCTTCCAAATAAACAGGAGTACCTGTGCCATATGTATATTGGCACAAAGATGAAAGTAGAAACAAAGCAAATAGCCTCCTGCACTCAGTTATCACCATGACAACCAACCACAAGAACGTCCTATTTGAGGGACCACCATCCATGCACAGCGTTGTTCTATCATTATATTTCATCAGACAGGAATCATTTATAAACTGAATTTTAAAAAAAATCATTCTTTTAATGGCTTACCTTAATGTGTTTCCACTTACAATTGTGTTTTTACTTGTTTACCTTTTTCTTTTGCTTGGTTGTTGGGCACAGCTGTTAGTCCAGCAAAATACACAACAGCTTTAATTGATCATATTAGTCATTCTTTAGAACAGCGGTTCACAAACTTTTCGTACCCAGACAAGACATCTTGGTCTATATCTTCCTAATCTGTTGCACAAACAGGAAATTGCCTCAATGCCAATTAATTTCCATGCTGCAGCCACATTTTAATTGTGTACTTATTTCTAAGATTTCATGGTGAGATCTAACAGACATAAGATATTAGAGGCTTTTGTGTACAAACTATCTGCAGGGAGCAACGGGCGGAGCGGCGTGGTTTATGGCAGGTCTAATGGTGAGGGTGAATGTGTTTTGTTGACAATAAGACCATAATTAGCTGTGGAAGTGTAGTCAAGTGCAACTTACGCTGAAGTCATTAACTTGCAGTCCACCTCAGAGTCTAAATGACTTGAGCTGGGGCTTAGGGGGACGGCTATCAATGTCCTCTGTTATTCTGAGGAACGCAAATTCCAACGATCACATTAAAATTGGTAAGTGAGTTCAGGGTTGCTGGTCTGACATTCAGCTGTCGAGGAAAAAAAAAACAGGGGTCAGGGGGATATTGCTGGAAGAGGGACATGAAATTTAATTAGCATCTGCTTCTGCGCCCCTCACATGAAAGATAATTCTTGTATTACCTCCTATAAAGCGTGCGTGTGGAAGACCCGTGGTAGACCAAATGATGGCATTTTCCCCATCATGGAAAATGTGAAGTTAATTCACAGGTGGCAGCAATGACGTTGTAGTTTGCATGTCAAGTTCTTACCATGTGGAAATTCTCCAGGGAATCTGTCTTTCTCCCATATTACAGAAGCACATGTTTGCTTTGGATGACAAAATTTTGAATGTCTGTTTGACCTCTCGCCCAAAGTCAGATGGGATAAGTTCCAGCTCACCCACGACCTTAATGAGGGCAATCGCAACACGAAAAAAAAAAATATCAATAAATTAATAAGCTCCAGGCTCAGACTGTTGCCATTTTAGATCATTCTTAACCAAACTCATAAAAAAGTGACAGAACAATCGCTTGGCAAAAGTAAACAAAACCGAAATAATGCAAAAATTGCGACGACTTTCTTTAAAACACCCGACACTAAGATGAAAGAGATTGTTCGCAGAGTGATACTGTTACCTTGTGGCATTCCGTTGTTATTTCTGGAACCGACGGCATAAGAGCACCTCTTGTGAGTTGATTGCTTTATCATTATGTACAGTATTTGATGAGTCAATTATGGTAAGGAAAAACATTTCTGCGCAGTAAATCTATGCCGATGCTTAGCAAGCTTCTTTGGCGATTTTCATGTAAGTCGTTAGACGTTAATAAGTCAGATACTTGTGAAATGAATTCTTTAGTTACTCGGTGATTGCGAGGCTCCCCAGTTTTGTTGATTCCTTACAATGACGTCATGCTTTATTCTGACTTTTGAGGCATACTTTTCTTAAAATCCAAATTGTCCCACTTTTGGGGCAATGGACTTTAAAAGTTGTACTGTAAAATCATGAGGTAGTGTAACTTTGTCCACATGGTTTTACAAGTATCCAATCCACAATAGATAAATGGTTAAATGAAAAATGGTGGATGTGATACTTTTATATTCGCCATGAAGCAGTATTCTTCTCTGCTGCAATGAAAACATGGGTTTTACAGTATTCATACTCAACATTTTAGAATAACGGATGAATATTTCATTTACCGATGGAGTGGGATCTCGCCCCAGATGGTGCTGGTGGTGGCTACACTCACACACTTGATAAGTTTTCTTCCTCTCAAATGATCTGAGCTGTTGAAGTTTTCTTGGAAGGAAAAAAAATGCAACAACGAGAAGATGAATGATTATCCTACCTACAGTGCTCACACAGACTTTATCTGGTGAATCTATGAGATGTCCAGGGCAGTTGTGGCGTGATGTGACTTATCTCATGTCACAATTGTTGCCTAGGCTGTCTCTCATGTCTGTATCTTTGCAAGTATCCCGGGGGAGCAGTCCTGCTCTACCCACTGAGATGGAGGAGCAGAAAATGTGAAGTTGGTTCCTTGCCTCAGAGAAGACATGATGTGTGTGTGTTTGTGTGTGTGTGTGGAGGGTGGCTGTGCTGCGATTTTCTTCCATTCACTCACAAGCATCTGTGAGGTCAGAGATTATTTCTCTTGGGACTGGAGATACATTTTGTCTTCTATATTGTGCCTGGTGAGGTTGAGGTCTGGGCTCACAAGTTCTTCAAGTTCTCTCCACTATTGTATCGAAACCAGAGGCATGTGTAATTTGTACTGCATTGACAAACCAATGACACGTGGCATTTGCTGCCTTTTTTGTCAAGGGGAAACGAGTGGGACTTTGCGATCAGAGCTGGCCATGGCAAAATGTCCCTAAATGTGACTTGGAAAAATCAAACTCCATTTCGCAATCACGCCATCATTAACTGGATGCAAATGGAAGTGAATTTTTTTCACATCAGAAAGAAATAGGAAGGCTGATTTTTGTTCTTGTATGCCATTTTGGCCCTGATCTCGGGTGGAAGTTTTCACGACTGTCCTAGCGAAAAAAAAAGAGGTCTTGACACAACCTCAAAATAACGAGACAGTTCTGAACCTGACAAAAATCGAACCCCTACAGCCTTCGATTTAGGACATACTGGAGGCAATGCATGTCTTAAAGTAGGCCTGCTAATGCCCACTATCTTGCAACAATTTGACTTTTAACAACGATAAATACATATATATTTTTAATCCTGGATTTGAAATGTGAATTTTACGAAAAATGATGACTTTCTTGCCCTCTGACAAGTTACTTTTTGCAAAGTCTTGTGTCTTGAAAATACCGAAAGCTTAATATTTATACAGTCCATGTGGTTGTTAGCGTTTTATTGTAAAATGATCCTAGAAGAGTTTCAAAGAGGAATTCGTTATTCTACATATATTAAAAAAAAAAAAAGGTCACCACTTAAGTCGCTTACTATCTAATGCAAGTTTTAGTTGACTAACCTTATCTGAGAGATAATGTGAAAACGGAATCAAATTTCTCATCTCGTGAATGCAGAGAGAAGAGAATGCAGGGAAACAGGAGCAGTTCACCAGGATGTTTGTTGTCTGTTACACGCAACCCCCAGCTGTGATGTTAAATATGGCATGAACTCAATCATAACACAAAGTCTTTTTAAATCATCTTTTTCAATAACACATTTGAAGCAGCTCTTGATTTTGATTGCTCAAACTCTTCACTGTCATTAACTCAAGGAAACCGATGCAATCAGCTTTAGTTTCGCTGTGTGCCCAAGTCTGGTGGGAGAATAAACTTTATTGACTAGCATGATTCATGCAATCAAAGTGTCATCCTGCAAGTCAAACACAAGAGCGAGGCAGACCCCCTCCTTTAATGTTGTTATCAAAGCTTCTCTGGAAGGAGGAAAATATTGACCTACGTGTGGACTCCTTCACAGACGGGTGCACTCTGCTGTCCCACCCCACTACTGCCATCAAATCAATCAACCTTTCTAATTAGCTGCTATCAAATGAGCTCAACGATAATAACATTTTTTTTTCTCAGCGAGTCTTGCGAGTACAAGATGTGGCTGCCCTAAGTTAAAAAAAAAGTTTTGTTTTTTGGACATGTTCTCCCCGATCCTCACTGGTAATGAAACTTCTGTGTTTCAATTCAACTTTATTCATTAACGTAGAACATTCCAACGAGCATTATGTGGAGGCATGAGTAAGTACAAAGGCCAAAGCGAAAGAAATTCCTCGAACAAAACCAGGATTCCATGAGGCGCAAGTGACAAGTTTGAGGGATTTCACAGTGTAAATACAAAATGATAACACATAACACTTGCAAGAATAGTAATAGTACACTATAGTATAATGACATACAATAATAATACCTCCTGTTAACAGGATTAGTACTAGTGGTAAAAGTACTAATGATATTATTGGTAATCAATCCAGTAGCATTGTTTGCTGCCACTTGTGGGTGGGAAGGAGCATCAATCAAGCAGTTTATTTAAATAATATCCTCTTTTCTAAATCTATAACACAGCCAATTATAACAAGATATTGTTTTACTGTCATTCTTCAAAACCTTTATCCTTCAATGCAAAACATTGCATAAGCCCATGCTTTCATGACCATCGCATTTACTCTACAATACGTAGTTTTATTCAAAGCATGGCTCCGAAATCTTTTAGGTTTTAGACCTGGCCCCATCCAGAGTCAATTTCTGAAGCACGTCTGTGGTCATTTTTCCACAGGAAATAATTTTTTGGGAAGTAGTCATTTAGGGCCATTTTAGTCATTCCCAGGGATTCTTTTTACTCCAAGAGATTTTGGCCAATTGTTCCCCAGTTTCAACCACATACTCGGCAAATGGAAAGTGATTTTCTTTTCACCCCCCGCCATATCTTTCCACAACTTCATAATATACATATCGCCAACACCTGTCATTTGAACAGGGGTGTGTAGACTTTTCACTGTTGGCTGTGGAAATTTAAGGAGTCGATTCCATCTCCTGGTTGAATCATTCCTTGAGTAAGAAGTGTGTCTGCAGACTTATGTTGACAAAAATGAATCTCGGACATTTTTGGGGCTGTGAAGATAACAGCTGCTCAGTGTGGACTTCAAACCCTTTTCTCAGTCACTTTCTTCCTCCAAATGCTTTCTGCCACAAGGGTGGGGCTTGTCTTAACAAAGCCCTCAAGGCACTTGAAGTGTCTGCAAATGTGATCCCCCCACATTGTGGACTGAAACATCCCTGGCATTGTTTCACACGGCCAGCTTGTTTTCCCTTCATTTACAATCAGAGCACATCTCAAGCCCTATCCTGAAATCAGCTTCCCATCCATATTCCACCCCCCTCTCTTGGTGAAGAAATGCAAACTGTAATCAGATCAGTGGAATGGAGATGAGTGGCATAAAGATGGGTGACATGAGTGACAATTCCGAAGAATCAGCATAAGAAATGGAATGGTTTGTTGTGATAACAGAGATGTGGACTTGATCGGTCAAATGATTTGTTTTGGTTCTATTCTTCCATAGTTGTCTGTAAATTATTTTAAATTGAGATAGAGGGCCAAGATAGATGACTGATAATTGTTGTCAATTTTGGGCCTTAGAGTAATTCAAAGACTGGGCAAACACAAGAGAATGATGTTGAGATGGATGGCTCTGATCGCACTGTTATTATTTTATTTTAACGGCTGTTTATTTAAATGTGTTGGTTCACTATACATTTAAAAGCTCATGTTTTATGCCGCAGATAGCCTATGCCTGTTGGAAAAAAAACTCCTGCAAGCCAATAAAGAGTGAGTGAGGCGAAAACTTGGAAAGCAGCAAACTACTTTGTCTTTTACACGTATCCCAAACCTAATCCTTGTTTCCCACCGCTAAGTGACTGATTTTTGTGAGTATGTAGTCTTTGGAAAAAGTACAGTTCTGGAAGTAAACATTACATTCCAAAAGTAAGGCATGTTTGCTGTAGAACACAAACTTAGACTACAATATTCATGAATTGCCTTTGGAAACGATCGGGTCTCTTGCAGTTTTTTTCCCTGTAAAGTCTGACCCTGACAGTGCCAGCTCCTCTTCTGCCAACATTTGACTTGTGCTTAAGGACTTTTGGCAAAGTCGTATCTGGACGTGCATTAAACAGTCTGCGGACTACAAAATACACGATGAATTTTGGATTTCATTATAACATTTAAATGGTTTATTCATGATCCAGTTGAAAGATTAGGTCAAAGGTCAAATAAAATTCTTGAAGGGAAAAATCAAAGTGTCAAAAAAGAGGTACAAAATTATTTCAGTCACAATTTCGTGTCAATATACACTACCCTATCAGTGGGATATACTTGTACTTCACACTGTTAATCACTCATTTAATTTTAAACTTTTGTGCACACTTCTATTTCACTACTTCTGATATAATGCTTTGGATCCCATGTCTATATTTTATACGCATGTATGAAGGGCGTCACAACACATTCCACAAAGCAGGAAAGCATTCTAAATTAGAAATTACAATACCCGCAAACATATGCGGACAAATACAGGCGTTGCGTGAGTCTAACTATCAGTGTTTAATGCTAGAATATCGCTCCATCTTTGCTTCACTGTCCAATATAGTGGTGCCTGGACATACGCATAATCCAATTAATAATTTTTTTTCGTGATACAAATTGTCATCCAGCCGACTTTTGGCTTTGACTTGCAAGCAAAACTTTCAAACCCCCTGTGCTGACAGTGAACTCAACTTTCAACCAAGCAGCCGTT
The DNA here is from genome assembly GCF_025434085.1 of Hippocampus zosterae. Lineage (NCBI taxonomy): Eukaryota > Metazoa > Chordata > Actinopteri > Syngnathiformes > Syngnathidae > Hippocampus > Hippocampus zosterae. The sequence continues at coordinate 12,153,630 of NC_067461.1, read as the reverse complement.
TACTAGAATATTGTGAATATTCTTCAAAAAATAAGCTTCAAGCCATTAAATGCCACTCAGAGTTGATTTAGTGTACTGTGAAACGAAATATAAAACTAAGAGAATTAAGCCACATATTTAAATGAATAAAGAGGATTAATGTGTCACTTTTTTGGGTAACACTTTACTTTCTCAATCATAATAACACAGTTACTGTTACTGCTCAAATATGTGGTGCATTACTTTAACCATTTGATCACTGAAGCTGTCTTCATCAGACCAGCAAAATCTCTAAATTGAGAGGCAGCTTTAAGTCAGTCAGAGGAAGAGTTGGAGGAGGAGGATAAGGAGAAAGAAGAGGAGGAGAAGGAGTAGTCTTATTGCTTTGTATGCTTTTTGCTGCTTGCCATTCATGCATTGTTCCTGTCACAAGTCTCATTGTAGTTAATTGCCACTTTTGTAGTTTGTATTGATTTTGTATTTCCTTCATGTGATATTTCAGTAGATCTTGGTTCTGTTTCGTTTTGCAAAAGCTCTTATGCTCTTACCTCTTTGTTCTTCTCGGCTCCGTCCATCACCTCTTGAAAGTGAGTAGTAGCACTTGTTTTTTGTTTTCACTGCAACATTTTGTCACTATTGTTTTAAGTTTCATTGCTTGCTTGTGCAACCTTGCTGGAATCAAACCTATGACACTGCTCTCAAATCTTTATGTCTGGATGATGGCTGTAAGGCCAACCATGACATACTTTACAGAAGAGTTTGAAGCCCTTTATTGTTTCACTCTTATGGATGATATTTTGTTGAAAATACTATATATATGTCACATTTCGGTTTTTCGGTCTGGCCAGCAGGTGGCAGGAGCGGTCTCTCTAGCACACCTGCTGGCAATCATTAATCAATAGAGACACTATTTAAGGACTCCTACGTTCGACACCTGTTGTGGGAGTATTGTTTTTGGCATTGCTCACCTCATTGCTCATTGACTAGTGGCTTTTGACCTCGTGTTTTCGCGTGTCGTCTCGGTACCAAGTTTGTGTGTGAGTACCATTTTGTTTTGATGATCTGGCTTTTCTTGCGTGTACAAAGTGTTACATTGTTTTTTGTTCGTAGTTTGTGGGCTTTACTTTCTTTTTCTTGCTCTTTTGTGCAAGCACCTTTTGTTAGTCGTTTTTGATTTACCTCCTGGTCCTCATTGTGGACCAGCGCTTTATGTTCTCGCTTATTTTCGGTTTGGACATTAAATTGTCTTACTTCGGAGACCTTGTTTTTGTCTACGTTTTTTGGATCCCCCTTCCTAACTCGGTTTACCCGAGTCCGTAACAATATACACACACACACGCAAAATTACAATTGGTTTACCGTGATGCATAAACAGTTACATTTTATGAAATTATGTTTTTTTAAATGCACAATATTACAGGATGTTGTAGTATTTTTTACATTTTTTTGAGAGGCTGGAACGAATTAATGGCATTTCCATTTAGTTCAATAGGAAAACATTATTTGAGATCCAATTTTAGATTGCAAGCATTGTCACGAAACAAATTACACTTGCATCTCAAAACTGTATGTAGAAAAACTAATTTGAATGTAAAAACATTTGAAAACAAGGTGGAAGAATAAGAGCATGATTTTTTTTTAATGCAAAATACCATTAGTCAGACCTTTCGCTATCAACACACAATTCTTCTGCAGGCAAAAAAATAAATAAAATAAAATTACATTTCAATTATATGATGGTTTAACAGTTTCCAGATCATCAGGACCTTTCAACCTTTCTAATTAGCTGCTATCAAATGAGCTCAACGATAAATAAAGATGTTTTTCCAGGCAAGAGTCTCAAAAATGAACATGCATAATTCATTTTTTAAAGCTCCATTCTCTGAGTGGATCATTTGACTGTTATAATGCCTAGAGGGGGTTAGACTGTTTATTTTTTTATTGAAATAATCTCTCAGTGGGAGAAAAGTTGCCCATGTGGGAAATCAGATTTTCTTCCAATGCAGCTACACTGCAGAGTCAGACAGAAGAAGTCAAGAAAGAAGGTATACAAATGAATTCCTCTATTTTAAAAACAAACTCAACAAACAAACAAAAATATATGTAGTGGAACAGTGAACATAATCTCTTTTGTGACGCTAGTTGACTTCCAAGTTGTTCTGAATTCAAAATAATTTTCCCACCAGCCATCTATCCATTTTCTTCCTAATATGAGGGGTTGAGTCACGGGGGTTGCAGTTTGAGCAGCCAAGCCCAGACATCCATCTCTTCCATGGGGATGCTGAAGTGTTCCCGAGCCAGCCAGGAGACATTCTGTAGTCCCCACATTCCTCTCTGGAAACATCCTCTCCAAATTATGGAGCTGTACTGTGTATTCAACTTTGAAAGTTCGACTGTATTCTGATTGGGCTTCATATTTACACTTGAAATATTACTCACTATAGTCAAACTCTTCATTCACCTGCAACCATTTCGTTGTAGTTACACATTAGTGTGTGTGAGTAGGGTTGTAAACAATGTGCACCACATGGCTGACATGCCTAATGTGCTTGTTAGCCACTTCGAGCTTGCTGGAGGCAAGAGTCTCAGTCCTAGGACTTATTTATGGCACATTTTAACAAGCCTAGTCAATGTGGGCCAGCCTCGCAAGATTACAGTCAATAGCAATGTCATGTGCCACACACAGTGCAAATGAGCTCTCCAAATGTTACTGGGCCTTCAACTTATGTCCGTGACTGCAGGAAGACTGAAGCATGATTGCCTGAGGCTGCAAGGAGCACATTCAGAATAGGATATTCTATTAGGAGAGTGATATTTTACATACTCCAAACTGTAATATAAAATCGAAGAGAATGTAAGGTGGTGACAGTCACTCACCCCTAAATAATTAATTGCAATCTTCCCATCAGAATCTTTGCCATAATAATAATAATAATAATAATAGTAATAATAATGAATAATTCTTCTTCTTCTTCTTCTTCTTCTTCTGTCATAATAAAAAATAATATATTTTTTCCAAGATGGGGCCCGAGTAGGCAGCCTTCGGCAAGTGCTCTTCTTGCTTTTTTGTTCTTTTTTGGTGTTTTTGTCTTTTGTTTTGTCACATGTTTGTTGTTGTTTCATCGTGTGGACCTGATATGGACTGTTTTCAGCGCTTTTTGGCCACGGCATTCGTCAAAGGAGAAGTATCTGTGCTTGGTAGTTGCGCCTTCTCGGCAGCACGCCGTACCAATCTCTTTTTGCTACAGCTTCTTGTTGACTTTGAAACTTAGCTTGTAGCCGACGTGTGCACATTTTGAGCATGACGTCTCTGATCCACTGGTTAAAGGACACTTTGATTCTCTCCTCTTTCATCTCAAACTGCTTCAAACAACATAGTGTGTGACGGAAAAGTGCTTAGGACTGCACGACTGTCCGTGTTTTATGTTATGTGTTGTGTTTATTATTTTACTTTGTGTTAACTGTTTTGTTAAGCGCTTTGTTACAGCTGCCGCTGTTGTGAAAGCGCTATATAAATCAGCATGTATTGTATTGTATAATGTAAAAAAAAATGTCCATGTGTAGTATTTTTTTGCCCGGTAGGCCGATTTTGTTATCTTTGGGCAGTGTCAGGGAAGCTGTGCATATTTTAGCCTTAATATTAAGGTAAGCTAGACAGCTGTCAGCAGTGGTACTATTATTACCTTTTCATGGGATGTTTTATTTTGTTGTTTTTCTTTAGGTGTAGGTATTCCTATTTGTTCACCCACAAATTATGTCGTCAAAGCAAGGGCATGATGTATCTCATCTTTCGTGTTTCTCTGCAACAGTTGCTTTTCATTCACACTCACAAAGCAGCACCAAAATATTTCCATTCATCAATTTTCTATACTGTTCCAATACTTGCTGTATACTGTTCAGGGCCGTGGGTAGCTTGAGTCTGCAGCTAACATTCAGAAAGATAATATGAAATGCTGAAATAGTTTCCAGTCAATCACATGGCGCATAAGAGACAGACAATAATTTACGCAAGATTTATTCAAATCTTTTTACACATTACTGCATCAATGTAGTCAGTTGCAGGTCTTGGTAATGTTTAAAAAAACAACAACAACAAAAAACACTTTTTATCAGAATGCATCCAAACCTTTTGAAGTGATTTGTTGGACGCACATTTTTTAATTGGAAATGATGACCATGTTGTTCTCTGCAATTCGTTAACCCCAAATCAGCTCGGATAGGGTCTCACTCATATGTGGCCTTATTGATTAATGAATCTTCTCCTGAGCAGATCGGGTAGAACTAAAAACACACCACAGGATAATTTGTCAGAATCATCTTTTGAGCGTCTAGTGACTTTAGTCAGAAAAGGAAGAACCTAGTTGAAAATGGAACGAACTCTGCAAGTGGCCCAGTGTTTCCTAACCTTTATTAAGCCAAGACACCTTTTTTGTATTGGAAAAAAAAAAAATCACAAAACACCAACACATAAAAATGTCACACAAAGTATGAAAACTGAAATAGTGATCTTGTCTCATTTTGTTCACATCTACTCACTCAATGTGATTTTTGAGGCTGCTTTTACGCAAGCACAAAGCTGTTAGAATTGCCGAAACCATGATTCATTTTGTTTTATGAATGACAGTATGGATACATAACTTTATTGTACTTTGTGCCAAGGAAGAACATTCGATTATTCTGATACGTCCCTCGTATTGTTAGATAAACAAATCAATATTTGTAGGTCAATTGATTTTCACACACATTGAGTGAAATTTGATTGAATGCACCATCCTCGCTGATCCACGAGTGGGAATGATTGCTTTCCATCCTGCGCAAAATGTATCATCATTATTTTGAGTCACATGTTCATATCTTTGTTATATGAAGATAGCCTTACATGAGAATGTAATAATGAAAAGATATTATTTTGCCGGGAAAACACTCACCAGCCTCCATTGCTTTGCAAATAAAATGTAATTTACTTGACATTCATTAAATAGGTTATTTGGAAATCAGCTATGAACAGGTCAAAACTTCAGTGTCAGTCGATACATCCATTTTCTCTAACGCTTGTCCTCATTCCAGTTGCGGTTTGTGCTGGAGACTATCCCTGGTGACTTTCACACTCACATTTCATCCGATGGACAATTTAAAGTCTTTGAGTAATTTATCATGCGCGTCTTGGTCGGAGGGAGGTGGCATACCCAGAGAAATCCCACACAAGCACAGGGAATAGGAATGCACATTTCACATTGTCAGGCCAGAGTCTGAGGACAGGCAAAAAAAGAAGCTCATTTGTTAATTTTTTTATGAAGTTTAGGTCTACCAGAAAACGTTCGTAAGCAGTAGCGCCCCATGTTAGAATGTGATAAATGTAAAAAGGACACTTATCTCACTCACTTCACTGGCAGAACTTCCAAAACCAGAATGTGCTGTTTTCCTGAAGAAGTTGTTTTATGTGAAGAGGGGGGCAAGGGTAAATTCATGAATTAACAACCTTGTGGTAATGGAACTGAAGGTCTCATTGCGATGAAGGCAGCCATGCATCCACTCCTCACTTATTAGGGTGCAATAAAGAGACACTGTGTTTAGATTAAAACCCCGCCTTGGTGGGTTTACTGGGAAGAGGGAAGAGAAGAGAGATAAAATGACAGTGAGAGGAAGCGGATTTCCAGCAGGACAACAGTGTAGATTCCACAAATGCCTGGATTAGAATTGCACGAGGCACAACAAAGCAAAACAATGGCATCCACCCACAACTGTCGGACTAAATATAACAACCCGAGATCAACTGTATGCCAAATATTCAGATCCCAATTCCAATGAGTAAAAAGTTAAAACAGGATACATGATTTGCAAATTCTTTACAACTTATTTTCAATTGAATAAACAAGGTAATGTTCAAACTGATGAATATTATTGTTTTGGGTTTTTTTTTCAAATGTTTTCCCATTTTAAATTTGATGCTAGCAATATGTTCCAAATCAGCTGGGGCAGGGGAAACAAAAGACGACGAATGCTAAAAACAACAACAACAACAACAAAATGACATTCCACAGGTGAACGGGTTAACCGGAAACCGCTGAGTATAAAAGGAGCATTCCCAAAAGGCTCAGTTGTTCACAAGCAAAGCTGGGGCGATGTTCACTGCTTTGTAAACCACTGTATGAGCAAATAGTCCAACAGTTTAAAAGCAACATTTCTCAATGTACAATCACAAGTAGTTTAGGGATTTCATCATCTGACATCCAGAATATCATCAAAAGATTCAGAGAATCCTCAGAACGTCTGCACGTAAGTGGGACGTCCCCCCCCTCAAAAAAACCTAACAAACAAAAAACAAAAAAGGCTGAATGCCTGTGACTTTTGATCCCTCAGGCACCACTGCATTAAAAACCAGCAACAAAGTATAACGGTTCAGAAGCACTTTAGAAACATCGTCAGTGTACACAGTTCTTTGCTACTTCTACAAATGCAAGTTCACACTCCAAACCATAAGAGGCAAAAGCCTCGAAAACAACCAGCAATAATGCCAGTTTCTTTGGGCCCAAGCTCATCCGAGATGTGGAAATGCGTGCCGTGGTCCGATAAGAGGTTTTGAAGCTGCATCTGCTGCCATCAAAGCCAAGCAACATATTTTTCATTCTCTTCTCTTAAATCTAATATTGTTTATTGTAATTCCAATTATATTATTGCTTGTGTTCGTTAAACATAAATGCTTTTTGAAAAGCGAGACCCTGGAGTGTCGACCATCTGAAGTTATACATCAAGCAAGAATTCTAACTACAAAAGTTCAACACTTGGTGCCCTCTCTTCCTAATCGCTTACCGAGCATTATTGAAAGCAAATGTGACGTAGCATAGTGTTAAATACAATTTCCCAACCTTCTCTGCCACACCTTCATACACTCCCAGAAGGATCTTTACAGAATCCTCCACAGCTCCGTCGTCACAGTCATCTTGATGTTATGTTATGTTATGTTATGTTATGTTATGTTATGTTATGTTATGTTATGTAAATACTGTTGACTTGACTTGACTTATCCACATTTTCAGAATGGCTCCCCTTAACTCTTGAGAGGTTGGAGAAGAAGAGAAGAAGTCGCAGACAGCCAGGCCAGGGGAGTAGAAAGTTTATTGTAGCACAGCGATGCTCTTTTCAGCCACAAACAAATGAATGCTCCGGTCATTGTGAGCAGGTGTGTTGTCAAGGTGAAGCAGGTGTGAGTTGTGCTGCCATCAGTCTCACCATTCACTTATTGAACAAGCAAATGTCACATGATGCCTTTGTAGACGTGCTGGTCGATCACTTGGCTCTGTGGCAAAAACTTGCAACGGATAGTGGCCCTCACATCAAAGAATGAGATCAACATCACTGACTATGAACTTTGACTGTTTTGCTTTCTTTAATTATGGCTGCATTGGATTTTTTCAACTGAGGGCTCTGGCATTTTGTCATGCTCGAAGATCCGTGACTCTTAACGGGTTATTAAATCCATCCATCCATCCATTTTCTGATCTGCTTTATCCTCAGAATGGTCGTGGGGAATGCTGGAGCCCATTCCAGCTGTCTTCGGGCAAGAGGTGGAACATATCCTGAACTGGTTGTCAACCAGTGGCAGGGCAAGCATAGATGAACAACCATCCGCACTCACACTCATACCGAGGGACAATTTAGAGTACTCCATTAACCTGGCTCACATGTTTTTGGAATGTGGAAGGAAACCGGAGTACCCGGAGAAAACCCACGCAGGCACGAGGACACCATGAAAAGTCCACACAGGAAGGCGGGTGCCAAAATTGAACCCTGGACCTCTGCACTGAGAGGCCGACGCACTAACCAGTTGCCCGCCAGGCCGCCTAGTATACCTTTAAATTCATTATTTTTTTTTGTTAGTTTTAGCCCAACTTAATCATGCTTGTCAACAAATGTGACTGGTATTCCTCAGTTTCCATTTACAGAGAGCATCAGGTTGGTTTTGTTTTGCATTTACATGAAAAAAAAACAACTCGATGAAATCTCCTGAAAGGTAAAAAGAAATTTGATCTCACAAACACTGAGCAACAGTTTGCTCTCGCTCATCTTCACCTGCCTCCAACTGATCTTTAAACACAACATCAGTTTTCCTTCTGATTTTATTTTATTCTAACTCAGCTAGACCTTCTAATCCACTTTCAACAAGCAATATGTGCACCTGGGGTAACCATGGCAACACTTCACTTAAAAATAGACCTAGAGGAAGAAAGGTATAAAGTCTCTTGGTACAATATGTTTCATATGCCACATGATTCAGGATGATGTATTGCTCTGTTGGTCCTTAAATCCACTTTGCACTTTACCTGGCTTGGTTTTATTGCTTCATTTAAGGATTTTGCTCTTTAGGATGCCGCAATTGTGTTTAGGTATCCGGAAAAAAGAAAACACTGTGTTTCACATTGATATTTCATGAGAGACGCGTCTTGAGGTTGTGAATGGGTCAGAACATTATTGGGTGTCCTGTTGACACCCATCAAGATTTTTTTTCACTTGGCATGTTCACTTCTGGTGAACGGGCCTGAAGTTGACGTGTTATGCTAAATTTCTCGATTAACAATTTTTAAACCCTTTTCAAAATGCGACACAGAACAGAACCTTTTGACAGCTATGACAGACAGCATTTCACTTTTGGCATTAGCGAAAGCTTTGACAATGAAGATGCTGGACAAGTGGCCCGGCAGGGTGTAATTCTCCTTGTTTAAGAGCCACTGCGGGCTGGATTTTAAATGTGATTTGTGCTGAGCAGTCAACTTTCCACTGAAGCTAATTAATTTTACATGCTGAAACACAATGTTGTCATGAATTATAACAATGTGACATAAAGCAACGCTAAGTATTTCCTCGCCAGTAGCCATCTTCCCTATTTGGACATGTTTTCGCAAAGTTTAAGTCGTACTTGCCAATCATCCAGTTAGTTGTCTCTTGGGACAACTTCAATGTCTGAAACTTTGTCATTCTTGTGAATGTTTACAGCATGACTTGAATGAAATAAAAGATAATTTATTGCACGATAATCAAAGTTTGCAAACTGAAGCAAATCATCGTGTGACTCTACTAAAACTTTGGTTGCTCGGTTGTCCACTTCATAATTCTGTATTGAATTCCTTAGAGAAAGACAAAGTGTTGCCATTGGCTCTGGTAAGAGACACTTTTATTCATGAAGAGCCTGAGGGGGAAAACAAAAGCAAAAAAATAAATGAAATAAAATTTTAAAAAAAGACCACGCAGCAGAGCGGAGGCACAGGGTACATGTAATGTAATATTGGTGTGTGTTTGCATCTCAGTCCTTATATAATTACATTTTGCGGCTTTTAAGAATATGATTGACCAATGAGCAATCAGCAACTTAAAAAAAAAATATGATATTGTCTCAACATGCTTGGAACCTCTACTGACCACATACCTTGTACTATCGTATTGTACGTGGCTTCGTGAGGTACTGAGCAGTGGAAATCACACATATATGGAGCATCTGACCTGTTCATTGTGCATAAAATTACAACAATTAAGGACATTTTTTTCAGGGCAAGAAAAAAACTCAAGCTGGACTCGGACTGGTGACTACATTGTATGGTGCAAAAGTGAGATGCTTTAGATATCATCTTCCATCAAACTAATAGCAGTCAACATAGAAATTCCACACAGGGAGGCAGGATCCCAGATTGGAACCCGCAACCTCAAAACTATGAGGTTTATGTACTAACCACTCCACTACCTGCGTACCTAGTAAAAAAAAAAAAGTAGGAACAAAGTAGTGAAAAAATGCTGAATATGCACGTCTAGAGCCACAAAACATGCAATGGGCTTATCAAATCAGCCTTTCCTACCAATAAAACACATTTGGTGATGCAAATTCTCACCAAGGACCCCATGCATCATATGCATGATTCTTCGGTAAATATATACATATTTTTAATCTAATCATGGCAGCTCGGTGGACCAGTGGTTAGCGCGTCGACCTCACAGTGCAGAGGTACCGGGTTCCGGCCTTCTTGTCTGGAGTTTGCATGTTCTCCCTGGGCCTGCGTGGGTTTTCTCGGGATACTCCGGTTTCCTCCCACATTCCAACAACATGCATGGCAGGCTGATTGAACACTCCAAATTGTCCCTAGGTGTGAGTGTGAGCATGGAAGGTTGTTTGTCTGTGTGTGCCCTGCGAATGGCTAGCAACTGGTTCAGGGTATCCCCCGCCTACTTCCCAAAGACGGCTGGGATTGGCTCCAGCACCCCCCGCGAGGTTGTGAGGATAAGCAGATCGGAAAATGGATTGATGGATGGATAATCATACATACTTTTTTTTCATCCAGTGTAATAATGAGCATCTTGGCTGTATTTTTAATCAACGTTTTCCTTAAATGTGCTGTAAAGCGCTTTGTTACAGCTCCAGCTGTTGTGAAATTGCTCTATAAATAAAGATGAATTTTATTGAACTGTATTGCTGAAATACAACTACCAAAACAAATGTACAGTATTTTTAGCTAAAAGACAAAGGTGAAAAGTTATACTCAGATTGAAGCCATACACTTTTGAAACAAAATGAAGCAAAGAGAACTGGAGGTGCTCTTCACAATGGCATACCTAAACTCAAACATATTGTTTGTTTTCCCTTCCCTTTTATGTGCCTCTATATTTGGAACTATGTGTTGCAATTATCCAGGCAAGTCACAGGCAAAACACTATTCTGCAGTTATTCTAGCAGGTCAATTGCATGTGTGCTCCTCCCACAAGCTCTTCAGTAAGAGTCCACGGCAAGGGTTTGACCTTCATTGTCTCTCTTCATCATCTGTCCTATCTCTTTATTAGGCCCATGGTCTGACCAACAAGAAAGGTGAAGGCAAAGACGCGGGCTAATGAATTACTTGTCCAATTATAGACACTGCGGATGCGTATACATCCCATTTCATATTCAGTTGCACTCATTTAGCTGTCATCATTCTTCTGTTTACCTCAATTACCCTGTGCAACAGCAGCACACTGAGAAAAGTGTGAGGGAGAAACTTAAGAATATATTGATGACATCACTGGTAGATTCATAACTTTTTCCTGCCATTGTAATCACTCGGGTATATTATTTCTGATATCACCATATACTCTAGAAGAGATCAGTAGAAATTGCAACTAGTACTTATAGCAAGTCAGATTCTTCCTACAAGACGCTAAATGTGTGGTTGTTCTTATGTTAAAGCTGCAGCATGCTGTGTCTTTTCCCACGGAAGCCGCCCAATGGTCTTTTCTTCTGCCGGATGACACTTGAAAAGGTGCCTTCTTTTTACACAGGAGCAGCTTGTGTTTTCATTTTTGTCTCGATAACTCCTTTTAAGTACCTGCTGCTCGGTATTTTCTTGTCCTCATTATCGGCAAAAATTACGACTTTCTCTTTGTTTCTTAAGCCTTTGTGAATTTGAAGCAGCTCGATAAAAACCCACGGGGCCCTTGCGGACTTGAGCCCGAGTGGTTGTTGGCGTCAATCACGGGATAATTGGTCCGGCAAAGAGCAATTTACGAACAACTTTGGGGAAAAGGGTGCACTCAGTTGTCACACACAAATGGAAGGGTGAGCGGTGATCTGAGCAAAAGATTACAAGGATGAAAATGTACTGTGCTACTGTAACTATTGTACTAAATGCAAGGCAATAAAAAATCTCACCATAAAGAGGCAAGCTTTTTGTCTTCAGGTCACTACTCCAAGTTTGACAAAGTCTTCATCTGTGGTCACAAATACTGTAGATGCAGAAATAATGTTGGGAAAATTGTGACAAAGGTGCTTTGAACGTTTCCAATGGGTTGCTTTTTGTCTGAGTAAACTACTGAGAGATGATTTTGCAGGTTGTAAGGGATCAGAAAGGAAGAGGAAGTCATAACGCTATTCTATGATGGCGTTGTAGTTTCTACAAACCCCAAACAGAACTAGTTGCTAGTCTAGTTCACCAGAGAAAAAAATGGCAGCAACTGTAATTAAAACTCATTCACTCCCAAAGACGTTTTAAAACGTCTTTTCAGACTTGGTCTAGAATTGGCTGGTACTGAATGAGTTAAGACCAACACACTGCAGTTGTGCCCTACTCAGATTTCATTCCTATGTCCCAGTTTTCCATTTTGACAGTTATTTTCTTGTGGACTCCTATAAAATAATGCCCCCCTCCCCGTGGGTATTCATAAAAGAGATGTATTGTCTTGGTACTTTTGCATTGAAGGTTCTATCCATTCATATATCATGGCAAATCGGTGGCAGATATCAAATTCATATCCATTTATAAAAGAGACTGGATTCTGATCTGATGATATCCGATTCCATTTTTTTCTCTTTTACACTGCCATGACCCATTTCCAGGGCGGCCCGGTAGTCCAGTGGTTAGCACGTCGGCTTCACAGTGCAGAGGTACCGGGTTCGATTCCAGCTCCGGCCTCCCTGTGTGGAGTTTGCATGTTCTCCCCGGGCCTGCGTGGGTTTTCTCCGGGTGCTCCGGTTTCCTCCCACATTCCAAAAATATGCTTGGCAGGCTGATTGAACACTCTAAATTGTCCCTAGTTGTGAGTGTGAGTGCGAATGGTTGTTCGTCTATGTGTGCCCTGCGATTGGCTGGTAACCAATTCAGGGTGTCCCCCGCCTACTGCCCGGAGACGGCTGGGATAGGCTCCAGCACCCCCCGCGACCCTAGTGAGGATCAAGCGGTACGGAAGATGAATGAATGAATGAATGAATGACCCATTTCCAAATTGGGCCAGATGGCAGCCGATGTTTCTTATGTGAAACTCATCCAGCAGCACCCCATCACAGTGTCCGCACCCAAAAAATGTTTTCGTCTTCATTTTGGGAATGTGGTGAGTGAACAGCCAGATAAACAAGAGAACTGGATCTCCAGGCAACTTTTTCCATTTCAGTTTGTTTGAATTGAAACTGTATGAATATAATATTTTAACCAATGGCAACAGCAGTTTGGGATAACAAAACAGTAGTTGACAGTGGCAAACGTTCAAGAAAATTGTCATCAAATTAAAAGACGGATAATTTCATGTACATTTATACCAAATGTGAAGTATTGTGTACTGAATATGAAAATAGGCATATACAAAATCCCCTTTTACAAAGTTGATCTCTCACATGCTTGTTGGGAACCCTCGATAAAACAACCACAAATCACACATGACAACGGTGAGGCGGAGATATACACTGAACGTTTGTAAAAAATAATAATGGTGAAACACTTTTGTGTGCTGCTCAAGATAAGCTGTATAAAGCTTCTCCAGCAAAATGTATTTGCTGTGACCAGCAGAGATGCGTTTCTTAACCCTAACATGAACCATTTAGCGTCTTAAATGTTTTTGAATCGAGCCGGTAGGACAAACAGTCGGTGTGCAGTGCTTGGCCTAACATGCAAGATGCAAGCTGTGATTTTGCAGAAATTTCTCTAGTCGGTTTGACTGCACCTACAACTAGATTATTCTTATAAAACTCAATCTTGATTCACTCGATTCCTCATGGATTGTTATGTTTCTGTTTGGTTACATTTGGTGGAGGACCCCAAAAAGCAGAGGAGCAGGGTGGAACTGACCAAGATGTATTCAACAAATATACACACAGGAGTGCACTACAAGTGCTCAAACCAAGTCCTGGAAATCAGAAGGAGCCAAAGTAACAAAAAAAAAACTGTGACAAAACGTGACAGGAGCGGAGCACACATATACTCATAACTCACATTGACCCAAAAAAGACTGACAAGACTCGGGGAACTAAATACAAGCAAAGTGGCGAGACAACGAGTAACACCTTGGCAAGACACAAAGTGTTGAGGGAGCTGATTGGTGAAACACAAGGGGGGGGGGGACACTGATGACGAGAACAGGTGGCGACAAAAATGGGCACATGAAGGAACAAAACCAAATGTAACCAAACAGAAACATAACACGGATGTTAACACTGTAAATGTAATGTTTGACTGTGACACTTGTTAGAAGTTTTTGGACACGTGTTCCAGCCGCAATGAATCTGCGGTCTTGTCGAGCATGCGTCAAACTGAAAAAAAAAAAAAAGCAAATTGTTTTTTTTTCTCTTAGTTGTGCTTGTTTATGTTGAGTCGTTTGTAATGCTAATCGTTTGTCCAAACAAGTCATGAAATTATCATATCATCCTTGACTGAGTTATGCAAACAGACTCGGGGAGCACTTGATAGGCAAGCTGGCTTGCAGTAAGCTGCCATTGATGCTATTTTTAGAACATTTTATCCAAGATGATGGCGGATTTCAATATTTACATCAAACCGAGTGAAAATGGGGATAGGGTGCTTCACTAGTTTCCCCTTCATATGCTGTGTTTTGTTTCTCCCTGGAGGTTGCCAGTAATTGGACAATTCCTGCAGTGGGGGACACTGAAGTGAAGCTCTGAGTTTGCTTATAAGCAGCAACATGAAGATGATCAAGGCTATCAAGGCTTCCAAACACTTGGATGAGTACACGACAAGAGCAGACCACTGTATTTGTTCTACACCAGGGTTGTTCAGTGAATGGAAATATGTTCACGGCCAGCCTATTTACACAGTACAAATTCCCACAATGGATTACACAACTTTGTTTGTTTCATTATTAACATCAATACTAAAATTATGAAGTCATGCGTTGTCTTAATCCATTTAAAATATGCCCGATATGCAAAGATCGTTCGTTGTTGTTGAGGGATTGCAAACGCTCTTGACAACAGCTAGATCTTTGATGTTGTCAGAAACACATCAGTAAACCTTATCAACAGTCTAATTGATCAATATTCAAATTCAAATACTCATTTTCAAATGGGTAGCACACCACATGGAATTTCAGATCACGAGTGAACGGCAATAATCACTAATCTTCATTGCTTGATTGATATTCAAGGTGATCAAATCTAAAAATCCCAAGTCTAAAAAGATCCAATTAAAGCCCACCTGATGACAGCTTGATCTGATCGGAACGATTTCATTAAATCTGCTCAATGGAAATGGCTTCTGTTGGGGATCACATTCAAATAACACATGGTTGCATTTTACAGCGTCTGATCTTGAATACGCATCAAATTTTGTTGAATTCCAAAGGTTCATTAAAATTTCATGGACAGCTAGGCTGGTTATTAGGCAATACGACAGGCAGTCAAGGCAGGGTCATGACAGACAGATGGAATGATGAATGTGGCGCGGACACAAGAAGCACACGACAAGAAAACCAATTCAGTAGACTAATGCAACATATCAATTGAAAGTACAATCTACTGATGATGATGAATAACAATATGTGTGTCTGTGCATGTGATTTGTTTGCTCCACTAATTGTTAAGCAGGCATAAATGGGACTCATACAATGAAGAAGATGTTGACATGCACATTTTCATATTACGGGTGCACATGTCAAAATAAAAAGGCGTTCGCACTCTCTCTCTCTCTCTCACACAGTCTGAGATCTCCACAGAGAATAATTTCTTCGATTTCCCTCATGTTGCAGACTCGGCAGCGCATTCTGTGATGACTGCAGTTGGTGGCGATAATGTACTTTTAAGATGCCAGTGAACACTAAAAGAAAAATAAACTGGCTGGGATTGCTCGCACAGTTCACGCAAGTTACAGCGAAGTTTCTCTCTCGCTAGTAGTGTTGACGAAAGGAGATATTTTGGCACTCTGAATGTTCTTGGCAAGATATGGACTTTGAACTGGAACAGTTCTTTGCCGTTCTACCAAACCAAAAGGACCAAATTTGAGATTCAGAATGACAAAGGGAATTGCAGCTTTCAATGATGGGCCTGACAAGGACCGAACAATGAACTAAGGTGGAAGACTAGAATATATTTATCATGCTTACAAATGACAATTTAACACTGGCAGACCCAAACAAATTAATGGTCCCACTTGTTTTGCTGTAGTTCTTACACAGCAATTCTTCATACGACTGCTACACAGTTTGTGAATTTATACACCATGGTAATATGGTTTCCTTGGTAACCAAAGCATGCCCGATTCGACAACACATCCTCGAAAAAGAATGAATGAGGACTATTTTTAACACATTCTCCTCCTCCTCCTCCTCCCTCCATAACATTGATATTATTTTTGGGTAAACATCCTTCATGGACCATAGCTGAAAAATTCTCACAGAAAAAAAAAAGTAGGAAGGAAAATGACAACGGTTAGTTCATGTTCTGATGTCATCAATATGGACCATTTTAAAGCGATTACCTCTTTCTTTTTAATGGATGTGATATATTCTGCCCAATCATTAGGTTTGCCGCCAATGGCAACACAGAGTACACAATGTGCATGCCATTAACACTTTCACAGAGATTTTGTTTTTTTGTACGACACAGAGTAAAAACTAAAACTCGGTACAATAAATTCATGGTTGACCAGTGCAACTATGAGATGTTGCAGTGAATTGTGTATCAGAGCACTGATTTAGGCCTGTGGACCAGAGTCGAATCCATTGCCTTCACAGGAGCTACAATAAATTTGACAGTAATATGATAGAGATGGAAGGGGAAAAAAAATCATGAGCAGTGTGCAGTCATGCAGTGTGCTGTAGATGAACGTGCAATGATGTGATGATAAATCAGTAAGATCAAAGAGGAAATCTTGGTATTGAAAAATATGCAAATAAACATAAAAGGGTGTTCTGGATCTGACAAAGGCAAAAAAAAAAGATTTGCACATTTTGAATTGCTTGTTTTAAGAGGAACGTCCACCTTAGTGCAATTAAATCTATTAAACGAATTAATGCATAGAGATACTGTATCTGCAATTGACAATTGTTTTGCCAAAAGCATGATTCTCACTTCCATTTATCCGAGCATTCTTTGCAATTATTTTTCCTTTGCATTCATGTCCACATCTTCCATTCAGTTTGGGCATGAGTGAGTCATGTGAACAAACTGTAGGTTTGTTCTGCTCTGAATTGAGACAGGTTGTCTCGTGGTGAAAATAAAACATGTAGAATGACACATCCCAATTGGCCTCGTCTGAGCTTGTTTCGCTTCAACAGATTTTCATTGTGAAAGATTTGTTCATTATGCAAACACTTTGGATTCTAATTTGAGGATGCCTAGTACAAAGTAATCAAAGCTAAACACAGCTTCATGTTCGTTGTTTCCAATTTACAGGAATATATTGTCAGCAGAGGTGCCATAAGAATTATGAAAAGGATGCCAATCATATGGGCATGTGATTGACAAGGGCCCTAGAAAATGGCCATTTGCAATGTGCTCTCACTTCTTTCTCCTCTTCATCAAGTAAAACACATGCTCAATGGGGTTTAGGCAGGCAGATTTACTTGGCCAATATTAATCCCTTTGTTGCTCGACAATGGGACATTTTCTTGCTGCATGCCGAAGCTTGTCACACCCATTTCGGTTGCAATTTTTGTAAATTTTTCATCTTTCGATAGTCTTTCATTTTCATTTGGCGACCAATGAATATTCGAAATGGTTCTGTTAGTCTTTCTATCATCTTATCTATTTGCTTTTTTTTTTTTTTTTTATAAAACCCATTGGCAGCTCTCTGATATTTCTGTTGGTCACCCCTCTGACTATTAATAATAGTGGCCGTAGTCTTCACAGACGAAACCTTAATGAAAATTAGAAAATATGAACTACCTTAAGTTCCAAAAATGTCTTTTATATACAAAAGCCGTTAATTGGGCCTTCAGGAAGCTGTAGATGTGTACCACTAATCATTACAATGCTGTCCAAACAGATTCACGATACGAAAGACATTGACGCTGTAACTCATGAAATATAGATAAGGCAAAATTTACATTGATGCATGCAGGATTTAGTAAGTTTACAAAAGCCAAGGACTTACATTCAGAACTTTATTTTGGACCTATTGTGGATAGAGTAGCTGACTAGCAGAAAGAGACAAAGCAGTTAGAAGAACTGTCGATGTTCATGATGACACTTTTATGGGAGCAGCAGAGGTCTACATGCATCTGAGTGGAATGAGATAAATATGTCACATTCAAACAGACTCAAATTGTGAATTAATTGGCCAGAGTGTACAGTTCTTTTCGAAATATCGTGTGCAAAAACAAACCAGCAACTCCTGTAGTAGCACAGACCAACCCACACAATATTCATTTAAAATGAACACCTCCAGGTACCCATTTTAATTTTTAGCTGCATTTTATTGCGAAAAAAACCCTTTGCATTTTTAATGTCTGCAATAGAATATAATGGATTATTACTTGGAGCGTGCTTCACATGTAGAGAGTAGTTGCAAACAAATTCTCTTCAGAAGATGTCAGTTTCTTCGTCTTCGTGTTGCCAAGGACGCTCTTCTTGGTTTAATTAGCCATCCATACAGTATTATTCTGATGTGATTGTCATGAGGCCTGTCATTATTCTGCTGAAATCACAATTTCACAGGCTGACTGCCGGATGATGTATCACCTGTCAGCGTAAAAAATAATCACCTTAACTTTGGAACAGTGCAACAGCAATTCTCACATGTATGGTGACTTTGAGGGGGGGGAAACTTCTCTGCCTCGTCCTAGATCCTGGTGCAGTGCGGTCCTGGCACTTGTCATCTCCACTGGCCGTCACTTTTCATGGGGGTGGGGTGGTTCTTGGGGGACTCACTGGACAGCACGCAGCAGGTGGCAAAGGATATTCTCATCAGCTTTCTTCTCCCTTCACCCTCAAGGGCCATTGGAATGCTCGGCAACCATTTCTGTGGTTCTTTCACCCTGCGCCGACCTACTACCGCTTCTGCATGATAATGCAGTTGCAGCCCAATTTGCACTGAATTTCCGCCAATAGTGATCAAGACGGGTGCACTTATCTTAACATCAATGATTCGTATGCTTGTGACTCACCACACCCCAGCAAGAACAGAAATATGCACCGTGTTCACAAACGCTTTTATTCTGTTTTGAAGAGTGCAAATGGGGTAAAAAAAAAAAGAACAAAAGTAACAGTTGAGTCAACACCCGCATATACACCCTTGCAGATGTGTTTTTTACTGCAGGCAACAAGAACTTGACCATCCTTTAGCCTGGCACAAATCAAAACAGCAGAACCAAAGGTCAATAGAATTCTGTACCAGGATGATGGTTGAGCTCCATTTCATTTGAGGCTATTTTTCACCACAGCAAATAACAGAAATAGATATGATAATGTAGCCATCATAAAATATTTATTCACTGAATGAGCAATGTTTGAATGTTGATGGTTTCAGAGTTAATGGTAAAACTTAAATCAACTCTAACCCCAACTGCGAACCTCCAACCCTATCCCCCTCTAACCCTAACCTTAACAAAACCCAAACCCCACAACCCCAAGCCTAACCGCTAACCCACAAGTGTCAAACTCAAGGCCCCGGGGGACACATGTGGCCTGCAACATCATTTTATGCAGCCCGCGAAAACAAATCATGTCTGTTGACTTCATGTGTCACTTCACAACATTGACTAATGAGACACTGCAATTTGTTATTATTATTATTTTTTTTATCAATTACCCCTTTAAAATACACTGAAGCATAGTTGAACAAACAATTTAATGGCTTCTGATCCAAAACTAGATATCCATCAACTTATTGTGTAAAGGTGATCATCAGGCGATCATACATTTACAGTCATAAATAGGAAAACTATAACCGCAATGTGGTTCATGATAAAAAGGAGTGTGACACCCCTGCCCTAACCCCAACTGCTAACACTACCCTAAAACACCCTTAAACCTAACCTTAAGCCCTAACCCAAGCTTAACCCTAACACACCCCTAGCCCCTCTAACCCAACCCTAACCACAACCCCAACCCTAACCCCCTCTAAATATAACCCCTAACTCTAATCCAGAACCCAACCTTTACCCCAATCCCCCACCTGGAGAAAACCCACGCAAGCAAGGGAAGAACATGCAAAGACCAGAATCTAACCCTACACCTCTGCATTGTGAGATGGACATACTAACCAGTTGACCACCTTGCCACCCTTTAAAACCCCAATACACATTTTTTTCTTCACTTTGAATGATTTATTTTAAACCAAAACATCAGAATGTCTAAAGTATCTTTTGCCCTTTGAGAATCCCTGGGAATAGTTTCACAGTTTCCCCTCTCGGTTGGCTCATCCACAACCGACATTTTTAGGTTTCATCAAACTGGAGCCCCTCTTTTGATCTCTTGATATCTGCACATGCTTTCAGTCATTTATTCATTCATAATCCCCCCCTAACCCCTCACCCCAAAAAATGTCTGTTAATCTATTAATCAGATTTCAGTTCAAACTTTGCAAAGTATAAATTACATATCAAGTTGAAAAAAATTTGTACAGACTTTTCATTCTCCTTGTATATGTCTGTCTGAGGAAAAATAATATTGTATATGGGAATACACACACACACACACACACACACACACACACACACACACACACACACACGCACACACACACACACACACACACACACACACACACACACAGTATACTGAGTATAGGAGTAAGGGAAAAGTGAAAATTGCATTGAATCTAGACAGCAGGCTCCATGTGCTAGTGGTGGGGTTATTGTATAAATGTATGTATTTACTGTCAAGAAGTGGCGGTACAATTAATCACTTGATCTTGTAGCACAGCAATCAATTTGGGCTGAGGATGTCATTGTGATTTCCAATAAATAACGTGAGTGCAGGTGCAGCGTTTGGGCATGAACTTTGGCTCTTTATGCACCATCACTTTTTATCTTCCAAATGTTTCATCCTGTACTGTGCTGCAGTCACATGCCACTGATGTGTTACGGCTAATCACATTTTGGAAAGGTGCCCGACACTTGCCATAAAACCGCTACTATATCATCTGAGTTTTAATAAAGAAGGTATTTTGTTGGGTTGTACAGCACTGCTACTTGTACCAAACTAAGACTGCATGCTGAACTTATTTAAGACCTCAGCTGGCGTCGTCATGACAGCCTTAAATTTTCAGTATAATACTATACATAATAGCATTTAAAATATACATTTAGAATGTAACCCTCATTTTATGTGTTTCAAGACTATAACACACATTAATATTAAAAATGACTAGGCCTATACTGTATACTAACTATACTGTATAAGATCCTGAACAAAAACTGCCTCAAAATGGCTGCACTTCTGAAGGTGATAGTAATCAGTTTTTGTTCGACACTTTCAGAAAGCTATTCATTTAACATGTTTAGACATTGTAGTTTAGAAGTGCAATGCGTTTTGCAAAGGCGTTTCTCTCATTTGTTTTTTGCTTTTTTGCTCAGTCTACTGAACATGGCAGAAACAATTTATCCAGTCAGCATTCAACAGCGTGCAATATTTTAGGGTGGGGGATATTTTTGATGTATCCCTCCGTTTTCTGTTGTGTTGTCCTCATTAGGGTCACAGGTGAACTGGAGCGTATCCCAGCGGACTTAAGGTGAGGCACGCTGAAAAAAATTGGTGTGCTGAATTTAGTCCATTTTATTTTGTCAGGTGTTTGCACAAAATAAAATCTTCTGAAAACAGAGGATTATATTTCATGCATCGATCTTGATACAGTTAATTCCACATCCTCCATTCTGTAAATAAAAAACAAACAAACAACAAATAACTGTCGGCTACTTGGCAGCTATAACTGCCAAAATGTATACACACTGAACGACGATATTGATGGGTGTCTCTTTTGAGACATAATGTTTGACCAAATCCCTGAAAAGCCTCCCAATGAAGGTACAGTCCAAGTTGCGGAATGTTTCAATTTAAACGCATTATAGAATATGATTTCTGTAATTGTGTTATAAATGTTTTGTAACATTTCATCTACACCACTGCATGGTATTACTGTCCAGAGTTTGTGATTTATATTAACCTAATAAATTAACGTTGAAGAATTGTGAGGCATGAAATGCACACTTATATAGCCATTGAATATTTTAGGTACTTGGTGGTTTCATTGAAATTCATATTTTATTAACAGCGCCTTGAGGATTCCCATAGTCTCTCAAAGCTTCTGTAACATTTAAAGACAGATTTACAGAGCAGCTCTCAACCTTGTAATGCAGAGATTTGGCGCTGAAAAAGGATTCTCGCTTTTCAAAATGTAGCTATGAGAGGTATAAAGTGCGATTCAGTGTACTTTCAAAAAAGAACATGGAAGGGAGGTGACAGCTCAAGAAAAAGAAACATCACCTCGGGGAGTGGCTGCATTGTCTACTCAATAAAGAGTGCTGCAGGGTGGCGTCCTCCTCTAAGAGCAGCCTGCAGCTAATATGCATTACATATTTGCCCTTTGCTTAAAACAAACTGAATTGCTATTTCAAAAAGACACTTTAGCGAAAAAATGGAGACAGCACACTGCTGCCTGTGAGCTGCCAAGTGACCATGAGTGGCTACTGTAGCCATTTGTGACAAGGAGTATTCTGATAATAAATCATTAAAAACAACATGTCATCTTTATGTATGGAAACCAATGGAGCCATTTACACTTCGTTCTTGGATCAAAGGCGATGTATAGACTGTGTTGCTTATTCTCTTTAATGCAAATAAAGGCTGAAATTGGGAGATTCATAAAAAGATGAACTAATGAGATGCCCTATTTTTATTCGTGTGACATTTTTAATTTGTAGAGAGGAGTCTACTTGGAGTGATACATTTCTTAGTCATTTCCTCTGCAAATAGCTTTCTTTTCTATGCTGTTTATGTTATTTCTAGACCACATGTTTTCTGCATGGGTTTGCATTCAGCGCTTGCA
Organism: Hippocampus zosterae; assembly: GCF_025434085.1. NCBI lineage: Eukaryota > Metazoa > Chordata > Actinopteri > Syngnathiformes > Syngnathidae > Hippocampus > Hippocampus zosterae. The sequence continues at coordinate 12,130,930 of NC_067461.1, read as the reverse complement.
TAACATTGTTTGCCCTGCCACACCGCCACTGTCAGCAAAATATCACAAACTTGTGTCCATAAATATCAGACTTTGCTCTTTTGTAATGCTTGGCTATGAACAATGAAACCACCTCCTTACTTTACAAGTGTTTTTTTTAAGTATATTTTTTGGTGTATCATCTTTGTTTTGTTGTAGGAATATGACTCAGTCATTCACGGGCCTTAACATGGATGTTTTACACTGAGAAGCTCAACACACAGCATGGCAAGGAACCAGAGGCGGGCATTGTCAGTCCATCACTGTTTGCATCCGTATTTCCGGCCAAGGGTCCAGTATGTCCCTCATCGGCAACAGCCCATCAGCATCGAGAGAATAATTTTCACGTCACATCCAGGCGCCATGCAAGCTGATTAATAGATAAATACATGAAAACAACACACACACTTGTCACTGTGGTCTGTGGGACCAAAAAGTATAGACCATGGTTTTTGTGCTTTTTTTTGGTGCTTTTTTTCCTTATTAGGTTGCCCGTCAGGTGACGTGGTACCGGTAATTCTGTTCTTGATGCTGTTTGGCTGACTCCGATAGACTGGATGGTCCCGAAATACTGCGGAAAGCTCACTGATGGACAAACGCACTGACAAATGTCCACCTCTGCCAAAAACATACAAGTGTTTTGGCACAGGTGGGCCGCTGTCCACACCCCCGACGAATATCCCCGCAATGACCTTTGGTACCAGTACGCTCTCTCCGACCTCAACAATATTAACATTTTAAGTGAGTTGAAAAAATGAATTTTTGCACCTAACGTGGTTTGCCATTCAGCAGTTTTGTGCCATCGTTGAATGATGACCTTTATGCGAGTGAGCCCTTTGCACTGGGGGGTTATGTGGTTATTTTGTTGTTTGCTTCCAATTCTTTGTTGGGTTATTTATTATACATGCATCGAGAAATGTATTGTGAACATTTTAATATATTAATAGCACAAATTGTGAATCCATGCCGGGATTTTGTCTCTTATCTGAAATTGCATTTTTGTCATACACCTATTTGGAAAAGTGCATGATCCATTGTCCCCCCACCCCGAATAGCCCTGATGAAAAATGGTTTCCCCCCCTGCAGCATCCCTGTGTTAAACCATTTTGGTCACCATTTGCTATGACGCTGATATAGTAACAAATCGGTCCTGTCACAATTAACAGTTTAAAACCAGGCATCGCCGCTTGCATATCCTGGAAAAAAAAGCAGCCTGGAATGATTATGTTGTTCTTATGTAGCTAAAATGAAAACCTGATCAATGTATTGCATCCCAATATAACGACGCTTGAGTAAATATTTGCTATGCATAAGTCTCAATTTTTCAGCAGCGCGCAAAGGCTGTCGACATAAATCGAACATTATGAGCCTCAGCCAGGCAATAGTTATTGTGAGACTTTTGTAGTGGATTGCATAATGTCGTACAGGTGTTGCTGCTGTGCGAGCGATTTTCATTTTTTGTGACAATGACAAAATTGCAAGCGCTGTCTGTGACACTTGTGTTATGGGGATGGCCATAAAATTGTCCTACAGCTTCAGAAATGTGAGAGCAATCTGGATGAGCTATTGGGAGGCTGCAGAAGATTTATTCCGGTCAATGCATATTTGCATATTGCAGAGAAATTGATCATTACTTCGCGTGTTGTGTAAACTCATAAACTCAGCTATGTTTGAAAAAAGAAATAACACTTAGGCCATCTGCAACGATGAAATTGACTGATCATTTCATGATTAAATTATGATAATTATTATGGGCTAAACTCTTTCGTTCTTATTATAATGTAGAGTAAGTGGTTCATTTGTTTTTATTCTCATGTACCAATTACCGGTAATTTAAAAATGTAATATGTTGCGGTCTTTAAACGTTTTCCCTTTCAAAAGTTATTTAAAAGTTTTGTATTGTTTGTAATGTATTCTGGCCTTCTTTCCATCCCAAACAACGAATGTTTTTTTTTCCAGTGACAGAGCCCTCAGGGCCAAAGCCCGAATGCTCCGGAACGCTCACCCTAAAAGAAATCTGTGATGCTGCTTCCCTCGACATTTCCATAATATTCTCAAGCACCATCTGCTCATCAAAGATTACACTTCCTAACAAGAATACTGAAAAAAAAACAAACACATAGTCATATGTAGATTTGAATTAGCCCCATGAGTTATTGTTGAGTCTCTTTGGGTCTGTGAAAAGACTCCAGTATAAGATAAGATAACCTTTGTCCCACACTGGGGAAATTTAGGGTCTACAGCAGCAAAATGGGAGGGTGGGTTTAAAAGAAAATAACAAAGTGTTGCATGCACAAAATAAATAAATGTTTCAGAAAAAGAACTGTACACAGTGTAGAATGCAATATAAATATAAGATATAAATACAAGCATATATGAAGCATAATGTTGCTGTGCTATTTACAATGGTTACAGGTTTTCATGCATGTTTATTCAGTTGTCTGACAGCAGTCGGTAGGAACGAGCGGCGGTATCTCTCCTTGCAGCGCGGGTAAAACAGTCTCTGGCTGAAGGAGCTACCTAGTGTGTCTAAATCTGAGTTATTATTATTATTAGTAGTAGTATAAGAACAATCCTATCAATAAGTGAGGGAGTGACATGAGTCTTCAGAAAACAACAGTGTGATGAGACCATGTCTCATTCGGTGCGTAAAAAGCTTGTCAAGTGTAGTGTCCTATGAGTCTTTCATGGTAAACGGCGATGGAGGGCTTCCTGTTCTGTTTATGGACCGACTCCTTTTGTGCCCCAGTCTTGATAACAGTTGACCCCAGCTTTTTAATCATCACCTCAATTAAGAAGTTGTCTTATTTTATGTTAAAAGACATTATCTTTTAATGGATTGTGGAATAAAATGTTCTATGTCCTCAGCCCCCCCCCCCCCCCCTCCTCCATCATTTAGTAGGCGGACTATTATTTGTTTTTGAAGTACATTAGAATTGCAAACATACCATCCATGAACGAGTGTTGGCTAGCTAACTGTTTGCCTGAAAATGCATCCTCCCACTTGACAACATATTTCTCCGCGCAGCTCAGAGTCTTATCCTCGAAGGGCACTTGTCTTCTATGAAAGACTAAGCTCATGTCAGAGTACAGCAAGAAGGGTGAAGGCAAAGAGGATTGCAATTGATCCTCTCCTAAACAATACCTCTTGAGAAGGAGCGATGCACTCAGGGAGGACAAGTCCATCTACCTTATCACCTCCGAACCTGAGAATCCCCCACCCACCCCCACCCCCACTCTTCTTTTGTGCTTTATACACAACAGTAAACTATCAGATAAACAAGCCTGACCTTAGAATGAATAGTCCAGAAACAATGTGTTATATATCGAGAAAGGAATTGGACATCCATTGCAGACGAATGAACAAGCAATTGTGCACCACCATTGATGAGTTAGGTAGACTGAAAAGCAGCTCTGGTCTCTTTCACCAAATTCAGTCTGTCTATCAAATACTGCTCCTTTATCATGTTGTATTATGGAACGTCCGGATAAAACCGCCACTGTATTAACCATATCAGCTCTGAAAGACGCATATTATTTTGGTGATAATGTAAACTCGGTGGCATTTCGTGACGGCCATATACAGTTTGTTGTATCGGAAAATACACAATTAATCAAGCGAGTTGTATCTCTTTGAGATGTTGGTGACATTTCAAGGGAAGCTTGCATTTGCGGCAGTCTTGCGCCACTTGGACAGAGAACGGTCAGTAAAATGCACTTTTCACAACTCTTTGGTCGCAGAGTGAGAAAAGGAAAGGAGAAATGTGAATCAGCTTTGAGAAATCCATTCTTTTCAAGTCGAAAATGTAAATCACAACCAAAAGGTATTCACTGTAACTCTTACCGGGGGAATGCCCAAATTTTCCATCAGTAGTGTTCATTTACTCAGTTGTGAGGTGTACCAAGTGTTTATTTGAAGGAGGCTTTTGTTGGTACGGATACTTGCTTTTGGCTGGTGCTAGACACAATGATGACTATTTTCTTTTTGACAGAGAATTGGTCAGTGTTTCAGTGGAACAGGATGTGACACTCTCACATTAGTGTGTAACTTTTTTCCCATTTCCATCAATAATGCAGTGTAGTTTGAGGTGGTAATAAATTCTGCGTCATTGTTTTCTCATCCTCACTTTTTGTGAACAGCATGGCCAAAGTTGCAAGTGTGAGCGCTCTAGTGAAGTTATAAGATATCTTGGTCTCGCTTGCGCATGTGTTTACTTTTCAATTCGGTGTTCATTGTTAGAATGTACAAGTTGATGATACAAAATCAAGGGATGGAGAAACATCACTCCTTTTGTCCCTGGTCCTTTTTTTGTTGTTGTTGTTTTTATGTTGTTGTCTCCTAAAGAGCCAAGCTGGCCGTAACAATTGCACAATAGCGTTCAGCTGTAATGTTTTCTGATCACCTATTCATATAATAGCTCATGTGGACCCTCCTCATGTGGGATTCTGACGCTGATTTATGTGACTATTTTCAACGGGTTGAAAATGCAAATGTTTCTCTTATCTGAAACCGCATCTAGCAAATACGCCCAGGAGTCAAACCCTTCAGTGAACTGCTGCTTCAAACCAAATAGAATAACAGTTCTTGGTTTCAAAAAGAATATTATTTATTTTATTGCAGGATTGAAAAGAGATTGAATATTTTTGTTCCAAACTTGTAAAGACTTATATTATTGCATGCCTGTTTAGTTGTATTTGATTCATCTGTTCTCATGCAGAACACTATGAAATTAATCCTTGCATCAATAAAATGAAAAGCTGTTTGAAATCCCCACAAGGCTGGAAAGGGGGCTGATTTGGTGACGGATGGAAGATTTTCATCCATAACTGCCTTCCTTTAGGCTAAATGCCACCTTTTATATGGATGCCCCATTCACTGTCGATATACTTCCGCCATCTGAGGTGTTTATGACAAAATGGTTTCCTAAACACGCAGTTGTTGGAGCCATAGATTCGACCCACATTTCAATAAAAACAACCATTTGCGCTCGTAATTACCCCTGGGCACAATTTAGAGTGTTCCACTCACCTGCCGTGCATGTTTTTGGAATGTGGGAGGAAACCAGAGTACCCAAAGAAAACCCACGCAGGCACGGGGAGAACATGCAAACTTTACACAGGAAGGCCAGAGCTGGAATCAGATCCTGCACCCCTGCACTGAGGCAGGCGTGCTCAGCAGTCTTTTGATGGTAACCTCACTTCTGTCTACCCTTTTTGCTATGATTCCTGAATTTGGACACGTTTCTTAATGATGCACTTGAATCTAAACGTGAATGAGCACAGCAGTTTAGAACAGGTGGCATCTATCAATGCTCATTACTTACCGGTGTGTGCACGGCAGGTGGCGCCAAGTTTGATATATATGGATTTGCCAGAACACATTTAGTTAATTTAGTTCTTCGCACTCAGTGATAAATGAGGTCCAGGGTGACACTAGCATTAGCACTACTTGATTAAAACAATCAGTCACATGCACACAAAGCAAGCCATGCATTTTGCAACCCTGCAAAAGCAAATAAGTCCTGTGTGAAAAAATCATCAAAAATGTCATATTTCAGAAACTGACAAGTGACATCCAAGAACACTTATGAAAGACTGTTTTAAATAAAAGTTAGATATGTTCGAAATTAACGCTTTGATTTTAATTTGTATTCACTTTGAATTCCCTAAATATCAATTAAATTGTATTATCTTTACCTTAAACTATCAATTATACATAATAATAAGAATAATTTTGCTCAATTCACGAAAAAAGGCAGAACTGCTTTTGCATTTGGACTCTGAATACAGACGAAGGCGCATTATTTGCCAAGCTCAATCATTAACCTCCATTTTGACTTTTGACACCATCAACAAGACTTTATGGGAGCATTTTCTAAAAGGATCCCGGAAAAAAGGCCGAGACAGATAAAATCAATTAACATGTTAAAATATTCACTCATTGCAGTGGGCTATTCTTGCTCCTTCTTCTTCTCACATGGTGCTACGAAACCTGTTTGAAATAATAATGTGATAATAATACATTTTGTTTGAAAACGCTTTTCAGCGTACTCAAAGAGGCTCTACACCGAGAATGAAAAGATACAGGATAAAAACGGACAGTTTAAAGCAAAAATATACACACATGTCAAGAAAAGAAAAACAAAGCAAGAAATGAGGAACAAAGATTAAAAGATGTGAAAAACATCATGGAACAGAGAAATTATTTGAAGGATCAAAGGTCAGTGCAGTTGCGGATATGTTGAAGGTAGAGCGTTCCAGAGGGTTGAGCGGTGGCAACAGAGAAGGCTCGGTCATGGCGATGGCGAGGAGGTTTGCGTTTGATGAGTGCAGGATGCGGAAAGGAGTGTATAATAAAAGCAATGACCAGGGGGGAGGGACTAGGGAATTTGAAGGTGATGTGGTCGAATGACTCAGTAGGTGAGGTGGAAAAGGTGTTGATTTTAAACTCCGTTTTATGGACTGAGGACACCCTACCACCTTGGCCGTGAGGCGGGGCTGGTCAATGTTTGTATATGTTTGTGCAATTTCTGTGCATTGTCAGTTTGAAATAATGTCCTGTTTTTATTTTATTTCTTTTACACTGAAGGCGTGAAGTTTTGGAAACAATGACAGTAATGAGAGCAGCACAGTGGGCGACTGGTTGGTTCCTCTCACATTCCAAAAACATGCATGGCAGGTTAATAGAAAACTCTAAATTATCATTATTATGTCTATGTGTGCCCTGCGTTTCGCCGGTAACTAGTTCAGGGTGTACCCTGCCTACTGCCCATAGGCGGCTGGGATGCCACCCTTGCGAGAATAAGTGGATTACAAAATGGATGGATGGATGGATGGATATTGTAGGGGTGGAGTGGTCTGGCTGTGATGATGGATTGAATGGGGTCGATGGCAGCAGGAGGGGATGGTGACAGTGAAAGCTGGGGCCTGTAGGGGGAGCTCTGATAGGGGTAAGTACTGTGAGGTGGTCGAGTAGAGGAATAGGAAGCTGCAGGTGTGTGATTTGTAAATAGTCAACATGTGGAGTGATGAACAGTGTGCTGGACATTTGCTGCAAGTGTTCTGCTGCCCAATTATTGGGTGAAAACCGTCCGCCGATGGGCGTAGAAGATTCCTTCTCTGGCTTGGTATGAGTCATTCCGTTTTTGTGTGGGAACACATTAAACACATTAAATTGTCAAATTAGTAGTAGTGCAGTGCTTCTACTTCCAGAAACCGTAATTTGAACATTCATTCATTCATTCATTCATCTTCCTAACCGCTTGATCCTCACTAGGGTGGCGGGGGGTGCTGGAGCCTATCCCAGCTGTCTCCGGGCAGTAGGCGGGGGACACCCTGAATCAGTTGCCAGCCAATCGCAGGGCACACAGAGACGAACAACCATTCGCACTCACACTCACACCTAGGGACAATTTAGAGTGTTCAATCAGCCTGCCACGCATGTTTTTGGAATGTGGGAGGAAACTGGAGCACCCGGAGAAAACCCACGCAGGCCCGGGGAGAACATGCAAACTCCACACAGGGAGGCCGGAGCTGGAATCGAACCCGGGACCTCTGCACTGTGAAGCCGACGTGCTAACCACTGGACTACCGGGCCGCCGTAATTTGAACACCAGGCTGTAAAACTATTTATTAGACTTGTACAGGTGAATGCCCCAAAAGTTATTCGTTAATTTAATTTCCAAGTAAACATTTTTCTTGTTCATTCCCTTATTGTAGCATTTTTGTGATACTTCCAAAGAAGGACCGTCCTTGATGAGCTGTTCAGAGAAAAAAAAAATGTGCAATATGTACACAGAAAGGTACAGTAGGTGAAGTAAAATGACTCACATTTCAAAGCAGGAAAGACTCCATTGGTGTTCATCTGAAAATGTTTTGTTGCGTTTATGTTTTTCACTGCTTTACTTATTTGAGTAAGAATGAGATTTGGGAGAAATATGAGCAACACAAATCACCCTCACATTTCAGATTTCAGGTGACCAAAAAAATACAGCAACATTGTACAGTACAGGTATTTGAGTGAGTCTCATGGCATCACAATTCAAATGTCTGGTAAACAGAAAAATAAGGAATCATTTTTTTTCTGACTGAGTCTCATAGAAGAGGTTCAATTGACATATTTTTCCAATGCACTGTCTGGCACAAAGCTGTGACTTCTACCTTCTACCTACCATCTTTTGAGGAACTGATGGTGTCACACAGTTTCCGTGCATTTCACCCACACTGTCAAGGGTTACAAATATTTTAAATCCCTCCACAAAAGAGTTGAAATTCTCCTCGGTGTTTGCACATCCCGCTTAAGACTCGGCTTAAATGCGCACAATTCCGGCAACAGCATTCAGTATGTGTTGCTGTTGACAGAATCATTAAGCTTTCATGACACTCTGGGGCCATTCTCGATACAAGAAAATGAATGTCTGAATATAAAAGTGAACATGAGAAACATAGTTCATAAGTCTTCTGAGTCTTGATAGCACGTGCCCTATTTTTGTAAACAGGTTTCTGTGCACTCGGCGTAATAACAGGTACATCCTCATTTTAATGCCAGGGCAAGTCTAGTTTACCCTGTTGCACCTCGCTGGACATTCCGCACAAAGACACGCAAATGGGGATGGAAGGCCCTCTTCAAGTGCCCATTCACAGCGGTCAACTTTTCATCTTCCGCAAGTGGAGATCTTGCACTTCCTTTTACTGTAAATACACTTTGCACTTACCTATCTCTTGTATTAACTTCAGTAAGTCATTCAACTGTGTAGTCCGCACGCTTCGGGAATGATCTGGGAGCTCCTTGGATTGGCCTTGAGTCGACGTTCTCTTCAATCTGTGCTAAAATACCGAAAGACAAAAAAGTCCACCCGTGTGCAGAGTTAGACTGCGCTTTTTGGCTAGACTTGCGCTGAACATGAAAATAGCCCCCCCCCCCCCCCCCCCCCCACATGTCACGATGTACTGAACAAGAACAATCGATCACAAATGCTCTTAACTTGAACACTACAGATATGACACTATGGTCATTGTTATGGTGCCCTGAATTGCCTAATTTCAGGGGTGGGGTGGCCTTGGGGGATCTCGGGGAAAAAAAGTTTCTGGGCTGTTCTTGACCACCGCGGTTGCTCGCAGCTGTCCACCACAGCGTACACCCCGTCGACGATTACGTTTCGGCGCATGGTGGCCCCTCGACAACTACTTGACAGCGCACGATGGCTGCACCTTCCTACGTGAACGATCGTTTTTCAGCAATTGATGGCCACCGTTAACGCCTATTCTCAGGCAGAATTTTGTTCCCAGCACGCGTCTGCGTACTTTATTAGTTGAACAAAATGTGTTTTTCCACAAAAATCAGACACTGCTAATGTCAAGATCAGAAATATGGACCATTGTTTGTGGTGCTTTTTTGGGCAACACAAGTTTAACAATCAAATGATTGCATTGTAAAGGTTGCTATTTTAGGGCAGTTGAAACTACTGACCTTTGAAATGAATGCCCTTCAATGTCTCAAAGGCCTTCAGCACTACACAGTGTATTTATTGATTTATAGACTTGGACTCAAAATAAATGTTGCATTTATAGTGCTTCCTCGAATGACCGCTTTCATGTTCCAGCCAATGTCCCCACAAATGGAAGGCAATTAAGAGACAAAAGCACATTAGACTTTTGCATAGCTATTATGCAGTCATCAGTCGTATTTTTGGTGCCATGTAAATGATCCACGTTTTGCATCACTCAAAACTCCATCCACTACTGCAGTCTTAGTCCTCCCCGACCTATTCAGAGTTCTCAAAGGAGTTTTTGACTTTCCAGGCGCCTGGAATGTAAAAAAAATGGCCTAGAGCTATTTGCATTTGTAGTGGCTCCATCTCAGCAGCATCATTCCCCACCTTCTCCTAGCTCCACCCCCTGAGGTCAAACAGCTATGAATAATGGGATATAGCCCCATGCATTAATGTAACAGCATGGGTGCTAAGGAGTGTGTAGTAGCAGGCAATTGTTCGCAGCCCTCTACGGAGCTGTCAGTAAACTTGTCCCCCCTGTTGCGTGGACCATTTTGAGTGGGAGCAAACCTCCTCAGCACAAAACCCTCGCACTGCATCGTGGGAAATTACCAACGAGTGTATTCCTAACCCCAGAGCTGAAATATTAACTTTTGAGCTACCTTCTTCCAGTGATTTATGAGCAGATTTGCCCATAATAATATTCATTCATTCATTCATCTTCCGAGCCGCTTGATCCTCACTAGGGTCGCGGGGGGTGCTGGAGCCTATCCCAGCTGTCTTTGGGCAGTAGGCGGGGGACACCCTGAATTGTTTGCCAGCCAATCACAGGGCACACAGAGACGAACAACCATCCACGCTCACACCCTGGGACAATTTTGAGTGTTCAATCAGCCTGCCACACATGTTTTTGGAATGTGGGAGGAAACCGGAGCACCCGGAGAAAACCCACGCAGGCCCGGGGAGAACATGCAAACTCCACACAGGGAGGCCGGAGCTGGAATCGAACCCGGTACCTCTGCACTGTGAAGCCGACGTGCTAACCACTGGACTACCGGGCCGCCCTCCCATAATAATAGTGTTTTTTAAAGGATAAAAACATTGAGCTATGCATTATGGGTCAGCGAACACATGGGAATGCTCAAAAGAGAAAATATTCAATATTTCCAGGTGACATACAATATTGAGCTGCAGCTGGCTGACAGATGTTACACCCGATAAAAGCTGGCGACTGTACAAGATTTAAAAAAAAAAAAAACACATTGAACAATAAAGATCAACGATCTGTGCTTCATTGATCACGAAAAGACAAACTGCTCGCTGTGTCGGCAGGTTTCCATAACCAACAGCAAAGAATAATCCAGAATGAACTGCATATAAACATTTCAAGCACTGGTTTACTCTTTATCTTGATTTCAGCTGTGACTGTCACGACATATATTTTTAAACAAGGACAATTTATTGACTGAATAGCCCAGTCAGTAAAATTGCTCTGAACTGGAGATCCTTCTCTTTGTTTGTGAGTAAATGATGTGCAACACTCAGCACTTAGTTTGTAACACAATCCGACAAGTGCGTCTGAAGAGGCATTTTATGGTTTGATTTAAATTGTGTAATGCACTTCCCTTCCCTGACTTTTGAAAGATGCAGTTGCCGTGCAAATATACCCCACAGAAAACAATAATATCTTGACAGGACGCAACGCCTTGATTTCGTCATTGCGTGTCATTTAGGCAACGTTTCCCTTTGAGATTCAGAAAACTTTATTGATCCTTGTGCCGCATGACAAAATTGGTCATACTAAGCATAACAATGCGAAACATAGCCTCAGGTAGCCACAGCTAACCGTTCACAACATTTTTCATGCACACCAGGTTGAGAACATGTTCTCTATAAAGGACAACCATAATAATAGTTTAAGAGGTTGGTCACTTATGTGGAGTTTGATTGTTTATCAGTTGCACCTAGCAGCAATTGAGGCACGATGGGCTGCTGCGCTTGAAGTGCAACTACCGGTGGTTTGACAGCAGTTCACAAAATTCCGAAATGCTCTTCCATCCTTAGAACAATAATATTTGAAATCAATCGATTGTTCATTTTACATGGAGTTCAATTCCCTGCACTGCATCGTTTTACATATTACTTTTAACCTAAATAAGCAGTGTGATATGTTATGTTAGTTTTAAAGATTAAAGTGTTTTTTGCATGTACCGAAAAGCTCACAAAGCATAGCTATGCAGTTTTAAAGCTTGAAACCTAATTATTATTTCTGGCCTCACATGACAGCTGGTGACTCAAGTATTTTCTTTTTTTTCAAGCCTGACTTGGTATTTTGCAACCATGGCTATATGGATGGCATTTTCTTTTGACAATCTGTTATTGTTCAGCTCCACTTCCCGAGAAAAACACACAACTTCTCATTGAAGCATCATCAACAGACTTTCTAAGACCAAGTATTTATCTTCTCAGCAGCTTTCATGTTGTTTATCCAGACAAGATTATCTATTTGCCACTGTGCTCTAAGCCCCTCTGACCCTCTCAAAAAACAACAAACAAACAACTCCCCCCCATAAAAAAGCATGCAAAAGAAATGAAATCTGCCAGGAAAATTTGGGTTGACAAGAGTTGAACCCTGAATATATGATTTATGAACCCAGACACAAAATATTACTTAAGGTGTCAGATCCTTGCCACCATCACAGCCACACACCCGAGTTGGCTTCACTAAATGAAAAATACATGTTCCATTACTAAAATGAATTTAGCATGTGCACCCCAGAGCTCAAAGAGGCATGATTCAATTCATCATGTCTACGTTGAGGGTTCATCCAAAGTTCATTTGTGCTATACGGGGTATTTGTCCTTATTAACATTGCATGCATGTCGCATCATTCAGACAAGCTTAGTGCGCATTGTATTTATTTGTTTGTATCCACATTCATGGATTATGCACTTGAGGTATTGAGGAAATTGTTGAAAAATCCGACAATATTCATTCCCTGCATTTGTATCTTCGTTCAGTTTTTTTAAAAACACATTTTAATTGGTTCTACATTGGTCCATAAAATATATCCTCCTCCAAATATCAGTTTGAGTACCATTAGTAATAGTTTTTGTGTGGTATGCAAACCTCTAGTCCAGGTAATTATGGTCTACTGGCATGGGAAGACCGGCCAGGAGTTTTCCCTGTGCAGCTGGAGCTTGGGGAACCGTATTTTCATTTTTTTTATTTTCATTCGTTTGTATGTATACACTTTTCTTCACAATGGATTTCGATGGTCAGTCAATTCTGAGTGGATTTTTGCTCTTCAAAGCCTGGCCAAGTCCCTTTCCCCTGCGAACTGCCGGGTTCGCCTGTAGAGCGCCCCTTGATCCAATCCGCACTCTACTGGGTGTTATTCTACCTTTTGATCGTTCAACGACTCCAAATTATTTTTGTAAAAGTAGAAGAAAGTGTGTTTTCTTTGTAAACACAGCATTGCCGAGTCCTGCATCCTTTGAGAACATCACTGTATTTCAGGAGTGACAACTGTTATGTTGACTGCATTGTAAGGTGTACAGCTACTCCCGCCTCTTCCCTTGTGTTTTCCCTTGTGCATCTGCCGAACAAACACTTGTCAGCAATGTTGACATCCCTCTCCATATTTTATTTGACCGAAAAGCATTGGCAAATCGCTGAGACGGCACTTCATTTTGTTCCTGCTCTCCTTTTTTACATTTTTTTTCTTTTTATTTTATGAGCTGCAGTTGGATGTCTTTAAAATTATACCACACTACTTACAACCACACACACACGGCTGCACTGTCCACAAAGGACCAAGAGAATTAGTTAACACTCCACACTTGAGGGACTTGATTGTTGCTCCAGCATTGTTACCTTGAATAGGTCAAGTACTTCATTAATCGGAGTGCATGCAAAGGTGAGGCTGCAAGGTCATTTCAAGCCATGTTACAAAAAGATTTCCTTTGCAGCTTTTTCTGAGCAGAAACTGACAACGTTAGGTGCACTTGCACAATCAAATGGGGTCCATTACAAGACTTGTCTTCGTAAGGACAATAATAATGTGTTTGTTATTGTGGCTGTAGTTTATATTACAGTGCATCATACTGAAGGGTGATTGTAAGATTTGGCAAAGATTTCCTTTCAGCTCTTGTATTGCATTTCAGGTTTCCCTAATTAAATTTCTAGTGAGTTCAAAAGAGGAAATATGACCCTTATCAAATAAAAAGGGAGACTTTGCTCTTATTCAAGTATCTGTGTTGAATGGTATCATCCCATCTGAACTCTACTCATTTTCCAGACATGGACAGAGCAGCAGCCATGAATCATTTATCAAGACGAGAACTGGGAGAAAACACAATGTGTCATAATAAAAAGTACATGTAGCATAATATGATTCACCTGCCTTATTATATTGCCTAGGGACACTTGCTTTGTGCATAGCCCCTGTAACTCTGTTACCTTCAGTTCATTTATTTATTCATTTCAATTTCCAAATATGTATTTATTAAAAGGGACATTGTGTTTTAATCAACATTCGTAAGAATGTAAATGAAGCTCAGAAATGGTTCACATTCATCCCCAGTCCCTTTGCTTGATGTTGTTTGGCAAGCTTAAATAAAAACAAGAGAACATTGAAGAGCACTTGATTGAACCATTTGGATCACTGTTATAATGGTCCTTTAAGTCTCCTTCAGTTACAGCTGCCATTCTTGATCAAAACATCAGCGAGATCCAAATTTTATATATTCACATTAATTCACTCAGCAATGTCACATGATGCATCCATCGTATTTCTTGTGTGTATGGAGCTTGTGCATATTGGATCTTCTATTTGGGTCACCATGTTCACAGTTGGGAGCTGTTGTGTCCTGACTATTGAACAAAGTTTTCTTTTTCATTCTATTCACATAAAAATTGAGTCGTTACTAAGTTTGCTTGTCTGTCTATCTATCTATCACTCCATCCATCCATTTATACATAGTAGCCCAGATGGGTGGGAAAAAAATAATCAATACTACTGGTAGATGAGCGTTCGTGCTTTCCTGGGTGCAAGTATTTGACTTGGATGACATATTATTCCCAACAAATATCAACATTATTAGCCGAAATGTTATCCGATCAGTCAAACACAAACTCAGAAGAGTGCTTTCATCATTCACTGTGGTGCTTCAATGCTTTACGGCTCACTGAAACAAAGCACATTCGTTTATCCCAGGATATTAAATATTGATTCACGCATCATGATGAATCCCAGATGCAGAAAATGAATTTCATGTAAGACCAAGTATTCCAGTTTTTGGCACAGAGCAATCAACCCCACTCATCATCTTCATCAAAACAAGTCTGATGACCAGCTGCATGACACTCACGCGCATGATGACGGGGAGCGTTGCGATAATTATAGCCTTCCGACAGGGTTAATATTTGTTATCAGATAATTCCGAAAATGCCTTCAAACGCATCACATGAATCATTACAATGCAATTCTTATATCGGATTCACGTGAGGACCGGTACCACTCATGAGGGAATGGGTCTGTTGTCAATCACACTAATCCATCCGTTTTTCTGCACATCTTATTCACATTTGCTCCGCTGATAGATGTGGTGGATGTCATTGTATTTGATTCATAAATATGCCATGAGCATGCATCAAACCCTTATAATAATTGTAAAATTATGATTTAAAAAACTAACTTTGTAAAGGCAAATATATATATATATATATATATATATATATATATATATATATATATATATATACATCTCACCTTGGTTTTTCCACGGCAGGTTTTCATGGCCTCAGAGGACAATAGAGAAGGAAAACATCATTACGTGGAGGAGAAATGTACCTGTAATAAAGCCAAATGGCACTGAGAAGTGCACTTGTCAAAGATGATAAATGGCACCAATGCACCCTAAATGTGTTTGGTGCCCTTGCCACATTGACTCCACCCCCTGTAAAGGGTGGCCAGTAGCTCCCAACATGAAACCTTTACTTTGGAATTCGATTCTGATAGAGTCTGATCCAAATATTTCTCTTTGTCGCCTTTATAATTTCCATAACTCATAAAATGTCTCTAAGAGCTGTAAGCAGACAAAATGTGTTTATTTGACATGTAATTAGTTTGCCTCTTGTCTTGATGTTCATGGTCAGCTTCAGGTGTCAGAAGCCTCCCAGGTTGCATGCCTCCTTGTGTGCCCTCACAAAGTCTAGTCAAAGAGGAGTCAATTATGCAAATGATCACACATAAATTGTGCCCTCTAACGTTGTCGTGTTAGAGTTTATAGAACAATGGAGAAAAAGAAATGGTTCTTTAAATGAATTACTCATACAGTATGTACATATGAAGCTGCCACATTATTGTATAAACTCAGGTAAAAGGTTACATATAATAAAGTACACTTACAGTATTCAATACTTGAATTTTAGGTCATTATCCCACAAGTGGCACCATTATTATAATAGTTGGTTACATCAGTCAAGAGTGTGTACAATGTGTGTAGGAGTGACGCACAGAGTGTGACAACAGAACCAGAAATTCAACTTGCATGAAATAATATTTTTCTCTGTACTACAGCACAAAGCAAATTTAAAAGCAAGTTTAAAGCAAATTGACAGATCAAACAATCAACTATGTTTTCAATTAGATGAGAACATAAATAGCATGGTACCAAAGCATAATCAAAATCTTCTGTTTTTTTTTTCTCCATTACAGGTCAGGTGTCTTCAAAGGGTGAGTAGTTTTACTGTAATGTCATTATGTTATACAACGGTTACCGTTGTACTTCAATAATTAGCTATGTTAAAATATTACTTTTAACATTGCCTTTAGAGTGAGAGTTTTGTGAAGGGGACATTTTCAAATGTTAAAATTCCAACTAATGCCACAGAATGGATTGTGTTTGAATTGTAGTCTTCCACAGCGTGAGGAAGAAGATCATAGTTTTAATCTGCTGTTGGTAGCAATAAAGAGTGCATGAATGTCAACTCCAGTTTTTCGGTGATCCAGAAGCTTATTATAAAATTGCACATTCACATTCATAAGTAATTATGCTTTCTTTAACATGGTCAGCCAGAGAAAGCTCCCATTAAGCAACACTGCTTCGAAGCAGCCTTCCACGGGATTTCTAAACAAATACTGAACAAATGAAATGGAAACCAGCATGCTCCAGTGTACTGCTGTGAAATAGAATCCACAATGCGTGTCTCAAGTTCGGGGAGAGGGCATGAAAATTGGAAAATGGATGATTATAGAGAGAGTGAATTACACTGGTGTGTCGAATGAAAAGGACGTATGCTATATCCAGCTGAGAGAGAGAGCTAAGAGAGGGAGGGGAAATGGCATAAAATGAATGCAAAAGACAGGGACAACAATGCAGAAGAGGGAGGACGACAGGAGAGGATAAACATTATGCTAAAAATACCTCTCCACCCCATGAGTGTACTTCTATTGGCAGAGAGGATGCCCACCGAAAGAAAACCGAGAGACTCCTATTGTTATTTCATTATTCCTAGTGTTATGCACTCCCCAGGAGGTGAGCAACTATACTGTAGAGGGAGATGTTGGCTACTGGAAAAGAACTCAAGTGAACAATCAACCCGCTGAGAGCAAATCAAGCAAAACAACGTGCAAAATGATATCATTGACAATCTCAAATAAAAAAACACCAAAATAAACTTCTTTCAAAACAGACTTTCCCTTGTAGAATTAACGTAGAGCAGGGGTGCCCATTAGATCGATCGCGATCGACCGGTAGATTGCGGAAGGTGTCTCTCACAAAAGTATTAAAAACATAAAATAAAATAAAGCAGGTAAATCTTTAACCTACGGTGGCGTGTGATCTGCGTCACTGGAAGTCTGCAATTGCAGCTTGTGAGCTGTTGCGCTATATCTTTTATCGTTTTCATTATTTTCATTCAGAGTTTGTTTCGTGTACATTTTACCGAGGTCACGGGCAAAGAATAGGAATCTAGAGGGCCGAGGGAAGCACTTTAAAACGGTACGTGTGAGCTACGATAGTTAACAGGCTGCAAAAGTGCGTCGCATGCCTCCATGTCAGGCTGTTGCTTATCATGGGGCGTATGCGCGTGCTCGTGTGCTCGTGTGCGGTAACGGGTCAATCGAGAGGGGTTGGTTGATCGAAAAGTCGATCTTCGGTCCAAAATGTTTGGGCACCCCTGCCATAGAGGAAACCTCAAGACATGAAGAATTTTAGTTGATTATTTTATGAAAATGAATATGAATGCGTGATGACGATGATGCATAAGTTAGAAAGCCATTGCCAATCCAAATCTTTATAGTGTTGACACTAACATTATAGCCACTACAGTAGCACATGGAGAGTAATTGATAACATACCCCCAGGATACTGTCAATTGCCATAAAATCTAGAGGACATCATATTTATGTTTGAAATGTTGGAGTACGGTGGACCGAAATAGAGCTAACGGTGCTCATGAAAACAACAATGAAAATCTTGAGGGTCATCCAATAATTGGACTTTTGCTGTCTAATGTGGAATTTGTTGAAAAAAAAAATCTGTCCAATTATCTTTGTGTGTAACAGCCCAGTCAGCAGAGGCATATGGCCCGGATTCGGCATGAAAAAACGCCTTACGACACATGGTCGTTTTTTCGGCTTAAAATGCCTTTCTATACATGGTCGTTTTTTTCATTGAAAAACGCCTTAATATACATGGTCTTTTTTTTCATCTAAAAATGCATTACTATACAGGGTAGGTTTTTTTTTTGGGCAAAAAACGCCTTACATGGTCGTTTTTTTTCGGCTAAAAGCGCCTTACTATACATGGTAGTTTTTTTCAGCTAAAAACACTTTACTATACATGGTCGTTTTTTTTTGGGCCCAAAATGCCTCCGTGGTCATTTTTTTAGGGCTAAAAACGCATTACGACACATGGTCGTTTTTTTCGTCGAAAAACGCCTTATTATATACATGGTCATTTTTTTCGTCGAAAAACGCCTTATTATATACATGGTTGTTTTTTTTCGGCTAAAAACGGCTTATCGTTCACTTCAAAGATGTGATGGTGACAGGAAGGAGAGCATGAGAATACAAGAGGACATGGAGAGCGCAACAATTTGATGGACAGAAAAATATCGTTCAAGATTAAGCTGCATCCCAATTTGGACTTTGTTCACTGTTAAATAAAGAAAAGTGCATTTTTCCAGTGTATGTGGAGTTATATGTGAGGTTCACAAATTATGACAATAAACATATTTTTATAGCAGTCGTTTTTGAGACTTTTTTTTTATCTGGGTCAAATATGGCTCATGATGTGGCTTAGTTGAGGTTGAATTCAGGCTGATATCAGGAACTTGTTCTGGCCCAGCGTCGGGCCGGAGTCGGGCCAGATATGGTTTTACAATGCGGCTCAGATCTGGGCCGAATGCGGCCTACATCATGGATGCCAGACGTGGGCCACTGCAGGACCGTCATTCATTGAGCTATGTGGGCCGAGTGTACGTGCCGTGTCTGCCCCAGAGCGGGGCCAGACCAAGTTTGCTGACTGGGAGGCGTATCTGATCTGTAGAATAACTGCAGATTGTTCTGGACTACTTTGATCATCTCCTGGGACTGCTGCCCTGATTCATTCCCCAAAAATTGTGTTATACTGTGAAAGTTGACGCTTGAATTAACGTGGGATCAAATGGGGGAGGAGGGTGGTGCATGATTGTGACTTGCACTAATTGTATGTGTCAGTGGCCTGCAAAGGTTAAAGAGGTTTTCTTCATGGTTTCTATATCCATATGCTGCTGAGATGAATTATGAAATCTGCTTTAGTTCCACTTAACTCATGTTAGACTTTACGTGTGGCACTTTCCCCTACGGAACACTGTACCAAGGATTCATATTACAACATAATAAAAATAACCCAAACTATTTTGTATTTTACTGTAAATATGTTTGTGGCAGCCAGCTGGGAGTTTAAAAGGCTCAACAAACTTGTGTTGCTAACTTTGTAGGATAATAAGTTTTGTCAGTACTGTGCAATATGTGGGTGGTTATGAACATGTTTTCTAAAAAACATGAATGTGTGGGCAAAGGAGAGAAAAAGTGTGAGGGGAGGCCACATGGGAAGGTAATATAAAACCAAGATCTTTTTGTGAGTAAATTAAACTGTTAAGTGTCAAAACAGAGCATTAAATAAATAAATAAATATATAAATATTAATATTACGAATTTATGATCTAGTTTTTTGGGTAAAATGTAATCCTGTTTAGTGGCTTTTACTGTGTTTGCAGTCCTTTTCCAGTGCTTCAAACTACTGAATGATGACGCTGGTTTGATACAGTTGATCATAATATTCTGTTGAACAGGTTGGAAACTTGGGTAGGATTACATAAAACAGTTCTAAAATGGTGCAGGTCCTATTTGGAGAAAATGTGTTATTTTGTGACGATGAAAAGTGTTGAATCTGATCGGATGGCAGTATGTGGGGTTCCTCAAGTGAGTCAGTCCATGGACTCCTTTTTTTCAGACTGTATATGTTACCATTGGGTGAAATGCTTCAAAATGCCAATGTTGGCCCTATGGCTACGCAGATGACATGCAGCTTTATTTATCTTTTTTTTTTCAAATGAAAGTTGTTCAGTTGATATGTTGTGTCACTCTCTAAAGCAAATTAACAATCGAATGAACCAAAATTTCCTTCGGTTAAACAGTTATCTGGATTCAGATACATGTTTTAAGTAGATGTATACTATACTTAAAAATGGATCCACATTGTCTTACTTTGTGTCAACACTGGATGAAATAAAATTGAGTACCTTTAAATAAAAAAACAAAAACAAAAACAAAAACATTTTCAGTCCAGGTTTGATTGGCCCCTTTGTGTACTGTAGTTGTTGTACATCTATGGTATTTTACTGTATTTACAAAATGTCACTGAATGTAAGCGTGGGAGTTTGCTATCAGAAGTAGAAGTAAGGACAAAGCTTCAAGGCTTCTCGTCCATACAAACTTAAAGTAATAAACAGAATGTGTTCGGCGATGCATCAGTTTCAAGTCCTACATCTGAGCCTGTGTCATGGTAACACTAGACACCAGAATGGTCTTTCGTCTGTAATGTTGAGAGAATGTGACCTCAAATGTGTGATTAGCATCAACATGGTTCCGAGTGTTGATTTGGACAGACAAGTGAAGTGGCACCTTATGTGACGGTTGAGGTATTTTTACTCATAAAAAGCTGTAAAAAAAGAAAAATAAACACCTCCATGAGCGTGAATTAAAAATGAGCAGTCTAATCTTTATGGAGGCAGAATTTTTGTTACGGGATGTGTAACGTAACCCGTTATTGTGGCCAGTGGTTGTATTGGTTGGCAGGAAATTGGGAGATGTCATTAACACACTTAATGCATCGGTTATTTTTTTTAAATAAATTTATATTAATATGGAGCCAACTGAAAATGAAATACACTAACCTATTATAAATGACAGCCAAACATTCAAGAAAAAATGAAAGCGCAGACCACGGTAAGTTATAATCATCATTTATAGTTCATGGTCATTTTCCTCATACTCATTCCAAGTACAGGTCTCTGGTAAGCAGAACTGACGGACAGAATGACAGACCAAACACAGAACGGTTGAAATGGACTCGTGAAATCTTTAGGTCTTTGCAAGAGCATCGAGCGCAGACTTGATGATGTTATAATGCCACTTGGAAACACAAAACAAATTCATTGTTCTTCATCTGTGTCATCATCTCTCCATTAGAATCTTCTTTTCTCCAGCACACTTAAGTCAGTCGGGTCATTTTGCTGGAGGAAGGCAGTGATTCTCCTCGCCACGCACGTCATCGTGCGCATTCCTCTCCTGCTTTGAACTCCTTTGTGCAGTTTAGGGTGGAATACACTTGGTCTGGTTAGCATTTGTATAAAAACTATAAAGGAACATGTAAAAACAGGAAGGGGGCTGGAGACAAATGATGCAGATTTCTTCATAAAATGTTCTATGTCTAACAACACTTAACATTTACATTTTCATTCTTTTTTTTTTTTTTTGTCTTTTGATTTTTTTTCCAAAAATGGTTTTGGAGCAGAGTTATAGTTTGCATCATCTATACAACAGGCTATAAAACAGCACATTATCACAGTTCAGAAAGCACATTTAGATGTGGTTGTACTGTATATAAACATATGTAGTGGAATAGGATCATTCAGCGTGCATGGCTCCCACACGTTCACGTCTGAGACTTCTGAGGAAACTTCTTGCCTTAGACTTCACATGATGCAGAAACAAAGGCCTCCAGATTTCTTACTGGCACAATTGACATTTTGTTCTTCTGGAATCAAAATTCTTGTAAATGACACTGCACTTCAGTCAATTCAGCTCTTAGTCTGTTATGTTCAACTGAGACACGTTGGCAAGTCTGCGGACATCTGTCCTGACTCTTTTTTTTTTCTTTTCCCTCTGTGGATTTGCTGTCAAGAGTCCTGCCTCCGTCTTCTTTAAATCAAATGTTTGCAACACTTATGTATGGCGCCATGTTCTCTCAAAACAAAACACCACAAACACAGACATGTTAAAATCAAACCATTAAGTTTATAACCCATCTTTGCAAAGTGCATCTGTGCTGCTGTGGTGGCCACCAACAAAGGAGTGGGATCATCCCGCTCTTGGAAACAAGTCACAGATGGATTATGCTATTTGGTTGTTTTCATTTGGCTTCCACTTGGATGCCAGAGACATTTGTCCATCCACATTCTTTTCCCAGATAGTCTTGAGAATGGTTCTTCCTTCATTATATCTTCTTGTTGATTTGCAGAGCAATGTCTTCTTGGGGGAGAAAAATGACTAAATAATGTTCAATTTTGTTATCATACTGTACACAATAAAATCTTGATTAGAATTTTTCCAACAACGTTCCAGTTGGCCTGACAAAGACCAGCACTTTGATAATCACACGTAGTACTCCTTATCCTTGTTCTTCTTGTTCTTGCTGCAAGTCTTTGCGGGGTTGACCGCTTTCTCTTTGACAATTGAACCGTTTGACTGAGCCGAGTTGCTGATGTAGTTGCGACTCTCATCCACGTGGTAGGAACCCTCGTCTCGATTGCGGTACTTGTACATGGCGTAGAGCAGGATGAGAATGCACAGAGCCGCGGCTGCTACGATGCCCACCACCATGCCTGTCGTACTGCTGGACTCGCGGAAGACCTCGGAGGAGTCTGGGAAACCCTTTGGTCCGCCACCCGTGGGATTGGCTGCCAAGAGAGACAAAGGCAAAATGACTATTAAGGACTGTTTCATTTGTCATCAATTCAAGTAATACAAATGGCAAGATTCACAAGGTCCCCAGACAACATTTAGACAAACTGTGATGAGCTAAAGCTCACATTTTACATATCAAGGCAAAACATCTTACAGGATTCATTACGAAACAAAAAGGGAATGTCATATGTCTCTGAGAGGCATTTGATTTGGCCCTTGCTTCTACACTGAAGAATTGACGGCATTACCTTAAGACCTTTAAAAATGTATGATCTGTATATGCTGCCTTCAAAGTATGTGCATGTCAATTTCCCTTTCCAATGTAATTCATGCAGCACATTATCCTGATGATATTCCCCAAATATAACTGTTCACAAATGGCAGACGGAAGGGGATATTCTCGAGAAGGAGGATGTGCGATCTCAGTGTAGAGATTTGCTAATTTTAGTTGTAAAGCTGACAAGAATTACGTGTAAATGATTGAGAAAAAAAAGGCCAGTTTAAGCTCACAGCTCATTAGGTGTTTTACAGCACGGTCATGAATGAGCGGAGGGACGTTAACATCTTCCGTAAATGCTACCGAGATGACTCACTGAAAACAAAACTGACAGTGAAAAACAATTCCTCAATAGAGTCAGCAAATTTTTCCAAAGACTGTCCTCCTCCTCTGTGTTTTGAACCGTTACGGCTCAATGAGGCATATTTTGAAAACACGTCAGCCCCCTGATATCATTCAGTCCTCCTGGCACATCTCACTGTGTGTTTTGTTGCAGTCATCAGTTCTGCTTAAGCTGTCATTGTTGCATTGGAAAAATTCAAACACACCAAATGTGGAAAGGAAAGCACTGTGGTTCTGCCAGACGGAGGTGTAAAACACATAAATGAGGGATTAGGAGTTCAGAGTGTAGTTTTGCTGATGTACACAAACCAATAATAACATATTGGACTGGGCATCTGCGCCGTTTAGTTCATGTTCACGAGTTTTAAAATATTCGTATCACCCGGTTGGAGTAAAAAATCAGCAAAGAAGCCATCCATCCATCCATCTTCTACCGCTTATCCGGGGCCAGGTCGCGGGGGCAACAGCTTTAGCAGGGAAGCCCAGACTTCCCTCTCCCTAGCTACTTCTTCCAGCTCTCCCCGGGGGATCCCGAGGCGTTCCCAGGCCAGCTGGGTGACATAGTCTCTCCAGCGTGTCCTGGGTCTTCCTCGGGGTCTCCTCCCGGTGGGACATGCCCGGAACACCTCACCAGGGAGGCGCCCAGGAGGCATCCGAATCAGATGCCCAAGCCACCTCATCTGGCTCCTCTCGATGTGGAGGAGAAGCGGCTCGACTCGGAGCCTCTCCCGGATGACCGAGCTTCTCACCTTATCTCTAAGGGAGAGCCCGGACACCCTGCGGAGAAAACTCATTTCGGCCGCTTGTATCCGGGATCTCGTTCTTTCGGTCATGACCCATAGCTCGTGACCATAGATGAGGGTTGGAACGTAGATCGACCGGTAAATTGAGAGCTTCGCCCTTTGGCTCAGCTCCTTCTTCACCACGACAGACCGATACAACGTCCGCATCACAGCAGACGCTGCACCGATCCGCCTGAACACTTAAATACAGGATTACAAACATAAGATATGAGATGGAGAATGATGAATATTATGAACTACTTTATTCATCTTACTGTTTCAATCTACAATGCAATATAGTAGAGATGTAGTATGTCATAAAATAATGTTTCACGATGGTACACAGCCTGCAGAGCACTGGTGTTATTTGAATATTCCTCCTCAGGTGTTACGCAACATTTTGATAGCAGGGTTGCTTGCATGTGAAAATTCTGTTTAAAAAAAAACACCATGTCAAGAAATTACTTCCTTACTTCCTCAGTTATGCGCAAATAGAAACACAAATGAAATGACCACAAATAGACATGCAAGAGGTGGTCCTCTACGAAAGTATTCAGATTGTTTGCCGCTAGTCAGGATCTCACTTAGGGAAAAAGCTTATTTTGACAAATTTACGAAATATAAATGATTTTTCATGCTTTGTTAAAGGTATTTTGATTAATTACATTGTTTGTGACATGAGTTTCATTTGGGAGTTTTCTATAATGACATCACTCTTGAACTTTAACAACAACAACACCCCCCCAACCCCCCACTGCCTTGACTGTGCTAGCAAATCCACACAGGACAAACAGATATGTGTATTTTAGGGAGTGCTCATCTTTACCAAAATAAAAATGTGGAATGAAGACCGGAGAGGGCACAAGTTCCCTGGGCTGTCTGGTTGGACAATGTAATCTTCTCGTGCCATACAACAGTCATGGGCAAGAAGCGATTTCCTTTCCTGTTTTTTCTGTCCTGAGCGTGACTGAGCGTTCAAACAGATTAGCTCTGCCCTTTACATGGGCGCTTATTCTGTGGGACAGGTGTGAAGAATGCTCTCACTTTGTGGACAAAAGCTGCTGTTTGAAACGCCTCTTAGTCAACGAAGCTGCAGGTTAGCTTTCTACTGTGTATGCTATCAACCTTTGCTCAGGGTCAAAAAGTACATGAGAACTTCAAAGGCCTGTACAGTGAGGCCAAAGTTCAGAGTTTGTTCATGGCTAGATCTGCTTATTGGATTGCTTTTTAACAGACTGCTCTTGTACAAACCTTCGATTGCTCAAATCAATCGACTTCATACCTGTCAACCTTGGCTAATAGCTGCCCTTATAAATGATTACGATTCCCCTTACAAAGCAACAAAAACCCATACAACGGCTTACAGAGCATGCGCACATCATGCTACATCAATCCGACCGTACACAACGATGAAAAAAAATATACGATTGAGGATTACTTTTGCTGGTTTGCCGTGACAAAAGTAGCGATCGACGACGGCATTGTCGTTGGCTACCAGCAGGTGAAATGATCTGGATTTGAGCCAAAATGGTCTTTGTGCCACACTGTCACAATTGTTTTTGTTTTCTTTTTTTTCTGTATAAAAGTTGTAATATGCCGTAAGTGATTTGAAATGATCAAAAAACGTATAAAATACGGGGAAAACGTACAAGTTGACAGGTATGCGACTTAGTCTAGTCGTGCCTTTTTTCGTGTTGATTCTTTGTTTACGATTGTATTCCTATTTTATATTCTATACTCTATTCTTTAGCATATCAGAATACACATTCAGTGTGCTTTGTAAATTTAAATTACACATGAAGCATATCAAGGATTATTGTTTTTTTTTTTTTTTACTATGACATCAATCTATGCCTGGATGCTTGCATATGTGAGGATTGGTTCTGTGTGTGGCATGCAACAACTATCGTATATTCTTTCATCCATTCATTTTCTAATCCGCTTATGCTCACGAGGGTCGCAGGCATGTTGGAGCCGATCCCAGCTGTCTTCGGGCGGTAGCACCGGGACACCCTAAACTGGTTGTCAGCCAATCACGAGGCACATATAGACAAACAACCATTCGCGCTCACAATCACGCCTAGGGACAATTTATCCATCCATCGATATTCTGATTCGCTTATCCTCACAAGAGTAGCGGGAAATAATTTACAGTGTTTCCATTCACCTATCACGCATGTTTTTGGAACGTGGGAGGAAACCGGAATATCCGGATAAAACCCACGCAAACACGGGGAGAACATGCAAACTCCACACAGGAAGGCCGGAGTGGGAATGGAACCCTGCACCTCTGCACTGTGAGGCGGACATGCTATTTGCTCGAACACCGTGCTATCATATATTCAGTAGTTTGTCAGGAGGATTTCCATTTTAAGATAATAATAAAAAATAATTACAAACATTTTCCAAACTCTCAAAATCCAAATCTTATAATCACTTTATATGTCTGCAGCTAGTGTACAAAGGATTGCTTTCAACAAAATTTCGATTATTTCCCTCTCACTTCAATTCAAGTGAACAAGGCAAAGGTGAAAATGCTCTTAAACACAAACAATAGGGAAAACAGAAAATCTCACTGTTATATCCTATTTAATATCTTAACCAGGAATGTTATATTGAGCTCAGTAATTAAATGATTAATACAGCATTCAGTGCAGCAAGGGGAGGTTTGCTCTATGCCAAAAGATTAGCATTCATTACAGCTCATTACTACGTTTGCTCTCAGTGTTGTCTATCAAACTACCTGAAGGCATTGAGGATTTCATTCCAAGAGTATGAGATCAATGACTGATATGACGGTTACGGACAATTTTGGAAGCTGCGTGTTTGGCAG
Organism: Hippocampus zosterae; assembly: GCF_025434085.1. Lineage (NCBI taxonomy): Eukaryota > Metazoa > Chordata > Actinopteri > Syngnathiformes > Syngnathidae > Hippocampus > Hippocampus zosterae. Next base: position 12,103,946 of record NC_067461.1, on the reverse strand, counting down.
TAAACCTTGGGCTTTGTTTCCCACGAGGCACGAGGCCTTCCAGACATTCTCAGACCTCAGTCAAAAATACATCTGGCTGTTTGTTCATTAGCCCTCTAATATTGACTCCATTTATGAATAATGGGTCAACACCCTCACCTCCAACTCACCCAGGGGTAAAATTAAACATGAAGTAGATGACCCTAAAACACAGGGCTTTCTGCAGCATAGCATGGGGGGCACTTGTGAAGCACTCACAGTAAACTCAAGGGGGTTAAATGTTGTGAAAAAGCTGCATAATAACCGATTGCTTTCCCTGTAGTTGCGGACATAACTGATAATTACAATATAGCACTAACTGGATCACCCAAGGTTATTGCGGGTTTCTTCTCACATGCATGCTGAGATTCCTAAAGATGGGATGCACAGGGACAATTCTTAATTGGTATTCTCCAATATCAGAGCTGCACAATGTCAGCTAACAAAATGGTAAAAACTTTTTGGGGTCATCATTAGTAAGATACACTGAAATGCAATAGCATTTAAAGCTCCAAAGACACACAATTAAATCCTTACTTCTACTGGAGTCCTCACTGAGACATTCCAATTTTAACAGTAAAATGCTTGTTTGGCATTTTCTCTTATTTGAGCCACACTTGTTTGGTGAGTTAAAAGCCAAAAAGCCTCAAATTCCTGTCAACCAGAATTTCAACAACAAATGGCCCACAGCAAAGACTATTTTTCCTCATTTGTAGCCAGCAATGCTCTCATTCGTTGGGTAATTGGTAAGAGTCTGCTGGGTGACAAAGCTAGATGAGGCAAAACATGGCGGTTGCTTCAGGTCTGTGCTTGAGGTAACGAAGCAAACAACACTACTTCGGATTTATTGAACAGCCACTGCGGGCTTTCCCCCCCACCCCCCGCCCCTCCACCACCCACCCTCACACACACACACACAAAAACACCAGCACCAGAATGATAATAGGCTGCACGGGTTCAGGGAACACATGGACAATTGCATGCACTATCAAGTTCCGAGTTAGAGCTACTGGTAGTGTAATTCTGAGAGCTATTGCGATTTGGCAAAAAGAGCTGCAAGGAACAATGTTATGTGGATGTGGCCTTCATTAGCCTGCCACTCTTTAACAGGGCAGCATGAAATTACATCGCTGATAAACTGTTGAAAGGTGACTTCAAATTGCTCAACTTTCCTCCCTAACCATGTTGTTTCAAACAAAAAAAAAGCAGATGTAGAAATTGAGAAACATATTTTGTTGGTTTGTTATGTTTGCACCCTCCATGAGCCATCACTTTATTGTGTTGGAGGATGTTTGAGTGTTCCTATGATCCAAAGAGCTAAGTAGTCTGGGGCTTGACTGTGTGCTTCTGGCAGGGTCACATATGGCAAAATTGATCCAGTTTTCCCTTGCCTGGATGCAGATTACTGGGGCCGCCCCCTGGAGCCGAGCCTGGATGTGGGGCCAAAGGTGAGCGTCTGGTAGACGGGCCTACACCGATGGATCTCAGCCCGAAAGGACAACATCTGTTCCCTTTCCCATGGGCTCACCACCTGAGGGTGGGCCCAAAGGGGTCGGTGCATCGTGAGCCGGGCAGTGGGCAAAGGTGGGGATCCTCTTGAGGATAAACGGATTAGAAGATTTTTTAAGGATCTGGGCTTCAAGACGGAAGGTTAAGGGACAAAAATGTAAAAATGACAACTCGCTGTGAGATAGTTGCTAAAGCACTTGCTGGCCAGTGTCAATGTGCCCTTGAACTGTTCCCACCCACAGCTCAAGTGACTGTTTACGCACCCCTTTCACTTTGAATCACTCCTTCCATGCCCACGTGCTTGATCTGCTTCTCTCTGTGGTGTTCAACTGTGCAACACAAAATATAGAGCAGCATGTACACTGAATTTCCCCTTGAGGGATTATAATGAGTATAATAGGGAGAACGCCCCCTGTTTTAATGCTAACACAACCCTGTATTGCTTTCTTTAGTTGGTGAACCAGCCACACGACACCCCTTTAGTTGCGTATGTAGTTTAAAGAGCAAACATGCGTGTATGTATGTTGCAATAGTGTTAATACTGATCAAATACATATTTATCGTTCAAGTTGGTAGTGATAATATATAAAGGTAATTTGAAAATTAAACCTTTGACTCCTTTTACTTCACATCGAATTAAATATTGGATCTTCAATGGGTTTGCTGATTATAACTGAATAATGCTATACGAGGGGTGTCAGAAAGCTCCGGGACTGATATCACTACAGATGTAATTCAAATCCAAACAACAGACTTCCTCTATTGAAGTAATCCCTCTGGAGTCGAACACACTTCCTAAGTCGTCTCGTCTAAGAATCCATGCACTCCTTGAAGAATTCTTGCAGGATCCTATTGTCCATGTCTTCAATGCGAGAGCTTGTGACAAAGGAAAAACATCAGACAGAGCCAGGTTGTATAATTAGGGAGATTGTGGCAGCACGGCAATGTCTTCCTGGCCAGGAACTAACGGATACTCACGGCACTGTGAGCCGGCACATTATCTTGTCAGATTGAAGCAGCTACGAGTTAACCATCACAACTCTCATTTCTCTCACTCATTGATCAAAGCAAACACAGCAGGGTCGGTTTGTAGATGTGCTAATTAATTATCTAGATCACACTTTGTGTTTGAAATATATTTATGATGACGTCAGCCCTGGAACTTCTGACACATCTCCTACTGTAAAAGGTGACCTCCCCGCTGTCTTTTTGTTGCAAGTTATTTAGAAGCTAAAACGTGACACCTCTAGATGGAGCCTGCAAGTGCGAAAACAGAATTTGAATACTGGTGCTTGTACATAAGATGTGCCTTGCAGAATGTATTCGCTTTGGGAAAAGTGGGAGTAGCACAACGTCAGCTGGGCTCCGTTGGCCGGCTCTTCAACATATTGGTGTTATTTAGTCAGATTAGCGTTAGAGCATCTGACTTCACATATCCCATCATAACCAGGAACTGTCAAAAGCATCACATAGTGGTGATAGAGCTCAATCTGCTGACAGGTCACTGTATCAGCTGCAGTGGAGCCAAAACGCTTATTAAATCCCTCTTTAATTATCAGAGTGTCCTCGAGAAGTGTACTTGTGACATGCTGGCAGTACGCCCGATGAGAGAGTGTGAGTGAGAAGTGGTTGAGATCACGCTAATGGCGGATGATGAACAGAGAGTTGAGCGAGCATGAAATGAGGTCCTTCTGAAAATGAGTTAAAGGTGTTTCATTTAGCCCCGTTAAAGGTATGGTGTAATTTAAGCCTCTGTCCAGAGGAGCTTCCACAAGAGGATGATTTATTTGGCATTAATTGCACAAGGCTGGTGACGGGACACTTGATTACTTTTACTCTTACAAAATAGATTAGAAGCTTGCAGGTTTTTTTTTTTTAAACAAAAGACTACCGGTACTTCGAAAGCCAAACAGTAGTTTTACATTCTATGATGACAAAAAGTGAATATTGGACTCAAGTTTTTGTCAGATGGAGTCATTGGATGTGTTACTGAAGTTTCTGACACAATACAATTCATGGACTGTCAAAGTGTGAAGTAACAATTCTATTTAAAAAAAATATATATGCAAAAGTCTGTAAGTGCCATTTAGTAAGAAAAGTACAGCCCTGCCTACTTACAGACTGCCTATTACTGCATCGCTTGACTAAACCGGTATTACATAACACTCAGTGAAAGCACCGGTAAATGTTGAATTGCAATGCATGCAATTTTCTGCCAATACCATTATGTCCATTTAATACAATTGTGAGGCCATATGTATTTCTGTCAAATGTCAAATATACCCTCAAAAATGACTATGCACATGGTCATCATGTTGTAAAAATGCCATTGTGGCATGTCAGTGTACATGATAATTAACCAGTATCATCTCTATAATGTTCATCATCACTTCAAACACTGAAATGTTGAATTTCCCTTATTCATTCTAAGCCATTATCGACCTTGGCTATGCGTCTTCTCTCAGATAAGCAAAGTCTTCTATGCCCTACTTAGATTTATAAACGGACACATTGTGTAAGCATCAACGTCAGCACATTCTAAAGATGAGTGGGTGAAAAAAAGGGAAATAATTGAAAATATAAATATGGGGGATCAGCAAAGAGGCAGCCTGACAGTGAGTGTGAAATCCTGTTTTCTTTCAGAACACACAGGATGAGCCTGAGATGGCATAATCCTCAATGAAAAAGTATTGGGGAAGATACCAAAATTGCACAGGATATGAAATAAAGCTACATTTTCTCTTAAAACAATGCCGTGCCATAATTCCTCCTGGCTTGATGAATTTACCAGTCGGTGAAGCTTATTCATTTGTTACTTGATTTATTAGTTAAAACTAGACTGTTCTCTTTACATAAGTGAGTCTATTGAAGTAAACATCAAGCGCACACTGTAGGTAGTTCGTAATATAGCACCTTGTGGACAAATAAAGATGTGTGTGCAGAAAAACAAAATGGATGTGATTAACCTTGGCCTGCCAATTGGCAACACTTCAGCTGAGAATACGGATAAAAAGGGATAGTTTATGATATGTAGAAGGCTGCAAAAATCTCAACATTTGAGTTGAAGAAGATAAAACTTTGAAGAAGACATCATGTTGTTCTTTGAATATAATGCAGAGTGGGTGTTCTTTGTTCCTTAACAATTACTACTGTACCGTTTTTGTCGGCATTACCAGCTGGTCCCAAACCTGACAAAGAAGTGCAGGACATGCTTGCAAGGTGACTAAATCCCGTGGGTAAATGCTTCAGTCGTCTTTTAAAGTGGGGAGAGGGAGAGAGAGAGAGAGAGAGAGAGAGACTTATGTGCATTCTGTACACTGCTCTCTCCCATTCTGCCAATGCACGCTTCCCAAATTAGCCAAATAAGCCTGCTATTATAGTACACATGTTGGTATTCCTCTGTGGGTTTTGAAACCAGCAGAAGGATTCAATTTGTTGCTACATGATCTAATCACAGCGGGCTTAACAGGTGATAAGCCTGTGCTGATGCTCCGGAGTTTTCATGTTTTCATTAGGTTACAGGACTAAAATAGGGCAATGATTACGTTTAACCAACTGGTATGCCCCACTTACTGCTTGAGTCTGACAGAAAAACGATCTCGTGCTGACCTCTGAAAATAGATCGTTCTCGTTATTGTTTAGCTCTTGGCCCCAACAAAAATTCCTGCATACATGAATAGTGAGGCCTTGGCGTGATACTAAAACCGTGAGAATATGGCTTCCTTTTTGGGGCGTGAATATTTGCAGAAATGTGATGATGCCATTTTGCATATCTTGCACCCCTGATAAAACTGGGGCTAAGAGATGTGCGGCATGAGAAGAAAATTGGATGGCACTATTGTTGTCACCAGACCCCATCATTGGGAGAAGACAGAAAGGAAAGTTGAAAAGAATTTAGCGGTGGTTTGATAACCTCACACCGATCAATAGAACGTCTAGATGGAGTAGGCCGTCTGGACTTAATTGTTTCCACCACTTCTTTCGCATCAGTTCAGAAAGCCTTTAAAATCCCTCTATTCATAGGTTTAGCTATAACGCCTCTCCTTGCTAGGAAAGGTAGAAGATTAAACGTTTGGCAGCAGTGCAAGCTGATATAAAACATTGTGTGGTAAATAAATCTTTCCTTGAAGTTTATGTTTACCGGCAGTCTAACAAAGGCTGTTAGATCCATGCTGGTGTTATTTCTATTTAGAGTGGGGCATCCATCTTTGAACTGTAGCTCATATGAGCTTTATTGCCAGAAAAAAAACGCAACAAAAAAAAACAAAACAAGAAAATTATGCATGGAAAAACAACGGGATTAATTTTCATCACAATTTGCAGGTTAATTACCAACACAAGACAGTGTCACATGATTGATAATAAATGGGCTCTCACTTAGATAGGGCTTTTCTATCTTGGGTATTCAAAGTGCATTACACTGTTATCTCAATCATCTACTGATGACAGAGGATCAGGAGCAAAACTGGGGGTTCAGTATCTTGCTCAAAGGCACTCGGGCATGGTCACAATGGCCAGGGATCGAACCACCTACCTTTGGTTTGGGAAACGACCACTCTACCACTGAGTCATGCCTTCCTTATAACATGCACGCCTAAAGTGAGATCGTGTGACAAAATATGTACAAAGTAGGTGAATGGTCACAAGAAAGGAATACTATTAACACATTGAGTAAAGCGCAGTTATTGTTCAGGAGAACCTGCGCAGTGTTGCTTCTGAGTGTCATGGTGTGGGTGAAATACAGCACAGACAGACAAACTGACACGGCCATAGAGAAATAGAATAAAAAAAAGATGACTAACCTAACCCACCTGAGCTCGGCTCACAGGGATCGATGTCCTCATCATCGCTTGGACACTCTGCCGATGCCACAAGCATGTCCTCGCTTGTCTGCAAAGAGAGCAATACGTTCACAGTTGAGCGGTGAGGCCACGGAATTCCACAGGGGTTACTGACAAAACATTCAAACCGGTTCTATAGTCCATGAACACGAAATCGGATTATTGTGGAACAGCAGAGGCGACAGATCTGTGCGAAAATATCAGGTCTAAAGCTCAGTGTTTGTCTGTTGGATTCAAAACGAGAGACTAAACAAAACTGATGGCTCATCATTCTTACACCGTAAGCACTTTTCAAGGCATTCCACATTATTGTGTAATGTTTGTCTGAAACCTCATGTTTGAGCCCAATTTTCCAAAGCATGATTTGCGCTCCATGGTTGGTTAAAATGTTTAATGATGGCACACTACAACCATCAAGCTCCAGTATTATAACACAATGTCAAAAAAATTGGGGCCCTCTGAAGATGGAAGTACACGGCCTGCTGTATTTTTGCATCACAATATGTTTGCGAGTGGGATGAAATATGTTCAGGAAATGAACAATGTCATTTCATCTGACGTCCATTAGGATGCAAGGAATCTGATTTTGGATTATCTTGACATTTGGAGTACAGACGAACATCATCAAAACCCTGGGAATGATCCATCAAAGGAGATGTGACGAAGAGCAGTTCTTGGAACGGCTGGCCGGCGAAGTCCGTCCAAACGTAACTGTAATTTTCTGAGGTACAGTGTCTACTATCCAGATGGTGTAGTAGTCTGATTAAAGAGTGCCACATCCATCACTTTAGCCTCATGATTTTATTTTCTTCCCTTGGCGTAGGATGTTGACACGTTACATTCAGTGGCAGAAGTTTGGGGGAATCATGGAATCAATGCTCTCTCGCTCCTCTTCCTAACTTATCACAGCCCTCTTCTCTTCACCTCCCTTTCTCGTGTTCCTTTTCTTGAGATTTATGTGTAAGAGGAGGAGTGGAAGATGTCTACTACGTAGGTTGAATCACCGCACAGTAAGCTTTTGTGGAGGTGTATGGCTGTAACACCACCGCCACAACCACATTCTATTTATTGCTATTATCAATTCTGGCAAGTATAGTGACTGTAATAGAATTAAAAATAAGTAGCTGAATCAATTTCATGACGTAATACACAAGTTCATAGACGTAGTTCTACCTGAATGTTTTAAACTATTTAGACTTGGACTCAATGTATATATTCATTTTATTTATTCAGATTATTGGCCCGTCCGAATATCTGTGCTGATATTTGGCATTTTGACGCATATCAGCATTTCATATTCACATCGGCTTAGTCAAAATGTTATGAGCTAGCTGTAATCTTTATTTTGTTTGCTCCATGCTGTTTGAATTTTAAAACAAATACTGTATATCTACTATTAAAGATCTTTTTTAATTGTAACTAGTCACAAATGTAAAAGGCTGTTTAATAAACAAGCTTAAAACCATTTAGACAAAGTTAAGTGTTGAAGTTTGTCCGATTTAAAATTTGGACACAAATATTATCCCTTTTACTGCAAATGAATGCTTCAAATATCGGTTAACGGTCTCCTTAGATAAAAATAATTGGTACCGCTTCTGAAAAAAAATATCGACCTTTCTCTAGTATGTCTTACAACATAAAACAACAATTCCCCTTGCGATGTCAATGGTTGTATGCATACAGTACAGCGTCTGTGTAATTAGCTAAATTGTGCCTTTAAGCCACTGTAACCGTAAATATTCTCATCAGTACATTACTCAACCCATGTTATGCTATAAGTCTCTACATCACTACTGAAATGATTTGTCATGTGACAAAGCATCCTGGGATTGGAGTATAGGCCAACATTCTGATGTGGTCATGACACATAAAGTCCTAAACATGGCAAATTAATGGTGTCCTCATCCTAAGTGGAGCTTTTCTTTCTTTTTTCTTAACGTACAATCCATCTACAGTCATAGAAACTGGAAAGTTTCCATTTGGGAACATATTTTCTTACCAAAAAAGAACACCCAAATCTTAAAAACAAAGGCATTAAAATACACACACACACACACACACACACACCCAAAACATTCAGCGATTTTTCCAACCCTTTTTCAACAATACTATGCAATTGTCATTCATTAGCTGAGTGGTGTTGTTTTTTCCAATCTAAGCAGCACAATTCACACAAGAGAAATGCTCCTATACTTCTATTTGCGCTAAAAGCAAGTATCATTATTGCAGCAGCAAAGTGCTGAAGCCCTGGTGGAACAAGGAGAGTAGCTTATTTTATTGCCACTAGTCTTAGCAACAGAGAGCACACTCCAGTGGGATGTACACATGCACGCACGTGCACACGCGCACACACACACACGCACGCACACACACTCACAAAAAACAAAACAAAACAGAAAAAAAAACAAGAATAGAAACCCCCTTTTAGCGTTCATGTAAAATGCATGAAGATTTTCACAGTCTCTAAGTACACTGTCATGTGAGATTATTTAGGTGTTGGTGGACATTGTCAAGGTTGATCAGAATGAAAACTATATGAACAACAGAAGGTTATACGGTGGCCCTGAACAGGCAAGCAAGTGTGAAATATATATGGGCAATCGAATCTGACTTAGCGCAGTGTCTTCCATTACCATGGCTTGATTTACACTGTATGTTTGAAATGGGCCAATTTTTTTTGCTCTTAAGGGGCATATTTGTGATGGAAACATCGAGAACCCCAAAAAAAGTACACGGAATGGGATTTTTTTCAAATTTGAATGCAGCCTCTTACAAATGTGTACACAATGTGGCACATGAAACAACCCGCAGGTCACCCAAATTGTTCCTCAATTACTTGACAACACAGAAGTAAACAATAATTGTAAACAATGAATACAAACATGAACTGTTACCTACTTTTTAGCCGGCCCCCCACCCATTAATATAAATGAGGGTAACTGCAAATGGCATTAATTTCCTTGTTTAATGATGGTCCCGCCTCTAACGTACCATATTTAATTCTCTATGCTTTTTGCTGAAGTTTGAATATATGGTGGGCATTTTTAATATTTATTTGTGCTTTTTATTTCATTCAATCTTTTTTTTTTTTAACAAATCTGTATTTTCTGCTGACGTTAATGTGCCCCTGGTCTGAATGTCCTCTGTAAGGCTTAGTCAGCATTTGGTATCTTTTCAACAAGGTGACTTCATTATTTTGCAGAACACTACACCTTCTTTCCATGAATTTGTTCTACATCTGCATTGCACGTAGAACGAGAGTTGTTGTTCAGGGTATTTTGTGTTCCAATGCACTGGTGCTCAGAACTAAGAGAGACTTTCAGGGTGATAACCTGTTGGCGCACCTCTGTGAGGAGTGATTTCACGTTGTTGTCTTTGCGGTCTAATTTGATGAATACTCTTTGGCACCCGGCACATCTCTGTGGAGACGAGCTCAAAGTCAGGAGGACACAAAAGGATTCTGAAGGGTTTATCTGATGCACGCTTGTGTTGTCCTACTAATGTATTCCACCGAGGATGCTTGTTGTTTTCTTGTATCCCTTGGCAAACCCTGTTTTTATCCAGTCTAAGGTCTTGTTGTGCAGGGACCTCTCAGATTGTATATTTGTACATAGCTGGAAAATGTGTTGACTCAAGAAGGATACATTATTTCAATTATGTAGTTCAATTATTCCTCACATACTCTACAGACACTTGCATTTCGAGGGCAGTTGTTTTATGAACAAAACTATACATTGAGTCAAATTATTACTAGTTTCCGCATGAAACATAGATAGCCTTTTACAAATGCCATGGCTAGAACACATGAGCAGATGTGGCTTATAGACTGATCTTTGTCTCAGGTTTCTGTTCCATAACTCACACTCATTTACATAATCCAAAAGATGGACAAACACGTACTCCTCAGGGCTGTTTCTTATTTCAAATCATGTAATCATAGTCAATTTAAAGACCTTAACCCTAACCAGACAAGGTTCTATTTCCATATATTTCACGCTCATAGGTCATCTTTGTGTCATATGGCGCTTTCCACAAATCCACATTTGACACCAGCAGAGTACTTTTTAGTGTGTTAGTATCACCATAAGTGATTTTACAGTGTTACAAAGCATACAGGCAACGTGTGAATTTCTATCACAGATGGCATTTAAAAAATATCCCTACCGCCCAAAGAAGATGAAAACATTTCTTTTTAATATGACTACAAAGGCTATTTTAAAATACCATTTGGGCTTGCATATGCCTAATTACCTTTCATAACTATAATGAGGTGGGAAGGGAAACAAAACACATCCAAACCAGATTAAAACACCCTGTAGTGCGGCAGGAGGTATTCCTGTTTCTTTTAATTGGTTCTACTATGTTATGAGCTCAAAAAATGTTCTATGTCAGCAATCGGGTCATGCAAATGGATGGATGATGGATGGATGGATGGATGGATGGATAGATAGATAGATAGATAGATAGATAGATAGATAGATAGATAGATAGATAGATAGATAGATAGATAGATAGATAGATAGATAGATAGATAGATAGATAGATAGATAGATAGATAGATAGATAGATAGATAGATAGATAGATAGATAGATAGATAGATAGATAGATAGATAGATAGATAGATAGATAGATAGATAAAATCACTCAAAACCAAAACTTTTGCTTGCTATTATTTCTCTCGGCTGGAAATGTTTCTGCGTCCGGTTGTTACAGTGCACTGTCTGGACTAAACGGGATTGGCTTGGTATCTTGAGATTCGTGTTGGCAGCAACACATCATTCGTGCACCAGTGAGAATGGTACAATACAATACAATACAATACATGCTGATTTATATAGCGCTTTTACAACAGCGGCAGCTGTAACAAAGCGCTTAACAAAACAGTTAACATAAAGTAAAATAATAAACACAACACATAACATAAAACACGGACAGTCGTGCAGTCCTAACCACTTTTCCGTCACACACTTTGAAACGAATTTCTTTTGTTAAAATGGAGGCTGAACAAATCCATTCCTCCACTTTCTTGGATTCAAAATAGTAAAAACTGAAAGCTGTGCTAAACCAAATTAAATTCAATGCTAATATCGGTAAATTGTGGCCATAACTGATGAAACCTACTGTAGCTATCACATGCCTGATGACAACTTAGCAGCCTGTAACTGGGTCGATGGTGTTGAATAATTTAGTCCCAGATGCTCAATGGATTTCATCGGAATAATGAAGGCGAGAGAGCCTCTCAGACTGTGAGGTTAGTACAGTGCAAAAAGCCTGGCCTTCGCCCACACTCTTCCTGCTGCCAAGCTGTCAACATCACAGACCCACACATTCAAGACGATATGAGTCGCATTGTCGCAGCAGTTCATAGCTGATACATCATGTAAATAATACATAATCTATATATAGAGTATATCTCGATTTATTATAGCTTTATTCTAGATTTATTCTTGCTTTATTCGAGAAGCTAGAATAAATCGCATTTGACAAGAAATACTCTAAGCAAGGTGTTTACAGGCTGATAATCATTGTATAGCTCAGGGCAGAGCGAATAACAATAGGGAAAACCCATCAGGGTAAATATAACATTAGTCACTTTCATCGTCCTCATTTCCAATATATCATATGTCAAACTCAGTCACACAGAGAGGGGTCTCAAAAAACACTTTCAGGTGGTGGGCCGAACAGGATGCGTTTTTCTAAATCTAAACGGGCAGCGGAATAAATTATTAATCTATTAAACACGCATCAGCTCATTCAAAGAAGAGGCTAGTCAACATACCAACATAACAAGGAAGTAAAACATAAAAACATAATTTCTAACTTAACACGGGGGAATAATAAACAACAACCAATGCTAAATATAAACAGGAAATTCGTTTAAAAAATCGTTTCAAAATTCCACTAGGCATACTTCAAAACTAAGCTACCAGCTAGTTTATGCTAACCAAGATACACGGCCTTCAAGCCGTGTGTAGACAGAGCCAGACTGATTGGGTGTAGTCTTGTGCTTGATAAAGCTCGGCGCACACGAGGCGACATCGATGCTTGTAACCATCCACGCTTGGTATTTAGTCATTTGCGCCTCGTGTGTGGGGGCATTTATTTGAGCACGGATGGCGCTGTGTTATCGGCGATTTAAAATTTGGCGCTGCCCTGTCAGTACATTTCGGAGCTCTAAAAGACCTTTGGCAAGATTAGCCTTGCCTTTACGTTGTCAGATCCTAATCATAGAAGGACAGGCACAAATGGGACAAGGCAATGCATTATCTTGCAGGAACACTTCAGCCTTAAGATCACTTGAATCTGCCTCTGAGGTTGCCATCTTGAACGGTCTTATGATCAACAGTCCATATGTCACAAGATAATCTCTCATTTGCTAGCGTTTACAGTCAAACCTCGGTTCTCGAACGTCTCTGTGATCGACCAGGAAATTTGAGATTTTTACGCCTCGGATTACGACTGAAAACTGGACCAAACTGAGCAACCCGAATACGCCACTTGACTCCTCTCGGTTTCCTTCTTGTAACGTTCATTGTGAGCAGACACCCTTGTTGTGATTTACACAAATCTTTTTATTTTGTTATTTATGCATAGTGTATTAGCCCCTAATCATGGGCTAATAAAATAGTTTCGGATTTTGAACAAATCACTTTTTGAACAGCCATATGGAATGCATTATGGTCGAAAACTGAGGTATGACTGTTTATATATGGTTTGTTAGATGCTGATAATTTGGTTAGCAGCAGTGCTCAGCTAGGCCCATGTAACAGTGTAGCAGACAAAGTGAGGCATCTATTGGAGAGAGACACTTACAGTACTTGTCTCATTAACACTTGAAGTCTGTTGGACTGTGGGCCACTACTGGAGGAAATGTGGCATAAATCATAAGATACTTGGTGCTTCCCAATGAACTGATCCAAAAATCCAGCATTCCTCAAAAGGTAGTAAAGTCTTACTAATCTTGACGCCTTCTCCCTTTTGCAGCATTCAACTCGAGGTGGGCCACGTAATAACATGTTTCACTGTGTAATTTGAGATTTCGTCCCTTTAGGGAACTTTGCTTTATTTATAGCCAATCAGCAGTTCCTTCAACTGGACTTCAGACGGTGTATCAGGGCAGGATATAAACAAAAGAAAAAAAAAGAGCTTGAGGCTTTCTATCTCATCCCTTGGTACCATTGCGCTCATGTCTTGCCATACATCTTTCTGGGCCTTTTAAGTCACTGTTCCCAGACACGCTAACAAGGTGCTGGGAGGCAGCTTCATACACCCGGCACACCCAATTTCATGCAGCAGTGGAGGGACACACATTTCCAATTCATTTGGTTTTGTGACATAAATGCAGTAAAAAGGAACTCAAAGCAGGAGTATATTGCTGATACCATGAAAAAAAGGCATGGAATGAGCAAACATTGTTCTTTTGGACTGCAGGGACGCATGCATGTGTGCACTTATGAGTCGTGCTTCCCCTCAAAACCCAAGAGCACGACTGTGAACGGACAACTTCTTTTTTGTTTTTTGATTCATAGCATTCTCTGCTTTGCGGAATTTATGAAAGTCTTCCTCAGAAACCTTATTAACTATTTTCTATAAAGAGACACTTATAGAGTGTAAATGTTAAAGTCCTCAGCATCTATTGAATTTGTGTGGTTGTATGAGAGGAAACAACATCATGGGCTATTTCCGGGACAGATAATGTATCCCATTCACCATGTCGGTAAGAGATCTTAAAGCTCTTAAATTCAATTTTATCAAGTCATTGTATGTCTACTAAGTGTGTTGAATAACATTTGTGTTCACTGCCTGAATAACATCTTTGAATGTAACATCATATGGCTGAGTGCAGACAGAGCAAATTGATCCTCCGGCATGTTGATTACAGCCTCAAGCAGATCATTAGTTCTCATTTCTTAGCTAATTGCGGCTGTTGCAGAAATGTTTTACCTCAAATTTATGAAGCCTACCTCCAGCTATTTTTTTAATCATTTGCATCTTTGCAATGCATAGCGCATTAAACATGACACACAATATTTTGCCCCCCTTACTCTCAGTAACACACGTCTCAGATAAAGTCTCTCTCCACTGGAGTGTGCCTCCCCCGCAATACGCTTGGCATTTTTCCTTATCTGAAATCGAATCTGGAGCTCTGTGTGAATCCCTCGCTCACCTTGGTTGTAATCTCCTCCAAGAGAAGAGAAGTGCCTAGTTGGAGTCACAAATTAAGAATACGCTTATAATCACATCCAACAAACTCATGTCGTTTTAGGAATCTAGTTCAGTGTTGAAAGCTAAAAATAGAAGATAAACCCAAACATGCACAAGTGTGTTTTAGGAGAGAGAAAAAGAGAGGGATGTGCCACTTGGATACAAATCGTTGTCTTTTTGACTTGGGTTGCTTCTTGACATGCAGTCTCAGTCCCTCATCAGGTGACACGAACAAATTTGTCATCCTAATATAGATTCCTCCATGATGGAGATAAATCTACTGAAGGCTTAAGTCCCATGTGTAATGTTAAACTAACAAAGAACAAACAAACAAAAAAAAACAGAAACCAGACCAAAAGAAGAAAACAAAGAAACGTAAAAGCTGTGTTGCCCTCCAACAGTAGGTCGGGTCTTATGTGGCTTCCACAGAGCATCCATCTAATCAGATCCCTACCTCCAAGGTTTTCTTCTCCATAGAATGAACACCAAAAACAAGAATGAGCAACTTTGTGAGTCAGCAGCACGAAGGCAAGACAATGTGCATTTTCAGGCACCACTTCCCAAACAGATCTTTGGCAGATCAACTCTTGATTTACGTTTTTTAAAATTTATTCATTTTAATTTACCAAGACATGAATTCTTCTGCCTCATTTACGGATGATAGTCTTTAAAATTGCGAATCAACATTTAGACGCAAATCAACGCCGTAATCATTTTAATAAAAGGAAGGAATACTTCCTGGCACAATTAAAAATACGGTACTTTGTACCAGTATTTCATCAAAATGCATTGTCAAATTAAGAGCTGCGTGAAGACTGTGATTTTTCACCTGATTTAGGATCTGATTCGTGACCATGTCAGCACACGGTGACCCATTTTCCATGTTTCAAACCTGTCGAACTGATAGTGCAAATAACATGAAATTAAGGTGCCATTCAAAGAACTATTGGGCTCTTACAGATTGAATTACTATGCTGCTCGTAATACAGTCGGTATAGTGTATTAAATGCTTATATGTGTAAAAGCTGGCATTTATTTAATTATGGGTTTGATCCAATGTTGAAATAAAACATTCATTTCTCCTTTGAGTGGCACACGTTTAAATATTACAGTAGAGGTTTTAAACATAAGCTTTTGAAAATGTACTGTATTTCAGCTTTTTGGCTTTTTTTTTTAATGATAGGAGTATCAGTGCAGTAGTTGGCACAGCTCATATTCATAATAAATAAGCCTCTCTAACAAGCGCTCTCTCATGCTCGTTTCGTCTGCAAATCATAAGAGCCGTTGCCCTGTGAGAGGACAAAATGATCAATAAAACATGCTGTAAAGTGTTCGTGTCAATATCTCACTGTTATAAAATAACACACACAAAACCACTTAAGTTTCTTTCTTGCCATTCAAACATTTGAAGTAGGACAATCTCTTGGCCTCTGATATGCTACCGTGCAAGAACCCAAATGAAGATTTAGATTTTGGTTTCTTTGAATAATGAAAAGCACAGAAAAAGAAAAGAGAAAACAGCAAATCCTCGAGCAAAGCAAATGCAATCCTATTCACTCTGCTCATTGCTCTGATTGAATGGTGTTTATATATATCAAGTCATGAAAGGACGTCAATGTGTGCTGATGTGTGTGTGTTCAACACTGTTAGCAACGCACTCATGTGCCTCACTGTGTGTACAGGATCATAGTAAAGGCTAGTTTCCATAAGTGCCTCTGGTGACGCCAAGATGATGGATCTAGTCTGTCATGGGGTGCGCATGCTGCAGGCCTGGGACCGTCGCAGCTCCCCTGCCATATGTTAGCCCTGAGTGGGCAAGAGGGTGTGACCGGGTCTGAGGAACACTGAGGCAAGATTACCGATTACCAGTCACGCCATAGCTGACGATCAAAAACATTTTACTATGATATAACAGAGTATCCCATGTGATTGGCTGGCAAATAGTCAAGTATCATGGTTCTTGACCAGTCAACTGACATAGCAAGCACGACCATAGTGAGGAAAAGTGCTATTGAAAATGGATGGGCGGATTGGATATAGTTTTGAAGTACAACAATATAATTGTCAGATGTTAGTGTATACCATATGAGGCAAAGTTGGTTTAAAGATGTACAGAGACAAAAACATACCGGTATTTATATTTATACCTCTCAGGAAAATTAGAAAAAAAGCTCGAAGGATAGTCATGTCTGAAGTGACAATATAGATCTCAGGTCTCCAGTTCAGGTCTTGTAGTTGTTGAGCCATTTTACCAAGATCACGAAAAATAAAAAATCTTCAAATACATTCAATGCATACTTAATAGTTCGCTCTCATGTGGTTATAGCATAGCTAAGAGTGACTATTATGCTTAAAAATGTAATGTCAGATATGATCTCGGGCAATATTAAGACCAAATCATCCGCAGGTCTCTTATCTTATAAATCTGCATTTGAAGAGTCTGCACTGCATAGGTTTAGTTGCTTGAGGAGTGATTCAAACTCAGATAAAGCTCAGGTCTGAAAACCGGAGCATGCAGGATTAGTGTTAAATCTAAGATTGCAGACTTCACTTGTAGAACAATAATTAAATCCAGGACCAAGACAATCAGAATGATGCCTAAGGGCAGATACTGTAGGTATTGGTTACAAGAATTGCATAGATGATTATAAAAAAGGATGGTTGCAACACACTCCAGTTACCAGGTTATCCACAATAAAAGATTATTGACACATGGGGATCTATGCGTATTTGTAAACAGCGCAGTTGTACTCGAGTGTCAAAAGTGCTGTATCCTGGTTTTGGAATTTGGTTCACACACAATACATCCAATTGGGGTAGAAGGCGGTCTCCATGAATTTTCTTTAAATCAGCCACTCATGAAGATCTGCTTGCCGATCTTTATCAATGGACATTGCACACTTCGACTTGCCGCAGGACTCAAGCAAATCAGTGTCTTCTGCTGCCAGGCCGAGGACTATCAGCGTGCCTCTCACAGGTGGCATTTAAGTTGGCTGTGTTCACACCCACAACGGTGAAATGCCCCTTTTAAAATGTGCCATGCTGCACCGGGTTGCACAGGTCTGAGAAAATAAAACTTTCTATCTCCCCTCCTGTGGATGTTGCCACTGCGGAACACACCAGACTTGCAGTGGACACGGAAATAGAGCCCTGTGGTGTCAGATTTGATGAAAGGAGACAACAGAATACAAAAAACTCTTGCAGTATTTTAAATCTCGTCTACCCCTGGTACTTGTGTACAGGCCAGGACTCTGCCGTTCATCTCAGGGATGAAGATCAATCACTGTCAAGAGCTCTCACTGGCTGCACCAAATAAGAGCATTCTCATTTTGTTGTTGTTGTTCCTTTTTTGTTTGCTTGTTGGAATTTGATTAAAATCTGACCATAAATAACGTCAAGTGGCACTGGAATTTTTCTGAGGCAAATAAAACACACACACACACACACACACTCACACACGCACGAACGCACACGCACTGCACACACACACACACATACACACTGCATACCTTTGTACAGTAGTATGAAGATTGAGCTGCAATGCTATTGGTCTTTTAATTATCGGTATGTCAAAAGGTTGAATACTCAAATAACATGAAAATCCATTCTTATTTTTTGGGTGGTAAAGTCTCTAGCTTTCATCTTGTGGATATCTTCACAGGTGAACCGAAAGGTGTCAGGATTTATGGTAATAAAGCATAAGCGGACACAAGGGGTTTGAAAAGAACATTGTGAATTTAATGGTTTGCATGGGACAAGGCCCACTGAATTGAATAATAATCATAAAAATAAAAATTAAAACCCTCAAATGGGATTTCAAAAACATTTGGCAAGGGGCAAAGGAAATATTAGCAGGGATGCTCTAACAAGTACAAATAAATAACAACCACTTTAATGGTAAAATGTGTCATAAATTTCCTGATAGAAGATTCCTCAAAGTAATGATGCAAGGTTTAACCTAAAATATCATTGACATTTCAATAATAAGGTAGGTTTGGTTTTTGTTTCTGTCATTTAATTGTTCCTGTAATGTGATTTCTCTCAAGGATTGTTGGATGTATTGCGACTACAGAGACCTAAGGTTTTGTGACAGGAATAGTGAAAGGCTGCTGTAATTGCATCTAACATTTAAATGCTAGAAATATAATACATTGTTAAGCAAATGAATGAATGCAACAATCTCTTAACTGAATGTGAAACGTATTAACTGTTGCCATAGTCTCATTGAGGCCAGTGATGATGAAAACGGTGTCATGTGAATATTGTTTAAGGACCAAAAATCCACAAATTGGAATGGCCATCAGAGGAGGGTTGAACCAGTTGGACAATGCTAAAAATGAGACCCATTCTTGAGTAAGGACTCTGAATGCATCTCTTTGTACGCAAGCCAGACACAATGCGATGTCCTGAGACTGAAACGTCCCACTGCAGGAGCTCTCAGCGGAAAGGTCGTCGGGTAGAATCAAAACACAGACAATGAAATCTCCCACTGCACATTTTTTTTGTATGCCTCATTCATCTCGCTGCCATCAAAACAGAACACCTCTTTAATCAAATGAATCAACTCAAGAGCTCTCTTTAGTACAAACAGACGGCACCATTATCCTAATTTGGTTTTATTGATCAATCAAACCCCGATCTGCAACTTCATATGCATGGTGTGAAGAATGAATTAATGAAGAATACTCAGCCTTGTAACAGTGATGCAGCAGAATCCGTATTTTAGACCTCAATAATCTGTCAATTTGAACCCATTAACCATTGTGGGTAGAATACTTTGGATATTACAAAATGGGTAGTATCTTTAGAGGACGTTGGAGTCATGAAATATACCGAAAAGTAATTTTCTAACAGAAGTACCAAAACGGTTATCGGTAAACTGGTTTGTGGGTTCGGCCTTTAATATTACAACATGATGAATCCACATCAAATGGCGATATCACCAGTTAGAGGAGGAGTTAGAGAAATGACACCCCCACCCCCCACACCGGCCCACCTCCACACCATCATGTACCTCACTCACACCTTCGGACAAGGGCAGGGAAAAAGTCACCGCCATCCAGTTCCTCTCCTCAGGTCGACACTATCAAATCATGCACTCCAAAATCAGCAGACATGAAAAACAGCTTCTTCCATCTTGCCATCAACTCCCAAAGCAGGTGACTCAAATACCATTGTGGCATTTTCCAAATGTTGCCAATTTTGGCAAACATTTATCAAGGTAGCTTCAGCTCTCAACAAACGTGTTGAGAACGCACAAACGCATCACCGCACACCCAAAGTTGCATCACAATTAGCCTACTGCTACTGGTCACTTTAAAAGCTGGCACGATTATCTGCATCATCTGCACCACCGTCTCAATAGTATTGCCATTACAGCACCACCGTTCACTTTATCTTTACTTGATGACTCCCTGTATTGTTGCACAGCTGTAATTGGGGGCTAGTACTGCACAAATGAGGCCTTTACATTACGGATGTACTTATGTGTCATGTCTTTGTTTATCGAAGTTTCTTGTTACTGCAATACTAGTGCAACTCATCCAATTGGAGACATATTGCTTGTGTGTTTCACATACTTGACAAAAAAAGATCATTATATAATCTTTCTTTTCTAAATTAATTAAATTAAGCTAATGAATTGCTGTTATCGCATCAACGGTTCATTTATTCATCCAGTCAATTTCTATTCCATTTATCTTGAATTGCATGTGCGCTGAGGAGTATTTTTGCTCACTTAGGGTGAGAACGGGCATCACCCTGTACTGCTCACGAGAAAATCACATGGCACAGAAAGAGAACTAAAAATTCACAGCAACCTTCTCACATTCACAATTAAGGAAAATATAGTCAAATCTGTAAACGCTGTTACTTAGAGATTTGACAGAACATCACGTTGCTTTAAAGTGTTGGCTTTCCGTCCTTCTCAAAATCTTCTAATATCATATCTGTCTTTGAATTAAGACATTCACAATGACACTTCAGATTTTTGGGGCTTCATAAATAAACAAGAAATGAGTCGTGAACATAATATCTGAGACACTGTTAACGGCAGTTGTACTTACAGTATGAACTGAGATACAATATTTTCCACACTATAAGACACACCTACAGGCATTCAACTTTCTCAAAAGCTGACAGTGCAGTGCGCCTTATAATCGGATGCGCCTTATATGTGGATCAATATTCTGATTTCTTGGACGTAGTATTTTAAACATTCTGTAAAATGCCTTCTTAAAGCTGCAATGGTTGTAAAAGCGCTATATAAATCAAGCTGCATTGTATTGTATTCTCTTTAGCATAGATGCATCTAGTGGACGCAACAACGTAACGTCAGCCACTATTGAGGTTCTATTCTATGCGCCTTATAATGCGGTGCGCCCCATGGTATGGAAAATATGATAATTACAGTCACTGTTTTCTTTCCTGAAGGGGAAAAAGAGCCGCCTGCTTGAGGAATGGTGCTTATGTCTTTCAGGTGAAGTGCAATATTTGCGAATGTACAGTATTCTGCCATCACATGGCAAATGGACTTGTTGCACACTTTGGGTGCACTTGGTGTCTGAGCAGCTATTTAAAAAGAATACTTCAAAGACCAAATTACCTGCTGAGGCTCTCGTGGTGTCGTCTGTTTGACTCGGCGACTGGATGCAGTGGTGGTGGTGAGCTCCATTATAGTTGTGGATGTTTCGGACCGATTGGCTGTAGTACTTGACTGCGGAGTTATAGGGGAAGGCGACTCCCCTACAAGCCGCGCACTGCCTTGGATCTTAATGTTGGGGTCTCCCTCTGCGGCCATGTTGAACACTTTCAGGCCATTATAGTAGAGGCCTGAAAGCTGGCCCTGAAAGGATCTAGTCCGGTCTCGCTCCCAGCCACCAATCTGTATAGTAGTTTGGCTGTTGAAGATAGTAAGCTGCCGCCCTGTGGGAAAACAACGTTACATATACAAATCTGTTGGAGTGTCAACATTTTAAGGACACAAAAATAACAAAAAACAAAAACAGTAATAAAATAAAATAAAAAAGACAAGGAGACAAATTACTCGCCAGTGGCTAATGAAACCAATAAATTACGGGTTGTAGAAGCAAACCCTAGCAATTTATTGCAGTTACTATGATGACATGCCTCCTTTATGAAAAAACAAAAATACAAAAAAGAAAAAAAATCAGCTTTGCTAAAAGGTTAGTCCCATTGAAAAAAATGTGAAATATTAATGCTATATATTAAGGAATACAATATGGAATCTATAGGTACATCATTTATAGAAACAAATAATACATTCATATTTGTTTCTATAAGGAGGTTTTTACTTCAAGTTTTAAAATTTAAGAACTTGGAACGGAGCAAGCATGGAAATTATTCATGGCATTTCAGTAAGAGGCATCCAGACTCCTTTTAGCAAACGGGAGAAAGAATAGTCAACTGAATAAGGTTAATTAAGCATGGAGAAAAAACACAAAAGTACATACCAAAAAGAAAAATGTGCTATGACAGGTGATTAGAGCAAAATGACCAAAGAAATAAAACATAAAGGGAGTCATTTCACATTTTATGTGAAAAATATGAATTGGTTATTACATTGTAAAATCAAAGCATGCACACACTTTGTTTTAATGTTACAGTTCACTGATATAAACCTATACATCTTAACAAAATATGTTAAAGGGACTTCAAAATTCTGACGCCAATTCATCTTGTTCACTATTTATAATTTCTCGCACTTTCATCACACAAAAAATGAAAAGGCACAAATCTATAAAAAATATATATTTAAAAAAATCACATTGTAAAAACAAACAATTATACTAAATACTAAATTTATGGTTATCATTTAAAAGTTTGCAGCAAAAGGCTACTATCATTTATAGACATTTTAACAATGTTGAGATTTAAATTCATATTTATAGTCCCTTTAACCATAATTTCACACACGTATTAAAAAAAACTGACTACAAAATGAAGACATTATTGAACAGTAACATTATATGGACTATTCAAATCATTTATTTTATTCATGTTTTATTTTAGGTTTAGTGTTTACAAAATATTGCAACAACTTAGTTATGATCAAATTACTCTATTTGACATTTTAACCAGTGATTTTACCTTTGTCGAGTAGCCATTCGTCAACTACTCGACCAAGTCGGAATGGGATTCGCTGTCTAGCAATCGCCAGGCGTTCGTTATCATTGTTGCCTTTAAAGTTTAAAGAGACATTTCAGTGGTTACAATCTGTCAGGTCAAAGGTTAAAGATTCATACTGGTATAGCGAAACAACTGCACATTTACATGTTTTATATTGAAAATGTTTAATGTATTCGTCACAAATATTTAATAAACCATTATTTAAACCAACATTTAATTTATTTTATCCAACAAATTAGGACTACATTAGTTGAAATTAAATGTTTTCATCCTTTGGATCAATACATCTATGTTAAAAAACAAAACAAAAAACCCAACACATTTCACTGTCTTATCTCCAACACATTTGTCTGAACATTTTAAAATGCTTTTTGCTAGTTATGTACGTACCACTTTCAAAATAAACATCTCTTGAATTTATGTCACCCTTAGATCGTGGTTGTAAAAGAAAAGATACATCTAACACATTGCAAACACCAATCTTGTCATGAATAGCCTGATTGAAAAAAAATGTCTATTGACAACATGTAGTGCATTGAATCATAAAACTATTCAATCAGAGAGAACAAAGGCTGAGAGATCAGGATTGCATATTTGGTCAACCCAAATGATTTGACAAAAAAGCTACGTGGAAAAGTGACTGTCGCATGTTTGGGTGGAAACAATTGTTGCAGATTAAAAAAGTGTCCTTCGGTAAAGAAGTGCCACGGGAGGAGAAGCAATATCCGAAAGCAACCTCCACTTTTACTTTGGAGGACCATTGGGCATAAATGAGGACAAACTCTGCATCAACCTTTTGTCAGGGCCGCTCACTCCACTCGAGCTAAAGAGTGAGTGCATTCCCCTTTGCTATTGTCTGCCGAGATTGAATTCACTCAGCGTCATTCTTCTTGCAGATTGACAATGTTTGTTCCATCAACTATATTAATTCACTCTGTGCAGATTGAAGATCTGGTAGCTAACAATGCTTGGAGGTGAATAGCCTCTGAGGAGACTGGAACACAGAGACCTGGGGGAAAGGGAGGGCTTGGCGGTTTAAAAAAAAATAGAAGACATTTTTCATCACATCAGCTTGAATGACTACAAAGGTGAAAGCGATTTAAAACTTGTGGATTGAGTTCATTGAATTTGGCAGCAGATTGTGTCAAGTTGTCATCTGTTGTTTATTGGAATGTATGTTGTTTTTAAGAGGTGCATTGGTTATTATAGTTAATGCTGAGCTACCAAAGAATTTAATTATTGCGTGGCTTAAATAAATTCATAAATACATAACATGGACAAATTGATGTTAGTTGTTAAATGCTCTGGTGTGCATTCTGTATACTGTACGACAGGGGTGCCCATTAGGTAGATCCTGATCTACCGGTAGATCTAAGACAGGTCCCAAGTAGATCCGAGGAGTGTCGAGAAGAAAAAAAACAAACAACCATTTGTGTGTCTTTGTACATGTTAGTAATATATTTTTTGTGTTAATATACACTGCACACTAATCAGTCTCATTTTCACTATAAAAATATATTTAAAAAATAAAATAAAGCAGGTAAATCTTGTGTGTGTGTGTGTGCGTGCGCGCGCCGGTAAGGGTAGATCCCGTGAGGTTAATTGATCAAAAAGTAGATCTTCGATCCAAAAAGTTTGGGCACCCCTGCTGTACGACATAATGTAAAATGTGTATTGTGATTAATATTGCACTTGCGAAATAAGAAAGAGATAAATTCATCCATTTTCGTCCATCCGACCGTATTCTACAATATCGTCCTCTGTCTGCTGTTGACGGAAATTAACGGCACAACTGCTATCATTGCAAACGCAGCGTGACCAAATCCGGAAAACAGAGTAGCGGTGTTATGGTGCAATAACTAACATAACTATGGGTTGATGATCATGTCATAATCATAACAAGCACAGTTTAAATCACTGCAATGTTAGTTTCAGTCAACAGCAGAGTGTATGTGTATAACATGTTCCCTGAAATGGACTAAAGTTGATGAAATAGTCAGCTTAATTCTGAGTCCTGAATTTCTTAACCAAAATGTCTATTTAGTCTACTGTGTTTATTTGCTGTTTCCAAATGTGAAAATATTATGAGTTTGGGGCCCGGGGATCACAGACTAACTCACAATGTTTATTTCTGCAACAATAACGATACGATTACAATTGAGCAAATACGCAGAAATGAAACATCTATAGCGAGATAAAAGGTTCACTCACACTTAAGCAAACAAAAATAAAGACAGACGCAGACAGTAACACACAGACGTACTCTTAGCCATGCACGCAGATAATCTCTACTTGTGTACAAAATCTTGTTCTGTGTTCGGCACTGTACCAGTTTGGCTCGGTGCCAAATGTGGTCAGTCTCATACAAGGGTCAATTAAAAGAGAACATAATCGCGTTATGATAATGTATTGATCCCTACTGTGGAACATGAACAATGCCATCCGCAGGGCTGAGGTAGAGTCCATTCATTAGGCCACCACAGAGAGCCTGTGACTGTTGCCGAGTGGTGATTTGGTTTTGTATGAGATGGCCAAGCTTATCTATTTTTCCAGACAGCGGCGATTCAGCTGATCCATTCCGAATGACCTGATTTGGTCTGATTCGTTTCTTTTTGTCTTTTGGAACAAAGTTGTCAGGTCTATACTGATACTGGGACATTTCCTCCATCAGTGGAACCAGACCATGTGAAAGGAAAAGCCAGACAAATCTCGCAATTTTTTGGATTAATCAATTGCCATTTTTGCCCATGGTGTCCATTGTACTGTCTTGCACGCAGCCCGAGCAGGATCATGGAAAGAAGAGAGACAGAAAAAAGTACAGCTTTTATTTTTTGAAGGGGGGAAAAAATAACCTCCACCTCGAACCCACTCTGTATCCTGCAAATCAGACTCCCCACTGCAAGGTGGGGGGAAATCGGACAGTGGGTAAGATGGACAGAGGTGGCAGAGGTGGTCAGCTTGACATAAAAGGTACAGGGTGAGTGGGAACTGAATGCAGCGGGAGTCATGTAAGTGCACTGTGTACTGATAACACTAAAAAGAATAAGGCCAGGCTGGGACTTCTCTATTATCTTTGTGTGCACTGCATGCTCAGTGGGTACCATAATAGGATGCTGCATGGTGCCCCGCGGGCACGGCAACACCATTGTGTTGGTATTACTTTCATGGCCAATACTCTGGAGAAGAAGCCCTTTTTTTTTACCCCCTTTCTTGTTTTGGTTGCAACCCAGCCTTTTGTGTGTGGCGTAAAGCAGAGCAAGAATAAAAGCAAGAACTGCAGCAAACAGAAGGGTATTTATGCGTCTGCGCGTGAGCTTTGAATTTTAAAATAGACTAATTACGCGGAAGATTTTTAATGGGCCCTCTTAAGTATGGAGGATGAGAGTTTTTAATTGAGATTTCAATGACAGCAATATAAGTCCTGGTGGTACAATGATTGCCTTACTTTCAATGATTGCTCACTCAGATGCAATCTGCACCTTTCTCTTGTTGAGCTTTCCAACCATCATTTGTGCTGTCAGCTTTGCTCTATTGTAGGAACTGTTGACCTGTGAGTGTTCAAGGCCAAGGGCTACTATTATGAGTGTATTAGCGGGATACATGGATACTTGTCAAACGAAAGGCGGGCTGAGTGAAAAAAGGCTTTCTGTGCTTGAGGTGAAGGAGGGAACTGGACAGCAATTGCAATTTCATGCACTTAGTGTGCAATGAACCGAATGAACTTGCTAATTTCGAAAATTAAAAAAATAGAACCATAGGTCACCAGCATGTGAGTCGTTCAGGATTTGGAAAGTGGATGCCCCTCCGTGAGCCGTCACCTTACCGTGGTGCAGGCGTTTGCATGTCCTAACGATCCTAGGAGCTAAATTGTCTGGGGCTTTATGCCCCGGGCAGAATTACCCACAGGAAAGAGGTCCTAGACGACGGACCAGACAAAGCACGGCTCACAGATCCCTCACGATAAGTAATACCATTGAAACCGATTTTCCCTTGCCCAGATATCAGGTCAGCGGGTCCCCCCTCTGGAGCCAGGCCTGAAGGTGGGGCTTACTGGCGAACGCCTGGTGGCTGTGTCTGCGCCCATGAGGCCTGACCGGGCACAGCCCAAAAAGACAACATGGTTCCTTCTTCCCATGGGCTCATCACCTGTGGGAGGGGCCAAAGGTAAGGGATGCCCCCGAGCAGAAGAAAGATTCCTATTGGCCTTTTTTGGCCAGTGGGGCTCAGGAAGCAGTTGACAGATCCCGGATACAATTGGCCGAAACGAGTTTACTCCGCCGGGTGTCCGGGCTATTCCTTAGAAATAAGGTGAGAAAGTCAGCAATGTGGAAGGGGCTCAGAATCAAGCCGCCTGTACAATGTTTGCTGTTCCAGAATTGACTATTCACCCTGCCGTGCTTTCTCCCCCATCTGCAACATGTCAAAAGTATTACTGTCCATGTTTTACCCGAGGCGAGCAGGATGGAATGAGTACATTTGACCATCTTGCTTTTGGATGGATGCCACAGTCATTGCTAAAAAGGTCAGTAAACATTCCGGGGCGGGGGCGGCAGGGAACAAAAAAAACCCCAACAAAAACATTTGTCCTACTGCCCAGACATTTAATTCACTCTCAGACTCAACCATCTTGATTTGGAGCTGGAGAGCACAGTCTTTGGGTGCTTATATTTCGATTTATAATTTCAAGTAAAGCATCAGGATGCGTCCACTGCACGTTGGCGCAAACTCAGAATTTGACGTTCATTTATCCACAGTAGCTTTTGTCAAAGCCTTATGCAGTTCATCGAGTACAATTATCAAGACTGTGACATTTCAAAACATTTACAGTAAATGCATTCATGTTATTGACATGTAGAGACTTCACGGAAAAAAACAGTGTCACTGGCTCCTTCCTTAGCCAAGGAATCCATTCAAATTATGTCAACGTCATGCAAAACACACAACAGGTTCAGGAACTATATACATAGAATTCAATTTCATTTAATCGTACTGTTGCACTCTAAACTCACGATTAACATTTAAGCATTGGTAACACACTGAACGTAGCATGTAGGCAGATTTTAATCGACATACTCTTATTAGTTCCACTGTCAAGAGCGTGGGTGGCATTTGAGTAAAGTTGTATTTGATAAGGGGGGAAAAAAAAGCAATGTTAAGAAACCTTGATATGCAGAAGGTGATTAAGGCATGTATGAAAACACTGGTATTATTCTACACAGCTGCTGGAAAGAGAATAACCAAAAAAGATTACATAATCATAACAAGTGCAGTTTGAAATCATTTGCTTGATCGTATTTTAGTCAACCTGAATTAGCAAATGCATGCGACTAGAGGGAGAGTGGGTCACTCACCTTGGGGGTAGCGTTCAATGACGGGTAGATCGTCCAACTGGAGAGTGGCATTACCCCCACTCCTTGTAAACTTGACTATGTGGTATTTTCCATCGTTTACAAACTTTGACGTCTCCTCTATGTTAATGTCATCTGTTCCAACATTAAACACAACAGCAATGTTTCCTCTTTCCTGGAACAATAAGAACACCAAAATGCAACAGGTTAGAGAGATTTCATTCAGTTCAACAAAATGCCCTCTACTCTATGTCACGTTATTCATATGTACTGTAATCACTGTGATTTAATTGGATAATATAACATCACAAAAATCAGGAATAGCTTGTATTCCGTCCTCTCAAACAATAAAATGCAAGTGGCCACTACGATGGACTTTTGATTACGATTCCTTGTTCGTCTATAGGGAAAATTAACGATCAATTAATCATTTCTTTTTTAGTATATGGTGTTGAAAGATGTGAAAACCTTTCTTTCTTTCTTTCTTCTGAAATTCTGTCAGCATTGTATTGAGGAGAATGATGCTGCCCAGAAGAGGTTTTGGTGAGTTTAGCTTGACTGTTTACTTGAATTCAGCCAAATACTGACTGATTATTAACATAATTCGAAGCAATAATCAATTCCACACATAAATAATAGAATTGTAAATGGGCAGTAAATAATCTTGTGTTGTTTAAAAAAAAATTCTGAGTAAACACAAAATAAGTTTTGCTGTTGTGAAAATTGGCCTTCCCGTATTTCACAGCAAAGAAATATGAGGAGCAAACAACTTTCTTGCTTTGTTGTGCCATAAATGTCAATTAATTATATTTTAAAGTTCTTACAATGAAGAGTAATGTTTTAGCCCAAAATAATACACGGTCTGTTTTTTATAGTGTAGTGTGCACCTCAGCTCGTATTTGTGTTGTCATTTATATTCAGTGGGAAATCTTTAAAAAAAAAAAAAAAAAAAACCCCCCCCAAAAAATTCAAATACACATAAATCCATGCTGTGGAAAAATAAAACATGGCTGTCATGTCTATAATTTGTGCAATATGAATGGAATCACTTTTGTTTTAGTTTGGCTTCTTGTCTATTTAGGGTGAAACGATACTTAAAGTCACTGCTGACAATTAAGAGAAAAAGTAAGTCTCAATGATGTTTAACTTCAGACTGTTGATCTCTACATGACGCTTGAACAATTTATGATTCCGAGTTGTTAATATTTACTGCTTAATCAATTTTCAATGAGTGTGCATGTGAGTGCAAGCCCTTCTCTCCTCTTTGGAGATTCGATGAAATGAGCATCGGGTTGGAAGCTAAACCTATGGTAGAGCTGCAGCACTCTGCATGTCATTATCCAGTCAGCACAGGCAACACAGCTCTGCATCTCAGTCTTTTGCCGTAACTCTCTCAAATTAAATAAG
Organism: Hippocampus zosterae; assembly: GCF_025434085.1. Classification (NCBI taxonomy): domain Eukaryota; kingdom Metazoa; phylum Chordata; class Actinopteri; order Syngnathiformes; family Syngnathidae; genus Hippocampus; species Hippocampus zosterae. The sequence continues at coordinate 12,074,469 of NC_067461.1, read as the reverse complement.
CAACTACTTTCCAACACCCCCTGTTCTTTGTTCTCTTCAAGTTGAGACAGTTCATACCTTGTCCAAAAAGGCAAAAAAATGAGAGTACAATCAATATCTTTGATTCCATTCATGCTAATGTCCAGGTTGTCTAACCTTATGGAGTACTGTATTTTCCGCACTATAAGGCGCACTTTCAATGTATGGCCTATTTAAAGCGGTTTTCATATATAGAACACACTGCATGATAAGAGAAGCCACAATTCTGTCTGCAGTTGCATTATCCATCCACTAGATGGAGGTACGCTAATGGGAATACAATACAATACAGCTTTATTTACATAGAGCTTGTGAGAAAGCGCTCTACAGAACATTTAAAATACCTCGTCCACGAAATAACAAAATTGGTCCGTATATAAGGTGCATCGGATTATAAGGCGCCCTGTCGGCCTTTGAGAAAATTGAATGCTTTTAGGTGTGCCTTATAGTGCGAAATATACCGTACTTGTATGATTCACGGTCTCATTCGAGGAAAAATAACTCACAAAAGCTAACGTAGTAGGCCTCGTGTCATGCTAGTGGAGTGTGTGAGAAGTGTGAGAGGATGATTGTCAGACATTGATGTGGCAGTTAAACCTTGCCGATGAGTTAATTGTCAGGTTGAGTGATTTGCTCCACAAAACCCTTCAGAAAATGTCCCTTAGACACCAGCTGTGCAGTGAATAGCACCCTCCCGCATATTATCATTTAAAAAATTTAGTCCAAGACAAGTCTCTATAAGAGATAACAACAAGAGATCCTTCTTAGACCTTCAAAATCCAGACATATTCATACTGAACTTCTTAGTAACCGACAGTCTTCAGGGATGAACTCAATTAAAATCCTGCTTAAAATTGTAATTTCATTCCATTGTATTTCCATTGTAATTTGAATGTTTCCTGTGGCCTTGTTCAGGTTTATAACATAAATGTCCTTCATACAACAGAAGACTGACAAGCTAAACGCTTGAGAAAGAGCGACGAAAAAGGTAAGAACATGCTAGTTAATCTCTGACCTCACAAAACAACATGCTCCAACATCTTGTTGAAAGTCTTGACAGAAGAGTGGAAGATGCTCTATGTGCAGGGCTGACTCCATGTTTAATTTTTTTTTCAATTACAGCAATCGTCCTTCAACTTTTGCCCAGAACATAGATTTAGAGACATTGTTCATCCATTATGCGGGTTCTCCTTCCAGACAAGCCTACACATGACGTGCACAGTACATCAGAAAAATTCTCTATTTATATCACAATGTTAAGAAAAAAAAACTATTCAAATTGGTTGGACTTAAAAATGCAGTTCCATCCTCTGCTGAGAGGATCCCAATTCTGGAGCTTAAATATCTCATGGGCTAATGTCAAAGTGATTGATAGCTGCTTATATAAACCACGGCCATTCTGCAAAATCAGGGCTGCTCACTTGTGTTGCTTCATGGGAGCATACTGTATGGCGCATACATACCCCACCCAGAAAATTTAGCCTTGCCTGACACATTCTTCAAGGCATCTTGATTAATTGCTCATCAAGCTGCAATAGAGTTTAATTAACTGACGAAGCTGGTCCACCATTCTCCTCTAATCTCGTCTCTGTTTCTTAATGCTTCTTATCCTTGCAGCTGGAGGGTGAACTAGCTGCCGTAATCTTGGGGGTGTCAGTCGCTCGTTAAATGTACCCGTCTGCAGTCATTATACAACCCTAGGCATAGTTGTTTCAGTAGTAATAAAGCTGCTAAAACAGACACTGCAGACCAAATGCTGGAGTAGCTGTGTTTCTTTCCTCCGCCAATGCCAACAAAAGCATACCAGAACTACTGCATCCTACTCTTTATTAAAGGTAATGCACAGACAAGTGGCAGATGTAAAAGGTCAAACAAAGCACGATTTAAACCATGAACTGTTTACTGGACCCATTGTTTTGCCCATTCTGTAAAGAAGATGGCAATGTAAATGGCCATAGTGTTCTCTCCATTTCCTGCAAAATCTGAATAGCCTATGTCGGTGCTCATTTGGAAGTCGTTTATGATGACCACGGCTATGCTTGAGACATATTTTATAGCTCGTGAGCCTAACGCCACAGGACTGCAACCCATCATTCTACGCTGCATGAGCCTCTGAGGCTCAGTTGGCAGTTGGAGGAGCACCTCTGCCATCCCTTAAGTACGTCTTTGTGTGCATCTAATGTATGTGCACACGAGCAGACTGACTTGAGGGAATATTATGATCTCACTACAGAGGCTAAATGTCTTCATGTAGCAAGGACATGCAGGCTATTCTCTCCACCTTATCTTTTAATTACCCCTGACGGTCTTCTCCTTCTACCCTTTAAGCTTTGTTAATGAAATTATTGAGCTAATGGGAGAATTAGCTACAAGAAAACGACTCCTTTTTTTGCGGGATGTATTTCTGCTCCAGGAACTGCACCAGTATGCGTCATCCATACCTCAGCATTGATTGCTCCACCAAAATGTTTCATATGATAGTGTAAACAGGAAGTCCGTCTACTATTGAATTGTTTAATCCAAAAGCCACAAAAGTGCCATATAATAATGATAATAATAATAATGACGATTTTCAACGTTTCTATTCAATGAAGCAACATTTTATATGTGGGCATGTGTTGTCTCATCACGCTTCAACATTCTGGCAGCATATGATCAAGACATCATGTTGGCACATGGGATCAAGTCTCAATATGGCGTCATCAAATTGTAAATTTCCCCATTGTGGGACAAATAAAGGATATCTTATTTTATCTTATCACACGCGACTGCATCAACAAAGCAGCTCTCCTCATGCATTTGGGCGACCAAAGAGCACTGACAAAAAGACAAGTTGGGTCGATGCGCAGCGCTGATGGTCATGTGCATCAGTTGTCGCCTGCCACTAGAGTTGCTGCTTCAGAAATGCCATAATTAATTTCAACAATTACTTAAAAAAATAATAATAATAAAGAGTAATTTTGCAACGCGGGTTCGAATACCAATGTAAATGGGACGTAACCATAGTTTCAAACAATGGCGTATGAAAATTGATTGGAGAAGCATTAATGCCGTTCTCAAAATCTGTAGGACAGAATTTCTCTTTTTCCGTCTTAGAAAACAGTATTAATGTAAGAATGTTTTAATGATGCCTGCCAACAGACACACACGCAAAACTTTTTCCTACATCAACATTTCAACAATAATGATTGTTCTGCCCACAGTAAAAGTTTCGGGGCGTTTCCTAGCTCATGAATAAATGAGTTTGGCTTGCTGTTGACCTGCGTTAACATACTCATATTTAACACGTAGCAATAACAGTATAATGATACAACTGTAAACACTTTCCGGGTCCATCTCAATTATGTGTCAGGATGGTGAAAGTTTTGCTTTGTTATTTAAAAAAAAGATTACTGCTGTTAACTGTAGTGTAATCTGGATATCTTGGAACTATCTTATTTACTGCTGTGGTCATGAGATTATTGAAATCAAACAAAAAAGGGATCCTCGTGGAGCAAAGTTTAGATTCTGAAAATGGAAACCAAACCTACTTCTCATCGCGATGGTATCTCCAGTGTGCTGAGGTAAGAGTGCTGTGAGCGCAGCTCATTTCAAAATCAAAGCCACCGGCTAAAGTGCCTAATTATCTGTGAAGTTGGCCTGAAATTACTTCCATTGCTAGCAGACTTCATCAAACAACTTTTCTGCAGGAGAGCTTCATCAAATATCTTTTGAGTATCTTAGAGTTGATAAATCATCGCTCCGGCTGCAGCAGCCTCTAAATGAGGACTCAAAGGGAATAACAGAAGATTTATACACTATTATCTACAGTCTATGTATAAATCTTGAAGCATCGCTAAAGAGATGTAGCAACAACATACACAGAAGATATAGAAAAATAAAGTAGAGAGTCGATAACAGAAGTTGGATGAAAAAAGCCAGGAACTGCTCATCTCTTCCTAAAATGCCATTTGCTATCTTATAAGCCTTTTCTTTTGCTCCATCTTCAGCTCTGCAGTGACACATTCCATCAAGAGAGGTCAAAATATATCTGGAATTTCATTCTGTCTCACGCAAAGAAATCAATTCAGGTTTAAGGTGATTCTGCTGTCTGTCCACTTGTGACAGCTGGCGAGCAGTCGGGGTGAGTCGACCTTCAGTTCTGTCCTCTCCACCGGGATTTCCTCCCCCCTTCCCCACGGGCACGCCAGCATGCCTCACTTAGCTGTATATGATAGTATGGACCCCCACCATCGTAAGATCAAACTATAGGGAATATAAAAAATAAGGGAGAGGGTGCAACTAGTTGAATGAGTCAAAAAGAGGACCATATTGGGTCTTCAAAATGCTAATAGTTAATAATAATAATAATCAGAGTTGACTTGGAATATGAAAAAACATCACACAGATTACTATGTCTTACTTTCAGAATCAAATTCACTGAGTTGGATATTCCAGGTCCGTGCTTTGCATGAGAAACCCTGCAATAATCAGGTCTCTCTGCTCATAAATATGTAGTTCTCTATCATTCTACTGAGCTCTGTTCCGCTAGATTTGGTTAATGTTTGAACTCCTCAAGTAATTATGTGACAAGTTCGCTTATCTTGTCAAAGCATTCAGACATGGATGTTCCCAATGTCAATTTAGAATGCACTAAAACCATAGAGAAGATATTACATCGCCTACCTCTTTGAAATGATTACATTTTGGACATTTCCCCTCGCGTAAAAGGAAAAAAAATGTGACCAACGTGTCAGAAAGTTTGGTATCAGTCATATAAGCATTGATTAAATTATATTATATTCACCAGTGTGTTTATTTGACTTTTTCATTGTGGTGTTGATGTTAATGTTTATGTTATTGGTAGTAGTAGTAGTAGTAGTAGTAGTGTATGATTATATGATATCATGGTCTTGAAACTGTGACAATATTGTACCTTGAAATTTTGCTGTAAAATTTAACAAGAAAAACATGGTGAACATTGGTGTTACATTAATGATATAGCTTATAAAATCGAAACCTAATTTTTCCAGCGTCCGTAAAGATTTGATCTTCAAATCTGCAAAGATATGATTCTGATGTATCATGTGCTTTTTGTAAGGCTGACGTGAGACACTGAGCACAAAAAAACAGATGCGTCTCTCAAATTCATCTCACATATCCATACCTGTCAACTCATACGGCTTAGCCATAGTTCATATGGATTTTGTGGTGAATCCTACGTATATGGCCGTATCGCACAAATCATATGGATTCTGAATATTTCCGTTTTTGTTTTCACCAACTCCAAATGATTTGGAGTTGGTGAAAAAAGTAACGCAGGAATACAACTCTGAACACAGTAATGCCACTAAGCAGAATGATGATTAGACATTAACCAGACATTGCATTATGGAGATCTACAATAAATATTGAAAATGTTGTGGGTTTTTTCCTGCCGTTATTATGACATATAAAATGCTTTGTTATAAGGTTATATTTGCAGGTATGTTATAAGGATTTTTTGCTCTTTATAAGGATTTTTTTGGGTAGTTTATACAGGTTGGCGCTCCGAAAATTTGACAGGTATGCATATCTGCTCTAATCTCGCTACTTTATTGGAAAACCCAAAATCAATATCACTTCCTTTCACCCACTTATCCATATTAAAGACATACAGCATATCTTGCCTGCAAAGAAGAAACAAATGTGTTGCTTCGATTGGAAAACAGTGCTTGATGAGTCTTAACCTCCATAGCAGAGGCTCCGTCGAACCCCTGAGACCGATTTACCGAACCCCTGGGTTTCGCTCGAACGTAGGTTAAGAACTACTGGTCTAGACACTGAATACCAGTGGCTGTCCCCCCCTTGTACATTAAATATAGAATTTTTTGCTTTGCTCTTGGTTCTCAAATGTCTCATTTTCACTTTGAACAAGGCCTTTCTCAAGGAGGGATTTGGGTGTCAAGTATTTGATAGAATTAAAAAAATGAGGCATATTTCAGTCACTGTATTTGCAATTGAGGATCAAGCTTTGTCTGCCGGCAAGCCTAGATACGTGGTGACAAGTGATCTGAAATGTCAGAGGGGAAAAAACACTAATACATCTAGAAACACAAAAAAAGAAGCATTCATACATAATTCCTAATATTCTACATGCTACAACTTCACACATTAAAATCAATAGCAAAATTTTGCTAAGCAGTGCTGTCTCACTTGCTTAAAACTATGGTGTCAACTCAAGTTACAACCTAAATTGTTTAGGTGGTTCAGTTTGTAACCTGATACGTTCATAAATTGAGGTAATGTTTCCCATTGAAATGAATGATAATGCAATTAATCTGTTCCAGACCCTGAACTAAACTTTTGTGTGTATGTGTGTGTGTGTGGTTAAAAATAAATGTAGTGCAATATAGAGTTAAGTAAAAACAGACTATAACTAAGAAAACAATATTTAGAAAAATCTGAGGCATCCAAATAGTTTTCAGTTTCCAGCAATGCCTAATGTGCATATTGTCAACAATGCTTACAGAGCGCGAAAAGCAGCGAAACACAGATCTATCCGCTCGCCATGCCAAGGATAGAAGTGTGTCCCTGAAATAGTACGTAGATGTAATTTTTCTATGAACATTTTTTGTGTCATTCAAATTGTTTAGAATCAGGGGCATTCGGATCCCAATCTATAATTAAATGCTTGGGTTAGGATAGTCACTAAGAATCCTGTTCCCAAAGTGAAAGAAATATTTACTTTTACTTTTTTTTTAGGTAGCACATGGATGTTTGCTTGCAGCTATATCTTTCACGGCTAGAAATTTATTTTTAAACCACCCCCCCTCCCCAAAAAGATAAGGGTGACTGTCTCTGTACATAATTCTGTGCTGATGGTTGCATACACACCGCACTGCAGATAAACTGCACCATTGAACAACCAACGCACAGTTTCCTGACCCTACATAAACTTCACAGACAAAAAAAAAAGAAAAAACAAACAACCAAACAAAAACATCCTTGAAAAATATCAATCCAACGTATTCAAAATACTACAACTTCATATTACAAGTTCAAAAGCAAATAAGCCGAAGACAAGATGTGCATAACTTCCTTGTTGGTAATGAAGCCCAAATTTTTGCTTCACAAGGTGAGTGAACAGCCTTCAACACCATGCCAGCTTCCCTTGACACACCATACAAGCATGCGTCATCCGCCTCTGCACTGCCAGGGCGACAGCGCAGTGTCAAAGAAAATCCTTGTTAGGGCCACCGAGAGCAGGGTGACACGTCTTGCCAGAGCTGCCATTTTAACTAAGTAAACCTTGAAGTCAAATCTATATATTTTTTCCCACACATATTTAAAACTACCAAATAACCTTTTACTTTCGGGAATCAAGATTTTTTTATTGTATTTTTTTTGCAATTTATTTTACTGGTAATTCATTTGAACGGCAAAAAGCAAAATCTGCTCAGCGATAACTCAAGTTGATTGAGAGCATGCCAGTGCCCACATCAACACTCTGAAAGGTGACGGCATGCAGGCTCCAAGTGACAGACCGACTAGGCACTTTCATTTGCTATAGCTTTTGATTCTCATTCTCCTTTCCTCTCATATTCAGAAGCTGAAAGCATGAAAAAAAAATAACGATTGAAAAGAACAAGTGTCAAACAGCAGGATAGATTGCTGGGGCATGTCAATTTTGGTGTTATATCGAAGCTGATTTTTAAAAGTCTAACAACTACAGGTTGCTTTAAATGTGTCACTCAAGCATCGGTTAAAGGGGAAAAAAAAGCTGGGACTTCAACAGGATGCCGCTGAGGCCACGGAGTTGATTATTTGATAGTTCATGCATTGTTAATCATTACTGACTGGACCTCATTACCATGCACCTTGTAGCAATTGAATGGTTAAGTAGACGAGCTATTGACACATTTTAATTGGTGCATAATGAGGACACCAATTATACTTGCACTAATGAGAGGAAATTGATTATCAAGGCAGGTATGTGGCCTTAATCAGGACGGGATTGATGGAAGAGGACAGCCCTATCCTCGGACTGCTGTCTTTTTAGCAATTTCCTGGTCGAGTGAAACAATGCCAATTTCCATCCTGCAGTGTTCAAAAAAACCACAGCATTAAGATGAGATACACTATCGAGGTCGGATTGTAATCATAGTTACTTTGAAAATCAAGAACTGTGTTCTTTTTAAATCAAATAATCATTAAAGTAACTAAGGTACTTTTGCAACGTAACGTGACAACCCTGTTGAAGGATTTCACTCAATAAAAGTACAAGACTTAAAACACCACTGATCGCAAAATAAATCATGTTAATTTATCAGAAACAAACAAATAAACAAATATCACTTTTAGCATTGAGTAACTTGCTTCAAAAAAGCCACGTCTTACCTTTTACAGTACTCGGTCTATTTTATAGTGCAGTAGTAATTGGTGATAAATGGCAAGCCGGCATCCATTTACATTTTCCCTTTTTGCAAAGTATCAAGTCATTCGTCTCCAAACATGTTAAGATGGCAATCAAACAGTTCCACTCTTGGCATACATCTTCTGTGGTTTAAAAAAAAAAAAGAACTCTGGGTGGCACACTTATGCGATGCAGAGTCGTGTCAGGCTGAGTGAGTTGGAACCGATGATGCACATCATTAATGGTCTGAAATAGACTGAACATTTTTACTAGGTCGCAATGTTAATTGACAATGATACTTGGGCTGGTGCCTCACATGCAGCCTGCGGCTCCAACTCTTTCCACCAGTTTCTGCGCTCTCTCACTTTGCTTTGATTTGAACACCCTATTTATGATTCTCCTCACTGTACCGACTCCTTTTTTTGTCTCCTGCTCAAATCCCTTTTTCCAGAATTTTCAATGACAATTTCCTCTGTTTGTTTTTTTTAACCTCTTTCATCTTTTCTTATACTGTAGGTGACTTGAGAAACAGACATGCGTGTGGCATACTCACTTCATATGTTGAAACAGCCACCTACACAAACGTTTGAATTTCGGTTGTCTCCCCTGATATACAAAAGTCTCTCTTATGATGCCAGAGGTGTAATCTGAATGTACTAAAACACTGGAAGAGAATCGGGCACGAATGATGCAAATTAATTGCAACACCCGGCTGTAATTTTTCATCGTAAACTTCCATTATTGATCTGATTAAACAGATGACTGGCTATGACCGCGGAGCAAAGTTGCAGGGAATTTGATGTATATCAATGCACAAAAGAGCATTGATATGATGGGTCCAGCTTTTCCACTGACTAAAATTATTGCCTCTTTCATACAGTATCTCTGATGTAATACATGTCTCAATTCTTGTCTTCATGTCAATGCTTAAGCAGTCTTCATGATAACAATTCCACCAATACAAATTTGATAGGTGTGTAAATGTCAATTCTAATTTGTTTTCGTGGTGTCTTTCACTAAAGCCAACCGATTTGGCAAATTAATTCCGAATACGCTATGGGGATCTGGAGACTTCCTTCAGAGAACTTAAAACAGCCGGGGCCTTCCCTACTATCAATCAGAATAATAGTATAAATTCTGTTTGAAGTATGTTGATGTCAACTATATTAACCCTAATGAGCATTGACACTCAACAAAAATTCACACTGTGCATCTTTTGGGTTTTTTTTCTCCGAATGGCTGGTGACCAGTCATCTGGGATAGGCAACGAGATGCATTCGGTAGTACAGTATTGACACTGAGGATAGTGAAACTTTTACATTTGACTTATGAGGTATTTTTTTATATTCCCATCAGTTCTGTTTTTCACTCCTCAGGACTGAAATGCATTTTATTCTGTAATAATATATCCGTTGAAATTCTAGCTGCCATCTCTTGGGCACCTAGAGATAAAATACAGCCAACTGCGACAGTTCAGTTTAGATAATAGAGAATCTGACAGTGACTTTGCTGTCATTAATCTCTCACCCAAGTACCTGAATGATTGATGTTGGAAAAGAGGAGAAGAGACTTGATTTGTGTGAATGAGAGAGTATTTGAGGGCAAAGCTGTTGCAAGCAGGGCTAAAAGAACAAGGAAAACCTTGAATATAGAAAAATGAAGGGTGGAAAATCCAAAGCTGGTGCACTTAATTAGAGGGCAAAGAAAGAACAATAACAACAACAAAAATCAATGAATTGAGGCTATCAAAAGGAGATGTTGGGGAGGGAAACCTTATGACCATAAGAATGAAGTCAAACTCAGCACATTATCAGATATTGTGTTGTATCCGATGTCTGGCTGCTCACTAACGCAGATCGATATAAGTCGTCCAAATGTAGGCCCATTACAAGCTATTACTCTCTTGTTCAACCACAGCTCTTTGCTTTCTGGGCTCTGTGATAATCTGCCGGGCATCCTAGTGTCACAAAGGTTTTACCTGTCAGTAAACATGAGCATTAAATCATAACCACACATATGACTAAGTAAGCTTTTAGTAAGCCCGCTGTTCGAAAAGCCACGGACCAGGAGGAGGATGGACGGGCTGAAGTTAAAGGCCTGAGGTTGTGGTGCTGCTGTCAGCTTTCAAATGTTGCTGGAGACAGGGCGAGAGCAGGGAGGCATTTATCATCAGCAAGGTAAGCGGGTTTTCTCGAAGCAACTCAGGCGAAAAATGAACAGCTGCCATGCCTTGCGCTTACAAAGACTGTGCCATTCTTTCTGCCTTTCGCCAGCCTTGCTTTCCAGCAACAGGAAACCAGTCAGACATAATGTCATTCCAATACTACACCGTACACGACATAAAACAAATGAAAATGCAGGAGCGATGTATTATAGGCAAGACAGAAAGGAAGGAAAAGGCCTGGAACATTTCCTAGAAATCAAGGTTGATAACAAAAACTAGATAAATGGACCCACTTCACGAGACAGTGTTCGCGTTTCATGAGGGCCTGACAAGGGCTCCATGTACAGCACTCCATACCATATATGACATTGATTTTCTGGGAAGCCATGATGTGAACTCCTTTCGGTTAGGTTTTATAACTAGAAGGGAAATGAGGTTTTCCCAGGGCTGCATCCTTCTGAACTGATGGTTTCACAATGTCCAAAATCGTCCCAGAGGAAAATCACGTCACCCTCGTCCTCATTTTCCATCACAATGAACGGAGGGCTCTTATCTTTGTTTCAGTCCGACTCAAAGAGATCGCGGGTCCCTTTTGCCGTGCGGTGCGGCGCGGGGTGATGGGGAGGGCTGTCGAAATCAAAATCCCTCCCATGGGTGCGCTCACCAGGCTGTTCACTACTTCTCGCCAAGGAGATTCACTATGTACGTTCTCTTTCATGGCACTTTCTTATTCATCATAACACAACTTCAATTTTATTAACCTCTCCAGCTCAGCATACATCATTGTCTCTGCCGCCAGTCTCTTTCCCTCCATTTCTATTTACGCAGCGCACCGCTTCCCCACGACGCCCATGAATGAGCGTACACAATGCAAACTCTCAGCCTCTCACAAGTATTCAGATCTAGTAAGCAGTTAGATGGAGGGAACTGAGGCATTTGTTTGTACTCCAGGGATGTATTTTATCTTTTCTTTTGAAAGGTGTTGCCCCCACTGCCGTGCCTCGGTTCGGGGTCATATCCATCTAGTTTTCTGTTCGATGTGAAACATCAACAGAATCAGAATAATTAGTTGAAATCACAGCAAGCGTTACTGCGTTACTAATGCTTTACATTATGTTGTTCATTTGATTTGACCTTGCATTATTACAGGGTTTTACACCCATTCTATTTTTAGCACTTCAGTAATTTTAACTGTTTCTCTGCTGTGTGACCGGACATTTTGAGTAGTCCTGGCCAGCGCTCTAATACCAATCATGTGCTACTCTGAAAGCCTTCAGGAGGGTAGCACTAGACTAGTAAAAACACACCATGAAGATGAGTATACTAATAACAGATGTACTCAGCTAAAGTAGAATACTGCATTGATATAACCATGATTGGGGGGAGAAAAAAACATATCCATGTCTGTCAGCAAAGCGTAGTTAACACGGCAAGGTTATAAAATTGTCATCAGACTTTCAAAACACTTAATGATGAAAATTCCCGGGTGTAACACGTTTGAACATACCGTGTGAGGTGGGCAGCCACACGGCAAAATCAACACCACACACAATAAACAATTTTGTTCATGAATATTCACATGTTTGGCGGAACATCTTGCAAAACCTCTCATGGTTAAACGTGACTTCCGATTAAAAAAACTTTAGGGGAGGCAACGGATTTCCTGTTTTGATTTTTGATTCCCCACCGAGCATCCTCTTCGATTTGTGACCTCGCTTTCTGATTGGCTGCACGTCACTGTCAACAGGCTGTGTGCTTTGTTTGTCTCAGGGTACATCACATGAAGTGAGTAGCTAGGCTTAAACTATCCAACAGTTGAAAGTCCCCAACTTGAAATTAGAGAAGCCCAATGTCCTTCCGGTCATTCAGTGACCGAGATCGAGATCAGTGTGAACACACCACACACGTCAGGAATATCTGAGTAGATGATCTTTGGACCCTTTCCAATAATCGGAGCATCCATACGATTGTCAGGAGGGTAGAATTTGTATTAAAAGCAGACTAATTATCCTGCCGTGAGAACCAGGCTTATCCCATGAAAGTTGTATTCATATTACATCTAAGAAATACAGAAAGCGAGCAAATGAAAATGAGATTAGGTGTTTGCATGACATACTGAAACTTGAATCCTGACTTTTTTTGTGCTAACTTATAAACGGGGTTACCCTCAAATGAATTAGCTTATCAGACATCAGATCAATGATAATAAGCAACGCCTCAAGAGAAACAATGTTCTGTTTCTCATGAAAGATTAATAAGTTTCCTCCTGCTACAGTATGCTGTGCCTAAAAAGAATTACACGCAAAGACAGCTCTGTCGTCAATATGCTGTCCAGGCCATAATGAGAAACCTAAAACCGGAAAAAAAAAAACATCTTAAAGAAAAGCATGGCTGCTTTCTCACTGTATGCTGTGGCGTTTTGCTGCTGAGAGCATTTCTACAGGAGGACGGCGCACTTGTGACTTATGCTAATGAAGATTTCTTCCAGCTGTTCAAGAAAAAGACATACATATGCAAACACAAAGAGCACATCAAGCTGGAGAACGCTGGAGGCCCCAGTTACACACAGCAAATTTATTCAGTGTACTGTAAGTAGTGGTTTGATGTAATCTATCTCAAAAACATAACGTGCAGTGCGTTCAAGTGCCGTGTGCAATCCAAGATTCAGAAGCAACCTCAAAGTGTTTCTCAACACTTAGCAGAGCAATGACATGTTCTCCCAGAAGCTGTGAGGGGCACAGCTTTTCAAAGTGAAAACTCTGGAATGTATGGCTGCAGATTTAAATCAGGGCGCAAATCAACTGTATTTATAGAGCACAACCACCGCTGGATACAAAATGCGGTCAATGGAGCAAAACTAATTCAAACAACAACAAACAAAACAACGAATCAATAACAAAGACAGTAGAAAGTAGAAAAACAAAAGATGCGGAGCGAAGGGGCGTTCAGTGCAAGGTCATTCCAAAGAGAGGGACCAGCAACGGAAAAGGCTCGATCCCCTCTAATCCTCTACTTAATTCTTAGCACCTCTAATAGTGTCTGGCCTGCAGACCTGAGGCCCCGGGCAGGTGCTTTCAGGGCGCAGGAGTTCAAAGAAGTAAAGGGGGGCATGGCCGTTTAAAGATTTGAGAACAAATAATAGGATCTTAAAAAGAACTCTTAGACGTATAGGGAGTCAGTGAAAGGATGCCAGAGTAGGAGTTATGTGCTCCCTCTTACGAATACAAGTCAATAGGTGAGGAGCAGCATTCTGAACCGACTGGAGACGCTTAATGGAGGATTGTCTGACTTCAAAGTAAAGTACATTCCAGTCAACCAGCCGAGATGTGACTGTTTCAAAGTGCTCTTGAAGGAGGAAAGGCTTTACTTTAGCCAGCTGCCTAAAATGAAAGAAGCTGGATTAAACAACGGTACCAATTTGCCCATCCAATTTAAAATCACTTTCCAGTTTAACATCCAAGTCTGAGACTGTTGGCTAAAGATAAGGAGCCAGGGGGCTTAGGTCCGCATGATGGGATGTACAAGGGCCACTGGGACCAAACACCATCACTTCTGTCTTCTTTTCAATGAAATTCAAGAAATTTAGTGCCATCCAGGTCTTGATTTCCTCCAGACGGGATAAAAGTGGCCTCAATGAGAAAGCGTATATTTTGTTTGCTCAGTGGGACATATATCTGACATCTGGGGCATAGCAGTGGAAGGAAATACCATATTTACTTAAAATGGAACCCAGAGGCCCTCAGAATTGAGCCCTGTGGAACACCACACAACACTGTGGCAGTTCGTGACTCAGAGCAACCAAGGCTCAGACAAAAATAGGATTCAAACCAATCAAGGGCGCTGCCGTCAATGCCCACCAGGTGCTGCAAACAAGCCAACAAAATACTGTGATGCACTGTATCAAATGGTGCAGTTAAATCTAAGAAAACCAGACACACACAGTCTCCAGTGTCATTTGCCAGGATGTCATTAAAAACTCGTAACAGGGCCGACCTTGTGCTACGCATCATCTTGAAACCTGACTGAAAGACCTACAAGAGGTCATGTTCATCCAAGAAAGATTATAACTGTAGGTGCATCAATTTTTCCAGATTTTTTAAAATGAAATGGGCCCTAAAATTTGACAGTACATCTTGATCAAGGCCAGGTTTGTTGAGTAAGGGTTGCACCACAGCATGTTTAAACTAGTGGGGAACTGTACCAGAAGACAGACTGCTGTTGATAATGACTAAGACTGATTTACCAATACTCGGGAGAACCTCCTTAAAGAAATGCAGAGGAAGAAAGTCACAAGGGCACCCAGAAGGCTTAGTTTGGCAAATCACATCCTCTAAAAATGTCAAGGACACAGCTTCAAGAGAATTTAACACAGCTGAACATGGAACATGAACATAGGGATCAAATGTGGTATTCGAAACAAGAGTCCTCGCTGTAGTAACCTTATCAATGAACTGAGCAAATAGGCTAAGGGGGTACAGAATCAATAGTTTTAAATGGTACGCGAGGGTTTTCACAATTAGCCTGAATTCGGTTTGATTAATGTTCTCTTTTGGACTCTTTAACTGTGATCTGGTGGTTATGCCATCAGTCTTTCCAGATTTGATAAGAGACATGAAGCTTGTCTTTTATCCACTTATGTTTGGTTTTACAGCACTCCTGCTTAGGTGTGGAAGTTCTGTCTATAAACCAAGGCTCAGGTCTAGGTTTTGACATACAGAGAAAACTGCTTTACTGTAACGACCACATGGACACTTGGTTAATATGGGATACTTATGCATTAACATAAATGTCAACGTGATGGCAAATGACAAGAAATGATGAACAAAAAAACTAAACTCAATGCTTGTGGCCCCAGGACACTTTGGGGAAATGTGCCTTGTGACACACCCACCACTGATTGGTGGGTGTGCTAAAGAGTTGGTTTTGCACTGCTGATGGGTCATAGGGCTAAAATCAGCATGAAATTGGGAAACAGCTGCTGTATGAATATTAAAAAGTGATGGTCATGTCGGGTCTCCTGCATGAAAATCTGATAAGAAGCTGAAATAAACAGAGCCACTCAGGTGTAATGTAGCCAAGACAAATCTAGCAGAAGGGATATGCCGGGCACTTATTAAAGCAGATCTAAGACAACTCGACCAAACCTTAATTTGTGTGATGCCATAATAGATGCTTTGTATCAGTGTCTATTTGGGCTCGTATTTGTGTGCATGTGAATTGTGCAAGTGATACACTTCATGTGCTCCAGATCCATGCTGAGGGCAAATCTGCGCATGCACACTGTGTGTGATGTAATCACTTTATCATGGTGATGGAATTTGAATTTCATCGTCTCGTTTTAGTGTCAGGGCGTTTATTCACCCTCATTTCAGCTCAGAGGGTAAAACCGGATGGTAAATGAATCCTTACGTCCAAGCTGTGCTTTTCCTAACTCATTTTCACTGATCAGAGTTACGAAAGCAGGGAAATTCAATTTCATTAAAAACAATAATACGCTGGTCAACAAATTTGTACAGCATTTATTTTTAAATCAGATGCAAGTAAACATCTAGACCAGGGGTGCCCATTAGGTAGATCCTGATCTACCGGTAGATCTAAGACAGGTCCCAAGTAGATCCGAGGAGTGTCGAGGAGAAAAAAAAACCCCAACCATTTGTGTCTTTGTACATGTTAGTAATATATATTTTTTGTGTTCATGTACGCTGCACCCTAATCATCCTATCAGTCTCATTTTCACACACAAAAAAAAACAAAGTTAAAAAATAAAATAAAGCAGGTAAATCTTGAATTTACGGTGGCGCGTGAGTACGTCACCGGAAGTTGTTTGCGCTCAGCAGTCTGCAATTGTAGCTTGTAATTAGAGCTGTTGCGCTCTATCTTTTATCGTCATTATTCTCATTCAGAGTTTGCTTCGTGTACAATTCACCGAGGGCACGGGCAAAGAATAGGAATCTCGGAGGGCCCAGGGAAGCACTTTAAAACGGTATGTGTGAGCTACGATAGTTAACAGGCTGCAAAGTGCATCGCATGCCTCAGTTTCAGGCTGTTTCTCATCATGGCGTTCATGTGTGCGTGCACGTGTGCGCACGTGCCGGTAAGGGTAGATCCCGGGAGGTTAGTTGATCGAAAAGTAGATCTTCGGTCCAAAAAGTTTGGGCACCCCTGATCTAGACTATTTTGTTTTGCGCTGATTACAAATCTGGCCTTGTTTTTTTTCTGGGGCACATTGGATTCGGTTCAGCAACAGGTTGGATTTTTTTCTGAAACATAGCCACAATTTACAATACATGGTCAAACCTGTATTGCGCAAGCCCTTCATAGGTCTAAAAACATGAACTGAAAATATCTCAAAAAACCTGATGTGCATGAATAAAAGTAGAGGCATTTTTTTAAATCAGCATAAGCTATCCCTGAACCACCACCTTACCAGCCTTCCGCAGGAACTAAGTGATGAGCCGCCCGGAGGGCGGCGAACCAGCTAGTATATATAATTAGAGCTGTCAGTTTAGTGCGTTTTTATTGGCATTAATTTAAATGAATTTTAACGGGATTCAAAATTTTCTCGCGAGATTAACGCGGCACACGTTACAAGCGGATGTTACGTTGCTCTATAAATACACCAGAAACAAAACAACAAGCGCGCTGCAGAAGTCCACGCCCATGTCTGTTTTGCCAGCCATGGCAGCGCGAGACACCGAAATACTTAAAGAGTTTATGAATGGAAAGTTTACTTTTAAAAAGTTGTCATATTGCTCCACTGACAAGACCAAAGTTATCTGTTCTTCTTTCTCTCTCTGTATCATACAGGTATACGATGCATGCCACTGACGCGATTGTTACTTGTTTGGAACTATTTTGTGTGGAAGGTTACAGTGTTCTGTGTCCATGTAAATAGAGCGGGTGCAGCTTCTCTGTGTTCGTCTGACAGTGACAGTGCGCTACAGTGGTAGCGACCTAACGAAAGTAAAATGTCTCCAGTGTTGTCATCGAACCAAGTGCAGTCATTCAAAATGAGGTCCAGACAAAACCGTAGAGAGACATAGCCTGACTGTGTTAGGGGGAGTGAACCCCTCCCCCCTCCTTTCAGAATGGTTGGCCCCTGCAGCACGGGGGAAACTGCGTGTGCTTGTTTGTACGGCCGGCAGTTTCCAATACAGCGACACATAATGAACACTGGTCTCCGGTGTCTCGTTATTCTTCAACAAACATACAGAAACAGACTGCTGTGTTCAAAGCAAACTTGAGAAAAATGAAGTATGCAACCATGGTTTAAATCCACTGTAGGCTGAGTACTAGTGTGCCTTAGATGTGTACTTTACAATGTTATATTGCTCTGTTTTGATTTCATAAAAAAAGATGTTAAAGCAGCTGTTGTGTGACAAAATATTTTTTTCACCGTTATTGATGGACAGTAATACTGTGTGAGAGATTATGTGTGAATAAATGCACCAAGTGAAAAATGTTTATGTAAAATTGAAAATCAAAATTGTTATTTCAGTAAATATTTGCATTTGGCACATAGAAAACTGATTCATGATTCCATGCTGATGAGAGCATTAAAATGGGGAAAAAATACAATACAATACAATACAATACATGCTGATTTATATAGCGCTTTCACAACAGCGGCAGCTGTAACAAAGCGCTTTACAAAACAGTTAACATAAAGTAAAATAAGAAACACAACACATAACATAAAACACGGACAGTCATGCAGTTCTAACCACTTTTATATAATATATAATAGGACAAAAATGTAAAAGGAAATTCAGAAACGATAAAAAATGTGTGAGTAATCACGAGTGATTTTTTAGTTGATTTGAGTTAATTATGACAGTTGCATTTTTAATTAGATTAAATATTTTCATAGTTTGACAGCTCATATATATATATATATATAGTGCCCTGCGATTGGCTGGCAACCGATTCAGGGTGTCCCCCGCCTACTGCCCGGAGACGGCTGGGATGGGCTCCAGCACCCCCCGCGACCCTAGTGAGGATCAAGCGGTACGGAAGATGAATGAATATATATATATATATATATATATATAAAAAAAAAAAAATCCTCATCTCACCCCTCGGGTGGTGTCCGTCCCTCTTTCAGCTCGGGTCCTCTACCAGAGGCCAGGAAGCTTGAGGGTTCTGCGCAGTATCCTTGCTGTTCCCAGCACTGCACATTTCTGGACTGAGATGTCCGATGTTGTTCCCGGGATCTGTTGCAACCACTCATCTAGTTTGGGGGTCACTGCCCCGAGTGCTCCGACCACCACAGGCACGACTGTCACCTTTACCTTCCAGGCTCTCTCCAGCTCCTCTCTGAGCCCTTGGTATTTCTCGAGTTTCTCATGTTCCTTCTTCCTGATGTTTCCATCACTTGGGACCGCTACATCCACTACAACGGCTTTCCTCTGCCCTTTATCTATGATCACGATATCTGGTTGGTTCGCCATTACCATGTTGTCAGTCTGGATCTGGAAGTCCCACAGGATCTTCGCTCTGTCATTCTCCACCACCTTCGGAGGTGTTTCCCATTTTGACCTTGGGGTTTCCAGTCCATACTCCGCACAGATGTTTCGGTAGACTATGCCAGCCACCTGGTTATGGCGTTCCATGTAGGCTTTCCCTGCCAGCATCTTACACCCTGCAGTTATGTGTTGGATCGTCTCAGGTGCCTCTTTGCACAACCTACACCTTGGGTCTTGTCTGGTGTGGTATATCTGGGCCTCGATGGCTCTGGTGCTCAAGGCCTGCTCCTGAGCAGCCAGGATGAGTGCCTCTGTGCTGTCCTTCAGGCCAGCCCTCTCTAGCCACTGATAGGACTTCTTCTTGTGCAGTGCTGGGAACAGCAAGGATACTGCGCAGAACCCTCAAGCTTCCTGGCCTCTGGTAGAGGACCCGAGCTGAATGAGGGACGGACACCACCCGAGGGGTGAGATGATATATATATATATATATATATATATATATATATATATATATATATATATATATATATATATATATATATATATATATATATATATATATATATATATATATATTGATTGATACCGAGCAGACTACCGTATGGAGGAACCCTGCCATTAAATGACATCTAAGAATCGAGCGAGCATTGCGTGGCTCTGTAAAGAGAAGACAAACTGCAGAAAGAGAAAGAACCACACTGCAATATCTCTTCATGCTCTTCTTTGTCTCTGACAAACTCCTCTGTCTGCTTGACAGCATCATAACTGTCAAACATCCATCCATCCATCCATTTTCCGAACCACTTAATCCTCACTAGGGTCACGGGGGGTGCTGGAGCCTATCCCAGCTTTCTTCGGGCAGTAGGCGGGGGACACCCTGAACCGGTTGCCAGCCAATCACAGTAACTGACAAACAGATATAATAAATATGTAACACGCAGATCAACATAAGAGGTAAACATTGTTACTGTCACTTCTCTTTGGAGTCAGTGATGGATAATGGCATTTTGAAGCAGAGACGGTGAAGACTTTAACTGAAGTCATTGTAAGTAACTCGAAACAATAAGCCCAACAAAGTCAAGTCAAGCCAAGTCAACAGTATTTATAGAGCACTTTCAAACAGCCATCGCTGCATACAAAGTGCTGTATATGGAGCGATTTAACATACACAATAAACAGTAAGACGAAATGGTAATAAAGGCGGTAGAAAGCACCAAGTAGTAAAATCATCCTGAGTCGAACGCCAAAGAATAAAAGTGGGTTTTGAGGAGGGCTTTAAAGATGGGCAGCGAGGAGGCTTGCCGAATGTTCAGTGGGAGGTCATTCCAGAGAGAGGGACCAGCAACAGAAAAAGCTCGATCCCCTCTGAGCCTCAGTTTAGTTCTTGGTACTTCTAACAAAGACTGGTCCACAGGTCCACAGGGCAGGTGTGTAGGGGCGGATGAGCTCAGAGAGGTAAGGTGGCGCGAGATTATTCAGAGATTTGAAAACAAAGATTAGGATCTTGAAAATAACTCTAAAATGAATGGGGAGCCAGTGAAGGGATGCCAGAGTAGGAGTTATATGCTCCCTCTTACGAGTACCAGTCAAGAGGCGAGCAGCGGCATTCTGGACCAGCTGAAGGACTGGCTGACTCCAAAGTACAGGGCATGACAGTAATCGAGCCGGGATGTGACAAAGGCATGGATTACTGTCTCAAAGTGTTCATGTGAGAGGAAAGGTTTTATTTTGGCCAGCTGTCTAAGGTGAAAGAAGCTGGATTTAATAACGGCACCAATTTGCCGATCGATTTTGAAATCACTGTCCAGTTTAAGGCCCAAGTTTGAGACCATTGATTTCAAATAAGGAGACAGGGGGCCCAAGTATACAGGATGGAATGTACAAGGGCCATATCACCTCTGTCTTCTTTTCGTTGAATTTCAAGAAATTTTCCGCCATCCAGGTTTTGATTTCTTCCAGACATGATAGGAGTGACTACAGGGATCATTATAAACCGATAAAAACGTTAAGTTCATTTAAAATGGTGAATAGGAGAATAATTGGGGATTCACGCCACAATAACGGCTAAGATTGGCTCATCAAAATACCACTGTTTGTTCTTTGGTGGCAAATGGAGATAAATGAAGGAGGCAAATCTGTTACTTAAAGCCAAATAATTTAATGTGCCACATAACATCCCCTTTTGGAACAATACATTGCACAACATTTGTCACGTGGTAAATATGTACAGGATTGTGATTGTTTATTCAGGCCGTACTGCTAACGTAATTTCACCAGTTTGCTTCAAATGTCAAGCGCCCTTCCACCAGGGAGCTGTAGGGCAAATATTTGGACTTGGTATCATTGCTCGTTTTCAGGCTCCCTGTGGTCTGACATAGTGACAAAAATAAATATGAAAGCCTGTGATTAAAGGGTGGAGTAGATGCCCCCCTTTTTTTGAATGGTGCTGTGCCTCACAACTCTTCACATTATTTTTCATCCACCCACTATTCTACACCACATTTCATTGCATAATTACATCGAGGGGGAGTTTCTCAAACAGCATCCACATAATATAACCACAGCTATATTCAGCCACATCGTGAGTAAAAAAAGGTTTTGATAAAATATATAACTGCGTTTGTTTTTTAATGGTTTTACTTGAGTTTTAAATCACTCTTTTGTTTCTTACCTGCCTTTCTTCCATGTCCATCTCAAACTAAATGTTTCCATTCAAAGTGTAACATTGAATATGGAATATAATAATATAACATTTACTTTTCACACCTATATTTCACTTGTAAATTTCCCCAGTGTGGGACAAATAAAGGATATCTTATCTTATCTATATTTGATTGCTGTCATTTACTGAAGGTGCTCCAAATTCACGCCACTTTATAATTGTGTGCTTTTGTAGGATCTTAAACGTTAAAAGAAAGTTAGGTTTGACGTGCACAAAATAATTTGTCTGACCGAAGCATATTTCTAACTGGACTCTGAATGGGGAAATCCACTCTAGTGCAATGGTTTAAACTTGAACAGACACGTGCATTTTTATGCCCTGCACGGTGGGATTTAGTTCGCCAAATAAAACTTTGTGATTGATTTCTTGGCTTCCCCATTTAAGGTGGGAATACAAAGCATTCTATTGACGGGCCTTTGACAAACTGCTGAGGTGCTCTAAGTGAATATTGACTTTTCTGTTTTTCGATGACAGCGTCCATCTTCATTCAGCTGTCTGAAATCGGCTTCAGAACCTATTGGAAATGAATCTTTTACAACACAACTTCCATGACTCCCCTTCTCAAATATCCGTCCACATATTTTA
Source organism: Hippocampus zosterae (assembly GCF_025434085.1). NCBI lineage: Eukaryota > Metazoa > Chordata > Actinopteri > Syngnathiformes > Syngnathidae > Hippocampus > Hippocampus zosterae. The sequence continues at coordinate 12,052,141 of NC_067461.1, read as the reverse complement.
TCTGAAAAGATGACATTTCCATTATGGTCTGCCAACATCTTACTGCAGCCCTGTGAATTGTGGTGCTTGGGAGGAGCGACATTGACCAAAACAACAACAACAGCAGCAGCAGCAGGGTCTCACCACGCCGGACGGATCACGCGCAAGGCAGCTCACCGCATGACTGCTCATCCAGATCCGACAAAGAAAGCACACACACGAGGGTTTCTTACTCCCATTTATCTCCATACTCTTGTTCTTAAATTTAGCATAGGCAAAACCTGAAAATTCCAATATATGACACATGACAGAAAAAGGCAAAGACCTTGCCACCAGGGAGAGAGAGAAAGGGAGTTTGTAGTGTTTGATCAAATGAATCAGCTGCCAAACTGGCAACACTTTTGGCCCAAACAGACTTGACTTCTAAAGGCTTGTCCCAACGCTTCATTGTAATGTCATCATTAAAATTGCCTGTCAACATCTCTGGTAAACCTTTTTTTTTTTTCCCCCCCAGAAATGGGAATAAACTCACATTTGTAGAGTACACACAGAGCAAAATAACATTTTATGATGTGAAATCTTTTCAGGGGATGTATTTAATGACATTGCAGTTACTAATGAGGATGCCACACTCCGGTGCGTGTGTGTTGACAGAGACTGTCTCCACTCCATGCCATGAGCGTTTCAATGAGGTGCACACATATCCAATGTTGTCCAGTTGGTCTTACAAGTAATGGATGAATTATGAATCAGTTTTAATCGATTACTTAAGATCCATTCACTCTCCAGACTTTAAGCGACTGCATTGACCTTCACATGCTATTTACTTTCACATTTATAGTGCTGAGCTTGTATTTGTTTATCTGATTGATCAGCTTGATCACTGCCTACATTCTGCAGATTTCATTTTTCCTTTCCTTTTCTATTTGTGCCTGACACGTTTCTACCTATTTATCAAAGAGCTTTTGTGTAAAACCGCTTTCCTCCATCATGATCTCATCAGGCCTCAATCCTTGACCTTTGTCCTTAATTGTAAATGTCAGCTTTCTTTACGAGGCTGGTGATGGGTTTATTGAACAGGTCATACTCATTCACACAAACACACACACACACACGCACTCACACACATGTTCATTGCACATGCATGCATACCCTGCCATAAGATATGCCTTCACAGGCGAAATTGACTTTGATTTCGGAGCATCCACTGGAAATTCAAGGCCCACATGGTTGGATGGAATGAGAGCCCATCACCCTCGATGGAACCAACACAAATAAGGATTTCATGGGAACTGATATTGCTCCCTGCTAAGCCTTATGGACTGTTAGGCTTCATGGAAAGCATGTCCTGTCACAGAGCCCTTGCCAATATGAGCTGCTTTAAAGCATATGAAGAGAAAAAAAACCCTCTAAAGTAACCATTAACACAGACAGTCATTTATGCCATTCCAATGAGTTTGTGTCTAAATTGTGGGAATCAAAAGCACAAAGCAATATGGCTTTCAAATTGTAGCATGTAGTTGTCCTGAATGGTCTTGTCCCAGGTTTACACTTCTAGCCGAGTGTTATAACATGGTCGAGTGATCGGAGCTTAATTACAATAGCTTTGTTGCGAAATACTCCCGCAAGCCAGGGATGGGAAGGTCAAAGTTGGTAAAATGTGTTGTTTTGGTTTTTTTTTGTTTATTTCCTTACATTTAGGCTGATTGTAATATTATTGCCCCTTGGCCATAGACAATTCTACACATCTGCACGTCTATCTAAAAAAACCCCAAAAAACCTCAATAGTCTCCAGTGAGAATTAAAAAAGAATTAGAGACCATAGAACTGACAATGGATCCTATGGCATTGAAGTAAAGCGGTGCACCATGCAATATAGCTGAAGGCGACAATAAGAAAGGAAAAGAATATAAACCAATATGTTGTATTTTGCCTTTATGTGGAGAATCTTCGAAGCACAAGCTGTAATTTCTGTCCCAACATTCAGCTGCAAATCTGTTACCTATTACCAAAATTGATATTGTGCATATCAAAGTGAAGTGCATGAAGGCTAATGCCTTCTGAGCGAGAATCCATCACCCATCCCTTTCCAAATCTGTCACTTGTCAGAAGGGTTCAGGTGACAATCCTTTTTTTTTCAAGCTATGTTTCATTTTTGTAGCTTTTAACTTTGACTCCACATTTCTTCAGAATAATAAAAACTGTCAAAAATGTGTCTATAGTCAAGAAGGTTCATCGTGATGTCAGGATGACCCCGGATTGGATGAATTCTACTTCCATCATTTCTTCTGAGGAAAAGGGTTCCTAAATCCAAAGAAATTGGTGGTTGACCGGTATTGTAGAGCAAATGGTGTTTGACACACATTTCATTTAAATTGGACTTTTTGTTGAATAACCTGAACAAATGATCAGAGACGTGTATGATGTACAACCTGTTAGTACTCCATAAACATCAACAGTAATTAATGTGTGCACTTGTGTTCTTTTAGAAATCACTTTTTCCACTTCATTTCATGGTATTTGCCTCGCAGAACTCTGTGCCACTGTCACGGTGTACCCGAAGCGACAGAATAATCGCTTTGTGTACAACGAAATAACTGAAAGTGGATACCCGAAATAGCAGACACAGAAAGAGATTTGTCAGAGAACAAAAGGGGTCTTTAATACAACACAAAAATACCCGACCGGGAGAATAACAAAAAGCGCTGGTCAAAATAAGGACCAGGAATTAAATAAGGAGAACAACAGAAAACGCTTGCGGGAAAATAGCAAGGATAGTCTGTATGAAAAAACGCTATAAAGTTCACACAAAAGAGAACAACGACGCGCAATAACAGCCACAAGGCTTAGAGGCAACGAATAATCAGTAGACGAAATGGGCGAGAGAATTGGCACGGCGTGGAATACTCCGGCAGTGAGTAGACCGCCAGAGCGTCCAAATAAAGGCTGAGTAATTAGTCACAAATGGGTGACAGGTGTGCAGGCGGCAGGCAAAAGCCTGCCCCCTGCTGGCAAACACGGGACGTGACAACCACCTCATGCTTTTAATAAATTAAATCCTGACAACATCCTCACACTCTATCTTTTCTTATGTCTTCAACTTATCATTTGCCTTTCAGTCTTTCATTGTCGTTGGGTCATGATCAGTTTTCTCACAGGAAAACGTACCAGTATCCATCCATCCATTCATCCATTTGCTGGAACCTATCCCAGCTATCTTCGGGCAGTAGGCGGGGACATCCTGAACTGGTTGCCAGCCAATCGCAGCAAGGTACCAGTCATAAAAATCAAACACAGTGAAGGAGCCCAGTGCCCCTTTGTCATTTTGTTTCATTCCCACCTATTATATTTGTCTGTTAATGTTTTTTTATTTGTGCCTTACTAAGGAGATGGCCCCCAAAATAGCCCCTAATGGTTCTTTGTGGTGAAATAATATGACTGTCAGAGAGTAGTACAGTGCTGCTTGTCACTTGCTTCCTCTCCTTCCTTCGAGCTGGAAACCTCCCAACGAGGCTAAAAGATATCTTAAAAAAAAAAAAAAAGCAAAAAATTCTTACAGCTTTCCGCGTAGGTACAGTTCATACACACAGTCACACAACGTATGCGACTGTGCATTTATGAAAGACCATTTGGATGATTGTTGCTTTCCTGTCATACACGATTAACTCAGTTATCCACAGCTAGCAGATATTACTGCCTGGAGAGGAACACAACTTTGCCTGCCATCTGTTTTACGACTCATGGATTCAAACGTTCCCGGCTTATGACATTACTTTGTTTAACATCTACAGCGGCTATTAAAATTGCATGAAGTTGTAGTGACATTAAAATGGCTTGTTTGACAAGTTTTGTGGGTTTACGGTCGGACGTTTGCGGTTTCAAACTCGAACACGGTGGAGATGACTCACTGACTAGCCGTGGTTCGGACAGATTTAAAATGTGACTTGTTTTAATCTGTGTTAACTTCAAGAGAGATTCAGCTGAGGCCAAGGTATTCAGACCACAATTTTCGACATCTTTTATAGCCCCTCCCATAAGAAACAAGACTATTTCACAAACTATACTGCTAAATTAAAGAGTCGAGCAGAGGCAGCTACTCCAAGCATAACTGATTTAAGAGGCCAAGTGAAGGGAGGAGAAGGGTGACATTAAAATGAATTAGGCCCACTTGCTCTTTTAATTACTGTTGTCAAGGTGTTTACGTTGCCCTTGTCGCAAAAACAGACCAAAAGATCTTTCAAATCAAGTCATATGAAGTAGTAAATGAAGTCATAAAGCTTAATACTTATTACACGGTGAAGCATTTACTGCAATATTAAAGACAACTTCAGCATTTCTCTTGTGTCCAGGGACATGGAGCAAAGCATGGTTGACAAAACTGATTTTAAAGAGGTCACACATCCCTGGGTGCTCCTCTCACCTCTCATCTGAGGGATTAAAGAGGATAAAGAAAGCATTTTGTTGTACTTTCATCACCCTACAATGAGCTGTTCTGCAGCATCTATAGCAGATGCTTTTGTTCACGAGCTTGTGCACTCACAAGACATGTGAACATAAAATATGTTGTTTTGATGAGGCAACAACAATGTATCAAGAAAATGACTGCAATCTGTGCTTAAAGCATATCTGGGCAGTTACTGAACAAGTGGCATATTCGGGTTTGTTCAGTTTGGTCGAAAACCGATTTTCTGTCGTAATCCGAGGCGTAAAAATCTCGAGTTTCCTGGTCGAAATCCGATTTGGTCGATAACAGAGACGTTCAAAAACCGAGGTTTGACTGTCCTAACTCCAATATTTTCACAGACATGTTGATATTGCAAGCAGTGCATGTCAGCGGGGAAATACTGAAAGATGTATGCTACCCTTTGGTCAAATTGTTCAGAATGCCAATGTTGGCTGTCAGAGCTATGCAGATAATACATAGTGATAGTTATCGAATTTCCCCATGTGACAAAAGTTCAAGTTAGGTGTTTTGCCACTGGCTAAAACAAATCAAGAACTGGATGAAGCGACATTTCCTTCAACGAAAACCAAAACAAACCTGAGGTAATAGTTTTTGACAAAGAAAAGAGGATTGCTGTTAGTAAACATTTAGCGACACAGCACAGTCTAAATGTGTGCACATGTAGAGTATTCTTTCTTTTGGTATTGTGCTTGATTAGCGCAGATTAAAGAGGGCGTTTGCACCACTGTCAGGGGGAATGCAGCTCACTCACGGTCAAGTGAACCAGCTCCCAATGCATTCTTTTTAAATTCACTGCTGGTGGAAGGAGTCGCTCGAGTCCATGCAGGAGATCGGCGCGCTAAGTGCATTAATAGTAAACGCTGAGCCACAGTATTTCCCACAGTAAAAAGACCTGCCAGAAGACTTCCACATGCGGATGGTGTCAAGTCAGCCGCTGAGGAGCAGCACTTCGTGACCACCTTCCATGCCCCATCATGCATCCTTGTGTAACAACCACCCACATCCAACAGCCGTGAGTAGAGTTAAGGGGTTCATATAAAAAATATATAGTTAAGGTAATAATGAGCATCTTTTTTTACAATAATTTATTTCTTCCATGATTCAGCGGGATTGTCCCACACTGTTGTCATATTTATGAATGAAACACATGTTAATGATTTTAATTCTGATTAAGTCAAAGCAATGCTCATGGAATACAAACCCAGTTGAGCTTTGGAGGTCAACAGACTAGGGTCAATCAGTGGAGCCCAGAGTTCAAAGTAGACATGGTGCATCAGCATTTAGGTGTTAAGCTGCATGCAAATGCAATAATTTGGCAATAGATAAAAAAATATTCCCCAATGTAAATGCTTTTAAATCCAGTTTGAAAATTTGCCCCCCCCTCCATGACCAATGATTGCCTTTTAGATCCTTGCTATATTAAAAAAAAAGTTACACAAATAAGTTGTCCTGACAAACTGTAATCAATTAATAAAATTGAGGAATCCCATTGCCCAAATCACGGGTGCAGTGAAAAGTGGAGTTCAAATCTTTTGTTCCTAAAGGGGACCTAATTTGTATTAACTGGTTGCTTTGAGGATCCGAACAGGGCCAATAAATCCATTATTCATAAAAGGGGAATTTCTGCTGGCAATAAAAGATGCTCTTTCAGGAGCTTGGTATGTTTTACGATCTGGTATATTTCCTAGGTCGCCAAACCCTGGCAAAGACCGGATTCATTTTAGATTTCTACATATCCACACAGAATAGTGTCTTTGCCTCTCAGATCTATAGCTTCATCCTGCTGCTCATTTAGTCTTGATGTATTATGAGCTTGTGCGGTTTCTGGGTGAAGGCAATTTGTAACAATAGAAAATGGTCGCTTGGTACTGGATGCTTGCAAGAAGACACAGCCTCAGGGGAACCAGGAAAAAACCCCAAAACACTCACTGTGACATGATTCAAATATTTCCCCGAGAACCTCCCCAGGTAATTGAAACATGATTGTGTGTTTTGACAGTTTGATGGTGTTGCAACAGTAAAAATGTTCATCCAAGAGGACATAGTATGGAAAACAGATTTTTTTTATATATAGTCTGCAGTGCCCAGTCACCCATGAACTGTGAAATTATACAAACAAATTAATCTGCTCCATAAAACAGTCTGAAGAAGCGATTTTTCCCCTCCATGTTGCTGCATTTGGTGTTATTTGGTGAAATGTGTGCTACATGCAAAACAGACATTCCCTCAAACTAAACTAAAGACTGTAATTTGATGACTTGGTGCTGATGAAGTGTGGCTTCCACAAGTGAAAATCACATAGCAGTGGCTTCCAGCAAGTGCAATTGTGTTTGCAGGGATGTGAATATATCCTACTCTGATTGGGGAAAGGGGGGCGGACTTGGACATTCAAACTGCACCAAAAAGAGATGCTTCATATGTTGTGAGTTGCTTTTTTTTGGAAAAAAAACAATCAGCAGAGGGATCCGAATACTTGCATAGAGTTGACAACTTAACTCCCGAGTGTGGCCCTAAGCACACATTTTGGTAGCGTGGGTGGGATGAGCAGTGTGTCATTTGCTCCGCTCACAGACAAAATTTCCAGAAAAAGGCAGATAACAAAAGATTCCCTTGTTTCTTTACAATTATAGTGAACAAGTGCACAGGCCCTTAAGATTGTTTGTCTACAAACAAGAAATTATTTGATTATTTGTCTACAAACAAGAAAGTAAAGTTTCCACAATATATCACTTAAAAATGAAAAAAAAATCAAAATCTCAGACTTGAGCAGACAAATAAGTGACAGTCTGTGACTCAGTAACAACTTCACAGCACAAATGTTCTGCTAAGTCCACCATGCAGACAGTTTACTGTTTCACTGGGATGCAGTTTTTCCATAATTAATGGGAAAAAAATGGTCATACAAACCCCCCCAAAAACATTACAACATGTCTCTCCATTTGTTTTTACCATTTGAGCTCCACAGCAGCCCAGTTAAGAATTCAATTACTGATAGTTGGATCAGAGTTAGATCTATCGTTTGCTTCCACCCTGTTTGCCTACGGGGCTTCTCGATGCAAGAACAAATGGTGAATTTATTCCAAAACATGAAAGAAAATAAATAAATCAAATTATTATGTCTGCACCTTTTACAGAATATCATTAAAAATGCATTTGCAGTTAGCATGTAGCTCTTTTTCAGTCTGGTCTAATGCAATGGAGCAAAATAAAGGGAGGCTATATTTATCTCACCCCGAGGGTGGGGGCAGCTGTGTCAAAAGTCAACAACTATGTCCATTTCATGCTGTGGTGCTTCAATTTCCATTAAAAAACAAAACAAAACAAAAAAAAACATGCAAACTGCATGCAAAGACAACATGACAATGGATCATACAATTTATCCGCAGTTACATTTACAGAAAAGGATCCGTGATCTGTGCGGAGGGCTGTGTCGATACAAACCAATTTTGTTCTTCAATTCGTAAAAAATAAATGGAAATGTCATCGCTTTTAACCTTGTAACCTGTACATGAGAGAACGACCAACAGGCTAACAGTGTAATGAGGACAGATGATGAAATCAAATTTCCTTCATGTTATCCGTGGCCATATTGCCGAGCCCGTAACGTATTGATGCTCAGCTTTCAGAATGACATTGCACTCCCAACTGTGATTTGTAACACTAATAAAAGAGAAGGCACATCAACATCCTGCACTCAAACACACACACACATAACTCTCTGTCTTTTTCACACACACACACACACACACACACACACACACACACACACACATACACACACATTCCTGTACGACTATATTTGTGAGGTCCGGGTAACTCCAGATAAGGAGTGAGGACCACCCTTTCTGATAGGTTTAGAGAGGAACTAGTCTTAGATTTGTACACTAGATGTCACCCCAACTACTTTCCCCACTTCAACTTCTTTAAAAAACAGAGCAATAAAAAGTAGACTTGAAACTGAAATCATAGCAGGAGTGAGGACTCTGAATGGGCACATTCAAAGTCCTCACTCCTGTTGTGACTTTGGTTAAAATCTTTTTTGGTTTTGTTGCAGCATACAAATCAACTTTTGGTATGGACTTCAGAGTTTTTCCTCTCTTATTAACCTGCAATTACACAGCAGACATTTTGTATTTTAATTTTAAAAAGTGTGAGTAGTCTGTTTTATGAATAATTTGATAGTTTCAACTTAAGATAAGCAGAGTTCCTCATTTATACATTATATATATCAATCACAACTTGAACCGATTGATTGCTGTACAATTACTACTACAATAAAAGTGACCCATGCTTTGGCCAATTAATTTACGGAACTAAATCAAATATATTGTAAAACTTTATTAGAACATGTCAACATTAAATCTTACCTCAAGTAGAACATTTTTAACAACACTGCTCAGGAAGAGTAGAAAAGAATTGAAAAAAAAATACTCCAGCAAGAAAATTTAAATTTAAAAATGAAGAACTCGAGAAGCAGATCTTTTCTTGAAGTTCTTTACGTCTTTACAGGTTCTTTGAGCCAAGGCCTGCGGCTCTTTCATTTTGCAGTCAGTGCATTGTTCTTTACCAGGCACTTGACACCCTTTTATAAGTCTCCCCAGGTGTTTTTCCACAGCAGCCTTTTCTTCTTCATCCCATGGTCTCCTCAAATTTGCTCTGGGAGACCCTAAATATGATGACAATTGCAATTTAATGATACTCACAAAGACCACCTTGTGATAGCTTTACAATGTGGATTTTATACGTAAAATAAATAAAATTACTTGTCTTTTTCTCCAATTTAGATTTTGCCTGCTCTTTGGGTGTAAGGTTTTTTCCTGGACTCGAATCTGCAATGAAATGGGACATCCCTGATTTGACACTCATTGTCAAATACGTTACATGCATTTTAACTGGTTAAATTATGAAAAAAGAGATGTAGTTCCTCATCCAAAGCTTACCATCCAATTCAGTCTTCCCTCTTCTGGAGAGATGCTTTTCCCTTTTTGGGGGTAAAGGTCGATACCACCACATGAAAAGGAGAACAAAGTGACACATTTTACTAAATCAGTGTTGAACAAAAATATGCTATATAGGCATTCATTTAGTAACCCAATTCCAGTGAAATTGGGACATTATGCTCATCAATCAAAACAGAATACAATGATTTGCAAATCATGTCCAACCTATATTTAAGTGAAGCATTACAAAGACAAGACAACATTCAATGTTCAAATTGGTACATTTAATTTTTTCCAATAATATTTAACTTAGAATTTAATGGCTGTAATGCGTTCCATAAAAGATGGAACAGCGAGCAAAAAAAATAATGTTGAGAAATGCTCATCAAACCCCCGTTTGTCACATCCCACCGGTGAACAGGCTAACTGTGAATGGGTGGGTGCCATGATTGGGTCAAAAAGTAGCTATCCTGAATTGCTCAGTCATTCACAAGCAAAGATTGGGTGAGGGTCACCACAAGTTGAATCGTTGAAGGACAGAGTTTCATAACGTATAATTGCAAGGAATTGAGGGATTACGTCATCTTTGGTCCATAATATCAAAAGGTTCAGAGAATCTGGACCAATCAGTGCATGTAAGCGGCAAGGCCAAAAACAGATAACATTCAAAGGCCATGACCTTCGACCTCTCAGAGAGCACTGCATCCAAAACCACCTTGTCCCAGCTTGTTTGGAACGTGTTGAAGCCATCAATTCCAACATAGTAGTGTAGTCAATTAAATAGAGGTTGAACATGACATGCAAATCATTGTATTATGTATTAAATACAAGTTTGTGCTTCCATTAAGAATAGAGAAGATTTACTGGGCAACATATAACATTTGAAAGGTATGTTACAAGAACATCTTGTATGATTTCATGCTAGTCAGTGTGAACAAACCGACATAATTAAATTTTGTTAGACCAATGCAAATATTTGGCAGAAATAAAATACTGATTCCTGATTCAAAATAACTATCATCCATATATTATCTTCCCCCTTCAAGTGCATTCCAGTGGCAGCCAGTGAACGTGATTCGTCTTACTGTTTATTGTATATGTTAAATCGCTCCATGTACAGCACTTTGTATGCAGCGATGGCTGTTTGAAAGTGCTCTATAAATACTGTTGACTTGACTTGACTTGGTCTCTATTGAACGCGAATAGCAGGGGTGAAGGCTAAATATGTTTCGAAAAACAACTTTCATATTGATAGATTACATTGTCCAGTGTGGGCAATGCATTTAATAAATGAAATGGTAAGAACATGAATCTAAATACAAAAATACCCAAAACAATGCTGTAATCGATCGTGTAATATTGTACAGTAGAAATTTTTGTTGCATGTCATTTCATAGTGCTTTAGGTGCTAGAGTGAATTCACGCCGCATCATTTCCCCCAAGAAACATTTGATTTATAACGGCTAAAAATACACAAGGATTAAATATAATGTATACATGTTCCTCATACTGCGTGACAACTGACCGGAACAAAATATGGAGAAATTAAAACTCTTGACATGTCCATTCATCCGTTCTCCCCCCCCCCCCACCCCAAAAGCCGACTGCCCCCATGTAGAGCGTTGCCACGTACAAAGTTACACAAGTGTAGCCCCTGAAAACAGCTTAAAACGGAGCAAATGTAACTCTGCTCAGGAGGTGGTTTAAACATTTAGTCTGGAGTAAATGCTAGTATGCGGGGCAGCACCGATATAAAATGGGACGTGTGAACGCTACAGGAGTAGACTTGCTACGCGTGAAAAGAGTTGATTACATACGGGTAGAATGTGTTGCTTTCGTGCTCGTTTGTACTTCTGTCATCTTTCCTTTTGTAGGAGACTGGACTGTCTCAGAGTTGATTGTGTAGTTTGTTCCTTTGTTATGTGTTCACAAACGCCCCACAGAATTTATTTTGTGATTCCTTATGTTTCCTTTCCAATTGCCTTGCCATCTTTAAATTTGATTGGCCACAGTAGAAGCAATAATGACTTCTGTGCCAAACTCGTTTGCCTTCCCTTTTTGTAAATGTTTTTATGGTTAAAGAAGGATCTTCTTTGGTCATCTTTTGTTTTTACATAGGTTAATGGGTTACCTTCTTTACGAATTGCAGACGTGACTGTGCTCCTCTGCTTCATATGTCTGATGACTTGTAGAGTCTTCACTGGATGTATCATAAGAGAACAATTTTTCTACCTTTGGATGGAATATCTCCTCGTCATCACTCGACTCAGAGGATGTCTTAGTTGGTTTGTATTCCTCATCTGATCCAAAAAGACTGAGTCAGAATAATTACCATCTTCAGTGGGATTGTCCATCTGTTATTAAAAAAAAAAAAAAGATCAGAAAATACCATTGCAATTAATGATGTTAGAGAATAGTACTGATAATTCAGGCTTACATAACAAGATAGTTCTGTGGGATAAAATATTAATCGAACACATTAACATGGCAAAACAGAAATACCTTATAGAAATAACTTATTTTGTTTAATATGGGCAAATAAAGCATTTGAAACTGAACGGGTAATCAATTAAAAGTAGACTTATTGTAATTTTTAAAAATGTCTATATCACTCATTTCCAGTGCTTGGCAAAGATGGGTAAGTGCCGAAACCAAATAATGGTATCAGGCTGATACCGGCATTATTTTAAGGTTATCGTGGAGGCTGCCAATACCAGCAATCGATATTTCAGAAAATTAAAAAACTTAATAAATAGAAATTTGGATATCAAGTCAGTCCTCCACTGTAGTAGTTGACACTACACATTTGGCGATTCATCTGCATCACAAAGATAGGCTTATTTCGAAGTATTTGGCAATCCAATAACAATGATGGCCGACACAGAGTGCGGAGAGAACAATTTTCCACGTGAGCTGTACCCAGGTCAATCATTTCATACACCTATTAAGATGCAATTTCTGTATATAATTACAATATTTACATTAATTCTTTGAACGCATTATGTGTACTTTTTAATCAAATTTGTTTGAATTCCTTCCACGTTCATCCTATTATATTCCCAGAAGAGGCAATTTCTCTTAGTATGTGGCGACTAAAATGAACGCATATTCACTAAATCTCTGCACGCCAGAGTATTTTTTTTCTCCTTGAATTACATCAACATTCATCCACTAATTTGCCGATTAACGTCTAATCACTAAGTTGATATGAGTATGATGATAAGGTTAAGATTTATGCTGAGAATGCATCACTAGTGTGTTTTTATAAGCCTGGGCCAATAACTGGTTTGACGTTTGAAAAGTCAAAGTTTCAATCACCACTAATTCGGCTTTGCCAATAAGGATATTTGGGATCAATAAACGATGAGCGAGTGTGGTTACAAATCGCAAAGGTTGATGACAGTGACAATGTATGTTGCCACAAAAAAAAAATCATCAAATCACCGTAAAATACAAGAAAGCTTAACAAACATAGAAAATATGCATATCTCCTCATATAAGTGGGGTTTTTTTCAGCCCAAAATGCATAGGTTTTGGTGATCCACACATTTAACCTTTATCATTATTTATTTATTTATTATTTAATTTTAACTTTTGTGTTGATAATGGTTCACAGTATAATATTTCGTTCAACCCACTTTGTTATCTGTAAATTGCTTGGTATTTTACATTGTCTTTTTGCAGTTACTTTCTGTATATGGAAAGACACTGGTTCCATTTGCAACTAATTCTCTGCTCAACTAAGATGGCGGCGACGGCGAAAGACGCTGAGTCATTTGCAACTAATTCTCTGCTCAACTAAAATGGCGACGACGACGGCGAGACGACGGCGGCGGGGGGGGGGGGGTGTTAAAACTTGATTTTACCACACCAACGGCCTATTCTGTGGCGCTGTATTGCGTGTCTGACGACCTATTGAAAGTTTATTGTTTGAGAGGAAACTTTCCATCTTGGTGACAACTCCTTAGGTACAGCATAGTAGAGTTATTCATATAGTTGGTTTCACTCTAATGCTGATATAACACGAACCTTTGAGCCTGCCCGAATTACTTAGAATAACTAACTTGTAAGAAAATATTCAAAACTTGAGTGTCTTACCTGCTTTAATTCTGAAGTATTTGTCACTTTCTGGGTTTTTCTCGATGATGCTGACTCGTACGCTCACTCTTCTCAACGCCTTACTTTTGTGCAGGTTGCAAAGCGCGCGTTTCCTAATTGATGGTCAGCGAGTGTGATGTGGGGGAGGGTAGCTGTAGAAACTCGTTTCCTGCAACGTAACTGTGACGTTTTGGGGTATGAAAACAGCCCCGCCCCTTCATAACCAAAACTCCTTCACTTTTCCTCTGAGGTCCGTTTTGAAGTGGGGCATAGTAAATGTCAAGCAATATCAACATATTTTATGAACTCTTGTTTACACCAATGTCATGTACTCCTAAAATGAGCACAGCATATATACATGTGTGTGTATATACATACTGTATTTATATACAGTATATACACACACACATATTTTAAAAACGACTTAAAATATTGTAATTGTTCTGAAAGCAACATTATTCCCAAATGCTAATATGGAATTGTGATGAAACATCATTATTATTTACTTATTGGATGCAATTCGTATTATACAGTTTCAATGTCCAAAGCAGAATAAAACGAATTAGATTTTCTGGGGACACGACTGCAAGACTCAACTCTTCTTGCAAAGCTTTGTTGCTGCTGTATGCACAGCGCTCGTAATTGATCACGTGCTCAAACTAGTGTGGGGGAGGGGAGCTGAATAAACTAGGTTCAAACAGTGCAACTGCGAGGGTTTGGAGCTGGGAACAGCCCCTCCCCCCTTCATGGCCAACGATAAACTAAAATTGCTCAGCCTTTAACTTTTATTTTACTCTGCGGTCTGTTTTGAGGGGAGCATGATAAATTTCAAGCAACATCTATATGTTTCAGCAACTGTAATAACACAAATGGATATACCTGTTCATATTTTTTTAAACCAGACTTAAATATTATAATTGTTCTTAAAGCAAAAGAATTCTCAAACATTAATATGGAATTGCAATGAAACATAATTACAGTAAGTATTGCCATCTATGGATTTCTGTCAAACGAAAATTCCCTCACCCAGAATAAAAACCTGTGCATTACACATTTGAGTACGATATTACATTGCATTATGGCTTCAGGAGTATGAGGTACCGAATCCCCTGATGCGGGCACTTTGGTCCCTACACCACAGATGTCAGAATTTGGTTCACATTACCGGCAGTAAGTCAGAATCGTTTCCAGTGAGGGTTGGACTCCGCCAAGGCTGCCCTTTGTCATCGATTCTGTTCATAAACTTTACGGACATTTGCAATTTCTAGGCGCAGTGTAAGTGTTGATGGGGGTCCATTTTGGTGGCCTCAGTATTACATCTCTGCTTATTGCAGATGATGTGGGACTGTTGGCTCTTTCAAGCAGGGCCCTTCAACTCTCATTTGAGCGTTTCGCAGCTGAGTATGAAGCGGTTGGGATGAAAATCAGTCGGAAAAGGGTGGAGTTCTCTCTCCGGGTCGGGGAGGAGATCTTGTCCCAAGTGGAGGAGTTTAAGTATTTTGGGGTCTTGTTTGCAAGTGAGGGCAGGAGGGAATGAGAGATCGACAGGCGCAGCGGTGAAGCTGCTGCTGCTTGCTCTGCGCGCTTTGTATCGGTCAGTCCTGGTGAAGAAGGAGCTGAGCCAAAGGGCGAAGCTCTCAATTTACCGGTTGATCTACGTTCCAACCCTCATCTACTGTCATGAGCAATGAGTCGTGACCGAAAGAATGAGATCCCAGATACAAGCGGCCGAAATGAGTTTTAAAGGTGTTCCGGGCATGTCCCACCGGCAGGAGGCCCCGGGGACAACCCAAGACACGCTGGAGAGACTGTGTCACTCAGCTGGCCTGGGAACGTTTCAGAATCCCCGGGAAGAGCTAGGAGAAGTGGCTGGGGAGAGGGAAGTCTGGGCTTCCCTGCTAAAGCTGCTGCCCCTGTGACCCGACCTTGGATAAGCGGTGGAATATGGATGGATGGATATTACATTAGTGATCGATTCATAACAACGGACGAACGTTCCGATACCTGGAACCTGGAAGCCATACGGAAGCTCGAATTAGAGCAAACTCAAGCAAGTCCCGTTCGATACCGCGGAATAACTGTCTGCACCACTTTTTACTCTCTTTGGCACAAAAACAGCAGAATCTCTCTATTAGCATGAGTTTACTGGAATCGTGAACGACTTTCTATTCCATTCATTTACATTTACGTTGATCGTTGGATCCAAACAAAGGAATGGTAATGACTGTGGAAGAGAACATGGAATGCATCCGATTAGCTGCTCAAAGTAAATTGCTTGTGGCTCGACGGGCTGTAGAGTAAATGAACGTTTCCTGGAATGCTTGACCTGCTATCATGCTAACTCAACTCAACATTATTTATAGAGCACTTTCAAACAGCCATCGCTGCATACAAAGTGCTTTACATGGAGCAATTTAACATATACAACAAACAGTAAAGCAATCTGTAATAAAGACGGTAGAAAGCACCGAACAGCAAAACCAAGAACAAATCTAAGTCATGGTGAGTCAAATGCCAAAGAATACAAGTGAGTTTTGAGGCGCGTTTTGAAGATGGGCAGCGAGGAGGCTTGCCGAATGTTCAGTGGGAGGTCATTCCAGAGAGGGGGACCAGCAACAGAAAAGGCTCCATCCACTCTGAGCCTCAGTTTAGTTCTTGGTCCTTCTAATAATGTCTGGTCCGCAGACCAGATGAGCTCAGCGAGGTAAGGTGGCGCGAGGTAATTTAGAGATTTGAAAAGGTCATTTAGAGATTTGAAAACAATTTGCGCTAACTGGAGCGCTAATCAGAGAGAAGGCGAGTTCCATCGCGCTATGGGCATGGAGGACTTTGAAGGGTCCCGTGGATGCCTTCAGACATTTGTTGCACAACATCAGCTGAGCAACGCTGTCTTGGGTGGTGATCGAAGGGAGGTCAAGTTCGAGATAGTGAGTGATTGGAAAGAAAAGCCACCAGCTGTTGTAGGTCTCATTTTGACTCACCATGTATTTATAATATATAATGTATTTTGTTCATATACCTGTACTGTATACTGCCGTTTTTGTGTTATTTGTGTTGTTGGGGCATATATTTTTGCATGTTACTGCTTGTGTTCTTACACATGTATTTTGTTAACACACTTGCATGTTCATAAAGGACGTGTACCGTAGTCATGTCCCACATAAGGAAATTCTGTCATCAAGACTGATTGAGCAACGCAAACATGATTTCTTACTAAAGAATACTTACTGTTGTTAGTTATTGGATGCAAATAATGATCCAGTTGAAATGTCCAAAGCAGAATGAAACAAATTGGATATGCTGGGGACACTTCTGCAATACAGTACCTAACTCATTTTTTCTTGCAAAGCGTTGTGGCTGGCTTCTGCGCAGCTCTGCTAATTGAAATGTAAACAAACTCATGTCTGGGGGGAGGGGTGCTGCAAAAACTTCGTTTTGGAGCAGGTAACAGCCGCTCCTCTTCATGGCCAATGACCAAGTCAATTATCAAAATTGCCACAGCCTTTTTGAACTTTGAGGTCTGCTGTGAAGGCGAGCATGATAAATTTTGAGCAACATCTACATACAGTATTTGAGTAACTAGGCTCACCAATGTCACATACTGCGCGCACACACAGTATATTTAAACTGACTTACAATTTTACAATTGTTTTTAAAGCAACATAATTCCAAACTCTAATATGGAATTTAGATGAAACAATTATTTACTTATTGAATGCAAGTCATATTTTCCAGTTTCAATGTCCAAAGCTGAATGAAATAAATTGGATATGCTGGGGACACTTCTGCAATACAGTACCTAACTCATTTTTTTCTTGCAAAGCGTTGTGGCTGGCTTCTGCGCAGCGCTGCTAAATGAAATGTAAACAAACTCATGTCTGGGGGGAGGGGTGCTGCAAAAACTTCGTTTTGGAGCAGGTAACAGCCGCTCCCCTTCATGGCCAATGATTAAGTCAATTATCAAAGTTCCCACAGCCTTTGTGAACTTTGAGGTCTGATGTGAAGGAGAGCATGATAAATTTTGAACATCTACATACAGTATTTGAGTAACGAGGATCACCAATGTCACATACTCCTAAAATAATTACAGCATATAAAATTATATATATATATGTTCACAAACACAACCGCACACACAGTATATTTAAACTGACTTAAAAATTTACAACTGTTTTTAAAGCGACATAATTCCAAACTCTAATATGGAATTTAATCGTTTCTTGGTTTCTTGGAATTGGAATTCTTTACTTATTGAATGCAAGTCATATTTTCCAGTTTCAATGTCCAAAGCAGAATAAAATGAATTGGATTTTCTGGGGCCCTCCGTGAGTCGTCACCTTACCGTGGTGGAGGGGTTTGTGTGTCCCAATGATCCTAGAAGCTAAGTTGTCTGGGGCTTTATGCCCCTGGCAGGGTCACCCATGGCAAACAGGTTCTAGGTGAGGGGCCAGACAAAGCACGGCTCAAAGACCCCAATGATGAATACAATAAATGGATCTAGGTTTCCCTTGCCCGGACGCGGGTCACCGGGGCCCCCCTCTGGAGCCAGGCCTGGAGGTGGGGCTCGTTGGCAGGCGCCTGGTGGCCGGGCCTACACCCATGGGGCCCGGCCGGGCACAGCCCGAAGAGGCAACGTGGGTCCCCCTTCCCATGGGCTCACCACCCATGAGAGGGGCCAAAGGGGTCGAGTGCAATGTGAGCTGGGCGGCAGCCAAAGCCGGGGACCCTGGCGGTCCGATCCTCGGCTGCAGAAGCTAGCTCTTGGGACATGGAATGTCACCTCTCTGGCAGGGAAGGAGCCCGAGCTGGTGTGTGAGGCAGAGAATTTCCGACTGGATATAGTTGGACTTGCCTCCCCACACAGCCTGGGTTCTGGTACCAGTTCTCTCGAGAGGGTTTGGACTCTCTTCCACTCTGGAGTTGCTCACGGTGAGAGGCGCAGACCAGGTGTGGGCATACTCATTGCCCCCCGGCTCAGTGCCTGTACATTGGGGTTCACACCGGTAGACGAGAGGGTTGCCTCCCTCCGCCTTCGGGTGGGTGGACGGGTCCTGACTGTTGTTTGTGCATATGCACCAAACAGCAGCTCAGCATACCCACCCTTTTTGGAGTCCTTGGAGGGTGTGCTAGAGAGTACCCCTGCTGGGGAATCCCTTGTTCTGCTGGGGGACTTCAATGCTGACGTGGGCAATGACAGTGAGACCTTGAGGGGCGTGATTGGGAGGAACGCCCCCCCGATCAGAACCCGAGTGGTGTTTTGTTATTGGACTTCTGTGCTCGTCACGGATTGTCCATAACGAACACCTTGTTCAAGCATAAGGGTGTCCATATGTGCACTTGGCACCAGGACACCCTAGGCCGCAGTTCGATGATCGACTTTGTAGTTGTATCATCTGATTTGCGGCCGCATGTTCTGGACACTCGGGTGAAGAGAGGGGCGGAGCTGTCAGGTGGTGAGTAGGCTCCGATGGTGGGGGAAGATGCCGGTCCGTCTTGGCAGACCCAAACGTATAGTGAGGGTTTGTTGGGAGCGTCTGGCGGAATCCCCTGTCAGAAGGAGTTTCAACTCCCACCTCCGACAGAGCTTTTCCCATGTTCCGGGGGAGGCGGGGGACATTGAGCCCGAGTGGACCATGTTCCGTGCCTCTATTGTTGAGGCGGCCAATCTGAGTTGTGGCCGTAAGGTGGTTGGTGCCTGTCGTGGCGGCAACCCCCGTACGTGCTGGTGGACACCAGCAGTAAGGGATGCCGTCAAGCTGAAGAAGGAGTCCTATCGAGCCTTTATGGCCTGTGGGACCCCATAGGCAGCTGACGGGTATCGACTGGCCAAGCGGACCGCGGCTTCGGTGGTCGCCGAGGCAAAAACCCGAGCGTGGGAAGAGTTCGGTGAGGCCATGGAAGCCGACTTCCGGACGGCTTCGAGGAAATTCTGGTCAACCATCCGACGTCTCAGGAGGGGGAAGCAGTGCACCACTAACACTGTGTACAGCGGGGATGGGGCGCTGCTGACTTCGACTCGGGACGTTGTGAACCGGTGGGCAGAGTACTTCGAAGACCTCCTCAACTCCACCAACACGCCTTCCTTGGAGGAAGCAGAGCCTGGGGACTCTGGGGTGGGCTCTCCTATCTCTGTGGTTGAAGTCACAGATGTGGTTAAAAAGCTCCTCGGTGGCAAGGCCCCAGGGGTGGATGAGATCCGGCCGGAGTTCCTCAAGGCTCTGGATGTTGTGGGGATGTCCTGGTTGACACGCCTCTGCAACATCGCGTGGTCAACAGGGAGAGTACCTCTGGATTGGCAGACCGGGGCGGTAGTCCCCCTTTTTAAAAAGGGGGACCGGAGGGTGTGTTCCAACTACAGAGGGATCACACTCCTCAGCCTCCCCGGTAAGGTCTATTCAGGAGTGCTGGAGAGGAGGGTCCGTCAGGAAGTCGAGCCTCAGATTGAGGAGGAGCAGTGTGGTTTTCGTCCCGGCCGTGGAACAGTGGACCAGCTCTACACCCTTAGCATGGTCCTTGAGGGTATGTGGGAATTCGCCCAACCAGTCTACATGTGTTTTGTAGACTTGGAGAAGGCGTTTGACCGTGTCCCTCGGGGAGTTCTGTGGAGGGTGCTTTGTGAGTATGGGGTACCGAACCCCCTGATACGGGCTGTTCGGTCACTATACCACCGATGTCAGAGTTTGGTTCGCATTGCCGGCAGTAAGTCGGAATCGTTTCCAGTGGGCGTAGGACTCCGCCAAGGCTGCCCTTTGTCGCCGATTCTGTTCATAACCTTTATGGACAGAATTTCTAGGCGCAGCCGAAGCGTTGAGGGGGTCCGTTTTGGGGGCCTCAGTATTGCATCCCTGCTTTTTGCAGATGATGTGGTGCTGTTGGCTCCTTCAAACGGGGCTCTCCAACTCTCACTGGAGCGTTTCGCAGCCGAGTGTGAAGCGGTTGGGATGAGAATCAGCACCTCCAAATCTGAAACCATGGTCCCCAGTCGGAAAAGGGTGGAGTGCCCCCTCCGGGTCGGGGAAGAGATCTTACCCCAAGTGGAGGAGTTCAAGTATCTTGGGGTCTTGTTCACGAGTGAGGGTAGGAGGGAGCGGAAGATCGACAGGCGGATCGGTGCAGCGTCTGCTGTGATACGTACGTTGTATCGGTCTGTCGTGGTGAAGAAGTAGCTGAGCCAAAGGGCGAAGCTCTCAATTTACCGGTCGATCTACGTCCCAACCCTCACCTTTGGTCACGAGCTATGGGTCGTGACCGAAAGAACGAGATCCCGGATACAAGCGGCCGAAATGAGTTTTCTCCGGAGGGTGTCCGAGCTCTCCCTTAGAGATAAGGTGAGAAGCTCAGTCATCCGGGAGGGGCTCAGAGTCGAGCCGCTTCTCCTCCACATCGAGAGGAGCCAGATGAGGTGGCTTGGGCTTCTGATTCGGTTGCCCCCTGAGCGTCTCCCCGGTGAGGTGTTCCGGTCATGTCCCACCGGAAGGAGACCCAGAGGAAGACCCAGGACACGCTGGAGAGACTATGTCACCCAGCTTGCATGGGAACGACTCGGGATCCCCCGGGGAGAGCTGGAAGAAGTAGCTCGGGAGAGGGAAGCCTGGGCTTCCCTGCTAAAGCTGTTGCCCCCGCGACCCGCCCCCGGATAAGCGGTAGATGATGGATGGATGGATTTTCTGGGGAGCGGCCTGGTAAACTAGTGGTCCGCGTGTTGACCTCACAGTGCAGAGGTACCAGGTTCAGGTTCAGCTCCGGCCACCCTGTGTGAAGTTTGTTCTCCCCAGGTCTGTGTGGGTTCTCTCCAGATCCCACATTCCAAAAACATGCATGGCAGGCTAATTGAACAATCCAAATTGTCCCTCGGTGGTGAGTGTGAGCGCGGATGGTTGTTTGTCTGTGTGTGCCCTGCAATTGGCTGGCAACCGGTTCAGGGTGTCCCCTGCCTACTGACCGAAGACGGCTGGGATAGGCTCCAGCACCCCCCGTGACCCTTGTGAGGATAAAACGGATCGGAAAATGACTGAATGTATGTTACAATGAGAACTGCGACATGCCTGAGGGCGTAAATATGCTTACAGCTTTAACTTTTTTAATTTAATTGCACTTTCCTATTTCTATTTAATGTGGTAGTTTGAAAATATAAATAAGAAGTTCCTCACCAATTACTCAGTACTTGTGATTCTTTCACTACGTACATTCATTCATTCATTCATCTTCCGAGCCGCTTGATCCTCACTAGGGTCGCGGGGGTGCTGGAGGCCTATCCCAGCTGTCTTCGGGCAGTAGGCGGGGGACACCCTGAATCGGTTGCCAGTCAATCGCAGGGCACACAGAAACGTTCAACCATTCGCACTCACACTCACACCTAGGGACAATTTAGAGTGTTCAATCAGCCTGCTACGCATGTTTTTTGAATGTGGGAGGGAACCGGAGCACCCGGAGAAAACCCACGCCCGGGAGAACATGCAAACTCCACACAGGGAGGCTGGAGCTGGAATCGAACCCGGTACCTCTGCACTGTGAAGCCGACGTGCTAACCACTGGACTACCGGGCTGCCCCACTACGTACATATTTACTCTTATTCAAGGACTCTTTTTTTTTTACATGTCATATTTTTCAAAAGTAACACTAATACAATTGAGTGCACATTTATTCTGCCACCTCTGTCCTTGTGTCCTTAGGGAAAAGATGAGACTGATGCCCTAAATATAATAGTAAATAATAGTTCCATCAGTAGTATACAATAGAATATAAAACATTACTCAGTAAAAATACTCACAGAGAGCTTTGCTTAATGTTAGAAATGTGCACTTCAAATTACAAATGTGGAGCTATGAAATGACAACTAAAACCTCAATATGTCACAAATGGAATAAGTGTGTACTTCACTAAATTATTTTAGTTTTTTTATTTAGTGGTTTGATTTAAGGTGTAATTTCGGGTGGGTCTGAGGCCATATTCCAGATTTGGGTTTGCATAACAAGTTCTATTTCATAACAAGATGTTTGTTAAAAAAGTTAAACTTAGACAAATATTAGATATAATAAAAATACATCATTGTTTTACTTTCTAATAAGCCCATGAGACTGTTTTCTATAGTTTCAGTTTTGTTGGAACAAAAATATTTCAGAAATCAATAGGTGGCGGTAGTGAGTAAAAAGTGTGTGTATTGAATTTAAATGAAAATACACACAAAAAATCATTTTTGGTATATTTGTGAGGACCTCTCTGAAACTTTGAGAGATGCCTATATAAACCCTCTAGAGGCCTTTAGAATGAAAAACTTGTGAGGACTGGCCTAAATGTCCTCACTTGTCAAAAATGTCCTCACTACGTTGGTCTTATAATCACAGTGGTCCTCACAAGTATAGCCATACAAACACACACACACACACACACACACTCAGTCATCCCTTTTCATGGACCACTTGGCTTCATCGTGGCAAAGAGCTTGAACAAATTGAGAAATGATTGGAATTGAAAGATGAGTAATGGCGATTCTAACGCTGTCCCCTCGCAATATGGAGATGATGAGATTTGATTCTTTGAGGTCAGGTAACATCATCCGAGGTAAGTGGCTGCTCTGACTGTGACGAAAGGGATGGGATGCGATTCGCTGTCACACTCAGGCTTTTACCACGATTGCTTATTCTTACTGCTACAAAAATCAATGCAATACCTGTACCATTTAAAAAAAACAACTTAAATGCGAGGGCATAACATTACGGTTCAAAGACTATTGTATATGACGCACATCACCAGTGTATGAGTACAAGTGTCGTCTGCCTGGTTTATGTGAGTGAATCATCACAGAGGGACTAAATGAGGTCAGTGAAACTCCCCCATCCGCTTCTTTCACTGCTGTCTCTTCAACATGGTCAGCTTTAAACTTGCCATTTTGGTGGCATTAGCATAGTTTCATATGGTCCCTCTCTGCAAATGATAATGACCAACACACAGCAATTCTGCTGAAACTGGCCACTGTGAAATGAGATGAAATCAGGGATTAAAAGGGGAAAAAACCCATCTGCTTGCAGCCCATAAATGCTTTTAAATTACATTGGCGATTGGTTGTATTGATTTTTATGATTTACTCTTGTTACATGTGGAGGGGCTCACAAAGGAAAGACCAAAGAAAGCTACTTCATTGAAACCCAAACGATCTTAAACATGGAATGTCTAATGAAAAGCGGGAGTATTAGCATTGCTAGTGAAAATGCTGACTGAATGTGAGTACAATGGAAAATCTTGGAAAAAATAAATCGCAACTCTGACCTGAACACGAAGTGATTGGTCTTTGCATCCATGCCAACCCTCTACAATGGAAAAAACACAAACTCGAATGTTCATATATTGGAAATTACTTTTTGAAGCCCTGTGTGTGTGTGTTGTGTGTTTATATATATATATATATATATATATATATATATATATATATATATATATATATATATATATATATATATTTAAAAAAATCCTCATCTCACCCCTCGGGTGGTGTCCGTCCCTCATTCAGCTCGGGTCCTCTACCAGAGGCCAGGAAGCTTGAGGGTTCTGCGCAGTATCCTTGCTGTTCCCAGCACTGCACATTTCTGGACTGAGATGTCCGATGTTGTTCCCGGGATCTGTTGCAACCACTCATCTAGTTTGGGGGTCACTGCCCCGAGTGCTCTGACCACCACAGGCACGACACTGTCACCTTTACCTTCCAGGCTCTCTCCAGCTCCTCTCTGAGCCCTTGGTATTTCTCGAGTTTCTCATGTTCCTTCTTCCTGATGTTTCCATCACTTGGGACCGCTACATCCACTACAACGGCTTTCCGCTGCCCTTTATCTATGATCACGGTATCTGGTTGGTTCGCCATTACCATCTTGTCAGTCTGGATCTGGAAGTCCCACAGGATCTTCGCTCTGTCATTCTCCACCACCTTCGGAGGTGTTTCCCATTTTGACCTTGGGGTTTCCAGTCCATACTCCGCACAGATGTTTCGGTAGACTATGCCAGCCACCTGGTTATGGCGTTCCATGTAGGCTTTCCCTGCCAGCATCTTACACCCTGCAGTTATGTGTTGGATCGTCTCAGGTGCCTCTTTGCACAACCTACACCTTGGGTCTTGTCTGGTGTGGTATATCTGGGCCTCGATGGCTCTGGTGCTCAAGGCCTGCTCCTGAGCAGCCAGGATGAGTGCCTCTGTGCTGTCCTTCAGGCCAGCCCTCTCTAGCCACTGATAGGACTTCTTGAGATCAGCCACTTCAGTTATGGTCCGGAGGTACATCCCGTGTAGGGGCTTGTCCTCCCATGATGGTCCCTCTTCCAGCGCCTCATCTTCTGTTCCCCATTGTCTGAGACATTCTCTGAGTACGTCATCCGTTGGAGCCTTCTCCTTAATGTATTCATGGAGCTTGGATGTTTCATCCTGGACAGTGGCTCTCACACTCACTAGTCCCCGGCCTCCTTCCTTTCGGCTTGCGTACAGTCTCAGGGTGCTGGATTTGGGATGGAACCCTCCATGCATGGTTAGGAGCTTTCGGGTCTTAACGTCCGTGGTCTGAATCTCTTCCTTTGGCCACCTTATTATTCCTGCAGGGTATCTGATCACTGGCAGGGCATAGCTGTTTATTGCCCGGGTCTTATTCTTGCCATTGAGCTGGCTTCTTAGGACTTGCCTCACTCGCTGGAGGTATTTGGCCGTAGCCGCTTTCCTTGTTGCCAGTTCGAGGTTGCCATTGGCTTGTGGTATACCAAGGTACTTGTAGCTGTCCTCAATGTCTGCTATTGTTCCTTCAGGGAGTGAGACCCCTTCAGTGCGGACTACCTTTCCTCTCTTAGTCACCATCCGACTACATTTCTCAAGCCCGAATGACATCCCGATGTCGCTGCTGTAGATCCTGGTTGTGTGGATCAGGGAATCTATGTCCCTTTCGCTCTTAGCATACAGCTTTATGTCATCCATGTAGAGGAGGTGACTGATTGTAGCTCCATTTCGGAGGCGGTATCCATAGCCTGTCTTGGTGATTACTTGGCTTAGGGGGTTCAGTCCTATGCAGAACAGCAGTGGGGAGAGTGCATCACCTTGGTATATGCCACATTTGATGGACACTTGGGTAAGTGGCCTGCCATTGGCTTCAAGTGTGGTTTTCCACATCCTCATCGAGTTCGCAACGAAGGCTCTAATGGTCCTGTTCACCTTATACAACTCCAAGCATTCAGTGATCCATGTATGTGGCATCGAGTCATAGGCTTTCTTGTAATCAATCCAAGCTGTGCACAGGTTGGTACGTCGGGACCTGCAGTCTTGTGCGACTGTTCTGTCAACCAGGAGCTGATGTTTGGCTCCTCTGGTATCTCTACCAATGCCCTTCTGCGCTTCGTTCATGTATTGATCCATGTGTCCACTTATCTTAGCCGCAATGATGCCTGACATGAGCTTCCATGTTGTGGAGAGACAGGTTATTGGCCGATAGTTGGATGGGACTGCACCCTTCGAGGGATCCTTCATGATCAGGATCGTTCGCCCTTTGGTTAGCCATTCTGGGTGAGTCCCATCCCTCAGCAGCTGGTTCATTTGTACTGCTAGGCGCTCATGGAGTGCTGTGAGTTTCTTTAGCCAGTAGGTGTGGACCATGTCCGGGCCTGGTGCTGTCCAGTTCTTCATATCTGAGACTCTTTCCTGTATGTCTGCCACTGTTATGGTAACTGGGTTCTGTTCAGGGAGGTTGCTGTGTTCCTCTCTCAGGGTCACCAGCCATTGTGCACTGCTGTTATGTGCAACCTCCTTCTCCCATATGCCTTTCCAGTACCTTTCAGTTTCCAGTCTTGGTGGGTCAGCTCTGTTGTTAGGACCCTGCCACTGAGCGTACACTTTCGCAGGTTGTGTTGCGAACAGCCTGTTTATTCGTCTGGCCTCATTCTCTTTGGTGTACCGCTTTAGGCGACTGGACAAGGCTTGGAGCCTTTGTTTGGCAGTTTCGAGTGCTTCAGGTATGGTCATCTGGATGTACCTCTCGGGTATCGGCCTTTTCATCACACCTCTCTGGGCCTCCGTCAATTGACTCACATCTTTCCGGGCCGCCTTGATCTTAGCCTCCGACCGTCTTTTCCATGGTGGGTAACGTATCTCATGGCTTCCATGGTTGCTCTTATAGCCCAGAGTCTCCAGGATCACTGATGCTGAAGCGTATATCAGCTCATTGGTTTCTGTGATCGTTACGGTAGGGATCGCCCTCAGTGCTGCATTCACACTTTCTATGAGACTTTCAGATGGTACTTCACATAGCCGTTGTAATCGGTTTCTAGGTTGCCCAGCTTTCATTCTCGCCATGATCTTAGCTTTCAGGTAAGTTGCTGCCTCGCTCAGCATTTCATTCATTGGGGCTGGCCACCCAAACTCATCATCTGCATTCTTTGGGGCTTGCCTCCCAATCTCTTGTATGACCTCTTCCTCTGATCTGGCAGCCTGGGGCCCTTCACCATGGAACCTGCGTTGTACCTCATCAATCTCAAGTTGTGACAGCAGTTGCCGTTTGTGGATGTTGGAACACTGAGCTACTAGTTGTTTCGTGGTCAACCGTGACTGTGGGTTTCGAAGTAACCATTTAGCCCACATTCTCTGCATGTAACCCCTCTGACTAGGGTTGCTTGAGTAGTAGCATTCCAACAGAGCCATGTTATCGCATCTCGCCCATCTCCGCTTTGTTCCAGTAGCCCATTTTTCATCAAGGTGCTCTGGTTCCCCAGCACCTGACGCAGACCTTGTTTGGTGTTATATATATATATATATATGTGTATATATATATGTGTGTATATATATATATATATATATATATATATATATATATATATATATATATATATATATATATATATATATATATATATAGCGGCTGGATAGCTCAGTTGGTAAGGCATCGGTTTGGCATACGGGAGACGGTGGTTTGAATCCCGCTTGAAATGAGCACATATATACCAGATATACCACACCAGACAAGACCCAAGGTGTAGGTTGTGCAAAGAGGCACCTGAGACGATCCAACACATAACTGCAGGGTGTAAGACGCTGGCAGGGAAAGCCTACATGGAACGCCATAACCAGGTGGCTGGCATAGTCTACCGAAACATCTGTGCAGAGTATGGACTGGAAACCCCAAGGTCAAAATGGGAAACACCTCCGAAGGTGGTGGAGAATGACAGAGCGAAGATCCTGTGGGACTTCCAGATCCAGACTGACAAGATGGTAATGGCGAACCAACCAGATATCG
Source organism: Hippocampus zosterae (assembly GCF_025434085.1). Taxonomy (NCBI): domain Eukaryota; kingdom Metazoa; phylum Chordata; class Actinopteri; order Syngnathiformes; family Syngnathidae; genus Hippocampus; species Hippocampus zosterae. The sequence continues at coordinate 12,024,409 of NC_067461.1, read as the reverse complement.
TGATCATAGATAAAGGGCAGAGGAAAGCCGTTGTAGTGGATGTAGCGGTCCCAAGTGATGGAAACATCAGGAAGAAGGAACATGAGAAACTCGAGAAATACCAAGGGCTCAGAGAGGAGCTGGAGAGAGCCTGGAAGGTAAAGGTGACAGTCGTGCCTGTGGTGGTCGGAGCACTCGGGGCAGTAACCCCCAAACTAGATGAGTGGTTGCAACAGATCCCTGGAACAACATCGGACATCTCAGTCCAGAAATGTGCAGTGCTGGGAACAGCAAGGATACTGCGCAGAACCCTCAAGCTTCCTGGCCTCTGGTAGAGGACCCGAGCTGAATGAGGGACGGACACCACCCGAGGGGTGAGATGAGGATTTTTTTTTTTTATATATATATATATGTACAGTATACGTCTGTTTGAAGATTATTCAGAACATTGAATAGAGACATAATAACAACAATGTAATTGTTATGTTGTTGTAACAAAAAATAAGTGTAATTTTATGATAAACAATGTAAAACAATTAATAATAGAATAAATAAGTTACCGTACAATAAAGTGCAATCTCTCTGGACTATGCCACTGTTGCCCGAGAAAATGGGCTAAAAAACAGGGAGGTAGCAACTGTGGCAATAAGGAACGCATAAAAATGATTTAGAGTGGAATGGTGCGTGATAGGAAGTGGAATAGAGGAAGAATGGCTGAGGGGTGTGCCCTGAGCAAACAAATAGGACAGTGCATACCATAAATTTAGCGGCTATCGCATGCGGGTCTGCAGTGAGTATGGGAAGGTAATTACTGGATCTGAGGCGTTAACAGGAGTAGAAAATTGGTGTCAGATACATTCCCTTTGCAGGTGTGTCTAATAAGTGCATGGGGGATAGCGTGACAAAGTCTGCCTCTAGAGGCCCACAGCTCCTCTCCCAGGTCTCAATCTCATCTCAGCATCAAATCCGAATCTGGCGTCATCAGTCAGCACAAAATTGTGTATCCTGTATTCAGAAACCAAAACATTGCTATCTTACAAATAGAGCCTCTCATACATTACTCATGGCTATGGGTTGTCCTCGAGCTATTTTTCCTTATTAGGATACGGAATGAGAGTTGAAATTACAGTAAAATTGTGATCCACAAGAGGGAGAAAATCCTCTATCTAGTAGACAGCTAAATAGAACCAAGGGGAGCAATGCTCCAGCAGAGAAGTCATTATTTCTCCAAGATCCTCTCTCATCTGTGGAATACATTAACTTTACAGTACATTGTCTTAGCCTGTGTGCCTTCATTGCCAGTCCTTCTTTTTTTTTTTTTTTTTAAGTCTTGTTGGCAGTTAGAAGAAAGGGATCGGAGGCAGTACTTGGAATTATCCCCAACCCACCACAGAGAGATTTGAGAGCAGGCACAATACAAGCTCAGTGGACCTCTAGGGACCTTGCAGGAGAATGAGGAGAGCCTCCAATGGTGCTGCATATTGCTCATTGATAGCAAACTACGAAAACAACTGAGAAGCCACCATTTTACAGAGTGAATGGCTTCCTAAAAATAGACAAATTGTTTCAAGATGGAGAGAACTGTTGCTTGGGATGAAAAACACAAATGATACCTCAAAAAAGTTAGTACCGATTGAGCACATAGGTTCATATTCTTTGGCCTTGTGCACCTTTCACCTACAAGTCTGGACACCTACTGTCCAGTCTTCTGACACATCAAACCACCAAGCGTAATTTGCCAATTTGTGCACAAGCATCAAATAAGCATGACTCATTCTAGTCAGAGGCAGGCTGCAAATCACGGAGTGTGTCGTTTTCCTGAGATTTAAAAATGTCATTGAAATCCATTTGAAAATCGTAGCATCGTTTAAATGTAAAAATACCTTATATAACATTTGTGCCATCATCGGATATGCACACGGCTGATGTGTGCACCCCTCCGTCTAACACACAACACTTAGAAGGAGAGCATGCATTTTTTTTTATTCTGAATAAAATAAAATCAATGAAAGTAATTTGCATGTTTGGAGGTCCATCAATAAAGCAGTGGCTTCCGAGCTAAAAGAACCAGATAGGCAAGTCGCGTGAACGTATTTGATGACCGACAATGAAGCACATCATGACAAATGACTCAATAGTACTCATCATTATGTCATTATAACAGTTGTAGAAATGTGAATTCGGTGGTTTAAACAAACAAACAAACAAACAAAAATCCACACACAGCAGAAAAGCTCCTTGCAGGTGAAAAGAAAAATATCTGCTGGCGTGGATATTTTTTGCCAATTAATATGATATAATACACTGGTTCGCAGCATTTATTTTAATCAGAAATGGCTTTATGTGGCCCTAAAAATGTCTCTTTTTTTCTAGCATAACACATTTTTGATATATTTTCTTATTTTTTTGGTTTTAATTTGGACCTATAAAAGCTTGCGCAAAACAGATTTCACCATGCTTGCAATTCATAGCTGTGACGTTTAGCAAACAAAATGTACCTGTAGCTGAAGCTAACTGTTAATCGATAAATATCGCTCAATATATCACTGTATCACACGTTATATCATTGTTACGATCACACGGTACATTATTATGAAAACCAGATGTGCTGGAGGGCAGATTCAGAACCAGTGTAAAAATTGATTAAAAAAAAAGTTGACTTGCATCGCATTGTATAGTGATATTGGACCTTCTGTGAAATAAGGACACATGAGGCCTGCTGGGGAGTTGGTGAGTGTAGGTGAGTATTATGGGCCAGGTATGTTCCGCACTGTCAGCACCAGTAAGCTGTGGTTGGGCCATCGCAGGCCAGCTAACTGCATCAAAATGCACAATACGATGTTTCACCTTCACGGGACGCTGGGCCTACCACAGTCTCCGGTGTGTGAAAGAGCAAAAGTGTTTGTCCATGGGAAAATGTGTTCATGCACGCAAGGGATAAATTTGACAAAGAAAAGTCTACTTTTGAGTGTGTTGGCCAGTGTCCTTTTGTAAACTGTTGCATAAACTGTAAGGTGTTACCAACCAAATGCCAAAGCAGATACAATTCGAAAATTAACTTTAACACTGGAGCAAAAAACAAAATGAATACAACTAAAATAAAGATTTTTTTTTTTTAAAAAGAAGAGTGTAAGTAGGCAACTATATCTATTTATTTACTGTTGCTTTAAATGCGGTTTGTTTTTTCAAGCACATCATTACCTGTTAACCATGAAATCTGCCCTTGGACTTTAGTCTCTCTCCTCATTTTGCCTGCCTCACACACCCACTCACTTTCACCTGCAAAACTGCTCGAAATAAACAATTAAACTGACTTGAGTTGTGTCATGTGGGAGGTGTTGGAATGCATATTGGTGTTTATCTTTACTACTTTAATGATCCGTGACTAACGTTAGGCTCCAAAACATTACACTGGTTAAATTACTCTCAATGGCCAAAATAAAAAAAAAATAAAAAAACAGATCGGGTTCTATTTGAAAAGGCGTTTGGGTCAAGGTCTGGACCAGACTCTACAAAGACTTAAAGGACAACTTTTATTTTGAAGTCGAAGTTGAACGAAGACTCACCAAGAATCTTAACACTGCACATGGCACAATTACTAAGAGCTTGAGTCATTTTAACAATGTAGACTTACATGGTGGTATTCTTCAATTAAACTAGAGTTGCATCCAGGGAAATAATCTTAATTGCACTCACCAAACAAGACATCGTGATTATAGTCAGTTTCCAGTACACCCCAAATGCATAATGTCACTGCAGAGATTTATTATTTAAACATCTACCTGCGAGGGCTTTTTGATCATGTACAGACAAGTCTTATTATATGGTCGCAGACTAGTTCCAACAGCCTAATGAAAATAGCGCAGTGCCACGGCGAATAAATTGAGCAGCGTTATAATAAGAGACGAAAATGATTAGAAATGGAGTCCTCCTTCCATATGTGCTACAATGATGAGCTAGAGGAGAGTAATCACAGTACAGGTGACGGTTCACTGATTTCACTGTCATTGTCCTTTTCTCCAATGAAGAAGGAGTAGCAGGGAGAGGGATCACAACTCTGTTGAGCTGCATTTAAATCACAGTCTCCACATATTCCTCCTTTTAAAAAAGTGCAAACTGAGATTGCGTCCTTCAAGGCCCGATGATTTTGCTGTCATCATGAAATGGGAGGCTGCGATTAGGTATGTGAGGCTGGGGGGAAAGGGGGTGCGGGAGAGTGGAAAAGAGAAATCTGGTCTAATCCCATCTCATAGAGCTAAAGATACACTCCTCCTCTAAAGAGGAGTCGAAGCAACATGAGGGAGTAAGATGAGTGAGGGGGCGGGGGTATCTGTGGGAATCATTCTTCAGTATGTTGTTTGGTAAGAATGCATTCTAATGAAAAGCAGCAGCAGATAGGATTGTTTTCATAGTCAATAAAACACATACAGGAGCTGCAGAGTTATTATTATTTTTTTAATTTAATGTCCAAATCGGATCATTGAAATACACCAACTTGGGATTCTGTTACTTCACGTCTCTTTGGGGCAATTTAAAAAAGTTCCTTTTCTCATTTTCTCCAACAAAATGCGGCAGTCTCAGAGCCTGCCAAAATATTGTGCATTAATGAATAAGTAATTATGAGGAGGCAAACGGAGTGACTGGTGATGCGAGAGGGGAAGGAATTCTCACAACCCACTGCCCCCGCCTGTAGAACATGCCTTATCAACAATTTCTCCCTGTCAATTGAATGTTGCAACAACAAGGCAACACATGAATTTCCTGTGAGCAGCAGGAGCTTTCCTATTGAATTTTTATGTCATCTTTTCTTTTACACAATCAAAAATATATGCATATACATCAAATTATGAATATCTACTATGTAAATATGACCTACACCACTGTGGTTTTTACTTTGAAAAATGTCCACTCATCAGTTGGAGGTCTTTTTTGGACTCTGTTAACATGCTTTTACATGACAGGTGTCTAGTGTGTGTGCACTGGAGAAATGGTTATCACCTGCACTCAGTTTTCAAATGAGCTGCAAAGCGTTGTGCAGCATATAACAAGCAACCACAAGCTCCTGAATGTAAAAGAGGTAATGTACAATTATAGTAATTCAAGGAGTCTACACCTCCCACCCCCCCGCCCATTGCCCAATTGTCAGCAAGATCATTTAAAAACACTGAATCACAGCATTGGCACATCTGACTGATCTTTTTCTGTGCATGTACTCCAATTCATGTTCTTCTTCCTGTCTTGTTAGAGTGCCGGCATGACATTTGGAAATTAACGGCGTGTATATAACAGGTTGTCGCCTTTTAAAATGGCTAGTTACACTCGGATGATGAGCTGTGCGTCAAAAATACCGAAGGCTTGGAGAGAAAAATGCCCAAAACGCATTTCCACAGCAGTGAGACACAGCGACAGATGTTCCGTTTCCTCAGAACAGGCCTGCTTATATCAAGACACAATGCCTTTGTGTAGATAGTGTGTAGACACTTGGGGCTAAGGCATAACCAATTACACATCTGTATGTTGGAATTTCCTGTGTTATGGACATGTATTTATGTATGGGTAGCGGGGGGAGCCCTATTACTTTTAGCATTATTGTTATCAGTAAGAGCGTTTAGCAACAGGTTATTATGTGGTAGCGAGCAGAATTATATCCAAGTCAGAGATGGACGAAAACGAACTACCCTTATTTGCAAACGAACACCTAAAAAAGCTGTAACATTTGGAAAAGACATTGGAATCTAGCAGGGACCTTTTCTTATGACAGCAAATTAAACACTGCTCGGTAGCAAGTGAGTAGATTTCTCCACTTACGATGTGCAGTTTCAAGAAGTCTCCAAGACCAGAGGAGCTATCCACCCTCACCAGGACAGCGTCCTTTAGGTGAGTGCTGAAGCCAATTGCTAGCCGATCTGCCCTTGTGCTGGGCCGGTCGTTTGGCGGCCACGTGTATGTGATGATACCGCCATCTCGCCCGAATATGTACGTTGTTCCAGCTGGAGGAAAAACAAGACAACGACAAACACAACATATTAATAGAGTTCACTCCTACTCAATCTTGTGCTATTTGAGATCGTTGAAGAAGCACGACTCGCCTTCATTTTCTTCTCAGGGTTGGACAGCTGGGCTGTACAAATAATACTGCTCACTAACTCCGTTTCAGCGCTATCGCAATGCACCTGAATGCTGGTGAGTGTGCAGTCATGTCTCTGTTGCCCAAGAAACTGGCATGCACGGTCATGTCTCTCGTGCTTCATTAGCCTCAAAGGCTGCAGCATTATTGACTGACTGGTCCAATTATGGCTTTTGGTGACCTCCGCACCGGCTATTTCCTGTCTCCACAAATTACATTGTTGTCTTTAGGAGACCATGGACACGACCAGGAAGATAGTGGAGTCATTCTAATTACCTTGCTACTAAGTGGGAGAGACCCCTGCGGCACGATGCCTCTAATAGATGGGTGTGTGATGCTTTCTCAAATGATGAAGGAAGTGGTCAATTAAAATGGGAGTCTGTGCGTGAATGGAAACAGAGTAGTTTTAATGCTTGCCAGCATACCGTTGTACGTCTGTTTAGACGGGTTGTGCGAGTCACATAAGTTTGTTCCTTTGCTAGGACATAAAGAAGCACAATGAGATTATGATCACACTTGTGACGTTCAGTCGGTTAAAATGTTAACATTATTAAAAACATTTAACATAACATTCTACAAGCGCGCACGTTGAAAAAAAACATCTCAGCTATTAAAATAGTTAATGAACTGAAGCATTTGGACAACATTTTGTTGACAATTGTTATTCATGATGTTTTTTACAGAAAGACTTTGGAGAGTCTCCATGAGCCTTTTTATTTTGTCCAAACACAGGTACAAAACTGCAAATGTACAGTAAGAACAACCCAAGACTGCACTAACATAATGTATCGAACTATTGTATGTGTGATGGTGATTGAGAAAAGACATGCATCTATGGAGATGGCAAAAAAAAAATCCCAAATGTCCCCATCAATAATTACAAGTAGCGCTGTGAGTTGTCATCTGCCTGTGACAGTAAGGAGGAGAAAGCTGGTACAGTACAAGCGAGGGAGTGTGTTAATATTCATGGCAATAGGAAGTTTACAGCCTGAATTTGAACAATTGATTATAAATCATTCTGACTGTAATTCCAATATTTTCTTGTAAACTAGTTCACAAGGATATAAGGCTATCAGTAAATGTCACATTTATCCCTCTATTACATTTCCTTTCCTCTGGCTTTTCTCTATAGTGCAGTGATATAAGAGTGCCATTCCGCTGAATCATTTCCTCAATTTGGTCAATACACTGTCATGAGCAAATAAAAAAACAAATTGCAACATGAATTAACAATGATGTGATTAACAAATGTTATGCCAGAAGATCGTAGCAGGATTTATTGTATTTTGTAGAACAGCAGACAATTTATGAAGTAAAATTAAATCAGACTTTCCAGTCATGTTCACCACATGGATTTAGCGTTTTGATGTATTCACCAAATGAAAATACACTGTGTAATAGAATCGTAAGGCCAGTATCCGTTGTTCCCATGAAGTCTAGGGGCTGTTGTTCCACAACTGCATGACGGATATCGTCCTCTTAACAGAGCAATTTCATGCTAGCACCGTCTGAGAGTTTTCCTCGGAGCTACCAAACACTTGCTCCATGTTACACATTATGACAATTAAGCTCTTCTAAATCATGTCAGGGTTTGCGCGCACATCACCCTCAAGCAACTGCATCCCCGATCTGTCTCTCTAAATGATGTGACACTCACTTGAACTGGATGACACTATATTGTGATTTCAGAGAAAAATATGAAAACCGTGCTTATTTTAGAGGACTGTATGGAGTAAATCTTGCTGCTGACATTGGTTAATCAACAGCAAGTCAAGGGATAAGAAGGTTAACGAACCTATTAACGGCAGATCATAAAAAATGTTTTAAAAATAGTAATGAGATTTAAATGAACACATTGAAATCTAGAATTCCATCAACGGTCTTAAAAAGATACACTCCTCAAGGGACTGTTGAAAAATGACCCAAATTATTAAAAACAAGTAAGGGAATGAAAAAAAGAAAGCTTCCGTGTTTCAGTGATGTGTATGAGAATGTTTTAGTGGTGGTTGAGAGCATTTCAGACCACTTTAATTGTGTCTTTTAATTGCAAATGTATGAGAGAAAGAAAAAAACAGTCCCATGTGTGAAAGTGTTTCATAGTGTGTGTGAAAGTAATTTATTAGTAAGTATGACAGCGTTTTACTTGTGTGCTGAAGAGGTAATACTGAATTGTCAGTGACGACCCCTCGAGTCCACTGGCTGTGGTCCATCCATGCCTTGGTATGATTGGCTAAAGATCACACCCACGCAGAACGCCTTTCTGCTGACCTCTAACACCACCATCATAAGGAGCCTCATATTACCACTTCTTCCGAGAAAGTAGGAAAGAATCCAATCATAATTACATAGATGTGATGGAAATATGAAAAGGAGACAAGGCTTTATAGATCCGCTTTCCATCAGCACCTCACACATCTTTCTCCCTTTTCGCTACCAAGCCTTCCTGTAATATCTGGCCGTACAAAAATAGATTACCCGACATGTGTGTGTGTGTGTTTTTCTTTTGTTTACTTATTGATCATTTTCATAAATCTATATGCCATTTCAAAATGGGATTGACTATCCAGGTACTGTATATACCCATACATAATAGTATAGGAGATACTAAAGGTGGCATTAACGCAATACACAATGTCTTTATAATGGAAATGAGCTTAATTGGAGTAACAGCCACCAAATCAGTGAGCCATTGAGTGTGACATAAATGAATTGGTTCACATTTGTATCCGACAACACAGTTATGTATACAATAAAAAGAAACAAAAGGCTTTTCTTCAGGTCTCCCCACGGTGGACAAACAATTAAGTGTCATCATGATTTCTATTGGATTACTATTCCTGACACTTGTGAAATCGTTAAAACGATTTATGAGGAGACCATTTCCCATTCAAACACTTTTAGTGTCTGTGAAGCACTTACCTCCAATTAACGTTCTTTAGGATTTACCGACATCAGAAAAAAAAATCATTGCATGCACACCCACATGCATCGTTTGCCTCATTCCTGTGTTGACAATTAGATCGCCTTATAGCTCAGTTGACAAGATGGCAAATACGATGGGGCATTATAAGCGCTAATGTTTGGCTTCATAGCTATTTAATTGTCTTTTGAACTCCATGTATCAACATAATGACAAACATGAGTCCAATGACTCGAGCTGCTCTGTGTTCGGTGGCTCCGCATGCACTCTAGGCGTGTCTATGCCACTTTATGCCACACAGCTTATGACATGCACCGTCGCAGGGACGCACGATTGGGGGTAGAAGGCGGGTCTCAGAGTGCCCATTTTGCAGCAGCCAACTTTACATCACCTGCAAGTGGATATCTTCTTGTACTTTCTTTTGAATGTACTTTGTGCGGACCAATCTCCTGCATCTCCATGAGATGTAGACCGTGAGCGTCCATCTGTGCTGAATTCAAAAGGAATGAGGGGAGCCACTTCAGTGAAACAATTTGATTTCAGTGGGATCACTATTAGATTTAATATGGTATAGCTCAGTTCCAGCGGGGATGATGTAGTGAGTTTCTTTTTGTCATTTTACAATATGAATGAACAGTAGGTTATGGTTAATGTGGCAATATGTGCAAAGCTCCAATACAAGATGATGCTCTGACAGGAATGTTGACAATTTCTCAGTAAATTGCTTGTTGTAAATTGCTAATCTATATTGCTAATCACAGCAGTCTTGCTAAATGTGCAGCACTGAGTGTTGAAGACACTTCCTTAACTGCTCCTGTTCTGCTATTACAATAACCTATTAATGCACTAAAGGTATCGCAGTCAGCTTCACTTATGTACTCCTTTTTCCTTTATTTCATGTGATAAATCTCCCCGTTACACCTTGATCGAGGTGAGCAGAAATTGAGTTATTCTCTTTGTACTCAGCAGAAAACACGATGCAACACGCAAGTGCTGAAGACTGTATATCCAGGGAGCAGGCAGCTCGCTTACCTTGTGCTATCTTATGTCTTGGCATTTTGGCATGTATACTGTATCACACAGCCAATAATATATACTTAAACACTTCATTGCCCACAGCTAATCTTGACTGCACGAACATCAGGCGTGCTATTTTGGTAGACTGACACCTGTGCACTCAACGTAACAACGGGTGGAATTTCATTTTCGCGCCAGCACAGGTCTTGTGTAGCGTGTTTGAGGTTGTTTTGCACCTGTCTGGGCATTACGGTGCGCCGAGTTGCCTCGTCCCTGACTCATCTGACAATTTGGTAAAAGAAAGTAATCTGCACTCGGTGTAGCAACAGGAGCATCGTCATTTTCATGCCGGGGCAATAGTCTAGTTCAGCGTGTTTGTGAATTTGGCGGAGGGAGGCATTACAGTTCGGTGAGTCCCTCAGTGAGCTTCCATCAATATTTCCGGCCGTCCCAGACGGTCCGAGTCGTCGGTAACAGACAAAACATGATTTTGTCTTACCTTTCTGATTAAATATCAGATCTAACCCATCAGGCCAAGTTGGAATCTTATGCATTTGTTTGTATTTTGATAGAGCTATATCATATCATTTTGGGTTTAGCACTAACATGATGATATAAGTGATGATATTGATTTAAATGAGAATTTCATTCAATTTCCGCGAAAAAATCAATTGTGCTATTGGTGACGTAATACTTGGGAAATAGAGGAATAACTCTATGAATGTTGTGAACTCCTGGTTGATACCAGTGAGAAGAAAAATGCCGTCAGGAGGAGATTTGTTTTGATGTAGCTCAAATCATCATGGTTCAAGGCATGATGGACTTCTTCAACAAATCTCTTCAACAATCACTTTATCGACTGTCAAATGGCTAATACTGTGAAATCCTCCACACAATACAGTTGTGGTACATGCCTGTAATTTATCCTCGCACTGCTTTGCTGAGATAAGCTATACCTCACAGAAACTGGCCTCGGGGTAGCCATACTGACCACCTCATCATGCTCTTCATGGTAAGGGCCCATCAATTCAAGGCTGAGGATAAAGCAGTCGCCCCTGGGCTGGTAACATTGTGCCACGAGTGCTCAGTCAGCCAGTGTCCCTTGAAGCAGAACGCCCCCTCCGCTGCCATGCTCACTTGCCCTAAGCCCGAAGTGAAACACGAGCCTTGTGGAGCAGAATGGCCCATCCAGGCTGAGCTGACAAGACCCAGTGTCCTAACGGAGCACTACATCCAACGGGCCCTTTGTTGCTCCGACCAGCTGCATATCTGGCATCCCGGCCAAACGCCTTGGCGCTCATAGAGGTGTCCCACAGAATTGACAGCTTCTAATTTACTCTCTCATCATCACCTTGCCTGGTTTGCAGCAAATACACAATGCACTCTTTCACTCGGCTCAGATCAGCCATCTCTTCGCCAGCAAATGTTGATTAGATTTTTCTGCATCCAACGTTTAATTTGCACACATCAAAAAATAGACTGAGAGAAAATGAAGCATCATTTGATTCTCTGCTTAAAAAAAGCCTGTATGGAGGATCGTGTGCCATGAGACATTAGTGTCATCATTATTTGGGTTCAGTGAGCCTGTGTACGAGCTTGAACCAAACATCCTGGACTCTAAACATCTCTGCTATCTTCTTTATAGAGAGCAAGCAGATGTGGTGCATGTCTGCAGCTCTCGTTTGTGAAAAAAGTGCAAGAGATAATTATACAGTAAGGGGAGACAGAAAACAGAATCCAGGGTCAGGGCTCTGATATGAGACTCGACTCGTGTGCACCATGTGCAGTCCAACCTCAGTCAGCATGGATGCAGCCCACAGGAAAAAAAAAAGATGCTTTCGGCTCACAAGGAGCAACTGCGCTTTAAAGAAAAAGTTCATCTCTTCATTAGGAATAGTCAGCACAACTGTACCACCTTGTTTCAATCCTGTTAAAGGGTACATGTGGTTCTCCGAGACAACATGGCAGCTAACGCACACAGACGTACTTGCTCCTTCTTCGTCTACAGAGATGTGACACAGCGCCACTGAAAGGCAAATCTGGACCAATATATGGTTTATGAGAAAGCAATCATGGGGGTATGGATGTCTCAATAACAAGTGAAAAAAGAAGTACAATTAATAGGGCAATACACACATTGGTGGTGAATCGGATTGAGGAGCAAATTGGCTGTTTAAAAACAAATGCTGAATGACTATTTTTAGTAGAGACATATGTATGACGTATGTACTGTATGACAATCTGAAGACAACAACCAAGGAAGGTGGTGTGACGTCACATCCGTTCCTACCATGCCGCCTTGCACTAAAATTAACCAGGGGGATTTCGGGCGTATTTTTTCGGTGAATACAAGAAGAGACACAAAGATAGGAACACCAGATATAAACTTGAAAATATTGCTCCGTTTCCCCCATCAATATCTCAAAACAGGGCATCGGACCATGTACAAGTACATGTTTTACAAAAGGTTATCATGGACCGCTCATCCTATAGATTTCACACATAACAAGAAAACAAGTTCCACTTGTCCAAGTATATTCATGTAGTAGCTTGAAATAACATTTGATGCAAAGCTCAAAAGTATATCATAAACATACATCTATTCATCATAATCAGCATAGTATACAAAGAGTATGTTTGAGGCATTTGTGGAAGGCTCTCCAAACAAACACCTATTTGCAAATGTACAGTTTTTATATCATCCTGTTTCCTTTTCAATGTTTACTCCCTTTGTAAGTTATGCCCAAGAGATAGCAAGCACGCCTTGGCCTTAATTGCACAATTTGACATCCGCTTTGCTTATTGTTTAGCCTCAAACAGCAGGGACATTTAAATGATAACACAGTTAATTCTGGGAAACACATACTGTAAATGATCACCAACGTTTACTTTTAATAAGTGAAAACAACATTGGATATTCAGTGTGATGTTCTGAGCTAAATATTGAATGAAGGTAATGTTACGGGATAATTTTTGTTGAATAGATTATTGCATCCAGGTCAAAATCGGATGGCTGAAATGGTCATTAAACTATAAATGCTGCTGAATCCAATGTAAAATATCATTTGTGAGTTTTGTGGAAGCCTGTTGTTTTGTCATGTTACCAATCGTAAAGATGAGCAAACTATTATTCCGTATACACATACAACGATAGGTTTATGATGTGTTCATTTTATAATTTGCTGTAAAACAATGTTTTGCTCGTCGTGTACACAGTTTTCAGACAGCAAAAATGTATTGTTTATATTCATGGCTATATTTAAGCACATGCATCATTTGCCTTCCCAATATTTACCACATGCGGGGGAAACCACACAGCTGCCAACAAATAAATAGAAAACAACAAGAAGTGAACAAATGTGTGTGGGTTTGCATTATATTGCTACACTGTGTTTCAGTATATGCTAATATTAGCATGCACCTTGATGTTCAGCAAGCATGTTTTTTTTTTTATCAGTCATTCCCAGGAGACTGGAGGCTCAAAGAGATGGAAGGAGCAATGAGGTTGCTTAAATCCCACTCAATCCTATTACAGTGGATTAGGGCCCAGTCACTTGACTGCAGGTGAGCAATTGTATACTGCAAATAAACGAGTTATGACAACCCACATCCCGAGGCCCACAATTTGTGCAAAGGATAGCCATAATAATTCCTCTTTCTCTTACTAAATTGTAATTTCCTGAGAGGCGCCCTGCGTGTGCTGATCAATTTTCCATTTCTGCAGTCAATTATTGTAGGCTAAGTGGGAGGTGAATGTGCATGCGTGTTGTTTTTGCCCCATGACAGCAAAACATCGAAAACACTTTTTTTCATGCTTTTTTTTAGCACTTTATCTTAGCCTGCAGCACTGTAATGCTTAACACATCTAGTCATTCATACACTTTAACTGCATAAGTTGTGATGGCTGACTGATTAAGCAATGAACATTAAGCCTTTTGATGACTCAGTGGAAATGCAAGAAATGTATCTGGGGGTAAAAATGCAGTTCCCTTGTTGACTGCAACCAGCGGGGGGTATTACTGATTCTGTCTCAACAAATTGACAAGAACAACAAGATTGAGCTGCAATCCATGCAGACCTCCTCTGTGACACAAGACAAATCCCTTGAGTAAGCAGGTCAGCAAATTTATTACAGTCAGCGTGTGACTTAACAGTTGTATATATACTTTCATTTGTCTCACCAAGTTAATTTTCAAACTTTAAAATGGTATTATTGTGGACAATGCTGTGGAGTTAACTGATTAGACTGATTAGACGTGTGAGAAATACAATTAATCACTGCGCATAGTCGAGCGCTGAAGCTTTGGTTAGCTTCCTGTAAACGTCTTCTAGCAGCGTAATGATAAACTATGAATATCCTGATGACTTTACTGTACGTAGGCTTGGTACTGTATCACAAAGGCAAGCGGTATGGGTATTGATGAGCAGATGGTCCTGGTTACATATTGACAGGGAACGCTAAAATCTATCAGTAGTGGCCAAAATTCATTTGTGGTAGCCCACCACGGATAAATGTATATGTGGGACACACTGTGGCTGAAACGATCCAATCAATAGCATTATTGGTTGGATCATTGAATTACGATATGATGGCCAGTAAAAAAAAAAAGAATAACATCTGCATAATATAAGCCGATCAGATATCGCTGATCAAATCGCAAAGTTAAGAATATACTACACATTCAAAAATAACACTTAAAAGGTGAGATGAACTAATGATTTTTCCCATCGTTAAAAATGCCCGTCCAAAATAATTTTTTTAACTGACAACCCCCCCCCCCCGACATTGCCCAAGATGGCCGCAAAGCACTACTCACGTCCAAATTGAATTCACTTCAACCTTTTCTTTGTCATGATTCAGTCTTCTGTTCTGTATGTTCAATTTCAGTGTTCAAATGTATTTAACAATTTGCCAAATGGGCGGCCCGGTTGTCCGGTGGTTAGCACGTCGGCTTCACACTGCAGAGGTACCGGGTTCGATTCCAGCTCCGGCCTCCCTGTGTGGAGTTTGCATGTTCTCCCCGGGCCTATGTGGGTTTTCTCCGGGTGCTCCGGTTTCCTCCCACATTCCAAAAACATGCGTGGCAGGCTGATTGAACACTCTAAATTGTCCCTAGGTGTGAGTGCGTATGGTTGTTCGTTTCTGTGTGCCCTGCGATTGGCTGGCAATCGATTCAGGGTCCCCCGCCTACTGCCCGAAGACGGCTGGGATAGGCTCCGGCACCCCCCGCGACCCTAGTGAGGATCAAGCGGCTCGGAAGATGAATGAATGAATTTGCCAAATGCTCGCCAATATTTTTTGATGATAGATTTATTTACCTTAAAATACATGAGCCGGAATGTCTATACAGATTGCCGGGATATCAGAGGGCACAAAACATGTTGCTGATAATTACACCATGTCTCAAGCCGACAGAACTCAATAACTCGGGCAGGACCCAGGCATTTAAGGGGCACATATCGTCTTGAGTACCAATGGAGGGGGTCTCTTTCTCTCCCTCGTTCATGTTCTCATCTTCCAAGTCTCTAATCTGAAATCGGACACATTACTCAGCTCAACCTTCCCTGCTCACCACACGCACATTCAGGTCTCATTTCCCTTCATGCCATCTATAGTGTGGTCCCCACCGGAACCACACCGACCACTGCAGGCACAAAAACACTACCCACTCAGTCTGCTTGGATGGGCTCTGCACACCAATAAGAAGGTGGTTTGGGCAGGGGAAAAGGAAGATAAGAGGGTTGTGGGAACAAAGGCTAGCAAAGAGGAGATGAGGAGGCACTCTCCATAGGTTACCGTCAGATGCAAGAATGTTAAAGAGCTGAAACCTGTGCATACGTAGAGGGAAATGCTGTCCATCACAGGGAAAAAAAGAATACTAGTATGGCCTTCACTCCCTTATCCATGGGTCAGTAACCATCTAGGCCCCCTCTAGATTACAGTAACATGTATCCTGATCCCTATCAGCACAGCTATCACCACCACTGCCTCACAGAAGCACAGACACTGTCATCTTCACACTATCGCATCAACTCAGAGACATGGAAGTAATGATATTAAACAAGCCCACAACATACCGGCAAGTAGAACAACACCACAGATCCTCCCTTCTCTCCACCACAGAAATTTTCCTTTTCCCAAGACTCAAACTTCTTATTTCTTACTTCTCAAGTCTTCATTCAACCCCACTTCATCTGTTATTCTGCCATATAGTGACATGACAGAAATGTCTGCCCTTCAACTGAATCTCAGTTGCAACATTTAAAACTGACTCAAGCCTCTTTAATACAATACATGGAGATAAATTGAGAGGAACGTGTTCATTGATTCAATCAATCAAATATTTTGCTAAAAACTCCTTAGTTCCAAATGAATCTTCATTCATCACCATAACCAAACATTTTGGACAGTTGTATTGTTCTAAATCTGAGGACATTTTACATAAGGCACTGTTCTGTTTGAGCATGTGCAGAGAGCAATGTCCATGAAGGCACAAATCTATCAAATACCTTAAGCATGTTTATGATGAGTCAGAAAATCGTATCTCCTGCAACATTGGTAACCATTGAACTCACACATGCTGTTTTTAGATGAATAAAGTGTTCACACAGAAGCCAAAATATATTTAAAATTGCAAAGTTACGTTCAAACCCATTTTACATTAAATGTTCAATTCCTGCAGGTGAAACGGACAGATAGAAATGACATGCAGTAGAGTAAAAAACAAAATGGCCAAATTTAATCATAGCAATGCAAGCCCAGTTAAAAAATATCAGATAATCATATTTAAATGTATTGGAACAACAGTGAAAGGCATGTGGATATACTGTATGTGAACACGGTGGATATGAGTGGCCTATAACATCTCGACACAGTTTTGCACATGGAGAAAAAAAAAGTCAAAATCATTGAGGGTTGCACAAGAATTTCGAATATAATCAAAACAACTGTTCGTAGTTAATTGCAGCTGTAAACAGACACGCCTGAGAGAAGGCAAACCCCATGAAAATTAAGTAATTTGCATCACAGCAAAGACAACAGCAGGCTTTATCCTAGAGCCAGGTACCATGTTGATTAACATGACTTCCATTTTGTTTTTATGTACCCCTCCACATGCTGCTCGACCTGAAATGTAATCACATTAGCGAAAGATCTTATCTTCACTCTGTGCCTTAGTAAACTCTTAATAATGGCTCAGAGGAGATTCTTGAATATTAGGTCATGAAATATGCCCCCGGGATCTTTGGGGAGAACTGAGCATCGTCTACCAAAGATCGGTCATTCATTGCCAGCAATCACCTTGTAAGAGTTAAACTGATCATTTCCGAAAGGCTCTGTATGGTAGTGTACATCACCTTGCTTTTAACAACTCCATTGTCCGATAACACACTCTCAGAATACCATGGGTTGCGCTACTCTTATCAGTGGCAGATTATTTCCTGATCGTGAAAAAGGGATTAGTTCAGCAGTACCCAAACAGCCAGACTGTGGACTGACAAAAGGCTGTGGATCAGTACGTTCCATGCCCGTAATTACATTCACATTCACGGCCAATTCGGAGTATTCACTGACCCCAACGTGTATGTTTTTGAACTGTGAAGCTGACATGCTAACCGCATTTTCTTTCTTTTAACAACAAATAAGTAAAAATATATAAATAATTGTATATAGAAGGTTAACATTACATCCCTGTTCAATTGCCTGCGTTTGTGGAATTGAAAAATACTTTTTCAACTTTTAATGTGACCTTGACAGCGTGTTTTTGAGATGGGGTGGGGGGTCCACTCCATTAAAAAAAGTTTCCCCAAAACACCAACCAAAATGTGTTATGGTCTGATGAAAACAAAAAGGTGAAATGCTTTGCATATAACTCCAAATGTACCCTATGGTGAAAACAGAACATTGCTCATCACCAAAAGAACACCATATTCTACCGTGTAGCATGGTGGAAATAGCAGAAAGTGTGTGTTGGCTGCCATTTAACGTGAGTTGGTTTAACAGATTAATTTTGAACACAGCAGCAACTTTGATGTGCACACTTACAAGACTACATTATTTGGTTTGTTTGTTTTTTGAAAAAAAAAAAAAACAATCTTTTTCAATTGAGTTGTGAAAGCTACAGGTTACAAATTGTTTTACTCTGCTGTCTGGAGCCAATTTGGCGTTGCAAATGAGAATCTGTTCTCAGTTGTCTTTCCGGAATATATTCAATTAAAAAAAATGTTGTATTGTCAGAGTTGTTTTGTTTTATCAAGAGCATCTGTGTCTTTTGGTGCGATGGCGAAGTAGGTTTACAAGTTAACTAACTCTGTAACTCAAATATGTTTCAGCAGAGAGACACTGGATGATGACAAAGCGGAACAATAAATTCATTCATTCATCTTCCGAGCCGCTTGATCCTCACTAGGGTCGTGGGGGGTGCTGGAGCCTATCCCAGCTGTCTTCGGGCAGTAGGCGGGGGACACCATGAATCGGTTGCCAGGGCACACAGAAACGAACAACCATTCACACTCACACCTAGGGACAATTTAGAATGTTCAATCAGCCTGCCATGCATGTTTTTGGAATGTGGGAGGAAACCGGAGCACCCGGAGAAAACCCACGCAGGCCCGGGGAGAACATGCAAACTCCACACAGGGAGGCCGTAGCTGGAATCGAACCCGGTACTTCTGCACTGTGAAGCCGACGTGCTAACCACTGGACTACCGGGCCGCCCGAACAATACACTGTCAAAAATAATAATAATCATAATATTAATATTAATAATAATACCAGAACACATTCTTACTGTGGCTATTAGCTCTCTAATGATGATTGGATATATTTCAAACTGCTTCGCCACATGGAGATACGGCTCAGAGCGCCCATGAATTCTCATTTGGGGTGATTTGTATTCACTCTGCATTTTGTATGTTTAGTTATGCACGGACAGAAAAAAAAAGTTACTTGAAAATTGTTTGGGTTGTAAAATGGTTGAGGATAACTGCAGTGGAGCATACATGGGAAGTGGGTGTATCTGGATGACATCATCTTCACAATAGTAGTGATTATGTCAACTCACGCTTGTATTGCTGAAGTATCCTGGTCTGTCAGTGTAGTGGGAATGCGGCCCCATGAGGATATAAAGGTCCTCTTTGCGCTCAAGATGGGCCTAAAGAAGAGGCTTAACACCTTGCAGAGCTGGAGACGACATGTTTGTCCGTCCCAAACACCCTTGGGCAACACGGAGCGCCACAATGTTCTAATCCTGTCTAATCTGGACACAGTGGAGCATTTGGAGAAAGGGATATGGCTAATCTCATAGAGACATAAAGGACACTTTGCTGAGGCAGACAAAGAAAGGATAGACTCTAAACCTGATGTATATATGTATATATACACACACACACACTATATTATAAATAGTACAAAGATGAAACACGGTCGATGCATGTTCATAACAAATTCTAATTTTTTTCAAGGTGTAAAAGTATTCAAAACTGGACCGAATACTCACTGTGCCCAGCCCTTAGGGACGCAGGGGATCTGTGGATAGCAATAGGCACAATATGTTGACGTTTGTTCTCTTGGGAGAGTGGAACATGGTGGAGACTCTCCACTGCACCTGGTTCTGACCCTGCCACAGAGCCCAGAGCCAAAGCAGTGATCCACAACACCAGGTGGGCAAGGGAAGCCCAATTGTGGTGAAGGGGCTCTTCCAGAGGTACCAGGGGAGTGGTCCATCCCACCAGCATCTTTCTTTAGTGGCTTGTTGAGGCTTTAGATTTCAGATGGAATTTCAGTTATCTTTAAAGCCCATAGTTCTCACCACACAAATTCTCAGTGTACAGAGATCGACAGACCGATCCACAGGGGAGAGATTGTACACCACAAAAATGTCTTTTATGTTATTTATACTTCTTGTTGGTTTATGTCGAGTTAAGAAATCCAGATCAGCATGAAAAGATGGAAAGAAGTAAAAAACATAATCTAAAGCAAAATCAAAAATTTAGGACAACTTCAAAAAACGATGGAAATCCCCTCCTTGAATCCCACACTGATCTGCTTTTTTTCATTATGAAACTAGTAACATCTTACAACTAAGACTCTGTATTCCAAAAGATGCAACTGGAAGAATAAGCCAGCTTCAATGGCACAGTACAAAGTGGAAGGCTTCAGAAAAGCAAAACCCATAGTTCCTTCATTCTTCTCTTCCTGTGCTCTCAAAGGTTATCCAGAGGAATGGAAACATAGTTAAATCCGAGTCTCTTTTGCATGTGTTGGAGGGTTGCTATGCGGCTTTTAGTGCACCTGTGGGTTAGTCAGGTAGCACAGTCGCTCTCCATCCAGAGATGTGAGCTCTCAATGAAACAGTGGCACCTGGGAGAAGAAAACAAAACAAAAAAAAAGCCCTGTGCAGGAAACACACGCTCACTCGCAGGCAGCATCAACCGCGCTGTTCCAGAAGATGTGCGCAGGAGGACTTGGGGAGAGAGAAAGGGAAAGAGTAGGGGAGGAGTAGGACTGAAGGGAGGGGGTGCTCAGCAGCCAGCCAGGAAGCGAAAGGCGAGAGTGGCTATGCAAATGGGCAGCATGCACATAGTGAATCACTGGAGCCGTAGAGCATTGCAGGAATTGCCCCCAAGCTCTGATTCCGTTTTCCACAACGACCCCCCCAACCCCCCGCTTCCCTTTCTCTTCAACACTCTCTTCAATACGGATAATGGGGGGGGGGGGGATTAAGGAACAGTTACATTCATTTTTACTCTCTTTTTCAATAACTCTCTTGTTCTGCTCCATAACCCACTCACTTTCATCCCTGTTGATCAAGGAAACTTGATGTTATTCCCCATAATCATATATTCATAATATCATAATAATCTAGATCAATATATTCCATTTATTCCTTGCTTACTTTTAAGAATTGTTCAGCCTTGACAGTTTGCTGTTTACTGCAGGCACAACTGAACATGCGTGATCCTGCTTCAGCACACAAAGGCAGTTCATAAACAACAATATACGATTGTATACAGTACACTTTGTACTGTGCTAAGGTCTGCTCTGCCTGTTAATAAAGGACCATTAGTCACAAGAGAGGGTCTGCAGATGGCAGCCATGGTGCACAGTGTGTGCCGCAGAAGCCGAGAGAACATGTGGACATTAAAGCCCCGCTGACAAACGCGATCGGGTTCAGCTGGGAAGGTTTCTTAAGTGTTTCAAGTTCAGACTGGAAGCAGACAAGACTCACACTCACAATGTGTATGCCACTGCCCAGCCTGCTCACCACTGAAAAGTAATGAGCATTCAAGAAGGAAATTGTCGATGCATTGCAGAGCAGGTTTTCTTCGGCCCAGGGGAAAAGGTCTTGTGACTGTGTGTTTGTGACTTTACATAATTTCAATAACCTCTTAGCGCGGTGCAGTCGTTCTTGCAAAAAGGAATGTGTTTGTACTCTGGTAATTATAAATTGCAATCGGCATAACGATGTCCAGTCAGAAAATATATTATGGCTGCTTGTCAAGTACCAATAATTAATACATGAACAGTAAAAAAAAAAGTACCGTACCCAGAACAGCATCATTTTGGTTTGTACAGTAGCAGAAATGCTGCGTTGTGCAGCATCTACATTTAATGACATCATCTCAGTAGTAACGCTCTAATAATCAGGTTCATTGTTAGTTGCTTGTTCATTTGTGCCCCCAAGTGGTGACTAAGTAAAGTGCATGAAGGTTGTGTTTGTCCAGATTGATGAGAGAAAGGCTCTCCAGACACAGGAGATATCAGGTTAGGCTGCTGACTCCACACTAAAACGCCCCTTTGACTGAGTGTAAAGCCTCGCCTTTTGTTATCATTCACAAACTGACCATGACATAACAATGCTTTAGGAGAAACAGCAGGATGAAAAAAGACACGAAAGCGTGCCTGATTCCCACTGAGACAAATGCATTCACATTTTTGAATTGGATATCTAGAAGAAAACCACAAATGCTGACAAACTACCACCCTCCTTGATCGCCACCGGAGGTGAAATAGGATGTAATCGAGCGTAACTTCTTTTAAGCCGGTGTCGCTTCATTCATATGATGCCACGGTTGACACAGGGTAGCTCAAGCATGAACGCCAAGCCATGCATTTACTAGGTGCACCTGCTTTGTGATGCAGTGACTCGTTCGTGTTAGGCCCAGAAACATATGTGGCGCTAGACAACAATGAGCAAGCGCAGCAGGGTAAGGGAGCATAATGTCTCAATAAGGTAGGAAAATTCCATTTTGCCACATTTCAATTGAACGCGTGTAGTATTTCAAGTAGAGTCTCGGGAGTGTCTGTTTGGATTGGTTCTGGATAGGGGTACAACTCTAGATCTCAGAGTGAAGGTTGTCACTCTGGAGTTACACAGGTCACAGGCCATCAGCTTCTTCAGTTTCAATCCACATGTACATCAGCTGCCCTCACTCTCAGTTATCACCACAGCCATGACAATCTTTGCCAATAGGAAACAAACCCTCTCATCTTCTGATCAACTTGCAGCATTCTAATGGAATGGGATTTATTGAAGTCGCAAAGCATACCAGTACACAAGCGACAATATGAACCAACGTTTTGGCTTTTGTAAAACAAAATTCTGCCATTGAAGACGCATATTATTATGCACGCGGTGAGTCCTGTACACCTGAAATGAAAAAAAAAAAGCTTTCGAATAAGAAATAATGCACTGATCTCGATGTAAATTGGGCTTTGGATAATCATAAACTTGAAACTTAGGTTCATTAAATTGACAGAGACACCCACGTGTAAGATTTAGCGGACAGTTGGCTATCTCAGGAAAACATGAATATAAATAATTATAGAAGGTACCTGTTCAGCCCTCAATAAATTATCCAACGAAATGGAACAATAGACGTGAGGTAATGCATGGCAGTATACAGTGCACTTGCAGGGAAAAGAAAAATGTTTGACCTCATAATATATAACAGTAGTTCTTAATATTTAGTACATAACCTTTGGTCATTGCCAAAAATATGTATATTCAAGGGATAACCTTATGTACACACGATACATCCGATTTCCACATAAGCCATGACATCACATCGCTAATCATTTCCAAAATCCCCCCAAAAGATATATTGAGCCTGTACTTAGTCAATAACATTAAAACAACCTTGCACATACATGCAAATTGAGGTTATAGTGGGATGTGTGCATCAGTACATCCCTCTTGCTTCTGTCTGTTGCTTAGCGTGTGCAGATATGCAGAAAAAATGTGTCCGCAAATGCATAAACTAAATCCTGACTGTCAGTGAGAGAGATAGGGGTCATAGGTCATCAGCTTTCTGGAGGCTTTCCCTCTATCTTGTCTGACAGTTCCCAAGATGCAGGGGACTGCCGAGGCACTGCGGTCTGTCCATCTCTGTCTATCTGTCTCTCCCGAAAGCCCAGTCCATCACTTCTCTTCTCGCCATCTTAAACAGGTCAAGGACGGTCCGCCTCCCACTTGAGGAGAACACCTTTGTCAAAGAACTGTGTTAACTACAACAATGAACTCACTAATTGAAGTTGCTCCTTTCCAACTACAAAAAAAATAAATAAATAAATAAATAAAAGAAAATACTCTGTCCTTGCCTCCTGAATTAAAGAAAATCTTTGCAAAATACCTCTCAGACAAATGTAAATAATTTTCTTTCAACACAAATGCAAGGCCATTCTCCAGTAATGATCGCGAAGAGAAGAACTGATTGCAAGGAGTGTTCTATAAAAGAGTCCCCATCAGACATAGGGTTTATGGGGACAATATTAGTTCTGCACTTCTCTCCATGTCTCGTGCTCTTCAATTTCAGTTGAACTTCATATCTGGAGCATTTTCGATTCATATTCCCCTAGTAGTGGGAAACTATAGCGGCATAAAGCTCAGTTGACTTGATATAAAACGGGGGGAAACACAATGTGGAGGTTGGACTTCACTACAGAGTGACACATGTGGATATCGTATTCGAATTGTATGTTGACGTGATACAAGAACATGTGCTGTGCCTTTATCGTGAAACACAAGGTCAGGAGATGTTGAAAAAGTTTGTTTTCTGGTAAGCGCTCAGATGAGGCGCTCTTATAAATAGCTGACCATAAATGTACAGTACTGCAGTTGTATAAAAGAGCCAAGTAAAAAGTGTTGTACGCATGATGAGAGGGTCGCAAAATAAAACATCTGGGATAAAAATAGTGTCTTTCACATATTTTGTAGGTCAGATTGTCATTATAGGGCTACTGTACCTTCACATCTGACACCTATGGCCCAAGAGGTCTCGAAAACAGTGTTTCCTAATTTTTATTATATTTTACATGAGCAAATAATATATATAAATAATCCACTGCAACCACACAAACATGTCCCCAAAAAGAGATTATATAGGTTTATTATGTACCTTCTGCCATGTATTGGACGAGCAGTTAATTGTTCTGCCTTGTTATGTTATGTCATTGCTGGCATGGATAGCTAAACAAAGATCCATTATTTATCGATATGCATTCTTTTCGGACCAATTCACTGAAATGGACTACTTTCCCACAGCTCACTTGATGATCTCTCACGGCACACTCGTATGCTCTGACGCATTGGTTTGGAATCACTGCTCTAAGAAAGGTTAATAGCTTTCCCCCACCCAGCTTCATCCCCATCCAACTCCAGAAAGCGAGAGCCATCCGATGCTATATGTGCCGCCAGGCTGCTTGGGAGTGGCAGCCAATGCACCAAATGTTTTGGCTGAGAATATCCGAAATCCCTATTAAGCAGGACTCTTACTTAAACCACTTAAATCAAGACGGCGGTATAGGTGGAAATGAATTTTCCCCAAGATAGTCAGCGATCGCATGTGCCAGCTTGCTGCTTTCTACAGATAGGGACCCGTGCAACCTATGAAGTCTGTTCTCCTTAAATGAAAAACATGAGAGAGCACAAAGTCAAGGAGACTTTCGAAGGTTGAACTGACTTTTCTGTAACGGAGAAAGAGAGGGATGGCTTTAGTCTAATCCCTGGGTGCTTGGAATGAAAGGTCCATGGGCCACGGGGGACAGACGCCTGTTTGCTGTTCACTGAAAAGCTTGTTTCATTGGCTTTGGAGATGTATTTAAGCTAATATGTATACAAGAACATCCATCCATCCATTTTCTCTACCACCTGTCCTAATTAAGGTCAAGGATTAGTTAGACTATCCCATCTGACACTTCTCATCAACCTCATATTGACACCTATAGGTAATTTTGAGTCTGCATTTAACATGAAACCCTGAACCTCAGAACTGTGAGCCAAGTATGCTAAACTCGAGTTCACCGCATGTTGCCCTACTCAAGAACATTTTGTTGCTTATTTATTTATTTTGCTGACATTTATTGAGCTCTTTTGTGCGAATCCTGTTGACCAAGAAAGGCAATAAATCTGATCTGATTTAATCACTGTTCTAATTGCAAGTTCTCATACATTATGATATGAAACACTGCCTTGTTTACAGATGACTTCCACCAAACACAGTGTCCATGCAAGGCAATGCCACATTAGTGCAATTTTTGCTTTACAGTGATGCTAAGTGCAATACTTTTTCGTTTAGTGAGATGTTTAACTGACAAACGTGTGAAAACCCTGTAGGGCAGTTCAACACATACTTCATCAAAATCTTAATTTGTCCTGGGTTGTGAACAAGGAACTGCATATTTAATGATCAGGTATAAGTCACTCGTGGGCAACCCTGAGGTCTGGAAAAGAACACATGAGCCATCAAATGGTATAATCCAAGCAAAGACCAGTGACGCCAGCAATTTACGACACCACCAAAGAGCAGATTCGGTAATCACACTTAATTCAGTATGCTGTGTTTTACCTATTTACTAGGTCAGCTAAAATATGTTAATGATTCCACTAAAAAACGTGGAAAAAGTTTTAGCAGCCATCCAGATTTCACAAGAAAGACACTATCTATGTCTGGTTTAAATGCCCTCAGTTGAAGTCACTGATCTGACACAGATACCCATTTGAATTGAGGGTCTCCAACAGCATGAGGAAATAACTGAAAATAAGTGTGCCGTGTAGTGACAACTTATTTGGAGTTTGGGTGCGATGTGAGGGTTACCAATAATAAGGCTCACACAAGCCACATTTTTGTTATTGTTAAAGCAACTAAATATTAATCAGCCAAACGACATGAATAATTCCACTGATATGAAATTACTATACCCTCAACAATAGTTAAACTCCAATGAAAAATACTGGTTGGCTGTGTTGTATTTTTTGCAGGCGTGGAAATTGGGAAATGAGGTTATAGCTGCTAAAGTGAGGGACCACCCCGCCCACACACACACACACACAAAACTAAACAAAAGGGCCCTCTTATATGTCGCATTGATTGTTAAAACCCAGCGTAGGCTTTCAATGCATGATGAAACCATATATTTTCTGATGCGTGCAATCTAATGGGGCCACATACAGAGTAAATAGAATATTACTTTGTTGTGATAGCAAAGGCAAGTGGCTAAAAACCCCCATGGCCACCGAGCTGGCCTGGTTATCCCCTTGAAACAAATTAAGTGGTTTAACCCATCCACTGTATTCTATTGACCGCTTGATTGCCTGCATGCTAGGGTAAGCAATCGCTTGCCTTTATGTACTGTATGTCTTCAATGAAACGCAGGTTCCCTACTTTGCCCTTAACATCAACAACATATTGACTTTCTAAATCAGGATTACTCAATAGTAATTACAATACTATTTCGTGGGTGCTCTAAAGTCTTGATATTATTACGTATTAAGTCAATCAATGGGTCATGACACAACCATCTTTGATGCTAGGTAAATGTCTTCCTGAAGTGTCATTGCTGGAATTTTGTATCATTCAGATCATTATTAGATCCTTCTGTTCTGATCATTATGTGGCTCCACTGATGTCATAATTATGCAAAATGGTGAGACAAAATTACAGTTCGTGCATTTATATCCATATTCTCACCAAAACTAAATCTGTGTTATTTATTTATTGCAATCCTGTCATGCTTATCTAATACGTTTTATGTAATATTTGACTATATATTATACACCTGTACATTTCCATAGCTTTCTCCAGGCATGTGTGAAGCACAGTTATAATACTTTGGGATTTTTCATGAAGGTTAGTTTTTATTTTGTCTTTTTATTTTTCTTGTGTTATTATTATTATTATTATTATTATTATTATTATTATTATTATTTCACTGTGTTTAAAATCATGTTTAGAACAAGTTTGTTAGCTTTTATTCATTTTAATTTTTTTAAATATACTTTGTTTTAATTTGTTTTGATTCGTTTTAGAATTAGTTGTGTTTTAATTGATGGAGTGTTTGTCAAATGTAACACGAAAATATTAGGTCACTGCATAATAAAGTAAACTACAACTCACAAGATTGACCTTCCTTCTTCTGTACGAACGTACAGCAATACAGAGAACAAAAAAAAAAAAAACATTTACATTTACTTGTGACTGAGTATATACTGGGTCAGCCACAATAGAAACTCATGGGGTAAGCCCTGTCTTTGCCCCTTGGGCGGATAGAATAGCAATACGAGTGCACAACTTCCATTGTTGCTCCAATATTGACATACCAGTAATAGCATTGAATACATGAAAGGGTGAATGAGCAACCAAGCAAGGGAAAAGTTGCGTGAAGCTCAGGCGTACTGTACTTAGTCGCCTTTTCTCGACCCACTTAACCTCAATAGCAAACAGCATTCTGCTTGTCTTGAAACATTACCTTCAGACTCTTGACCCCTGCAGGCAAACTCCCTGAGGGGGTCTAGACTGGACATTTAACCCATCCACATGCCAATGATGTATTCATGCACGCACATGGACACACGCAAATACACACATCCACATATTCAAACACTGATTCTTCTTTCAAACTGGGATTTTTAAAAGCGTAGGACAAAGGAAAAGATCAACAACAGAAAATATTAAGTGTCAAACCAGTTCCTGACCATACTGTCTTTTTGGTGGATCACCTGATTGTTTTTTTCTATTTTTATTTGTGTTTGTGGTTCAATGTTGATGACTCAACTGCAAACCTCAAACCACAAACAAACAATATTTAAGGGAACCTGTTCTCAGGCTAATAGGCACGGCAAGTAGTTGACAAATATCCACAAACGGCAGCGGTATATCATGCTTTACATCACTCAGCAGCTGTAAATGTGAATAGGTGATGTAAATACATGCTGCCATCTTGGAGTTTTGCCTATAGCGTAATTAATCGCACAGCTTGAGTAGGCTTACACAACAGCAATTCCATATAATGTTAATCACTAATATCGTGGTAGTAGGCAAGATAGTAAAGCTACATTTAGCCCCACGTGATTTCCTGAATCCATCCACTGTGTTCTAAATTGCCTGCTCTTTAAAAAAAAAATGCTGAAACACTTTCTCATTTTTTATGTCACCCCAAATGTGATAAAATAAAACTTTAGCTCCATTTCTCACACTCAGATTTTCTGGGCAAAGAGAAGCTGACTCGCAGCTTTATCCCACCGACTGAAGCTCGTCATACTTGTAGGAAAGAATTTCTATGTCCTGCATATTGCCTCAAAAGGGCCAAGACATTGACCTGGACTATTGTTTTATTAGGTCTGCAGGAACAATGTGTATGGCTACAGTTACAAGGCTCAGTAGGCAGAATCTTTTAGTCAAAATGTAATATATTCTTACATGTCCTGAGAGCCAGTCGACTTTCATTGCCATAAATGAACTTTTTCTCTCTCTCTCTCTCTCTATCTCTCTCTCTCTCTCTCTCTCTCTCTCTCTCTCTCTCTCTCTCTCTCTCTCTTTCTCTCTCTCTCTCACAGAAAGGACAATTAAAACTCTACCCAGGAACGCAATTGCATCCTTTTTTTTACCCTGTATGTGTGCAGAAAAAAAAAAACACAAACAGGCTTGAAGTATTTCTCGACTCCTACCATCATTACACAGATGTCCACCAAACGTTGTCATGCTGCAGTCACAGCTGAAGCCCTCCCATTGTTGAAGACACACTCCCTGGTTGGCACAGGAGTCTTCCTGGCATGTGGTGCTGGGGCCTGAGCACGAACAGAATTAAAACACACAGTGAGTCGACTCACAGTACCTATATCTCATTTCACTCTATAGTGAAAATGTCACTAAAATGACATTAAACAGCTTTCTGCGAAAGTGACAAATCCAAAAAACAAATTTAGTGTGCCAAACAGTCAAAACAGTCCACTGCATAACAGGACAACAATTTTTAAGTATATTCAACAGAGACAAAGATCATACTTTTAAATTTTACATACCAAGTGTATTTACAATTTACATATACTGTATTTGGTATGTGTGCGGCAGGATCAAAATGTCAACCAGAATTTGTGTGCTGAAATGGGAGATGTGGAATCTGCGAGTTTTTGGAGAAGTGGGGGCGGGCAGGCATTGTTGGTGCAAAAAAAATAAAATAAAATAAATCATAATAAAAATAATTTTAAAAAAAGGGAATGATTGTCACACGCCAGACATATCTTCTGCATCTACCTTGCAAATCAGCTTTCATCAATGCAACGTTTGACAGAAAACCAGTAGGAGGAAGAGGCAAAGTAGCAGTTGTTAGCAAAACAGAAGGTTGGCAGGTGGAATAACTTGCACAGACGACGTAAGGCGGAAAGAGGGTGTGTGTAAAGATGATTGAAGTGGCTGTTTGAATTGGCCAAAGGAAGGTTGGAAGAGCACTAAACACGTTCAAATGACATCCGTGGTGTCATGAGGAAAATACGGATTACCTACACTTGTGGTACCCAATCAAACATAAACAGTGCTCTTTGAGAGGAACCATTGAACCAATACGGCAAAAAAAACAAAAAAAACCCACAAAGTATGACAGAACCACACAAAGTGCTGAATTTGATTGTGTATATAATGTTGAACCTATTAAAATATCACAATTTGAAAACTCAATTGAGGCATGTGAATGAATTGTGAAATTAAACTAGGATGCTGAAAAGTAAATCCAATACTGTATTATCTTTGGCTGCGGTACTCATGCAAATCATGCATGCGACAAAGGTTTCATACATTATTCACAATGATTGCTTCTGGCAAATTCTTAGATCCAATAAGTGTGCACCGTGCCCCAAAAGAAAAAACGGGTTGAGGGAATAATCAGATTAGGACCAAATGAAACTGTCAATTGTGCAAGGCGAAGTGGCATTGCTTCATACATTTGATCAGAACGATTACGTTGAGTAGTTCATTTGTGTTATGTGACATTCATGTTAGGTGTTGGCAGTGTGGGTGTCTCAGCATATACGATTCAGTGTGTAGAGTACCTAATTGATAACTATCAGAAGCTCTAGAAGAATTTATATTATGTCACAGATACAATAAAATACCAGAAAATAGATAATATGGAAATATTGTACGATGCACATCAAGACAAGGGATGGGTATTTGAAAAAAAATGCAATACTGCAAAATGAATGATGAATGATACATCATATCATGATTGTAATTTGATAGCCATTTCTAAGTTTGCGTTTTAAAGAGAGGGTGTGTTTTGACCTTATTTTGTTTCAATTCAGAGAGAGAAAGTGCACCGTGTCTAACCATGGGAAATGACCAGAGTTACTATTTTCGCAGAAATTGTGAGCCTATACTGTCAATAGTCAAGAATGTTAATAAACACCCCAAATTCCAAGCAAAGTCCACACAGGAAGGGCAGGGCCTGAAATCGAACCCACCTGTGAGGTGGCGTGCAAACCAGCCGACCTCTGTGCCGGTCCAGAGCTAATTTATTTAAGTTACATCTTTTTTAGTAAATGTACATCTTAGATCATTTTATAATAATATGGCTTTTACTTGGATAAGATGTGATGAATCAATTAACCATTGCAGCTAACATAATAATAATAATGAGAAGAAGAACAATCTGAGTTTTATTCATTCCTATAGATATGCTGGCATGACAATTATAAAATTAGGAAGCTCAGGAAAAAAAACACAAAAAAAAAACAATGAGACTCAAACCTCACCTTCACATCCCCTTTCAATTTTTCCCACACATTCCAATGCATCTGACATCAGGTCAGGGAGGCGGCCATTCAGATCCACTGATGCCAAACAACCTTGAAAGCCCTCCTTGGCGTGCACCAGTTTGGGCAGTTCTTTGTACATCTCCTTAGCAACTCCACCAACGTAAAGGTTACCTGAATGATATTAGAAGAAAAATACAATACTGTCCCCTAGTGGAAAAAAATGGCAATACCCTATAAAGTAACCTGAGGGAACAGAATAAAAAGGAGTTTTGCCATTGTGAGATGAGTGAATTTTTAAGACTTATTTGGATTTTTCAGATGGGTAAATGTATGTGTGAACTTTAGTAGAAAATAGAATAGTATGCGAAACACTACTCCAATGAGTGCACAATTTGAAAATGTCAATCAGCCCGAGCTCATTGTACACCTTCATGAGACCTACCGGTACACATTTTTATAAATAAAGAAGGCATACCTTTCCAAAATTCTGATTATTGTTCAATGTGTTTAGATTTCATTCTTGCATGTTTCAATGTAAATAATGAAACTCATCTTCGTTTACATCTGTTCCATGAGGAGATAACTGCACATGTGATGATGACGATCTTAAGACAATGTAGAGTAGATTGTGTACCCTTTAAGTCCAAGTTTTTGGCGCCTGTGGTGGTCTGGGTGGTAATCTTGGTATCGATCTTGACCGTGTGGAGGTTGTTGGCATCTCTGGAGATGATGACGCTGTGCCAGTTGTTGTCATTGAGAGGCCTGTTGGAGTTGCCTTTAATCAAATGGGCTCCATTTCCCAGGTCTGACACATAGTGCAGGTATCTATAATCAGACAATGGAAGAAACATTCACAGGAAATGACTTTTGAGAAGAAAACAGCACAATACAGTTTCATCATTTGCTATTAAGTTGTAAAACATGGAGCAAATGTGTGCATGTTTACATTTTTCCTTCTTCTCTTTTTAGCATGAAGCAGTGCAGATACAAATAAAATAGTTAAATTATTGTCAGTCTGCAGAATTACCAAAGGCTATGTGGCTCCAATGAACAAACCAGTCTTTAATTATGCATTTTGAAGGCGGTCTGTGTTTTCATTTTAATTAAAATCTATGACTGTTTCATGTTGCCACTAGTAGAATAGAATGTATAACTTCAAGCCTTACATGAAAGGAGGCCATTCTATAGCATCATTTGAGCTTTGAGAAATACACTCTTCTGTTGTTGATTCCTTTTTTATGTTGGGTCCTTGTGTGCCTTTGTGAGGATTAAAAAGAAGACTAATTGCCAAAACTCAAGGTAACAATTCTGGCACAAAGGTGATAACGAAATTTCAAGTCTTTTAGGAGATAAAAACTGTCAAGAATTTCATTCACTTGAGAAACTGTTACGAGGTATGAATAGTTTCAAGAAAATAGCTGTTATTCGTTTTTGTACAAGCAGCAGAGTAGTAAACATTTAGTTGTCATTTGCAGGTCTCTTCGGCTGCAGGCACACTGACTAGAAGGGAAAGGACACGAGTTGTCAAAATTGCACGGGGGGAAAAAATAATCAAAATATGGTTGCCATGCAGTGGATATAAAAAGTTCACGTGTCACTGTTCATACAGTATAATCTGTATTGTATTAACATATCATGGAAACCAATGAAGACCGTTACCATCAAGTGAGAAGATATGTTCGACATCTTCAAAAGTGAAATAACCTTTGAAGATGTCTGTAGAAATATAGAATATAGGAATATATATATATATATATATATATATATTATATATATATATTAGAGCTGTCAGTTTAGCGCGTTTTTATTGGCATTAATTTAAATGAATTTTAACGGGATTAAAATTTTTCTCGCGAGATTAACGCGGCACACGTCACAAGCGGATGTTACGTTGCTCTATAAATACACCAGAAACAAAACAACAAGCGCGCTGCAGAAGTCCACGCCCATGTCTGTTTTTCCAGCCACAGCAGCGCGAGACACCGAAAAGGGATACTTTTAGTTTATGAATGGAAAGTTTACTTTTAAATAGTTGCCATATTTCTCCACTGACAAGACCAAAGTTATCTGTTCTTCTCTCTCTCTCTGTATCATACAGGTATACGATGTATGCCACTGACGCGATTGTTACTTGTTTGGAACTATTTTGTGTGGAAGGTTACAGTGGTCTGTGTCCATATAAATAGAGCGGGTGGAGCTTCTCTGTGTTTGTCTGACAGCGACAGTGCGCTACGGTGGTAGCGACCTAGCGAAAGTAAAACGTCTCCAGTGTTGTCATCGAACCAAGTGTAGTCATTCGAAATGAGGTCTACACAAAACCGTAGAGAGACTTCCGCGCAAGAAGGACCAACACAATCAACATAGCCTGACTGTGTTAGGGGGAGTGAATCCACCCCCCCTTTCAGAATGGTTTGCTCCTGCAGCACGGGGGAAGTGTTGTGCTTGTTTGTACGCCGGCAGTTTCAAATACAGCGGCACATAATGAACACTGGTGTCCGGTGTCTCGTTATTCTTCAACAAACATACAGAAACAGACTGCTGTGTTGAAAGCAAACTTGAGAAAAATGAAGTATACAACCATGGTTTAAATCCACTATAGGCTGAGTACTAGTGTACCTTAGATGTGCACTTTATAATGTTACATTGCTCTGTTTTAATTTCATTAAAAAAGCTGTTAAAGCAGCTGTTGTGTGACAAAATATTTTTTTCACCGTTATTGATGGACAGTAATATTGTGTGAGAGATTAAAATCGAAATTGTTATTTCAGTAAATATTTGCATTTGGCACATAGAAAACTGATTCATGATTCCATGTTGATGAGAGCATTAAAATGGGGACAAAATAGGACAAAAAATGTAAAAGGAAATTCAGAAACGATAAAATTGTGTGAGTAATCACGATTAATTTTTTAGTTCATTTGAGTTAATTATGACAGTTGCATTTTTAATTAGATTAAATATTTTAATCGTTTGACAGCTCTAAAAAAAAAATCCTCATCTCACCCCTCGGGTGGTGTCCGTCCCTCATTCAGCTCGGGTCCTCTACCAGAGGCCAGGAAGCTTGAGGGTTCTGCGCAGTATCCTTGCTGTTCCCAGCACTGCACATTTCTGGACTGAGATGTCCGATGTTGTTCCAGGGATCTGTTGCAACCACTCATCTAGTTTGGGGGTCACTGCCCCGAGTGCTCCGACCACCACAGGCACGACTGTCACCTTTACCTTCCAGGCTCTCTCCAGCTCCTCTCTGAGCCCTTGGTATTTCTCGAGTTTCTCATGTTCCTTCTTCCTGATGTTTCCATCACTTGGGACCGCTACATCCACTACAACGGCTTTCCTCTGCCCTTTATCTATGATCACGATATCTGGTTGGTTCGCCATTACCATCTTGTCAGTCTGGATCTGGAAGTCCCACAGGATCTTCGCTCTGTCATTCTCCACCACCTTCGGAGGTGTTTCCCATTTTGACCTTGGGGTTTCCAGTCCATACTCTGCACAGATGTTTCGGTAGACTATGCCAGCCACCTGGTTATGGCGTTCCATGTTGGCTTTCCCTGCCAGCATCTTACACCCTGCAGTTATGTGTTGGATCGTCTCAGGTGCCTCTTTGCACAACCTACACCTTGGGTCTTGTCTGGTGTGGTATATCTGGGCCTCGATGGCTCTGGTGCTCAAGGCCTGTTCCTGAGCAGCAAGGATGAGTGCCTCTGTGCTGTCCTTCAGGCCAGCCCACTCTAGCCACTGATAGGACTTCTTGAGATCAGCCACTTCAGTTATGGTCCGGTGGTACATCCCGTGTAGGGGCTTGTCCTCCCATGATAGTCCCTCTTCCAGCGCCTCATCTGCTGTTCCCCATTGTCTTAGACATTCTCTGAGTAGGTCATCCGTTGGAGCCTTCTCCTTGATGTATTCATGGAGCTTGGATGTTTCATCCTGGACAGTGGCTCTCACACTCACTAGTCCCCGGCCCTCTTCCTTTCGGCTTGCGTACAGTCTCAGGGTGCTGGATTTGGGATGGAACCCTCCATGCATGGTTAGGAGCTTTCGGGTCTTAACGTCCGTGGTCTGAATCTCTTCCTTTGGCCACCTTATTATTCCTGCAGGGTATCTGATCACTGGCAGGGCATAGCTGTTTATTGCCCGGGTCTTATTCTTGGCATTGAGCTGGCTTCTTAGGATTTGCCTCACTCGCTGGAGGTATTTGGCCGTAGCCGCTTTCCTCGTTGCCAGTTCGAGGTTGCCATTGGCTTGTGGTATACCAAGGTACTTGTAGCTGTCCTCAATGTCTGCTATTGTTCCTTCTAGGAGCGAGACCCCTTCAGTACGGACTACCTTTCCTCTCTGAGTCACCATCCGACTACATTTCTCAAGCCCGAATGACATCCCGATGTCGCTGCTGTAGATCCTGGTTGTGTGGATCAGGGAATCTATGTCCCTTTCGCTCTTAGCATACAGCTTTCGCTCTTAGCATACAGCTTTATGTCATCCATGTAGAGGAGGTGACTGATCGTAGCTCCATTTCTGAGGCGGTATCCATAGCCTGTCTTGGTGATTACTTGGCTTAGGGGGTTCAGTCCTATGCAGAACAGCAGTGGGGAGAGTGCATCACCTTGGTATATGCCACATTT
This sequence comes from Hippocampus zosterae, assembly GCF_025434085.1. NCBI lineage: Eukaryota > Metazoa > Chordata > Actinopteri > Syngnathiformes > Syngnathidae > Hippocampus > Hippocampus zosterae. The sequence goes on along the minus strand of NC_067461.1, from coordinate 11,988,715 downwards.
GATGGACACTTGGGTAAGTGGCTTGCCATTGGCTTCAAGTGTGGTTTTCCACATCCTCATCGAGTTCGCAACGAAGGCTCTTAGGGTCCTGTTTACCTTATACAACTTCAAGCATTCAGTGATCCATGTATGTGGCATCGAGTCATAGGCTTTCTTGTAATCAATCCAAGCTGTGCACGGGTTGGTACGTCGGGACCTGCAGTCGTGTGCAACTGTTCTGTCAACCAGGAGTTGATGTTTGGCTCCTCTAGTATCTCTACCAATGCCCTTCTGTGCTTCGCTCATGTATTGATCCATGTGTCCACTTATCTTAGCTGCAATGATGCTTGACATGAGCTTCCATGTTGTGGAGAGACAGGTTATATATAGTTGGTAGTCGATAGTTGGATGGAACTGCACCCTTCGAGGGATCCTTCATGATCAGGATTCTTCGCCCTTCGGTTAGCCATTCTGGGTGAGTCCCATCCCTCAGCAGCTGGTTCATTTGTACTGCTAGGCGCTCATGGAGTGCTGTGAGTTTCTTTAGCCAGTAGGTGTGGACCATGTCCGGGCCTGGTGCTGTCCAGTTCTTCATATCTGGGACTCTTTCCTGTATTTCTGCCACTGTTATGGTAACTGGGTTCTGTTCAGGGAGGTTGCTGTGCTCCTCTCTCAGGGTCACCAGCCATTGTGCACTGCGGTTATGTGCAACCTCCTTCTCCCATATGCCTTTCCAGTACCTTTCAGTTTCCAGTCTTGGTGGGTCAGCTCTGTTGTTAGGACCCTGCCACTGAGCGTACACTTTCGCAGGTTGTGTTGCGAACAGCCTGTTTATTTGTCTGGCCTCATTCTCTTTCGTGTACCGCTTTAGGCGACTGGACAAGGCTTGGAGCCTTTGTTTGGCAGTTTCGAGTGCTTCAGGTATGGTCATCTGGATGTACCTCTCGGGTATCGGCCTTTTCATCACACCTCTCTGGGCCTCCGTCAATTGACTCACATCTTTCCGGGCCGCCTTGATCTTAGCCTCCAACCGTCTTTTCCATGGTGGGTAACGTATCTCATGGCTTCCATGGTTGCTCTTATAGCCCAGAGTCTCCAGGATCACTGATGCTGAAGCGTATATCAGCTCATTGGTTTCTGTGATCGTTACGGTAGGGATATATATATATATTGTTAGATTATATATATATATATAAAATCTAACAATTTCTTATCTTCTTTATATGTCTGTGTGATTTGTTATAGTGGAAAGGTGGACACCTTATCTTAAAAAGAAAGACATTTGAGCCCAGCTATGTTTTGCAAAGAACACTCGGAAAAAACACTGGAAAATGTGGTCAACCTGATCCAATTCTGACCACGGCCACATTCCAAATTATAAAAGGGTGTGCACAGCTGTGCAACAACATTATTTCGGTTTATTTCAAATTCCCTATTGAGAATACACTGCAACACTCTGAGAGCTGTGCCTAATCGTTTGACTCATATTACTTAATTGGCTAATTGGAATACAGTGTTGGAAAAAGTGCTCATCGTGGTGAAGAGCAGTTCTAGACCATAATAAACTCCAAATCCAATCATTGTCAAATTAATACATCTCTGAGAACATCAGAAAGTGCAGACTGCACTGGAACTTTGTAGTGTGTGAACATACCCTTTGACCAGCTCCACCACGATGAAGTCATTCCCATCCCCACTGTTATAGAGAATGAGGCCATCGGAAGAGGTGGTCTTAAACTGAAAGAAAAGGTGCATGGAATAGTAAGCCTGCAGAGCAGTGAGGGTCACGAAGCTGGAGCGCGACTTGAAGGTGACAGGATCAGCGATGATGTTCTTGAAGCCGATCATGGCATTGAGCTCGCAGTAGTCGATGTCGCCATTTTTACACAAGTCTATGTAGGCCATGCCATTGAAAGACAGGCTTTGAAGGTGACCAATGAAATTGGACGGCACCATGGACATGAAGCGCTTCTCCGTCACGATGCCTGTCTCAATGTTGTGGAACTCCAGTTGGGTGTGGTCACCGGCCATTTGACCTTGATCGCACAGATGGAGAAAATAGAGGTTGTGTTTTGGCGGAGATTGGGACAATTATTGCAATGACAACACAACTTCCTTAAAATGTCTAAAACACAAGAAGTGGGCTAGAAGGTTGTACATTTACAAGCAAACGACTTTGCAACAGGGGTACACACAACACTGGTCCCCTATTAATGGCAGGGGACATCCCAAAAACAAACAAACAAACCAAAAAAAACAAAACAATTTACACCCTATAGAGAATGAAGAGTCTAAAATTAACCCATCAAGCATGTATTTGTGGAATGTGGAAGGAAGTTGGAGGACCCCAAGAACAGCCATGCAAAATGTCACTGTGAGACAGAACTGCTACCAGTACCTTTCATTTAAATAAATGCTCATTTGACCAAATATGAGCAAAAATGGCCCTAGATAGTGGTTTTAGTAAAAATACTAAATAGATAAATATGTAGTAATGGGAAAGTGGAGCTTTAAATTTGCTTCATGAACCAGTTGTATTTTGTTCTCTCTCTGGGACTCTGTTCAACACAAGGCTGAAAGTCCACTGACTTGCTTTTTCTTCAACCCCTTAATTTGAACCAGCAGTGCTATTTAGAGGAGTCAAAATGATACAATAACTAGTTCATGAAACAAATTTGAAACCATAGAAATTGAAATCATTCAATAGAAATGTACAGAAACCGAATCAACACCAAAATCAATCCAACATAATAATAATAATATTAATAATAATAATGTTATTGTTATTGTTGTGATCATTATTTGTACTTCCAATGGACAGAATGAAAAAGAAGAACAGCTACGGTAAATGTCATTGTTACATGTACAAAAATGAAAAATGACCAGGCCTTACAGGGACGAAATTGTTTCTTTTTGACCTTGTTTCAATGCCATCTATTTGTTAAGATAAAAATTTAAATAAGGACAATAAAAAAAGAAAAGAAAAAATGACCCAAAGCTCAATTATTTTAGCATAATCTATTAGTATATTAGTATTCTAATGATTTATATTTATAATATTAGATGTCTGTATCGGGAAAGGGTATGAACATTTTATGATTTTCAAATGGGAAAAACAAACTTCCATTTCAAGCTAAAATATATTCATTGATCAAATACATATCAACTTTAACTCAAAACGTGGCTACGGTCTGAATAAATTGGGGTTTAACTGTATGTTTAAAAAACAAGGATGGACGAAAACCATACCCCCCCCCCCCCCCCCGGCCCCCACCGGAATGCTGGTTAATAAGTACCTTCCACTGGTGTCAGATCATCTACGGTCAGTGTCAAATTCTTTCCCCTCCTGAAGACACGCACTGTGTGCCACTCATTATCGTTCAGATTCTGACCCGCAAAAATAGTTTCTGGACCTTTGCCTGCAGGACAGTCCGAAAATGGTTAACAAGCATAGACATCTGCAAGGAAGGCATACACTACAGAAATCCCTGGAGAAAATAGTAAAGAAGGTAAAATGAAAGAAAAAATAAAAGGGGGACAGAGTGGATGAGTTCATTTTTTCCAGCAAAAGCATTAAACGTGAAGGTTGACATAGTCCATAAAAACACATGATTCTGACTTGCAGTTTGCTGTGCATTAAGAGACAAAGAAATACATCAGAACGCTTAAGGAACTCCGATTTTCGAAAAGGAGAGAGGATGTAATCAAGGAGCCATATTTAAATCACTACCGCGCTGGAAATCGGCCTTGTTTGTGTTTTTAACTAAAAAATAGGGACAATTGTAGCTTGCGAGACAGTATCAAAGCAAATTAAATCCCACCAGCAGATGGCAGCAAATGACTGATATCGCACCTCACTAACTGGGCTTCTTATTGCATTTTTTGTGTCTCCTCAATTCTTTCCAGTAAACGATTTATAAAAGCGGTAAGAACAGTGATGTGAAACATAACCATTGTACACGGTTGTAGAATGGCTCATGTACAGCAAAACCAATGTTGCTGTCAAATCAACTGAATCAAAAACAAGAAAACACAGAGCATGGTTCTATTTTCAATACATTCTCCCACTAATACACGAGAGAACACATTTTGGGGGGCAAAACACAGCATTGGTTATCTGATGTTGGTTACATGCTAATTGAACAAGAAAATTGTGTGACCATGATGTGTTTTAATAATGAGTGAAACTGACATGAATTAAAATAATACGACAGTCCTCTGATTCATGCCTTCAGCGAATCCTGAAAACTGGCATTCTAATATTGCATGAAGTGTGTGACCGCTATCAGGCAGGCTGCACATGAGAAGTTACATAGATTCAAGGTGGCAAACACCTCAAGCATAATCTATTTTAAAATCTGATAAATTAGAGCAACACTGCAAACGGCAGGAACATTTTTTAAAAATCCTTTAGGAGCCTCTCTGCAATTCACAGAAATCCCTGAATTGATCTGACGAGAGAAGCAAGCAACCTCTTCGAAGATCTTGGAATTCATATCCCGCTCCAGTGTTCTCCCGCTGTGCCCACACAACCAAACACGCGGATGACAATATCCCATTGTGACAGAATTAAATCTCTAGGCTGTGCCCACTGTGAGGCTTATTTTAGATAGGTGCCAGGTTCATTCTCTTCAACTCCTTTTATGGCTATTTACGCTCTCTTTTTCAGCAAGTTTTAAACCCCTGATGCAATGCATAAGCAAATGTGAGGATGCCAAAGTTCGGGGACACATTCAATCTTCGAGGCCCAGTTCTGCTTTGTAAGCACTAAACACACGGGCAGGATTGGAACTGGAGAGGGATTAACGGCCAAAGATATGAAATAATGGAATAGAGTCGGACTTGAAAGTGTACTTGATCGTTGTCTTCCATCTTTCTGCTGTTGTTGCTCTCCAGGGGGAGAAAAAGGGAAGCAGGCAAAGAGGCCAATTTACATGACACCACACTGCCTTTCTGTGTGGTTGTGCGTCTGACATTAAAGGCCAATGTGTGTGCGGCATCCATCCACAAGGAATCTTCACTTATGGTGATCTATCTGCAGTGATGGACCCACAGCGATGTCTTGCGCCTCGTTGGCTTCCGTGCCCAAGGGAACAGCAGAGAAGTATGGTACAAGGGCACCAAGAGAACATGTGATTATCCAGTCAATCAACTCGGCCTGGCAAAATGACAAGCCAGACGCTGGTGCCGCCCGCCCCTACATCGCTACTCGCTCAGGTGGACCAAAGAGGCTGACTGATCAGCAACCGCTGGATTGCTGTCAAAAGCAGACATCAAAGTCTGTGCGGGTGGCGAGGAAAGCCTAGTGGCTCACACCAGGCAACCTACTTGTCTGATAAATGTTAAGATGAATTGTAAAAATGTTCCATCACGCAAAAGTCGCCAAACAGGGCCAATCAGTCTATTGAATTCTTTTTAGTGAATGAGTACTCAAAAAGACATTGCTCATTAAAGCAAGTCTCACTGATGTTAATTACACCAAAGTCTGGTTGGGCATTTGGTCCATGAAATCTGATTTGTTTTTACTCATCAGACATGTGAGTCAATACACTATATAACACCATAAGAGGTCTTTGAAAAGTCATCTTTCATTCCCCCAAATCTGAGATTTTCAATTGAACTTCATATTGATTTTATTGAGTAGATGTTATGCTGTTAGAAATGCATATTGGTCTAGCTCCCACCCTTTTTTTAGTACGGTAAATACAAAGAGCAAAAGAAATGAGCTTGCTGACATGGAGTTTTTGGTTATTTTTCATTTTTGCTAATGTTAGCATTTAATAAGCATGTTGTACTGTCCCACAAATATGTTAAGAATAAAAAAAAAACATTCATATCAATCGATATTTTGCAACGACAGAGTGGGTATGTTAGGATTGGCAACATTGAAGAACACACAAAATATGAAATTATGCGACCGAAGAGTGAATACTTATCCTGCAACTACAATAAGACAAAATGCCATCTGTCATTATGTCACTGGAAACTGAATGTTTCCAAAAGGCACAATTTCCCCATAATGACAAACATGCAGACATTTTTAGGGCTAAGTCGTAAGATTTATGTCTTTGAATTGCAAAATCTCCATGCATTTGATTGACTTAAAATTCAGCATAAACAGGTCAATAAACATTATGTTCTGTATATTCCTCCTTCAAACGTAACTGAAACAATTCAGAAATAGAGGGTTATATAAAAATACCTTTTAAATCGGATGTGTTTTGAACAAACAATGACCGATTTATATATTCAGCATTACACTGAGCAAGAGGTTCAGACACGTTATCCCATTTAAATGACAGGCATAAAGTTTATGTACTTAAGGCTATCGCAAACCTGTGAATTTTAACTTATTAACCAGATGTTGAGATTTTCTTTCCTTTTTTCATATTTTTCTGCATTTGACCAATATTGTATACCAGTATATCAAATATTGCACCAAAGATCAGTTGTCAGGGGCACTTTGGCGTACTATAAAGAGCTTATTGTATGAACCAATAGTGGCCAAAATAATAACCTCTCTCCCTGCAATGTTGGTGAAGCATGGAAGCAGGAGACCATCTGTAGCCAGATCATTTAAGCTTCTGTGTTTTGGTTTGCTCTGGCTTGGTATACGTTCTGAGTGTTTACGTAAGTCAAAATGGCAGCGTTTTCTTCCGACAGCTCCTAGCCGCCCCAGGGAATCCTTAATTGACAGTGAGTTGCAGCTGAATTTGTCTCAACTACCAAGCTGACCAGAACCGCAACGCCTGACACTGCACATTAATTAACAAGTGCGAGAAAGAAGAGGCTGAAAAATAACAGCGAAGCGAATAACCGTGGAAAAAAAAATGAATTTGATATGAACTAAATAAAAATGGTAATCTCCCAAAATTTCAATTTTCTGTGTCCTGAGACACAATTTGGTATGGCTCTTCAAATTTTCTTTGCTTCATTCCACCATTAGGAAAAAATGTACATTGCCTTTTGTTTTTATTTATGATGTGCGCTACAAAACTAGACAATCCATGAAGAATATTGTCTTATTTAAAGTTTAAGTTATGGATGACAATAACAGTTATGGTATTAAATTGTAGTTTTGTCTTTGGATTAAAAAAAAAAATCAGATACTGCTTGGCAAAGAATAACCCGGATATTGTGTGGAGACAGTACGCCTTCACGGTATCATCATAAACCAAGAATGACCTTTTTAAAACATTGAAACAGGGAATTAGAGCTGTGAGCTTTTCATTTGCATACACAAACAAGGGAGGCATCCAGGAGGCATGAGCGATGCTATTTAGCATTTAGAAAGGTGGTAAGAGTGGCTGGCCCGCAAAGGCGTGTCTAGAGGTCACTTCACATGATGCAACGTTTGTTGTGTAAGGGCCACTTTCTCAACATGACCTTTGGAATACGGACGACCGAATTCAAGAATATTAAACCTCTGCAGAGTATTTGTGGGGACAGGCAAAGATTTGATTTCATTCATTATTCTCGATGATATTGATAGCATGTACATCTCTTAGAATCGTTAAACCGGAAATGAGGTCATACAATATTGCAATATGATATTTCTTTGTTGAAACACACATACTCACAGATGCACACATCTTGCGCCTTCGTCTTCAAACATTTCTTTCTGCTCCGTGAGCCACGTTAATGAGAACAATAAAACCACACACTGTAATTCCTGTACAGGTATATGTCCCACGTATAGTTTCATCAATTTACAACCAGTTGGTCATACTGGAGTCAAAGGAAAAGAAAAAGGTGACATATACCTTCTGCATGTTGAAAACAACTGAAAATAAAACTGGGGTTTTGGGAGGGGGGGTGTTTGGTTGTGTTAAATATCATTACAGAATATCAATAGAAAGGCACAGTACTGCATGGTTCTCTTTGATTACAACCTCACCCTTTTCTCCGTTCTGGTGAACCTCTTGTTCTATTAATAATTGCAATGCAAGATGCAAGTCAGATACATCTTATGAGAACTTTTGAATGTCATTTGTAGTGGCTGCAGAAAAGAAATAGTATGCCCTTTATAACCGGGCTGCTATATCACCACGACTCTAGTACATGAATGCCGAGAGAAGTAGAGTACGGTACTGTAATAGAAGAGCTATAGAAGAAATGAAATGTGAGCAGTAACTTACTGGAGGTACAGTTTATCCTGACACAATCTAGATGGGGAAGAATAGATGAGAGATAAATTCATCTTTCAACATTGCAGCTGCAGACATCAGTAAAGTATACAGTCCACCTCTCTGGGGACATACACACGGACGCTGACCGTCCTCTCATGCTCTCGCCCATGGCCTCCAGCTGCAACATGACCACTTAAGTGCTGCAGTAGTCATGACAGAGGAGCAAAACATGGTCTATGGGATTAGCCAAAACGTATGACAACAATAGTTTTTCATACCGAATAAGAATATGTATGATTGTTTAGTCTTTGTATTTTAGGTGGATCATTTGCAATTACAGTACATATTATGAGAGCATGAGATTTTTGGTCAGAGTCAGACAGAGCCAGCCAGGCAGCAACGTCCATCCTTTCCTACCAAAACATGAATTGTATACAGTACCGGAATAGCGATATAATGATGAAATAACCATCTACATTTGAAGCAGTTCTGATATATAGTTCAGCCATGTTATTACAGCACATTAAAATTACCGTCATCTTGGTTTTCTGCCTCAATGTAATGAACACTGGGTAGCACGAGTCCATTCTTACACCAATGACTGGAATTCAAGATAACAATAATGTCTATGTGTGTCTGTGTTCTAAAGCTGAAAAAGACAAAAGTGTACAAAATAAGTAACCTGACTTTTTGTCGTTCCTTTTCCAGCGTGCTGGATTGTGGTCTTAATTCTACCACAGCAGCTCTAGTTGTCAACTTCCATGACTGACTTACAGTAAGCCGCGGGCACACAGGCTTTATCTTACGTTTCCTTTTTACCTCCCTGGTTGCAAAAGCTCAGCTCATGTTGCGCTGTGCGATAGGTGACCCAGTTCGAAAACCCCCTCCCTGCCGTCTTTTCTGGCCCTGCCTGTCGTGTGTTGTCAACCGCAGCAGAAAAGTGGGAGCAAACAGCCAGAGACCGACACTTGCCTGCCCTACAGGAAATGCACCAATTTTAAAGAAGGGCATAAAAGTCCACCAAGTGATATATGCTTATCTTTAGTTTATCCCTTTGCTCGGAGGGGTGTGGGCAGTGGCTTATTTTTTTTGTCATCACTTTTTGTAATTTCATTGATTTGACCAACTGCATTATTTCCTTTGTTTTTTGGAATTTATCCATCCATCCATCCATCTTTCAACCGATCTATCCATCAATCCATGCATAAGGTGTAACTGCAAATAAAATTGCACCATAATGGGTCTCGGACAAAAATGCCAATGAGGAATACGTTGATGGAACAAGTGGCGAGCATTTCCTTGCTGGGCAAAGGCAGCTGCGAGTTCAAGTGGCAGTAAGCAGAGAGCCGCAGACTCTTGCCATTGAAAGCTTTACACCATCTCCTTCTATTCAAGATTGTGAAATAATTGTGTAATAATAATGGAATCTGTGTGATGTACAGTGCATTTGAAAGAGTTGTCACGCGTAATTTAGCTCAATTTGACGCATGACATTGCTGCTGCAGAGAGGATACACGCTTGGGTCGCTACCTAAATTGACAGTCAGCCGGACGCGGCCGCTCTCCAGCTCCAGACGCAGGGTGTCGGCAGAGTCCCGAGAGGTGGTGGCGATTAGGATACCATAGGCTCGCTGGGATCGGAAGCGCATCGAAACATCTTCAGCTTCGGTGTGCATCACCACCGGCAGCTGGACCTTCATAAACTTGCTGCCGTCGTAGCTGAGGACCGTCGCCTCTGCAAATAGATTCAAGACGGGGCCAAAAAGAAATGTATGATCAGTGATACAGAATGGGAGAGTTGTATCACAAATCTGGTCTACGAGTCGGTCGAAGGGGCTATCATACAAACACTTTGCAACCCAATCAGTTTTCATTGTTGTTATTCCCAAATGCTCATGGACCCTCTTGCATTCTTTCCCAATCTTTATCTAAGGACAGTGTTGCCAACCTTTTTCGAGTCATAGAAACATTGGCAAAATTTCACAGAACACCACTAAACAAAAATGGCATGAGAAGTATATGTACTGAAATAACATCTCATTTTAGACACTCTTAACAAAGTAAAAATGCACAAAGGTGAATGATATTCATTGTGCTGCCCTTCATTATATGTTGCTTGCATAGACAGGTGAATAAAGGTACAATATTTGCTCGAAATAAATTTTCCGCACAATTGCCAGTAAGTGAAAGTGTACAATTTCCCGCTGCACACCTAATGATCTCGAAGGGGACACAAAACTGCCATCGCATAGTAGTTGGAAATTGCTGCCCTAGGAAGCTGTGATGTACTGACCAGTATTGCAGCCGTACATTTCTATCTATCTATCTATCTATCTATCTATCTATCTATCTATCTATCTATCTATCTATCTATCTATCTATCTATCTATCTATCTATCTATCTATCTATCTATCTATCTATCTATCTATCTATCTATCTATCTATCTATCTATCTATCTATCTATCTATCTATCTATCTATCTATCTATCTATCTATCTATCTATCTATCTATCTATTTATTTATTTAAGCACGCCATTTTGTTCAAAAACAGCTTGATGAAAGTAATGCCAAGGAAACAATGTGGTTTACTTGCATGTAGAGCGTGTACAGCTCAAACCTGAATAAGAACGTGGCCTTCTACACGTGCCACTCAGCCGAAAGCGATTTGCTTGGAAGGACATTTGTGACTCACAGTACAGAATAATAGATCGCCATTGCTCAGGATTACTCATTGTCTCAAAAATGGTTTCAAAATAGACTGTAAGTTTGAATAGGTATTGAAATTCTGACATGCAGTATTTGTCTCCGTGGGTGGAAGCAAGCCGTTATGAAGGGGAAACACATTCAGAACTGGCGAGGACATGATCATGTTCCTTCAACGAGCAGAGGACATAGGGGGAAATAATGGTAAAACGTAAAAAGGAAATAATGGAAACTCAATTTATTGTCCATGCGTTTTGTGCGTCACAGAGACTAAACCGCATAGGGACATCGATGGAGACACAATATTTTAGGATCAACATGATCTGTGTTTGTCTGTGAACCTTAAATATTGAGCGCCTGCTCATTGCCGCTACATTTACTCAACGCATTATGCCGCTGTCCGGAGAGATGTCAGGGAGATTGTTTAACGCTGGCAGGAACTTGTAACAGCATTTCCGAGAATGTAACTAAACCACAACCCAATAACAGAACCATTATTGCTCTTGCGGTGCTGAGACGCAAAGTTCAAAAGGGAGATTGAGATTTTGGGGAGTTATAGGGTATCACTGTCTCACACACCACCTCATCATCACTTCCCAGTCACACAAAGGCACATGTCACATCCATCCCTTCCGGAGTGACTCAGTCACATTTCTCACCCAAATTCAATTTCTCCACGCCCCTCCTGGGGTACTCTGCAGATGACAGGGGTGTGTGACAAACGAGTCACGCCGCTACGTAACAAGCTGACACAGCAGAGAGTAGCGTTTGAAAACTGTCGGGGAAATGATGGGAAATACGGAGTTCAAAGTCCTAACACTTGGAAAATGCTTGTTCCCGGAAGACATTCAATGTTGTTTGCTCCGCTTTACACAGTACATGCTGGCTCACGGTATTTGATGTATTATCGTTAGTACCATCGTCAGTCCTTCTGCGGTTTATGCTATATCTGTAAAAAATAGGATGTATCGAATACTGTACACCGTTTCATACACCTCAGTGTATTGTACAAAGACAACTCAAGAACATACAATCCAAAATATTTGGAGCAACGGCTTCAATATAGAACAGCCTTGTTTCCCTTTTTAATTCACACTCGATTACCACAAGTGGCTATGATTATGCCGGAAACCATGCCGGACCATGAAATTGGTATTCTTAATCACTTCAACCCTGACGTCACCTTTCAACCATTCAAGTGGCATAGACGAGCAAAGTCCAAATATGTGTCAACATGTGAAGTATAATGTGGGGAAATGACAGCATTATCCAAAGTGAGCAACACTCAAAAAAATTGTTTTCCGTGACCCTTCCATTAAAAATAAATTGAGGGGAATGAGGCTGTCATTGTGTCTGACAGGAGATTGTTACAGTCCTGATGGAAGCCACCAAAATAACCAAGCATTCCTTCTCTCACATGTAAAACACAAACCACCATTGTTGTGTGTGCTTTTCAGAGGAGTCAGCATGTGTTTGCATCCCGTGTGATGTGACAAATTAGGCTTTGATACTAACAAGGGTAAGGAATGGCAGACACTACACAGTTTGTTTTTTTTTCCCATTCCGTTCTCCCCTCAGGAGAAGACGCTCTGCAGGAAGGGGAGCTGTCAACTGCATGTCACAGGATTGCGATGTGCATGCCAAGGTACCGGGGCACCAGGTCCAATCCAATTTACATTTTACTGGGAAACAACTGCCAAAGGCTTTGGGAAACTATGTTCAGGATAAAAAAGAAAAAAAGGAAATGACAATAGGATACCATAAACAATTTAAAAACAGTGTCCTCCTTAGCACAGCATTCTTGAAACATGCCCAATCAAATGAGTAGACTTCAAATGATTCAATATGCACAAAGAAACATTTGCAACATGACAGGATTCCTACAGAGTCTGTATATCTTTACAGTTCCTGGCACAGATTTGTCTGTGCATGGCCACCTATGTGTGGATGGCCATGCAGAGTTTGTTTGTTCTCACCGCGACCCTAGTGAGCATGAAATGGTTCGGACGATGAATGAATGAATGAATTTATACATATGTCAACCTAATGAATCTATACCTGGAATTAATTGCTTATTCCAGATTAGTCAATTCTATTCCTGCAGTAATTTACCTATGTGACCTGCTGCTGCCTCTGACTGATCAAAAAGCTACGTTTAATGCAGATGTTTGCTGCACTCTGCAATGGGGAGTGTCATATCTCATTAGGGAATACAGTATGTGCGTGTCCTGCAACAAGCCATCTGGTTGCCTGCCTCGGCTTTACACAAATATTTGTGCTAATTAGCAACTGGATTAACAATGGAAGGGTAGACATTTAGGAAGCAAGAGAAAAAATGCTTTGTCTGCTTAATTAAAATCTCTCAAAACAGGGCAAATAGCTTCATGCCTCACTCGAGAAGCCCCACCCCCTGCTTCTGCAGCTGCGTCGTCGTCGTAGTCGTCCTCCAACTACACCATATGTAATTGCTGTACTTTGCCACCGGGGGGTACACCATGCTCGGCTAAGTGAGAGCCGTAGTAATTCTTTTGACAGCTCCTCTGCCTACTGGTGCCTGCTGGATCCGACAAACATCACGGCAATCTGGAGCCATCAAAACAGCTGGCAGCAGGCCTGTGCTCCTCTGTTCCCACTCACTGCCACACTAATGCCGGTGTCTGAGCCGACACAGCCAGAACACGAGAGATTAGAGCATCCTGGCCAAAACAGGAAGACACTTGAATGTGAGAAGAAAAGGAATAACTTTAGCAATAAACTGTTGGCTGTGAAGATGTGACACTTTCTTTTCCATTTGCCGGAATTTCTCATTGAAGTAAAAACGGACTCTGCCTTTGTTAGCCCAAAAAACACCCTCTGGAAAAGCTATTATCTTTCAGAAGTAAAGTAAGAAAATAATCTGAATGCATGGGCCATTCCACTAGCCTCATGTACAATACCCATATTCCTGTCATCTAATTAGTCAAAAGTGGAGCACACGTGTGGAGGAAAGGCAAAGCAGAGCAGTGCAGAGCAGAGACGAGCAAAGCTCAACTGGCACATTCAAAAGAGATGTCGGATGTTTGCTTCCAAAACACTTCTATTAAATATATCATGTTGTGCTGGCACAGCATTAATGCTCCTTCTCTTTGGGTCAAGCTATTACCACTGACTGCTATTTTCATATTTCAAGTGCCATTGTCATTCAGCGTGATTGTTCCGCAGCTGCAGATGATGTAAGGTGTGACATCACCCATTGGTTTGTAGATATTTCAATGGTGAACACGGCTGTTTGTGGCTGTATGCTCGCTGGTTTGATATCCACAGCAAAAAGATTTGGGAGCAAAGAGGGAGTGGGTGCCCATCCATCTCCGATTTACGTTCTCATACTAGCCGTATTTTAACAGCGCGACTTAAACTAGCTTTACATGGCTACAAGAATGAGAGCAAGAAGGGGGAAAAAACATGTTGAAATTGGATGATTTATGGGTAATGAGACTTGATAGCACAAACGCAAAAACAAAATGCATGATCACGCCGGTCTGTCTTTGACCTGGAAGTGTCAGTACAACCATGTTGTCATGCAATCTATGATAATGATGCAGAATGGTTTCCAGTGAGGAAACCTGAAGTGTATTGCACCAAGATAACATTGTCACATGCTTCACCTCTTTTCGACATTTGCCTTGATTATTCATATTTTAATTTGTGCATGAATATGCATTGCACAGTTGATGTAAAAAGTAGAAAATAACTTCTGTAGAGTTATATTGTATGAATCGGTGCTGTTCTTAATTATCCTCATTCCCATTGCTTTTGTTGATTTTGATCCATGTACAAGAGAAATATACAATGGAAATACTCATAGTCCCCACAGCAGATTACCATAATGCAAACTACACATCTAAAATTGCAATCAAAACTATACAGAGACTCCAATTTTAATTGCTCACTGTATTTACATAAATAAGCCAAAATATTGTATTGCAGCCTTTCTGTAAATTATATTGCAACAGAAAGATTTGGCCCACTCACAAGGTGATGGTTGTTATTTTGATCGAGCTACATTTTGATCAAGCGTGTCAGACTAAAACTAATCTGCTGGTCAAAGGCCAACAAGCTGATGTAGGCAGAAACGCACTGCCACAACCTTGCTGAGCTTTGCACTCAGGACAACCCAAACACACACAGCATTTCTGTAATTCAGAGAGATCTATCAAAACTATAAATCCATAGCACAAGAGAAAATGAATATGTTCCCAGTAGAAGCATTTGTACTGCCGTTTTAATGCAATATAGCCCACAGAGTGTTGCATAGTCAGCCAAGAGTCTGAACTTGAAGACTTTGCTCACTTCTCTTATGACGTTCCTCCGGAGGAAAAATGATGAGTATTCTGTGCCAGGTCTGGCCACAGCTGAGTGGCCCGATGAGTTAAAAGGTTAGCAGAAGACAGCCAATTTGCAGGCTATTGTGCATGCTAGATATGACCGCCAGTGTGCCTCAGCAGTGCATCCGTCAGCTGCAATTCAACAAGTCCTACACTCAACTCACATACAAAACCTGACTCTTTTATGTGTGCCTTGCAGCGTCATGTTAAAATGATCTTTTCTACAAATCAATCAGGTTTTGTTCATGTTCCAAAATCAGGATCAGTGATTTAAAAAAACTAAAACAACAACAAACTTTCCGCTACCATTACATGGTTATACTAATAATTTTACTATTATACATTAAAGGCATAACATTCATTCTGCTTCATACGGAGGACACCGATTGAAGAATGGGTCAGCAAAACTTGCAATACTCCTGCTCTATGAGCTGATTTTTCTTTGGCTTTTTCATGTTTTTGACGCTAGCACAGATGCCTGGACACAATTGATGACAAAAAAAGGGATAATAAGCATACATCCAAATATGGATTAGTGTTATACAAGACTTCTTGGCAGGATAGTGCCTCACAATCATACCTTGGCTTGTAAATGTAAATAGTTCTGTGAAGATGCTTGTAATTCAAATCAATCAAATCTCAGATCAACTTATGCCATTGCAATGAATGGAAAGGCTGTTAATTAGTTCTAGGCCCCCACAAATTATGCCACTAGATTTTTTGAATGGGACAAGTAGTAATGTACAGTCCTGTACTGTCTAAATGAAATTGTAATAGCATAATAAAATATAACTGAAAGAAATTAACTTTCAGTTTTTCTTAATCAGTTCCGCTCCTTACATGTGTCTGTGTATACTGCATAGGTTTGGAGATAGGAGTGCTGGAACAGGGACCTAGCTTCAGACGATCATCATCATCGTCGACTGCAATCCAAAGCCAGTCCTGAACTCCACCATGCCGTCAGATCGACTTGCGCTGTCACAGAGTCAATTGCCTCAAAACCGCATGAATGCACTCTTGCTTTTATCTGAACCATATTCCTATCAGAGTTTCTGCACCAGAATCCTCATCTGTGCTCCTGCTTTGTTCACCTCACCTGTCACCTACTACAATCCCAAACCTGCGCTCCTCATCTGGTAAAGTATGTCCGCATTAAGCTCCCTTGCCCACATTCATCAGTGGACAAAACATTGTCACGACAGTCTGCTTGTCATCCCATGTTGCCTCCTCTTGTCATGGACAGTGGTATGCACCTCAATCAATCAAACTTTATTTATGAAGTGCTTTTCATACATGAGAATGTCATTCAAAGTGCTTCACGCAATTAAAATCACCCGCCTGCACCACTGTCCACAAGGGTGAAAACAAGCATACGCAAACACAAAATAAAAGGAAAAGAGCAATGACCTAAGGACCTGAGGCTAGGTACAGGGCATGTCATGAAGAAACACCATCTCACGGAGCCGTCTGTACCAGTACCAGATTGTGGGGCGCACTTTGCAAAACAAAACATGAAATTCAACCACAAAACACAACAGATACCTGCACTTTCCCTACAACCTCACCACATGAATGTAAATCATATGGTGAAGTTTGCTGTCACCTTCAAGTGCCGGAGTGTAAGACACACGAGTCCCAATCCCGTCTCTTGACTTCCGTGGTCGTTACGATTTAGTCACACATCTCATTATTATTGATTGTAATTATGTGAGTGGGTTTTTCTGTAAGCGAAACCTCTTTTTACGCTTGTATCACAATGTTAAAATGTTTGACATAATTGTGACTCTTTCATTATTTAAATTGCCATTATTTTTGTGGGTAATTCATAGTTTTGAAAAAAACAAACAAACAAACAAACAAACAAAAACAGTAGCATGCCATAAAAAAAGAAACGTCTCGGAACCTTACAGAGAAAAATGATTGGGTCATTGTTCAGTGCTGACAAGATTTCAACCACAGCTAGGAAGGACATCCTACCTCGTTCACAAGAGCGACCCAGGTATCCAGTTCCGGAGCAGTCGCATACATATCGGTTCCAGCCTTCCCTGCAGATGCCGTTGTTTTGGCAAGGATTGCTCAAACACTGTTTGGGAGGCTCCTTGGAGCACGAAGGCTTGACTCCAGCAGCCTTCTGAATTTCAGCCAGACGTCTCACATCTTTACTCTGTCCATCAATAAATAGATCCCGAATGCAGCCGACGTAGCCATAGTTAAGCAGAGCTGTCCACACCTCAGTGGGGAACACCAGGCCCATTTTGTTCTCTGGTAGGCCCCCAAGGTAAAGATTATCATCCAAGTCCAGAATTTCACTCTCGCCAGGGGCTGTATAGGCAGTTCGGAGGGTGTTGATAGAGATGGTACCTAAAAACAGAGACAGACGGATATTTTTAAGTCAGGTGTGAAATCCAGAAAACTCAAGGAAAGGCGTCCACTGGAGACGTTTGCTTAATAGGTGGTATCTGTTGAGACAGGGTCAGGGCTTTCTTCATTTAGAAAGACTGATGAATGTTGATAAGACATATTCATCATGAGGCAGCTAGTCTATTAACTGCTTGATCCCGTATCCCTAGCATCCTCCTCTCAATTTTCCCTGGATTCCTCATATCACATCTCATTTATCTTAAAGGAGCTGTCATTAAAAAAAAGTGTGTGAGAGAGCGCAGAGGTGAATAAAAATGTGGCGCCCCTTCAATCATTTTAGCCACTCCTAAAAAAAAAAAGCCATCTTTTTGAACTTGATTAACGGTCTGAAGCGTTTTTTCACTCAGTCTCTCCTTCTGTTATCCTCTCCAACATATACCTGCAACAAGAGGTTTGTGTGTTTCTCCACCATGATTTATTGCTCTCATTCAGGTTTAATTCTCGATCTGGCGAACGGTAAACAACAGCGGACATGACTGGACTGTTAAGTTTAGGAAAGAAAGGCCTTAGTGTGAAAATTGGATTGCGTGATTAATTTGTACACGGATCTGTTACTCTTAGTTTAGGTGCCATTGTGGATCTTTAATTAATAACCACTGCCTGCACTTCCCACATGCAGTAATCTATACAGCAGGTTTCTGCCTGGAGAAAACAGTGGAGAAATCGGCTAAGGATGCTACAAAATAATATAGCCATAAAATAATAATTTGCATTTTGACTGGCAAATGCTTGCAAATGAAGATATGAGGGGGTAATAGTCTATTGCCTCTGGCCAAATGTCTTCACTGTTTGTTGTGAAATGGGAGCAGAGCTTTTAAGTTACTTTTCTTCTCAAACTGTTTGTGTTGGGTTGGATGATTTGGAAGCCCTCAAGCCTATATTAATTTTCTTCAGGGCTGCATGGCATTTTATGGACACACTAAACACTAAATGGGGCCGTTCACATTTTATTACACCTACCATTAGCATGCACATTTGTGAATACTGCATCATATTAATTGTATGTATGAGAAATACGCTCAGTATCTTGTTAAATTTCTACTTGTGCCATGAGATGATCATGTTAAATATTTCTCTTCATTCAAGATGAGTCAGCACTGTTTTGCAAACAATTACAATGACTGAGAGAACATTGAGGGACCAGTGGTGGAATTATTAACCTCGTCCCACCAACATGTTGTAGCCCGATTCGAGGGTCTTGGCCCCAGACATCTGTTCCAACGCTTCCCCGCCACAGCCCACTGTCCCTGCTCTTTCTAGCCACATCTGTTGTGACTTCCAAGCTTTGCAGACTTGGCAAGGGCCACCCGTTACATAGCCAGAACAGCTCCCTTCAGGTTACAACTAATGAGCACACTATATCAAACTCATTAGTGAAAAAAAGTTTTTCCACATCCTAGGGCAGGTACTTAACTCAAGCGTCAACATTAGTGTGGCCAATGTGGTTAGTGATGGGAGTATCCACCTTCACGTTTGTGCCTGACCCCATTAAACAGTGTGACAAGCTCAGGATGGCGTGGTCAGAATGTAACCATGAATTACCGGTAAACATTTTTCTATTGTGTAAAATTGACTGTTGACTAATCATGTCGTGAAAACAATTAGGAAAAAATGGAGCACACTACGTAATTCAGTTCAAAAAATGTATCCTTCTGCATGCTGTGTATTAGCTGAAGTGACATTTGATCAATTGACCATAGATTTTGCCAACAGTCAATCATTATTATTAATTATTATTTCCTACATACACACCATCACCTGATGACTTCTTTACAATTCATTACATCTACATGTGAATGCTATTATTTTATGAATAATCAAACATGGATGGGTTTTTTCCCCCCCCCCCGAGGTAGGCTTTCTAAATTGATGCAAGCGGGAGACAAGAGGTTGTAAGCATATTTAAAAGATGGGTTCCGAGTTCTCTGCTTTCTTGTCTCAGTCCCGCAAAGGAAGTGTGCAAACACAGTTTTACTACATTGTCGAAAGGCACTAGAGAATCCTTTGGGGATGTGTGCCATCACCAGGCAAGTAGCACGTGGACCGTAACGCATATGCACAATTTAGGACTATGTTTGGAACATCATTCATCGGCAAAAGGATTCAGGCATGTGCGTGTGTGAATGCTGCAGAGCATAAAAGAGGAGGAGATGGATCTGGTACAAAGATGGGAACATGGAGATAAAGTCTCTGTAAAGAGCATGGAGGAGGAGAGAACAATGAAAGAAAAGATGAACAATGAAGTAAGCAGAGGATAAACGACGACGCTTGATCAAACTAACAATGCACACCGTACAGCTCGGTGAATAATGATGATGAAGCTCCCTAAATTTCAAAGGCTTCAAGAGGGTTGACCCTTCCCCTATTATTAAACGAGAAAGTAGGGCTCTCACACTTTCTGCATCAGCAGCCGGCCGCAACTTGGCATGATACCTCCTAACCCCACTCACACATCCCCAAAATGTGTTAAACCGAGGATTACTACAATCCAGTTAGGACGATACGGCCAAATCTCTCTATGTGATTGGATTCTCGGTAGGGAGAGAGCTCCAGAGATGTGTTACCTCTGTCAGTGTGGATGAGCGTGTGGTCATATTCCGAACGGGTGCGCACACTGTGGCAGGAAGATGGATCCACAATGGAGCGATGTCCATATATCTGTGACCGACACCACTGTCATGCCCAGAAGACCTCACTTAAAAGATGAGTGTCACTTAACGTCTCTAATGTGTTGAGGTTACAAGATGCAGCCGGAGTCCATTCACAGATCTGCTTCCTGTAGGAAGAGCCTGAAGGCGGCCGAGATCATTACCCACTATTGTCAAGGATGCAGCTCAAGTGTTGCTCATAGAAGACCCGGCTGCGGGATAATTACGTTGGGCTCTTGTGGCACACTTGAGTTTTGAGTCAGTCTTGAGTATTAATAGAACATTTGACGAGTGGCAAATTGCACCATATGCTTCAGGTTTATCGCTCCCACTTGATTTGTGAATGTGTACTGCATTATAAAATACTGCTTTAATTTAACGAAATATTCAATTGCAATGTGAACAGAAAATTGGAACTCTTATTGCAGTGCGACGTTCTCGACTATTTAAACAAAGTAATACAATAGAACACAACCTCTTCCATGACCCTGGTCAAATACTCTCAAATGGTCGGCATTGACAGTTTTGAAGTATACCATTCATTGAAGGTGCACCTTATAATCCAAAATATGGTAGTGTGGCCGGCACCATGGTACAAAACCATGGTATGGTTTTGGGGCATTCAGGGGTTTTAATTTATACTTTCCTTTATATATATACTGTGTGTGTGTGTGTGTGTATATATATATATATATATATATATTATACGTGTTCTCAGAATTGTACAGCATGTCACTCACAAAAATTGAAACTATAAATGTATGTAAAAGTTATAAAAGGTATTCAATGAGCGACGCCTGGGTTACTTCTGAATGAATGAAAGAGTCCTCAGACTTTAATGCTTCAATTTGAGGTGCAGTGCACACAGCAGTTTATCAAACAATATTGTTTTTGTTGTAATTTGCCATTCAAATTAATTTCAAGACAGAAAATTAAGATGCAGTGAGGTTTCCTACTTGCATATTAATAATATTGCTAAGATGACCCAGCGCTGGTAAATTGGAAACGTGTGATCTGAAAACATAGATGCTTCAAGCCCTAATTGTAACCGAACTGTAAATCTTCTCACTTGTGTACAATTTCAGATCATTGTGTCCCTTTTTTATAGCATGGAATAATTGATTATATGAATGTATAGAAAACAAGATAAATTATTCTTAAATGCCATTAGTGTACGTCTCAGCACAGCGCTGTGTAGCAACTATCTTGGTCCTGGTAGAAACCACCTCCTGTTTCCATGGAAACTTCGACAGGGTAGACAGAACAGTGATTCGCAAAAGCTCAACAAAATGTTCTGTAGAATGTATGTGGGGACAAGACAGATAATGAGCACCACCTAAGACAAGAAATATTTTTTGTTTGACCTGCCATTAATAAAAGTCCGAATATTTAATTTTAAAATACAACTTTGACTTCATGACACTCAATGCTATGCAGGGATGGAGAAAGTGTGAGAGAGAAAAAAAGGAATGCAGAATTCTCACCCAAAGTTATGTATAATTATGCACATTGTACCTCTAACTCTGGACCAAAACCCAGTTTTGCTTTAGGCTACAATGAATTCTCAATTGCAGCTTTTGAGATGGGGAGTAGAAACTGACAACGAGTACATCTAATTTACAGCCTGACATTGCAAGGGCTTGGCTCGACGGACATACTAATAAAATGCTGTCTAGACAATCAAATCAAAAGGGAATTCAACAGCAAATCTGACCTCAGGGACACGTCAGAAGAGGGGTCAAACAGCAAAGCCAAGTAGGGATTGAACGTTTAAAAAAATCCAGAATGACTGTTTGAAAAAAACCCCAGAAAAAATAAATAAATCAGTGAACCCGACCAAGAAATTTGCATGAAAGGTTCATAAAATGTGATCTGATTTTCAACTTAATCACAACAATAGACACACATTCTGCTTAAACACAAAATCATTTGACATATTGGATTCCCAATGTAAACATTCACAGTGCAGGGTGGAAAAATATTTGCCAGATCACATTTTATGACCAATGAATGCAAATGGGCGGCCCGGTAGTTCAGTGGTTAGCACGTCGGCTTCACAGTGCAGAGGTACCGGGTTCGATTCCAGCTCCGGCCTCCCTGTGTGGAGTTTGCATGTTCTCCCCGGGCCTCTGTGGGTTTTCTCCGGGTGCTCCGGTTTCCTCCCACATTCCAAAAACATGCGTGGCAGGCTGATTGAACACTCTAAATTGTCCCTAGGTGTGAGTGTGAGCGTGGATGGTTGTTCGTCTCTGTGTGCCCTGTGATTGGCTGGCAACCGATTCAGGGTGTCCCCCGCCTACTGCCCGAAGACGGCTGGGATAGGGCTCCAGCACCCCCCGCGACCCTAGTGAGGATCAAGCGGTTCGGAAAATGGATGGAATGGATGAATGCAAATGCTAAGTCGGTACTTCCAAAGGGACATGCATGTTGTTGCAACCACAATATATGTCTTCTATTTTCATTGAGTAATTATATTTCATACCATTTAACATTTTTATTTATTTCATACCTTGCTTTGGTTCTTTCTAAATAGTTTTATTGTGCCAATATTTTTGAAGACATATGGATAGCTTCATGAAGGGTTGCCCATTTGAAGTGGTCTTACCAGATCTTCCGTCTCGTTGGAAGTCCACGTGGTACCACTCGCCATCATTGACCTTCTTGTTGACTGCCTTGGTCTTTGTAGTCCCTGAGCCCATGTCGAGCAGCAGATACAGATGGCCATCCAACATCTCAATCGCAAAGAAGTCCACTTTGAGGATCTGGGGACTTTTGGAATCCTTCTGCTGCTGCTTTGGCTTGCCATGGCTGAAGAGGAGGAGCCCGTTCGGCTCTGTGGTTCGGAAGTCAAATGAGATGGAGCCCGTCTTCTTCGCATTCCACTTGTTGAGGACGATAAAAGACTCAGGTGTCTCAAAAGTAATGGGGTCCAAAGTGGCCACATTCTCACACTTGAAGGCCACAGTACCGTGTAGCTTCATCTTGGGATCTCCCTGCTTGGCCAGCCTTGATAGCTCAAGTCTTACATCATTGTTTTTATACACAACCTGATGAGAAAAGAGGAAAAAGAGCTTGTAGCTATGTAGCTTGGCAAATGAATCATTTTTTAAAAATATAGGTACATTTTTGCAAATACACTGTGGGTTTACAACTTCCAGGTCGGTGTAACTGAGAGTTTCAGTAATGAGAATCAGGAAAACTGCCTTGCGACATTATTGCGACTGTATCAAAAAAAAAAATCTGATGTTGCCTACACAGAGTCTAAGTGAGAAGTCTGCAGGACTATGCACTCTTTAAAGAGTTACCAAGTCCCCTTAGCAGGGTTTAAGGGATGTTCTGTGGAGTAAAATTGAACCCCCTGGCTGATTGCTTTGCCTGTCAGAGAAGTTCGAGAACTGATGTAACAAAAACTATTACAATAGGTTTCAAATCCAAACTACAAGTGTTCCCTTTCCAAGTAATCCCCTGAGAATCAAAGACAAGTTTCCAACTTTCTCTGCCAAAGTCATGTGTACTCCTGGAAGCATTGCCTGTAAAAAGTCTCATTCATCCAGGTCGTTGTAAACGACTTGAATTGAACCCATCACAACTGGGCTGTTTTGATTTTGAAAGGCAACCAGGAAAGTCCAGTAATTATGGTTTTATTTTTATTTTTTTCCATAGCTTGCCTTGCTCTAACAAAGAGCTGAATAACAAAATTCACAAGGAGTCTTTATTCCATCGATCGACTAATATGTTCCCCTGTGCAATGACATTTGTTTTAACAGTGCTCACATTCTGGCATCATGAGACCAAGAATACACCCAACAATAGATCAACACAACTCGCTTGTGAATGTGTCACAAGAGATGATCTCAGAGGGCACTTGCCACTAATCGTAGAGTGTCACATTGTACTGTCAGCATGCTGTAACAGAGATAGACTGGAAACATCACAGAATGGCATAAAACTGGACATTCTTGGAAATGTCTTTGTCAAACACCTTTTGTGAATTTTGCCTTTCAGCTTCTTGTCACAGGACATCAAGTTGATCAAAAAGTACTGCTGCCCTGATCAGCTGGATGTGAGCATTAAAAGGTTTAGGGAAGGTCAAATTCAGTTCACCTCTAGATTGACCCTGAAAGTTCAGACAAACACAGAGTATCTTATCCATCCATCCATCCATCATCTACCGCTTATCCGGGGCCGGGTCGCGGGGGCAACAGCTTCAGCAGGGAAGCCCAGACTTCCCTCTCCCTAGCTACTTCTTCCAGCTCTCCCCGGGGGATTCCGAGGCGTTCCCAAGCCAGCTGGGTGACGTAGTCTCTCCAGCGTGTCCTGGGTCTTCCTCGGGGTCTCCTCCCGGTGGGACATGCCCGGAACACCTCACCAGGGAGGCGCTCAGGAGGCATCCGAATCAGATGCCCAAGCCACCTCATCTGGCTCCTCTCGATGTGGAGGAGAAGCGGCTCGACTCTGAGCCCCTCCCGGATGACCGAGCTCCTCACCTTATCTCTAAGGGAGAGCCCGGACACCCTGCGGAGAAAACTCATTTCGGCCGCTTGTATCCGGGATCTCGTTCTTTCGGTCACGACCCATAGCTCGTGGCCATAGATGAGGGTTGGGACGTAGATCGACCGGTAAATTGAGAGCTTCGCCCTTTGGCTCAGCTCCTTCTTTACCACGACAGACCGATACAACGTCCGCTATCACAGCAGACGCTGCACCGATCCGCCTGTCGATCTCTCGCTCCCTCCTGCCCTCACTCGTGAACAAGACCCCAAGATACTTAAACTCCTCCACTTGGGGTAATATCTCCTCCCCGACCCGGAGGGGGCAATCCACCCTTTTCCGACTGAGGACCATGGTTTCAGATTTGGAGGTGCTGATTTTCATCCCAACCGCTTCACACTCGGCTGCGAAACGCTCCAGTGAGAGTTGTAGAGCCCCGTTTGAAGGAGCCAACAGCACCACATCATCTGCAAAAAGCAGGGATCTAGAGTATCTTATTTCAGTTACAAAAGTAATGAGAGTAGTGAATTGTTCAGGAAGTTCGTTTCACAACCGTAAAGAAACACCCACTGCTGCCCCACTTAACCGTTGCGTCAAGTGTCATTTTGTTTAGTTTTTAAGTGGTGTGTGTCAGTTCATAAACAGGTAAGCTGGCAGAAGCTAACGCATGCCCTGAATGAAAATCAACAATCTATGGATGAGAACGTCTCTGCTAGACAAATAGCAGCTACACTGTGTCAAGAGGGGGCACTGCGAGGACCACTTTGCCGAAAGGAAAGTGCTGCTGTAATGGGGCTTAAACAAATTAGACACAGCAATAACCACATTATTATCCAATCTGCATAATGACAGCATCGCTAGAGTAAGAGTAGCAGTAATGACAGGGTTCCTTTGTACAGCCCAATAATGCATTTTATAATGAGACATTTACTGGCTAATTTTAGGGACGGATTTTTCGATAAAAATGACTGGGGTGATTCTAAATAGGCCTCATTTGGGAATCAAAACAACTTTGGTGAATGTGACTCGAGTATTTCGATGAGCCTCAGTGAAGCAAATACTAGCCACATTGAAAACTGAAAGTAATCTACAAGCTAGTGCTATACGGTCGGCGGAGGAAAAAAAAAATACATCCACCAAAAGTGGAACAGTCCAAGCATGCAAGTAAGTTAATTCCACCACAACATAATAGAAGACTTCCATTTAGAAGGTAATATTTGAACTGATTCATATGCACTGCATTGTCACAAAACAACGACTTTTGCTACATACGGTATATGCACGTAAGAGTGAGAGCTGTGAAAAGCACTGCATCTCATTTGGTGACAATTACAGCACCAGGATATACTGTACGAGACAACGAGGACACTTCAGATGGGATGATTGGATGTGCATGGAATATTGTGATTATTACAGAGCCATGGCTATTGTCTAACTGCAATGCGTGATGCGATGTGACCTACAATGTGACTGATACGATGAATGGAACTACTATACACAAGAAACAAGACACTATGTCTATTCCAGCATGAGCCTTTTACTATTGGGTCCTGCTTGTATTAGCAATGCCTTTTACACATCCTGTAAAAGCTTTCCATGCTGTTGTTTGGTATAATCATCAATGACATGTCATGGGAAGACAGAGTTGACCCTGCAATTTTCCAACTTTGAAGGCTGTACAGTACTCATCCTTTTATGCATTTGTTTGTTGTTGAAACTAGTAATTGTCGAAAGAGCGGGTAATAGCTGGGCTTTTGTGAAATCAAACTGCTGACTGCCCTAATTTAGGGTGGGGTCGCGGATGAGTTTTCAGGAGTAAATCGGAGCGGTGGTGAGTATGCGTGTGTATGTGCTTATGTATTTAAAATCCATACTTCAGTTATCCGAAGCGCTTGCCCTCACAAGGGTCGCGGGCATGCTGGAGCCTATCTCAGCTGTTTTCCTGCAGTATGGCGGGGTACATTGAACTTGTTACAAGCCAATCACAGGGCACACAAAGACAAACAACAACCATTCAAATCCCCATTTCCACTTAGGAACAAAATAGAGTGTTAACAACGCTTGTTTTTGGTAAGTGAGAGGAAAACCAAAGTACCTGGAGAAAACCCACACAGACACGGGGAGAACATGCAAACTCGACAATGGAAGGACACAGCTTGGATTCGAATCCTGGACCTCTGTACTGCGAGGCAGACATGCTAATGAGGCATCCATCTAGCTGCTATACTGAAAATACCTGTTAGAAAATTGAAAATGCATGGTCGCAAGCAGGCTTCATGTATCACGATTTTGACCAGGTATCCTAACAATTATCCGTAACACTGTATGTAACATCATGTTCATTCATTTCACGCTGATTTGAGCAAAGTGGCTTGCATTTTGGATTGAGAAACGTCCTCCCTTTAACAAAATTGAAAGAGGTGATATCATTTGGGCTCATGGAGCTCAATCAAGGACAAACACAATTTTAATATCATCAAATTAAAGCAGCAGATTCTTTCCACAGCGAATGGATGACAAGAGTCTGATTACACTGACAAGGATGTGTTGGTAGACTTTAAGTTAATATACAGGGAACAGTCAACAAACTCAAACATTACTTGCTTGAAGTGAAGGGCACCCAACGATGCAATAGAGCAGCACTAATTTGTCATCAAGGTAGATCGGTGACAATCAAGTGTTTTACTAATAGCAGTATTGCCATGGAAACTACAATATAACATTTAATTATAACTCGGTGGTGGCCTCGGCCATCTATTATGGCATTGTCTGCTGGTCAGGCAGCATCTCGGCCCGGGACAGAAAGAGACTGGAGCGACTGGTCAGGAAGGCCAGTTCTGTCCTGGGTTGCTCCCTTGACACTCTGGAGGAGGTGGGCAACAGAAGGATGCTAACTAAGCTAAAAGCTATGATGGCCAGTCCCTCCCACCCACTCCAGCCCGCCCTGACAGCACTTGGTAGCTCCTTCAGCCAGAGACTGTTACACCCGCGCTGCAAGATGGAGAGATACCGACGCTCGTTCCTACCGACTGCTGTCAGGCTGATGAATAAAATATAACAATCATAATAATAATAATAATTAAATGATGTGAAGGTAAATTGTAAATAGTACTGCGATTTATCCATTTGTGTTCATATTGTATTTAATTGAAAGATGTTTGTTGTTGGGTTTTTTTTCTCTTCTTCTTTCTACATACATTCTTGCTGCTGGAGGCTGTAAATTTCCCCATTGTGGGACAAATAAAGGATATCTTATCTTATCTTATCTTAATCAACTCAATTGTGAGCAATACATCAAACAGTCATTGTACATGCCGGTTCATTAAGTAGGTATCTCACTCAGCGGCGAAGGTTTGCAAGTATGCGCGCATGTAGAGATTTTTTCCTGGGAGGGTTCGTTCAATGCTGCAATTTTGGCCTTTAAAGGTCACATGCACGCAGATGCTAACATTGAATCTGATTAGCTTCGGGATGTTTGATGTTATGCTTTAAAATATGTCAGCTTTGTTGTTATGCAAAATATGAAATTAATGGGATTGAAGAGTAATCGTCATGTTAGCTTCGATCATACAAAGTAACAAAATCTACCACCTATATTGTAGGCCGCTACTTGAGTAGCGTATTTCCATGTATTCTCTAAAAAATTGTATCGCATATTAGTGCGTTCCGTCAGTACTGACAGAAGGTACATCAGTCCGTTCCTGATGGATGCCCATTTAGTTGATGATTAACAAATGACGGGAAACTTGAAGAAAAAAAAACGATGGACTAAGGACTGACGGAGGTGGGTTTTCATCATAAGTGCAATCGTCATGTACTGGGTCAAAAGTGCCAAGGGATGTCTGAGTCTGTCACTGGTGGACGCCCATTTTACTCACGACTGAAAATAAACATGCCCCGCTTGTCTCATGTGTTGTGTGTTCATACATTAGGTCAAAAAGTCTGTCAGGCAGTGTATTAACATGGCAGCTGCAGTTAAAAATAAAGAACAT
This sequence comes from Hippocampus zosterae, assembly GCF_025434085.1. NCBI lineage: Eukaryota > Metazoa > Chordata > Actinopteri > Syngnathiformes > Syngnathidae > Hippocampus > Hippocampus zosterae. The sequence continues at coordinate 11,959,986 of NC_067461.1, read as the reverse complement.
ACACTATCAACCTTATGGAAAAAAATAATAATTCTTCCTCTCACTTGATTAGTCAAATCAGCTAATTATAGTTACCTGAATAAAATACATCTTTGTGACTCAACAAATGAAAAGTCTGATTGAAATGGATCAATCTTATGGTTGCTATGAATATCGAATAATAAAAAACGGGCCACAATGAGATTGTTAAATGTAACTTTTTTTAGTGTTAACATTTTTAACTACTTAGCGATTGGCTGACGACTAGTCCAAAGGGTTCCGCCGACCCCTCACCTAAAGTATGCAGGAATAGCCTTCAGTTCTGCTCTTACCCTGATGAGTGTTATAGAAAATGGATAGGCATTTTTAACTGGAGCATGTGTAACAAAAAAATAGCATAACACAATTGAAATGTGGGTACTGATCATTTCAAATGGAGCCTTTTGCGCCTGTCGGGCGTCTAGGACATTGAGAAATGTCCTCAGCTCGATCTAGTGGAGGCCAAACAATGTGTATGCGTGTGTATGTGCATATATGTGTCAAATTGCAGCCAAAAGTGGTATTTACCTCTTTGAGGCAGCCCATGAAGTTATTGCTAACTGGAGATCCAGGCAGGTCCGCTGTGCTCGGACTCCCTCCAACGTAGAAAAAGTCATCGGAGCCAAGCATGGTATAGTCTTCTTGCGTATATCCCGTCGTCGTCAGAATTCCGTCAACAGATATTGTTACCTAGACAACAAAGCACAGCGAAAAGAAATACTATACTCAGCCTACGTTAGGTGCAACTACCTTCATTCCTACCCGTTTGGGATGAGTTTTCCTCTACTTTTCCAGAAACCCATTTTCATGTCTGTTCAAGTCTTTTTTCTTGTACTGTTATTTTGTCCAAATGATTAGTTGGAGGACCCCATGCCCCCAAAGAAGTGCTGTTTTATAGAGTTAGTGAAGTGTCCAGGATAGAGTGTTAGTATTGCCCCGAATGCAACGTAAAATTATTTAGCAGACACAAAAATGGTGTTAGTAGAATGTTAACTGGACGAGTTTAACTCAAATATTAGTACGCCTAACAGTTCTAAAAAGAAGTCAGATGGTAGTGATGGAGTACATGCTGTGTAAGGCACAATTAATGTTTGAAAAATGGCCAAAGACAAAAAATAAGCATGCACGTCACTCTTTTCTTTTTGATTATTTTCATACAAAAAGATAGTGTGTGGGTTACGAACATCGGTAACACTTGCCAGTGCATTAGATGCATGCAAAAACTTATGGACACTGCCAAACCACAACAAGGCATGAGAAAGCACCAGAGAAGACAACCACAGCTCAACCGTCACATTCATGTTGACAAATGGCTTATGTGTCGCAACATGAAGTAAAAATGCATGCCATGCCAAATGAGTGAGGAGCCAAAGGAAGGCCAGCCAGACGGCAAAGAGCCCCAAACATTTAATCTATTCAAATTGAGGCTCTTAAAGGAGTGTCTCAAACAAAATTGGACAGGAAACGAGTACAAAGTAAATACAATTAGGAGGATACAAATGATGGGAAAAAAATCTAAATGTAAAACAAATCTGAAAAGTAACCAGAAGAGTACCAACCGCTAATTCCCTGTTTTTGTAAATGACGTCTACAGTTCAAAAAAAAAAAAATGAAAGAAAAAAAAAGGGAAAAAGAAACACACAGCAAATCCAAACTAAGAAACAATTAGTATATCTACCGAACAATGTAGTTTGTTTACCATAGCGTGTCCAATGCCTGAGTGCTTTGTGGAAAAGGGGGGAGAAAGGAAATTAAAAACTGTGAACAGAATAACGATTGTTACTCAAATCATATATGATGGTCAATACTGTTAGTACATTGTTAAAACGGCAAAGACCATACTGGTTAGTAGAATGACACATTCCATGGATGATGTTAGTTTGTTTTGAAAGCATGTTAGTAACAGAGAGGAAGTAGGGCAAAATAAGTTTAACAAGAAAAAAGCAGACCTAGACTTACGTTGTTAAAAAAATAAAGTTCTCAACGAGGTTTAAGATCTCAGCCAATGAAGTTCTACATGGTTTGTGTTGACATTCAGTTGACATTTCTTATCAAGTCTTTGTCAAATGTCATATCTTATTGGTGGTAATACGTGTTTTGGTTGTGTCCTGAGAGTTAGTTTTGGGGACTGTGTCTCAGGCTTCCCCTAGAAGACTCACGCACAACTGGACCTCTTCTCTGTTTTATTGACTTCAATTTACTTTGTAGCACCACTTGAGTGCAGAGGGAGAAAGAATTAAGACCCTGCGACAGCCTGAGGTGATTCAGTGTGATTCTTTTTTCCAGATAATGTGTGAATTGATTTGATTCAAAGAAGAGTTCCCCCTCCAAAAAATTCAGCGCAGACGTATTGGATTGACAAAGGCAGTTAGGGAAGTTTACAGTGTTCTGATTATGTTCTTCTGTCTGATGAAGTGTTTGCCTGGAAGTAAACTCCTCAGCCATGTGGTATAAAGTTTATATTTCGCATCCTGCTGACCGCATGAGAACATTTACCTTCCTATGAAAGACTAATAAATCTGCCTAATACATGAGAAGAAATGCAACCTTTGTACAAAAAACCTGCAATACACTTAGGATATCCCTGACACACTAACATTTAAACCTTTTGTCATCATACAATATTTTTTGATTAGTTCCCATACTTGAGTTTGATTGATTTTCATACCATTTAAAGCATCAGCGAAATTTGCCATAAAGTCTCAGAGTCCACTCCTCAGGGGCCCCTATCGAGCAAGTGTCGCTGCTCCAACACACTTGATTCAAAGAGGCAGCTCATAAACAAGCTTTGCACAAGCCTAGTAACAATCACTCATTTGAATAATGTGTTGGAGCAAGGGAAATATTAAAAACAGAATGCAATATCGAAAATAGGCTCCCGAGGACTGGACTTGGAGACCCCAGGTCTAAAATGTATTCCTTAGAGTAATAAAAAAAAAAAACAAACCCAAAAAAGACAACATAAAATAAAAAAGACCCCCTGCATTCCCAGCTAACAAGTGCTGCACTGTAAGTTGGCATTCCAATACAGGGTGGTGCCTGGAGAAACAAACTTGATCCATTCCATGAGGACGCTCGCAACTGTCTCAAATCATCATTCCCCATTGAAATGAATGGAAATGCTATTAATCTGTTTCAGTCTCCCCCCCAAAAGGTGTGTTTGTTAGGAAAATAACACTCGATATTGTTACCCTTGATAAAACCAGTGTAATGACTCAATTAAAAAGTATGAAAAGAATCAAACAGTTTGTGAGTTAATGCTTCAATTGCATTCATTTTCCGCCTGTTTTCTGAAGACAGCTCGGATAAGCTACAGCACGCCTGCAACCCTCATGACGATAAGCAAGTCTGATCCTTCTGTTGTGCCTGTCTTAGCCACAAGGGGCAGTAAAACATAGTCATACAGACACAAACAAATAGAAGTCACTCATTACTATTCTTAGAGACTCACTACAATGCCATTATGTTTGTTTTTGGCAGATGAAACTGAATAGAAGCCTTTGAGTATTCGGATACTGTCTGTTTTCATGTGCTGCCCTACATTTGTTTTGAAATATCCCTTGTTAAAGGGTTTTAACACCATAAATGTCGATGCCATCCAGTCGCCTATCAATGAAATTTCTTCATTATGTGTTAGGCATTAAGCTAGTGGGGGTATTCTTAAGGCAACATTCTAGAATTGTTTTCAAAATGAAACTTGTAATTCTCTGGTTATATTTAGTTTGACAGTACACCTCAACTAGGAATGGTAAATAGCTTGATGCTTCTTTTTTGAAGAATAGCTCACTATCTGACATATTGCTGCTTATTATAAGGGAAGTTGGGCTGGATTCCTTAACACCTACAGTGCTGAACCCTCAAGTGTGTGTTTGCAAGTCAAAGCAAAAAAAGAAAAAGAAAAAATGTGCCAAATAACTGCTCATATTCTCTTAATACTAACTTTAAGTCGGGTCATTAGTATCTCAAGGCACCAGTGTATATCATTTCTTTGAACTATGTTTATCAGAGATGCATATTATACAAATAACAGTAAGTGAGTGGAAAAAGTGTACTTGCTATGAAAAAAAAAATCTGTTGTTTCTTCCACTGATCTGCCTTCTCACCCAATTCATTAAATCATTAAACATTAAAGGTCGACAATCACTTAAATAATCATGCAGTTAATTTCAGTCAAACCTGACATGATAAAGCAGGAACCCATAACGCTTGTCAAAAATCTAAAGCAATTTTCATCTGCACGCTTTAAAATGTTTTTTTCTGTTTTATATCTCTACCTGCCATTGGCAAAATTGTCAATGTAATTAGATTGTTTGGCAATCTAATTACAACGTCTGGGAAAATTATACCGCACGAAACAGTATGATGGTAATGATTTAAGTGAATGTTGTAATTCATTTAGGTATCTTGTTCATCCTCTGTACTGTTACCTGACGTAGATTCCTTGTTACTTTGACATCATGCCAATCATTGTCATTAAATTTCCCATTGACTGGCTCCACCAGAGCTTCAAAGGCTCCAGACCCCAAATTAATGACGAGAGACACGGCCCCATTTTTCAATGCCAGGTTGACGTAGTCGGCCGATTTGCCGGTGTGCAGCATCAGTCCATTCCTCTGGAGGGTTTTGAATGACAATGTGATTTCATCGCTGCTGCTTTGAATTGGGTTCAAGGACAAGTCGTAACAGAAGAACTCAGATCCTTTGAAGGTTGCAACATACTCTTCTTTCCCTGCAGAGACCAAGAGAGAAAATGTGTTGAATTAATAACGTGCTCGAGTGGGTGCCTATTGGAATGCTGTCAGAGAGGAAAAAGAATGAGAAAGGGGGAAAAAAAAACATCTCAGAGTAGTTTGATTAATAATCAACATAAAGATTTGACAGATACCTACCACGGCCCAGGACCACAGGTGAGCATGGCACTGCATTTTGTGACTGAAAGTTATATGCTGAGTGGAAATGCATTTATATTTAATAAATACATTATAAAAGAGGATGTCTTCAATTGTGTACTGTACTGTTTGTTCCATTTGGTTCTTGTTGTATACGTCCCCCCCAGTTAGCAAGGTTTAGTGACGATATAAGGAGCTACTGAGCGTTCAACATTGTCCTCAAGGACACCGAAAGGCCTCAAGTGAACCAAAGGAGTCAAAGCGACAGCCCCCCTGTTACTAGACACCCACTTGACTCACTCATCCATGTTGCCTATAAAAAGGAGGGAAAGTGCAATTGTAATCCCCATCCTGAAAAGTGAACATTTCAGGGAAAATGAAAGGGTCATTCTGTGAACTGGATGTACTTTGCTTCATGATCATCAAAACTGAGCAGTTGGAAAATGGCTGCTGTCTCCATACCAAACATGAGAATATTACGTGATGTACCATTTTGCAGAGACTCAATGCCATCAACCAGATTGACAGTGCACAGAGCATATGAGCTACTGCATTGAAACGACTGACGGAACAGAAAGACAAGAAGGAATACTCTCAGAAAGAAAAAAAAGAACCCAAACGGACTCTCCACCCTTTTTTGGAATGCAGCCGTTATATTAGCTCACATAGAAAAAAAAATCATATCAACAAAAGGATATCGGCCAACGGCTACCCTTGCTGAACACTACACAGTACACCTCGCTGTTTAAACAGTGCTAGAAAAATTGTTCGGGACAGTTTACACCCAGGCTATCACCTGTTCAACCTGCTTTCTTCCAGACGGCGCTACAGGTGTGTCATCACCAAAACAAACAGACTCAAGAACCGCTTTTATCCCAAAGCCATTACCTTCCTAAAAGTAAATATGAAATGACAGGCCACATCTAGCCCCATTTGCACTGACACTTTATTCATATGCATCCCAAGGACCATACTGTACCTATAACACACACAGCCATATGTCGGCACTAAATGGTCATTATCATTGTTTGTTGTGTGTCTTGTTTCTATGTCATTGCATTTATCTTTAAATCTCGTTGTGTTGCTGTGCAATGACAAAAATATTATGATTCTGATTTGACAGCGCATTTGGGAAGTACTGCATTGTTTCAGTACTTTGTTATGTTATAGACCAGGGGTGTCCAAACTTTTTGCCAAGGGGGCCAGATTTTATGTGGTAAAATGTCGGGGGGGGCCGACCTTGGCTGACATTCTTTACATTGAACAACAATATTGTTCAACAAATTTTAGTAAGCCAGTCTGTTTCACATTTCCATTCATTCATTCATTCATTCATCTTCCTAACCGCTTTATCCTCACTAGGGTCGCGGGGGGTGCTGGAGCCTATCCCAGCTGTCTCCGGGCAGTAGGCAGGGGACACCCTGAACCGGTTGCCAGCCAATCGCAGGGCACACAGAGACGAACAACCATTCGCACTCACACTCACACCTAGGGACAATTTAGAGTGTTCAATCAGCCTGCCATGCATATTTTTGGAATGTGGGAGGAAACCGGGGCACCCGGAGAAAACCCACGCAGGCCCGGGGAGAACATGCAAACTCCACACAGGGAGGCCGGAGCTGGAATCGAACCCGGTACCTCTGCACTGTGAAGCCGACGTGCTAACCACTGGACTACCGGGCCGCTCACATTTCCATTTTTATTTTAATTTCAACAATCTTAAGAATTTCTTTTGGTTCATTTGAAACAGGTATATCACATGCAACTGCTTATTCACTTGACTTTTTCTTAAACAGAAGTCTCCTGAGTGCAAATTGATTGATTTGAAACATAAAATGTATCACCATGACTTTTCAATAGTCACAAAACCTTTGACTCGAACAACAGGGAAATGAACAAGCAATACACATATCCACAACTGCAAGGATCATTTGAAATATGACATATCAGTCAATATAAACACGGAGTGATGTCTTGTTAACTGGTGAGTGATGCCCTGTAGTGTCTAAATACTATTACTCATTTAGTGAATGATATTACTCATTTAGCCACTAGAGGGAAGCAGTACTCTATGAAACATCACTCCCCAGTCTACGAGACCTCAGTCAATGCAACACGTGTTCCATTGCGCCCAATCTGCGGGCCAGACGGCACTGATTTTATGACAGGGGCCGAGGGGCCGGATGAAATTCGACCGCGGGCCGGATTTGGCCCGCGGGCCGGACTTTGGACATGGCTGTTATAGACTTATTGCCAAATACATTTATATGATTTAAAAGAAACCCCACCAAAAAAACAACAATTTCTAAACTCTGTAAGACATCCATCATACTTTGGAACTTAATGACACTGTATCTAACAGCACTTGGAATGTGTAATCTCACACCCATCCACTCATGCTGACTCTTTCAGTCAGGTATCTGCATACAGTACATCTAACAGAGCGTGCAGTCACAACACATTCATTTCCTAATTGTTGTAACTGAATAAGTGAATTACACTATTATGGTACAGATCCTGGGCGGCACAGTGGACAATTGGTTAGCACGTCACCCTCAAAGTGCAGAGGTGCAGGGTTCGATTGCGGCACTGGCCCCCCTGTGTGGATTTTCTCCGGGTACTCTAGTTTCCTCCCGCATTTCAAAAACATGCATGGCAGGTTAATGGAACACTCTACCTTGTCCCTAGGTTTTGTAATGGAGACTAGTAAATCGTCAAACAAATGTTGCGTTGTATTGTGTATATCTACAAATCAAGAATCAGACAATGCAGAGATGGAAAAAAAGTATTACAATGACTCGTAGGAACAAGGAACTCATCAACATCTCAAAGACGGCGTGCATGTGAATAGGCGTTGCCAAGCATTTAAAAACTAGTTTAGACAGATAACAAGCTATTAAAACCATGAGCAGAAAATAAGCCACAGCAATATAAATGGGTGAGCAGCGTTCAGGCATGCTACAACAGCGTAACAAATAAAAAGGGGTTGCTGTCCACAACAATTTGTCACCTCATTGATTCACCCTTAAAGGTCCTATACAGCGCCTTTGGGAGAACTACATGAGGCCGTAATTGAAGTTGACTAGTTTGGTTTTTTTTTTTTTTTTAAACACGCCTCCATGTCTGTGAACCCTATCAGTGAGAATGAGAGACCCCTACTTCTATTTACCAGCACAAGCTCAGTATGACATAAGAAATAAGGCCACTGGTTGTCATTCTCATCTCTTGCCTTCATCATACATTGCCAAGCCAACAATTCACTGTTAATACCCCAAAATAATGAAGAGTAATTGTGAGTGTGGGGCGTGGAATAAGTATACAGTATGTGTGTTTATACACTTCTTTGTACAGGTATATGTATGTATGTGCAGGTGGCATGGTGAGGAATTTATAACAATTTGGGACTCATCCCATTAGTACTTTTAGAATAGCGCGGGCAACCAATTAAATGGTGTTGGGGTTGTTTTTATAAATATAGACTGTGGCAAAATATGACAAAATGTGTTTGCTCACTGATCGACATTTGGAAGCATTTCGCCATCTTTCTGTCAAGTCAAGTGTAATGCTAAACTCGCATTCAAGCTTCCATCTTCCAAAAATAAGGTGAGTTTATTTTCACTGAATGCATATAAAACCAATAGTATAATTAATCATAATAGAAATGTCAAAATGGGATGTCAGTTATGTTTCATTTTAATCACTTAATCACTTTTAATCACGCAAGATAACCAGCACCACTGTGTACAGTGGGTTCACAAAACTTATAAAAGTCTCCATTCAAATAACACATCACTGTTGTCAGGCTTCACATGGCCCAAAGAAAATGTAAAAAAAATATAGTACTTTTCAGGAAACCTATAAATGTGTTGAATTGTGAACATTGCATCATCAAAGCGTGCAAGCTATTTTCAAAACATTATATCACTCGATAATATGTTGAAAAAAAAAAAAAAAGGGGTACTTGAGTGTGGAAAAAATGTTACAGCATGTGACGACCCCAATGTCTAACCATCGTTAATTTCTGGGGCATGACAGCGCATCAATGACAACTTTTCACCGCACAATGGCCGCACTCCCCACCTTTGATGATGATTTTTTGGGCAAATGACTCTTAAAAAATTACACTTGCAGAGCACAGAATTTACTTCATTACGCTTGAAAACTGGCAAGTATTAAGTGACAAAAATAGTAATCCCCAATCCAAATTCTGCATTAGCGTAAATTGACTTATTTTATCACAGGTGCCAGTGAAAACAATGAATGTGTCAAAAAGTAGGAAACCAAAGATAAAAAGCTGTTGAAGCAAACTGAACTTTAAAGCCTGAGTTTAATGCCATACATCAGGCAAAATAGCATCAACAATCATCAGTCAACATACAGGTGGACTTACAGCCTACCGCAAACATCCTGCATTCTAAAACAGGATCATGTCAAATCAGTGTCGTTTTTATGTTGACTAATCCACCTACTTCGGATGGTGAATTATGTTTGTAGAGTGTTATTTGACATTTGTGGCAATTATCCCTCTTACATATACCTGAGGCTGACTCCCACAAAATTTCTTGGAACTGTCGTGCTCCACTTTTAGGTATAGTTTGCAGAAAGGAAATGCAACCTTCACCGTTAACACTTGACTGTTGATGTGTCACAAATCTGTCGCATTTCTGCAGGGGGAAAAACAAAAGCTATTTGAAGGCTGTTGTTTCGTCGCTGTGTTCTTCTGTGTCTTTGGGTGTGTCCCGTGGTCTTGAGTCAATCAAAGCCCTGCAAGCTGCCGGCACCTTCTTGCCCTTGAGTCATGACACCAACTGGGAACAGGGATAAAAGCTAGTGCCTTTAGTCTTTTTCCAGACAAGAGAGGACAAAAAAAAGACTAGAACAGAGTGAAAATGTGCTCCCAAGCGAGGCCATAAATAGATTGAGATTTGAAATTTGGAGGGAGTTGTTTTGAGTCATTAGCAACAGATCTTTAACAACCACCGAGTTATATAAAAGTGTAGTATACTTTTTGACACCATTCATTTCATCCTGCACTGTTCTAGCAGGTGAAATACGGTATGTATTAATGAATCAGCAATACGTAATTGCTTCCACAATTGGGGACCTCTCATCACATTGCATTTGCGGTTGCAGTGCAGAGCAAGCTGACAATATTGATGCCAGTGATACAGTTATTCACCACTCCAATTCAATCAGTGCCACAGAGACTATTCTAAATTATGCCACTCACGACACAAAAAGATATAAAAATGCCGTTATACATATGGGTGCATGAATACAGAGAAAGTAACGTTTCAATAACCGTTAAACAAAACTGACAGTTTAGAAGACAAACTGTTGTTGTATTGTAAAGCGGGGCAACAAGCAGGACTCTCGGATGTCTCCGACAGTGCGGCCAGGAGCTCCTCATCAGTCACTTTGGTCTGACACTAATCTGGCATCTGCTGCTCTATGGCTGATTTTAAATTAGCTTGCACCCAGGGGAGCGCACTGCCCGTCAACATCAAATCAGAACACCGTGACTCTAAAGCAGACTTGGCAGGGGATTAAAAAATGAACGTGAGTGTAAAGGCCTTGACTTTAATTGTCTTCATTCTGTTATTATCTTTACTGTATAAATTGAAGTAAAATCTTAAATAATAATGACGGGAATGCATCATTATCTGGTAACTTCAATACATGCACACCTGCAGGTCAAATTTGTCTACATTCTAATGTTATCCAACGTCAGAGCTGTAACAAAACTTCAGACATTGCAAAAGACAAGAATGATTCAGTTTGATTTACCCGTATGATGTAGTTAATATGCAATGGTTACAATATGAGTATGTTTTATATTTAACTGGAGATTAATTGTATCCTATTGTTGAAGTAACAATGCTTTGGTCATGCCAATCAAGTGTTGTCAACCTTATTTTTAATGGAGTGCTTTTTTAGGCACTTTTTAATCATACTTTTCTCATCTCCAACACCATCACTTGTTTGATGATCCATTATCATTACATCATCCAAGAGAGCAAACAAACCAGTTTCAAACTATAGATGGGTGACTCGTTTGGAAACTTAACAGTCCCACATGGTGTCTGTTACGTTTACAAATGAGTCGATGAAAAAAATTTAAATTGGCCAAGTCTGAAAATTGGTGGTTTCTGCCCAACAGTGATAGCATGCTAGAGATGTTGATTTTATTTATTCATTTTTAATCTTAATATCATCAGACTTTTTTTTTCAGCTTGATAAGTGACACTTGAAAGTATTCTATTCAACAGTGGCGGACAGTATATGCTGAATATGAATGACATAGTGACATATGTACATACCAGTGCATACAAGTCCAGTATATGGATATAAAATAATTTCTGTTTATCATTCTGTTTTATTTCCTAGCCAAATAGTGACTTTGACGATAGCCCGCTGCATCATTGTGTCTCTATCACCCCCATCCCTTGTAAAATGAGAAATGTTGGTTTTCAGCTTTCAGTGACAAGCACACTTTGGAGGACTTTTCATCAGGTTCACAAGAAGTTCACAGCTTAAATAGGATGGATCACATAACACCACCACTACCACAACACTTGAAAATGACCAGCTCAACCATAAATATGTTTAAAACCATCCATTGGAGACCAAGCAATTTAATCGCCTGGCAAATTACTGACATTGGATTTCAGTCCCTTTCCATTCAACTTCTTTCAGCCTATTAAAAGCATGCATACATGAGTGTCTGGCACTCTTTTGAAATAGTCACAAATTTGCATCATGAAACCACTCTTAGCTTCTTAGGGGTTTGATAGAGACAGGACTTTTCTGAAGCTCTGCATTCTTTAAAAACATATTTATTACATTATCAGCACACCCTTGAAAAAACCTAATATGAAACTGGCCTTTCAATATGCTGTAAGAGAAATCAAATATAAGGAGCTGTACCATCCAGCCATTCATTTCCCAATCCTCTTATTCTCATGAGGGTTGTTGTGCTGGAGGCTACACCGGCTGTCTTCGGGCAGTAGGTGGGGCTCACCCTGAACTAGTTGCTAGCCAATCGCACGGCACACAGACAAACAACCACTCACAGTCACAATCAAACCTAGGGACAATTTATAGTACAGTGGTACTTCTACTTATGAACATCTGTTCATAAGAAATTTTCAAGTTACAAAACGCCTCAACAGGAAAATACTGCCTCTTGTTATGAAAGAAATTTCAAGATACGAAAGATAAAATTAAAGTATGGCCTGCTGCTCGCAGCTCAGAGTTTCTTGAATGCAACATATAGCTTATAGCTGCTCTGCCATTGGCTAAGAGGGACTTCTACCGTATGTGTCTAAATGTGTAGATAGATAGATGTGTGTCGATGCAGCGTCCCCGTCATTCGCCCCTCGGGCCATGAGGTGTTCTGATCCTTTTACGTAAATGTGAATCACTCAGAAAGTGTTCTTTCAGTCAGTCATCAGTTTCGGGCGATCGCTCGCTCACTATGCTGATGTTTGCCTTGGACATTGTTGAAGGATTGTTAAAAGCCAATAAAAGCAAATGTCCTTGGATCAGTTCTTTACAAAATGCCAGGCAAAAAACACTTCTGAGAGAGAACATGGACTAAAGAGAGCAAAAAATGATGGGGACGCAGTTAAAAGTTAAATGATTCATATTCATAATTTTTATTCTTTATTCTTGCTTTTTTTGTTTTTTACATTATGCACACTTCTCATTTATTGTGTAATAATCTATTTGTATTTGTTTCATATTTTGATGCATTTTTATGCTGTAGAAAACATTTATATCTGAATTTTTTTTTGGGGGGGGCTTAGAACAGATTAGGGCATTTACATGGAAAACGCATCTCTATTTACAAAATGTTCTAGTTAAGAAATTTCTTCCAGAACCAATCAATTTCGTGAGTAGAGGTAACAACCTATTCAATTAACCTACCTTGCATGTTTTTGAAACATGGGAGGAAACCAGGGTGCATTGAGAAAACCCACACAGACACGGGGGAGAACATGCAAACTCTATACAGGAAGGCCGGAGTTGGAATTGAACACCTATGCACTGTGAGGCGGACGTACTGTACCATACAGTGTAATTCACTTTTTCGCTTACAACAACTGGGAGATGGATGTGTGTTACTGCACGCTCTGTTGGACGCATGCGGATATTTGACAGAAAGAGTCAGCATGTGTGGATGGGTGCGAGATTACACATTCAAACTGCTGTTAGACACACTGTCATTTAGTTGCACAGTATGATGGATGTCTTGCTGAGTTCAGAGAGAGAGAGGGGGAGAGAGAGAGAGTCCAAAAGTCAGATTGTAGAAACTCATTTGATGGATCCATTCAGTGTGTCATTAAATACAGAGGCAGGCATCAATTTTATTTAAAAAAAAAAAACATTTATTAGAACATGCTGCCCACATTATAAAAGATTCTAACCACAGTGGTTGCAGAAAGAAAAGTCTGTACCCAACAGACCAATTTTAATTCTCGAGAGAAGCTACGCTGTCAAAGTCATCAAAATTTTTGAGAATGTGAATGAGGATGGGTGTTAAAACCTCTGCCAATTGTGGATCGATCGCTTCTTGATGCGAATGAGATGAAATTAAGTGAATAATGACTTTGGCTAGCGAATTTAGCGAGACACCATCTCTGGGCTGGTAATTGCCTGTTAACAAAATTTTATTTATCGACGATGAAAAAATTAAAAATCACTTAGGAGAGTTATAGGCTTTTTTTCTTATTATTCTAATTGTTTTAATAGGTTGGGAGAATCTCATTGAGTGTTCTTCAGTGTTGCTCTTTTTGATGAGAATAAAAGCTAGTGTGTGACATACTGCAAGGTCTCTGAACAAAAATAGTTGAGAATTAATTACCGGGGGAAAAAAATCTGTTCAACAAGTGACAGAAATCTTTGGGCGAGTGCGGTGTGGGCCTACAACCTGGACTGGATGCCAGCCACATTTAGACAAACAGCCATTCAAACTCATACCCACAGACTTTGAGTCTCCAATGAACCTATCATGCATGTTTTGGGAATTTGGGACGACTATGAGGCGGTTATGCTAACTACTCCTGTACCGTCCCACCCATCCTCAAACTGTTTCATTAATTTTTAAATTTTGCAATTTAGTGCTCACTACAGCTGTTGCCATTCAGCAATGAGTTGGCCTGCTCCACTTCCCCAAAAAGCCACAGATCCTCAGGGCACATCCCATCAAGGGTCCATCAGGGTCCATCAACACTCAAGACTGCTCCAACCAAGCATGCCAACCGTGGCGGGACTTCATTTACGACCATTAAAACCATCCAGTAAACTGTCATCAGAGTGAGTAGTGGTGTGGCCGCAGTGTAGCGGATCCTGCAAGATCATCCCATTATGATTTCTCCTTAGTTCCGGTTGGCATTTCTATTGTTTGGCAAACCCCCTGATGGGCTCTCTTTGGATCTTTTCTCCGCTACCTCAATACCACACACCCAATACTTAACTTTTTAATTGTGCACGCTAGGTGCTGTGACATTTTATATGCAAATTTGCTGAGCAATTCCTGGATGGACATAATTTTGTTGGTTTGCAACATTTTTGTGCCTTTCACGACTTGACATATAGAGGTATGTACTTGCCTATATAAAAAGTAGCTAAACACTAGCTTGTCTTTGAATTTGAAGGTGGAGAACTGCAGCAAAACTTGATGCACGTGATGTTCATCCTATTGACTTCAAACCAAAATGTATCATTTTCAACTGCAATGAAACGAACTAATGAATTTCAGCATAACTACTGACAAAGGGGACATATTATGGAACATTGAGTGTTTTCATTGCTTTTCTACTCGTAGTCTGGTCTCTGGAGTGTCTGCGCATCCATCAGGTATGAAATTATACAACCAAGTAAATCTTTGTGAGTTGGGTATTCCTGTAAGTGAGCTATTGAGTATTCATTCATTCATTCATTCATTCATTCATTCATTCATTCATTCATTCATTCATTCATTCATCTTCCGAGCCGCTTGATCCTCACTAGGGTCGCGGGGGGTGCTGGAGCCTATCCCAGCTGTCTTCGGGCAGTAGGCGGGGGACACCCTGAATCGGTTGCCAGCCAATCGCAGGGCACACAGAGAGGAACAACCATTCGCACTCACACTCACAACTAGGGACAATTTAGAGTGTTCAATCAGCCTGCCATGCATGTTTTTGGAATGTGGGAGGAAACCGGAGCACCCGGAGAAAACCCACGCAGGCCCGGGGAGAACATGCAAACTCCACACAGGGAGGCCGGAGCTGGAATCGAACCCGGTACCTCTGCACTGTGAAGCCGACGTGCTAACCACTGGACTACCGGGCCACCCGCTATTGAGTATTTAGCCCCAAAAAATAAATAAAAAAACACGCACATCCTATCTCCATTAAAATCGAGACACTAGTTCAGAGTCGTGACCTTAAGGCAATTACCTGATCTTCCGAGCCGCTTGATCCTCACTAGGGTCGCGGGGGGTGCTGGAGCCTATCCCAGCTGTCTTCGGGCAGTAGGCGGGGGACACCCTGAATCGGTTGCCAGCCAATCGCAGGGCACACAGAAACGAACAACCATTTGCACTCACACTCACACCTAGGGACAATTTGGAGTGTTCAATCAGCCTGCCACGCATGTTTTTGGAATGTGGGAGGAAACCGGAGCACCCGGAGAAAACCCACGCAGGCCCGGGGAGAACATGCAAACTCCACACAGGGAGGCCGGAGCTGGAATCGAACCCGGTACCTCTGCACTGTGAAGCCGACGTGCTAACCACTGGACTACCGGGCCACCCGCTATTGAGTATTTAGCCCCAAAAAATAAATAAAAAAACACGCACATCCTATCTCCATTAAAATCGAGACACTAGTTCAGAGTCGTGACCTTAAGGCAATTACCTGATAATGATTTAATATGTTAGTTTTGCTGAGATACAATCTAAGATGTACAGTTAATTGTGGCTCTTGTTTTAAACATATATAACATAGAAATTGAATATAAACAAACTGACAGCCGACTGAATTATTTTGGGTGCTCCTAATTAACAAGAACAGCAGTGATTAGAGGGAAAAAAAATGGGGTGATGATCCACATCATCACGAATGTCATCCTGGAAAATGTTCTGTCGGCTCACACGGTGTACTTGTCTCGGCCATATACATTTTATTCGACTACAGCTGTGCATACCAATCGGCACGTTGATTTTTGATTTCCACAGAGCTGCTGCCAACACCATCACACATCACACCATGTTGGGCAGCTGGCAAACAGGCATTTAAGGCTGAGGGTATCCTCCAGAATCCCAGCCAGATGCACATGCCACATTAGCCTCATTCTAAATAGTCCAAGTATTGTGGTCACTACAGATGTGAGTCCACATTTTGGCCAACATGATCTTGTGTGTACGGTGATTGCTGACACAGAGCTTAATGAAGATCAAAGATGCCCACTGACATCCCAAAGCTTAGTAACATCTGTTCTTTCTAAACACTGACCTGACAGTGCTACATCAATTATTTCAATCCCTATGGGTCACTCTACTGTCCAATTGAAAGATCCTTACTTAGGATAGCGGCATTCACAATCACTCTGGCCATCCAGTAAATGGATAATCAAGTGTGTCGAAATGACAATTCAATGACCAATTTCAAAGGCATCACATCATATTGTTAAAGATGCATACCTGTGCAATGACAATCAATGACAGAACAATATCAACAGAAGGCAGGTCACACACCAAACCAAAATGTTGAATGACGGTTTTAAAGAGTTTAGAAAGTTTAGAATCAGCATTCAAAACTATATCCAAGCAATTATTGTACTGTAGTGATCTCAGTAGAAAGATGTTTCATGGTGCTTCAAGCACAATTTTTCACACCAAACTTAGCCTTTACGACTCACTATTCATACAAAATATCCATATCAAAAATCACACAATTATGTAAGATTTTTTTCAATATACCTGTGGGTGCCTGAGCTTGAGATATTGTTTCAAAAAGATTGAATGGGCTTCCCTGGAGGGTTTTCAAGAAAAGCAGCGAAAACCTCTTGTCTAAAACTGCAGGAAATACTCAAGATCAAATAACGTCTATGCGTATGCGAGATGAAAACATACAGCCATTTATAGCTGGCAGCTATTAAAATAAATCTTTTTGTGCTGTTCCCAACTGAGGAGAACATTTTGTGGAGTGGATTTAACAAAAGTAGCACCTTGAGGACTTAATAGGACTGGCAGGGAAAAGGGTATTCAATCAGACACAATCCAGCACAGACATTTTGGAGGTGGGCAATGTGAAGAAGATAAAAGAAATTTGCCTCCTCAGGAAATTGGGGAACCATAAAATGATATCAAAGCCGGCCCCCGCATGCGTTCCAAATTGAGTACTGCAAACAGAATCTCAAAAACCACAAAAATGCATGTAATGCTCTTATCACTTATTTATCACTCTAGATTATTTCACACATGTGAGCAAATATATCGAGTTATAAATACAATAAGATGTTCGATGGGTATATGGGTATGATCAAAAAGGTTGGCGAATTGTATTCGGTAAATTATGCTGGACGAACAGAATCAAAAGGAACTGCTCAGGCTTAATGCCATTAGGGGGAAAAAAGACTTTAAAACAGCTCATATATCTACATAAAGCATAGGAATGAAGCACCTTCACCAATCTCATTTCATTTGAATTTGTGATTGTTTGTGATTTGAAATCACAAACATTTTCATCTGTCCTGTATGTTACACATACAGCATATTTGACAATAAGGTTGTATTCAATGAAATTCAATTTCGCCACTTTTGTCCATGCAGTTGTGTGGTGTGGTACAAATTACCGGCACTCAGTGAGGTATCTGTGTATATTATATCCAGTGTGTGCCTAAAGTGTAAATTGCAACTGCTTTGCAAAACCCAACTATTTCATGAAAATTATCGTTGGTGATAAAAACTCCCTCAACGTTTATTTGAATGACCATAAACAAATAAGATTAAGATAACCTTTATTTGGCAGAATTCAGAAAGGAAAACCCTGGGGAGGGAGAGGGGAAAAAAACCCACGCTCGAACTATCCTCTTCCAAGGATAATTTAAGTCCAGGATAAAAAAGACCCGAGCACATAAATAAGTATATGACAGTTACAACAAGTCACAAGACATAACATGTAATAAGGGGGGAGGATGAATGGGAAGGGGGGTGGGGGGGTAACTACGATGCGGCCGAAATGACCAGCTGCACGGTCACCGTTGCGCTCCGCATATCGAACCACGTCACGGGGGGAAAAAGAAGCGGAGCGATGAAGACGGTGCTAACAAGGATGTGTATGCGCGTGTGGTTGTCCAGTTGTGTATGTGTATGGTGTACAGGCCATAGCTGCTTCGTCGAGGTCTGCTCATCAGGAAGGCAGTCCCGGCTTATCAGTCCATGGCCGAGAAGGAGGTGGTGGGGGCCCTAGACTCCATGCGTACTTCTATCCAGGGGCCAGATCGCGTTGTTTGTTTTGGAGGGACAGCCGCCAACAATTCCAGACAGACTTGAGTCCTTGGTCTGTATCGCCTAACTGGCGCCGATCAGTCAGATCCGAAAATTCTTTCCGCAGCGCGGATTCCAACTTCTCCATGGTGTTGTCGATCGCGCGGCGTCGCTCCAAAACCGCAACAATATTGCGGTTGAGCTCAGTCACCAATTGAGTCTGAGTGTTGGACATTCGCGCCAAGCCATCCAGAGTGACCGGCAGCTTCTTCATTTCCAATAGAGCCGCTCCCGTCGGTTGAATTTTGCGATAGAACAGAAAGCTGCCAACACCAAACATCAGCATACCTGTTATCAGAAGGGCAATAATGTAGATGTCTTCCACATCCTCCACGGAATGTACTGCCAGGCACAAAGGTCTCCACTTTCTCCATGGCTCCAGGGCGTATCCGGCAGCAAGTGTCCCCGGAGGGCAAGCAGGCTCCGCACTGCCCGCTCTTTTCGTCGAAAAAATTTTGTCGATTATGTCGAGAGAGCAGCCAACTAATTCCATGGTTAGTTCTTCGGATGAAAAATATGGTAGGAGGCTAGGAAAAAAGTTAGACAAAGACAGCACAAGGACTAAGTGGCGAGCACGGAAAGGGTGGGGTGAGGGCAGGAGGAGCAGTGCAAAAAAGTGTCCGCCTTCGTCGAGAGGCAAGCAGAAATAAATAAATAAATAAGAACACACTGTCCGCCTGTTTGATCATGGTATGATATTAGAAATATATACATTGAAATGTCCTCCTCCGGAATTTGCCATTTTTGTTGTTTCTAAAAGTGTTGTTAATTTGTATTTTCACCATTCTCCAGCATTTTGCGGCATTGTTTTGAGTTTAAATCCCACACGTCTCCCCAAAATATGTATCTATTAATTCAGCCAATCAGTGTATTAACCATGCAATTTTGTCAGTGGACTCATAGTGTGCTGCTTGTCTTGCTGATCACTTCCTCGTTATTTATTTTTATTTTTTTGCTTTCTGAACAGAATGTAAAGTTAGCAGGGTCGTGTTCTGACATCTGGTGCACAAAACAGCGTTGGTGGAGCCACCAGGTGCACAAAAGACGAAACACAGCCAGCCAGCCAGCAACTGTCCATAACCATGTTTGTTTAAGAAAAAAAAAAAAGTAGATGCATTGTAGAAGTAAAATGCATTGTAGAAGGGTTGTGAGAATGTTAATGCACGCTTGTAATATATGTTCATGCAGGCGGAACATTTTAGACACTCAATTTCAATACATGACAGGTTTGTCAATTTATTATTATTATTATTATTTTTACAAAGAACACCTTTATCTTATCATGGAAAAAGCAATTACAGTATTACGGCAGCTTCATCATCATTACAATCGTCATCACGAGTACAAATTGTGACCGTGTTTGTCCAATATTAAAATATTGTATTTATTTAAACGTGTTTGGATAATTTTAAAAGCGTTTAAAATCCTTAAGAGTATATTGCTGAGGTGATCTGGAACATAACTTCCGAGATGGACAGGGGATTTACTGTAATGATGATGATTCTACGCTCCCATTTTAAGAGCCAATTGAAATCATTGACCTTTAGATTGGTCCTCACTTTTCCAACGCGGCTGGACACCGTGTAGTTTGGTACCATGGGTGGTGAATGTAAAAATGTAAAAGCAGCAAACAATCCCATTATGAAATTCAAACCAAAGAAAAACTATGTAGACAATACCAAACCGACTGTGAAATCTTCCTGAGAACAAGCAAACTGTGTGAATGCGCAAACTCAATGGCCCACTTCTTGCTGCAAGGCTCTCATTTGCTCTCAGCCCATTACTGAATCAAAACAGCATTACAGTGAAGAGGGAGAGTAATGTGTTGAATACTAATCTGCAAAAACCCAATCCTTTTTGATTTAGTAAATCCAGGGGATAATAATGTAAACCCAGGGGGGATTGGGGATGGTAGGGTGGGGTTGGGGGCGTGGGGGGGTTGAGCATCATCAAAATCCTCATCAGAAGAGATGCTTTTTTCACCTAATAATGTATTTGTTTACTTAACTTTAGTGAACTATTCCAATTATTGTTTGCTTTTAGTCAGACACACCCAAAAACCATCAACACTAATTTGTTGCAGAGAGAGATGATCCTGTTTAAGTGATTGTTTTCAAATGCAATGACTTGCATTGGCAGGTGTGTAGTAAAGTTTGCTGCTGCTTTTCCCTCTTAATGAGCCGCAGACTGATAAATCTCAGCTAAGCATCTTAACAAGCTGCTCAATTAGGGTCTAACCTTGTCAAGGTTGTTAGCAAACAAAGCTAAAGCTTGCATGGCAATAGCGCTTGGCTGTCGCATTCTGACTGGGGGTGGGGGGAGTGGGGGTAGCTAAAGTGGCATCTGACTGTGGAGAACTGACATTTGTCAGATATCTAATTTGGGCCTCAGACATGGGAGACATCGCTCAGACAAGAGCAAAGTCGAATGGCACTGAGGCGTGTCATTGCACAGAAATAATTCATGTACTAATTACGTTGCTGTAGTGTATCTCGGGATGAGTTCTGTACAGAGTCACTCTTGTCTTTGCTGCTCCTCAGCGCAGTCTATATATCAGATACAGCTTGATTCCTTGATAGGGAGCAGACACATCTGCAAAGACATCTTTTCATCTGCATGGTTACATCTGTTTGCCTTGTAAAAGGCATGCTGGTAGTGCCATCTTGATTTGGTCTCCATGATCATTATTTTATGATTTTGCAGCGTCCTCCCTGAAAGATTATCTTTGATGTTTAGATCAGTCATCGATTTATTCACAAATGTGTTCGGGGCATGGTTTCCAAACTGATTTTGCGTTGGGCCAAATGTGCAAGATGTTTCCCAATTGTGCACTTTTGTTCTTTCATTTCCAAAAGTCAACATAATGACTTCAGATTGTTCAGTCATGCCTTTCATACTCTGACACTGGCGAAGTGGCCTGTCTGTCAGGACCAGTTCTTTCAAGGTGCAGTGAGCTGAACTTGAGATAAATGTATCCTGAATTCAAACACTATCTTCCCAGCATGTCGGCTCGACCACTCAG
Source organism: Hippocampus zosterae (assembly GCF_025434085.1). Lineage (NCBI taxonomy): Eukaryota > Metazoa > Chordata > Actinopteri > Syngnathiformes > Syngnathidae > Hippocampus > Hippocampus zosterae. Next base: position 11,938,523 of record NC_067461.1, on the reverse strand, counting down.
ACAGGAAAAAGTGAACAAAGATGCCTGCAGTGGGTTGCTGTGTGCAGCTTTTCCCCGCCCTCTGTCTTTTTTTTAGTTTATTTATTTTTTTATGTTTTCGTTATGCATTTTGTTGTCAGATTTATAGCGGTCACTCGACTGAGGTTTGCACAGCACGTTGAGCATCATCATTGCATGTTTAAAACCGTGCTCCAGTGAACAAATGGCTGCAGGATAGTGAAGCCTGACAGAATCCCAGCCTCACCTCACTGACTTGCTGCAAGGTCACCAACATCGGTGTTGTTTTTTTCCTTCTTCCTTTCCTTTTTTTTATTTCTACTCCATTGTAGTATTTATTTTAGATTAATTTGATTAATGTGAATCACGGCACCTCAAACAAACATATGACAAGCAAATTGTGGTCTCTTGAGACCACATTCTCAAATCAACACAGGATCACTCCCTTTTGGAAGTCATGTGATTACATAAACTGAGGCATTACCCCTGTACATACTGTCTATATTTCATATCATTATACCCTGCACCATTCCACTCCACAATCACCTTTTTGTAAAGTCTGCACTGTAGAGAAAGAGAAGACACTACATTCCATTCGCCGGCTCAGATAGAGACTCACAGCTGTGATCACATGAGGGTGTCATCGTCAGCGGAGAACCAGAGGCGTAAGTGTTTGCAGCAATAGGCAAAACAGTCTGCGGCAGTGGAGATGAAAAACGGCGACGAGTGGAAAACCTGATTACAACAAGAGTAGCAATCATTGTGTCACCTCGCTACTTCAAAAGCCTAAAACGCCTCACCGATATTGTTCCCAAAATAATTACGGCTTTGGCACGGCATTTTCACTTTACAGGTGTCAGAGAATCAGCTCAGCCTCAGAACAAATAGCTCTCTGAAGTCTTTAATGAAATCCACTCTGCTCCGAGGATGAATACACATGTAGACTAATTAAACTGCCCTGCAAGGGAATGCAAAGTGAGGCACAACTTTGCTTTTGTTAATCCATTGCTCAGTTTTGCTTAACAGCCTCTTTATTTTTCAATAATTAAAGTGACTCTTTTTTTCTGTTTTAGTTTTTTAACCCCTCTACAAAGGGTTGTCTAATCGCACTTCCCCCAGCTCAATAGCTCACGCCAGGACGCCTTCCTCATCCTGTCAGCAAAGATGCTAGTGTGGAGAGAAAATTGCTCACTTCGTGGTGTTACTGTTTCAGCAATGCTATGGCCCTACTGACACTTGACCAAGGTCATTTCATAATGGCTTGTCCAACTGTCAGTCTGCTGTCACTGGGAGAGCGTAGCCAGTTACGGTGACAGGAGTCAAGGCTATAGGAGCATGATAAAGATCAGCTTGTATGGTGAGTGAAACCATCAAGGAAGGATAAAAGGAAAAAGAAAAAAGATGATCTTGCATTTTCACCCTTTTCTTTCACAAAGAGGACAAATAGATATGCTTCGTGGTCTGCGTCTGCAGAGACCACTCTGTTTTGCATTCTGCTGTGAGCTGCAACAGCCACGGCACAGGAATAAATGAACTTGATTGGCAAGCGGAGTCATCACAGCGCAGCAATACGCTGAGCAGTATCAAGTTTCAGCTTTTTTTTCTCTGGTCCCTGTCAATCTTGTCGCTCGTACAAATTGATCAGTGGTGGTGTGCACATCCATCAGTGTAACTCATGCAATACAAATGTGAAGGTAGATTAAAAGTGTCTGGTTTTCCATGAATCGTTTCCAAAGTTCAGATTTCTACTGAGCAACGGCACCGGCGGGTAAAAGTTTCTGAACGCAAAATAAATAATTCACATGCAATATAGGTCATATACTGTATATATGGCAGAGATTTGGTGGGTGTAATGAAAATATTCAAAAACATAAACAGTCCGATAAATTTGTGGTCGATGTGTCAAAATCTTGCTTCACCACACTGGCAATGGTGTGAAATTGTATATCTAGGGCAACAATGAGCTCAACACATAATAAAAAAAAAGAATGGATAATGCCTTGAGTGTATTTTTCTTTTGGTTTCTTCTCCGCATGCTTTTGTAATGTATGCAAATGTGTTCAGCTTTTTGGCCAAAACAAGAAGACTTCTCATTTGTCAATTTGCTCTGTGTGTGTGTGTGTGTGTGTGTGTGGGGGGGGGGGGGGGGGGGGTTAGAATCAGGCTTGATTTAGGGATTATATATTTTTTCACAGGTTTAGCAATTATAACAACAGTTTACACACATCCCACATGGATGGGAGCGATTGAGTTGGGAGGCATTAGGAAAATGTATTTACGGTAAATCCAAGGACGGCTCTTCTGGTTCAAAACCTTTGCGCAAAAAGAATCGTATCCTTTAAAGCAGTGTTTCCAAAGATGCATTAGACCAAGGCACCTTACATGTGAATAGTCTCATGGCACATCCAACAGAAACATTACAAAAAGTATAAATGGCAAAATAATGATGATTTTGGCTCAATTTACTGACTGTTTGGAATGCGGGCCAGATTAATTGAACAGAAACATAGATGATATACTTTTTTCTAAAAACAATTGTTGGATAAGTTCCTGCATCACCCTTGCTGTTTTTTTAAGACACCTTGGTTCGGAATCACTGCTGTAAAGGATTCAATGGAATGTATTTGTTTGATTAAAATAAGAATGATTCCATAATTTTGAACAGGATTAATTTCACTTCACCTGCATTAAAACGTGGTAACAATTGGCAGAATCCAACTCCAACAAAAACATGCACATTTGAATGTTGCAACGCATAAAATGAACATTTTCCCCAAGTAAAGTCTAAAACATATTTATTCAAGGCATATGTATTTTGTTTTGTTTTTTTATTCTATACAAGTGTACTCCAGCAATTAGTAGTGGGACACGAAATAGGTCTTAGAACGTGTTTCTTCACACTTCTAATGAAGTTTAATGGAGGAGCTGCAAGCCTCCAGCTCGGCAGCAATAACAACACAGTTTCTCATTTGTCTTCCTGTAAATACATTACTGTATAAGGAACATTTTGAATTCCTTCTAAAGATAGTACTGATATGTTATTACCTCTTTACTGAGTCACATTCAATTAAACATCCATTGTCATAATCGTAGTCACACAAGACACATCAAACAAGGTTCCAAGAAGTAAACTGTGATGCACCCGTTGATTTTACAGAACATGAATAGTGACTTTAGCTAAAGAGATATTCACCTCGGGTAATATCATTCCTTAATGGGACTTGGTTGAGTGTGTGAAGGAGCCCCAAACAAGATCCCGTCTGGATCTGACTGACCTAGCAGTTGACTCAGTGTCGCCAATCCTGTATGATTTATTTATTGTTAATGTCAATTATGAAGGTTAGGCAGACACTGACTGTCTGATCTGACCTGATCGTCTTTATTATGGCTGACACAAATGCTCAGTGATGCGCTGGTACAATTTCTGGAAGAACTAAAAAAAAGCTGCTCTGTGTGCTACTTTCTGTTGAGGCCTTCTTCAGCGCTCTCCATCAGGATCACAGCCTAAGGTGACGGGGCCTTTTACCTATCTGCAACGTCCAGCCACCTGCCATGAAAATGACGGCTGTTTCCGCCATATGCCTCAGTGTTCTGCCAAGTTTCGATGGTCTGTTCTGCCTTGAGCATATTTCATTATACAATTGCCGCAAAAATGCAGGTCTGCTCATTAAGGCTGTCAATTTGGCATGCTATTATTGCTAAAAGAACCAATGTGTAAGGTTAAATACCTCAAGCACATGAGAGCACTGTGCAACTTTAAATAAAATACATATATATATATATGTACACACACACGCATATATATATATATATATATATATTTATTTGTTATTATTATTTTTTAAACATATGGTCCCGTCTCTCCTACTATAACACACACAGTCAACCGCACCAGTGACTGGAACAGCGAGTGCCAACAGTACGCTGTTGACACATAAGGTGTAAATCATCTTTAAGACTGAGCAAGACTTTTGTTTACAAGAGTTGGAGCCCAAAAAGTTTCACCATTCATAAAATCATACTTGCTTTGAGAACAATAGAGTTAAACTGGGCACAGCATTTATTTACACTTTTTATTTTGTACTAGACTGGGATAGAATACATGCTATTGTTGTGTTGCAATCAGGTCCAGTAATAAGGTCATTGCAGAGCCATGTCAAACTCAACCACTGGGACCAATCTGAGTTTTCCTCCACTGCTCGAGCATTTCATTGCTCCACCATTCTTTGTTATTTCCCCGTGAGGAACAGAGAAGTTCACAATGCTGAGTGATAAAAGGTGAAGCGAGTGTGAAATAATGACCCATAACTGCTCCCTTTTGCATTGATTTCTTCGAGATGTTTCCTGCAGGAATACAATATGAAAACTGCGTACGGCTGTGTATTGGAAATACCTCCTGCTATTGGAGAGAACATCTAAAGTAGGACTAAAGAAATAATTAATGGAACACTGGTTTCAGAAGATGACATAGAAATAAATGTGGCTCACTGATAAGAATGTCGAATATTTGTTATGTTCTGATTTCTTCACAGCGGGCCACTGTCAAAGAGAAACGAGAACGGCATGGAAATACTGTAAATCAATGCAGCTTGTAAGAGGTATATTGACCAGAGTGGTAAGAAAAGGAAAAGTGGATCGGCGATGATGCAAACGCTTTAAATTCAACGTTAGGTACTGTCCCCATTTAGACCCATACAATATGATCCCTCGATAGCATATCAAAATCACAATTTTCAAGAGAACGTAGAGTACAGCCATCAAAGTCCGAACTGAGGAGATGGGTTTTAAAGATAATGATAAGTGCGGACAAGCGCTTTCGTCTCAGGAAGCACAAGCAAACTTCTGAGGCACAATGATGGCTTAGCACTCATGATGAAGGACATGACTTCACATCCAAATGACCCTCACCAGCAGCTATCAGCACCAAACTATTAGAGAGCCAATTCCCACTGATATGTGCCCTCATTTACAACAATGCCTACCGAGACAAAACAAAAACAAACAGCTTGAAGCAAGTCAGAGTGCCAAGGGACACAACGCTGGAGATGACGTGTAATTTGCGGAAACTCAGCGAGTCTCGCCGAGTTCTTTTTCTCGAGGATACGACCTGTCCTCCTCCTGTGAAATCAGCGTGGCACTTTGTCAGGCAACAGTGACACCAAACCAATGTCTAATGGCGTTAAAGACATAAATATGGCCACTGAGCCGACAGTGCGGATCTACGACAACCCATTACCTTGATTCATTTCTGCACAAAGAGAACAACGCTTCAATGTATTGTCACTGACTTGAAAGGGGAGAAGTCAGCAGGACGCGGGGATGCGGCCCACCGAATTGCCCATTTCCACTCTAAATTTATGATTACAGGTTAGTTCAAGCAGTCTGTTATGATAAAGACGAACAGCAGCAGGCTGCTTCCGAAATGAGCATGGCAAATGTGACAAGTAGCACAAATAAATCAGGGGGAAAAAATACATGGTGCCAATAAAATAAGGCTGTTTTACAGAATTGGGCAAATCTCTTCACTGAAAAGATTCAATTGGTGTGGGGACTACACAGATCTGAAGAAGTGACCGACTGTATGGGGCAGCAATCATTTTTTGCATTTTCACCTGTCAGTTGTTTCTTATTTATTATTGTTATTATTATATTTATTATTACTATTGTTATTATTATTATTAATGCATAAACAACATTCATGGCTGCAGGAGCTTTTTATCCATTCATCCACCCATCTATTTTCGTTTGTCCTCATTAGACTTCACCGGTGAGCTGGAGCCTATTACAGATGATTTGGGGTGAGAGATCATGAGCATGGATCTCATCTTAAAATTTTTCAAAACTACCGATTGTCGATTAGAATTATATTTATTATTGATTTGCCGCGGTCACATATTTTTCAAATAAGTTATTCTTTTGCTAAAATGAATAATCAGGTAACATTTTAATTTGCATTAGTGTTTTACAAAAACTGTTGTTTTCCCCAATGACTGGTTATCAACCAATAATTGTTGTTTATTTGATATTGTTTATTGATTAAAAAGTAACAACAAAAAGCTAAATCGCATGAGAGGAATTGATGTTGAACTCACCAAACCTTTTGAAATTGATTCAGTTTCTTGTTCGGTCATTGTTTTCCAAAGTAAAAGCAGATGTTTGCAAATGTGTTATTTTGATTATTCAGAAAAGACAAGTCTCCTTTCATGAAGAACTGCAGAAATCAGAAAATAAATACAGCATAGAGGGTGAAATCGGGGGATTTGGACAATTTTAAGCTAAACAATGACTTGATTATGAAAATAGTTGCCGGTGAATTCAACAATTGATTAGTTGTTAATTAAAGTCAAGTTAAGCTTTACTGTCAAATATGCTGTGTGTGCAACATAGAGCACAGATTAAATTACTTAATTCATCAATTTAGACACCTTTAATTTATTGCAATAGAGCTCAATTGAAATTTGATTTTAAAACAAAAGACCATTTTAGGAAAACAAAAGACCATTTTAGGAAAACAAAGACACAAAACCAAAAAAAAGGTTCCACACCAAGAGCATGCTGGACAAAGGCTGATGAGGTAGAATTATTTTGAAATCTGGAAGCCTGGTTGACAAAAAAATGACGTGTATCATCTTAACTATTGTTTTTCATGTGTGGGACCCAACGCATGGCAATACAAATCGCCGTTTGTTCTCACCGCTCATACGGCTTGTGCTGTAGTCAACATGACGGACACAGCACACAACACACCGAATGATGTTTCAATCGATGATCAGGATTTTCATTACCAAACCAGAGATCTGGTGCAGTTCCCGACTGACCTGTGAGAGGCAACATCACGCCATAGGATATGAGAAGGGAACACAAATCACAAGGCGAGCAGCAGTGGCACACTCATGTCTTTGTCATTTCTATTGCAGTGAATGTCTTGAGGAACATGTGAAATAAAGCAAAGCAACCAGCTGCACCAAGTAGGAACAACAAGATACAGAACATTCACATCAACATTGCTTTTTTTGGGTAACATTTTTGTTTGACAATAGTTTGTGTATGACAGGGGTGCCCAAACTTTTTGGACCAAAGATCGACTTTTCGATCAACCAACACCCCGCGTTCAACCCGTTACCCCGCACGCATATACATACACATGCCATGATGAGCGATAGCCTGACACGGAGGCATGCGACACACCTTTGCAGCCTGTTAACTCACACGTACCGTTTTAAACTGCTTCCCTTGGCCCTCTAGATTCCGATTCTTTGTGCGTGCCTTTGATGAATTGTCCACGAAACAAACTCTGAATGTCAATAATGTTAACGATGAAAGATATAGCGCAACAGCTCTGATCACAAGCTGCAATTGCAGACAGCTGAGCGCTAACAACTTCCGGTGACGCAGGTCACTGCTTTATTTTATTTTTTGTATACTTTTTGTGAAAATGAGATTGATAAGGTGATTAGGGTGCAGTGTACATTAACACAAAAAATATATTATGAACATGCACAAAGACACACAAATGGTTATTAGTTTTTTTTTTTTCTCCTCTACAACCCTTGCGATCGACTTGGGACCAGTCCGCGATCTACCGGTCGATCGCGATCGATGTCATACACTGCTGGTGTATGACATTTCATTTTGCCTTAACATACACTACTCATGCCCAGTATGATTTTCTTGCCAATAGCAGGCAAGGGGCTCCACCTATTAGGAAAAGGACAAGGAGACTGGACAGAAATAGAGTCACATAGAAACGGCCTCAGGCAACCCCCCGCCCCCCCAAAAAATACATGTAAAGATTATGAGCTTGTTTTTAAAATTGTACCTACCATCACTTTGCTATTTACTCAAACATAAGCTACTGCAATTGCTTATACTGCAATATTAGAATAAAGCAGATTGACGTTCATGGCGTTAATTGTACTTAAGGTCAATTTAGTGTTAAGAATGTTGCGGTAGTAATAATACAGTTTAACTACTGCAGGCAAATTGATGCATCCCTGACTGTAAATAAAACTCCACTCTTTTAGTATGGCTTTGTGGACACATATTTTGAGGACATTTAGAGAAATATGGGCCATGGCCAGGACAGTTAAGCCGCTCATCTACCTGGTGGCTGTAAATACCTTTTAGGCATATCAAACATGCAAAGCTAGAGACTGGGCTAATGAATATTTTACTCTTTCTCTCCTGCGATGATGAACTCGGGTGACTTCTCTGGAGGGCATGCGGCTGTGTTGTTAGTTATGGACATGAGAATTATTTCTCCATGAGAACAAAGGTTTAAAGAAGCAAACATCAAATCTTGTCTTATTGATTGATTCTCAGAATTAATAATTGAATATAATGCAAATATAAAAGTTGTTGCAGATAGTAAATATTGATTTCCATTGGAGAATAAACAGCTGGATACCACCTCTAATTCTTCACACAATAATCACATGAACAAAGGCTTCTTGGCAGATGGTATGTATTTAAAATATGGACACATAATTATTACGACTGAAAAATTGAAAGTGTATATTAGACATGCAAAACTGCAAAAATTTACAGTACAATTTGCAGTTCCCAAAAGATCTTTGGAAAAAGATACATTCAACGAGATGTTAATCTTTGACTTGTTACCAGACGTTATAATGTAGGAGTATGAGCAGAAGACTCAACCGGCCTGATCTAACTTCCGTGAGAGACTTGCATCATCATCATTCACTAACTTTATGTCTACATTAAAAAAATAATTAAAAAAAAAACACCACTCTATTTCTACATTTGGACTGGGTCCTGCTGAGAGTCATGCAGTCCTTGCTGTGTGTAGTTATTTTCTGCTCTCCCTACAGCTTGTTTACCAAACCATGTCATTAGATTACCACCTAATGTGCACCTTTAGAAAGTCAGTGTGTCTAAATGATTGCTGAGGTGGCTAATTACAGTTAATTATGTAGTATTATTGACATCGGATATACTGAATACAATAATGTGTAACAGAAAAGAGGTTTTACTATGGCAGCAGGGGTAATAACTTTAAAATGACCAGCAGAGGTTCAACCAGGATGTTGAAACAAATACAGAAATAAAAGCATTGAAGAAGAGTGTAAAATATTGGGGGGGAAAAAAGCCTACCTATGCTATCTAATGAAATGGCAATGCTCAGTGCGACTAATAAAATTGTGTAGGAAGCCTATATAGCCTCAAGTCCCAAGGTTACCTGCAGTCGACTTGGCCTCAGCCTCCCACAATCTCCTTCTTAAATCAGCATGCACTATAGTTTAGCAACCTGCCAGACCACCCCCTGGTCAAGATTGCATGAGGGGCTTAGAGGGGTCAGACCAGTAGAAATGTAGCTTTTGTTGGAAGAATAGTGAAATGTGCTTTTGTTGTTTATTACCCAATTTCCTCAGTTAATACCTTCCAACGCACATTGAATAGCTATCCAGAGTTAAAATGTGCATATTTCTGGCTGCTGTCTCCACATCTAATCCTCTGCAAAGGCCTGAGAAACCACATGCCTGCATGAATTAAAGAGTGAGGTACATTGTTTGTACAGTGATGGACAGATGAAGCCTCGCCAGATGTGATCAGGAGCTGATTTGCCCTTTAAATCTCTTCAAACCCTTTCTCTGTGGGAGAAAGTGCCGCCTCAGCGTGTCCGTAGCGGTGGGCAAAGCAATAGGAGGCGTAATCATGCATAGTCACCCAAAACACCCTTCTGGCTGGTTGACCCCGAATGTCTGCCACATGCACCATCAGAGAACGGCAGTCGCTGGAAGCTTAGCACAAGCGTGTTGAATTAAAACTATTACTCTAATTGAATTAACACCATGGGGATATTATAGTTACACCATTTAATTTACTGTTGGCGATTTTCATGTTAAGCTTCGTTGCTTTCTCTTTGCTCTCTGTCAACCCTAAAACCAGCCACTGGTCTGTGTTTGATAATCACCTACTTGCCCACTGTTGGAGACACATGCACATGTTCTTACAAGTTAACACACACACACACACACACACACACACACACGCACACACACACACACACACACACACACACGCACGCACGCACACACATACACACACACACTTTTGTTATTATGAAATAACGTTTTTCAAACTTGCATTTCATTTATTATAGTTTTATCACCTACCAAAAATGCATAAAAATCAGAGTGCAATTAAAGATTAACCTGAATAGTTAACTTATTGACTTATTATTTTGTGATGTATCTATTTACTGAAAGGAGAAATGATCATTCTTAAATTTTTGCTCAGGCAAAGCACTCACATATTAAATAAACTAACAACCCCAAAAACGTAAAAGAGAAACTAAATCATCATCATCCCGTTTTTTTAGGTTAAAAAAATACAATAAAATAAGCAAACATGATCCACTATGCAAAAGTGCATTCCAAAACAAGGTGATTTAATAATAAAAAATAATAATAATTTTATTATCACAATATAGGCAAATGGCTGGAGCAGACAATATTCAAATATTTGTGGGAATAAATTATTCTTTAATTAGGCAAATGTGTGGGCCAAGACAAAATGCATCAGATCGAGTTGATGCACTTCGTAAAACATTATCTTTATCTTCCGGAACTATTCAAGTGCAACTTCAGTCAACACATTCTAAATCCCCGAGGCACCCTTGTAGCCTCACCTGTCATTTAAAAGCCTGCCCAGTTCTCGCCGCCCATGTCGAGTTAACTCAAGTAAGAAGTACTAAATGAGGGCAGTTCCATCCTTGAGTCACAAGGAAGGCTAAATAAACTAATTAAAAATATGTCTGTGAGCATGCTGTGTTCAAGGGGAACAGGTTTGCGCTTAATGAGCAGCTTAACATCAGGAAACATTGCCAGGGGCACAAACATGGTGACAAAGCTTCTGTGACTGCTCCGTCACGTTCACTATTTAGGTTAATTTGTGTGCATTACTTGGCCAACATGTGCACACTCATTCTATGGTCAGGGCCTCTACCGTCGGTGTGAGTGGTTGGCTGCTCTGATCACAACATGAAGGAGTCTCTAGTTGACTACTACATCAGTCTGACATGGCTCCTCAGGCAGCTGAGAAGGGAAAACGCCTTGCCAACTTGCGCAAAGCAATGTGAGTCATCATGACCGACACGGCTGACCATACTGCTTGGTCTGAGGAAAAGTATAAAGAGTATAAAACATGTTGTTGTGGTCAGTAATGCTATGGCAATTTGTCAACAGCACGGCATGGTTCAGTATAAAAGCAGCATGGAGTTTGTTGAATTAGTCTAACAATTCATATATTCTTCGATGAAATTAGTACTCAATGTCAGGTACTTGCTTCCGCATGCCAAGTTAAAAGCAGACTCTAAAATGTGTTCACAGTTGTTTGTCTGTACCTGTGATTGACTGGTGCATACCCAGCCTCTCACCATAATATGTGATAGGCTAAAGCTCACCATCAACCTGAGGAAATGTGTTATTAATGCTTAAACCTGAGATGAGCAATGACTGAATAATGGTGTTAATTCGTTTTATTCCTCACTGGCCTTCAATTTAACAGAGGGTAATACAAAACTAAATAAATGGATAATTATCTGTCATTTCAGGCAGCTGGCACACATAGGTGAGTTCACAAGTTAACCAAAGATTGAAAATAAAACCCAATTTTGTTAATGAAATAAAATGCTTGAAAAAAATCTAATTGACACTACATTTGCAAAAGCAAACTAACTGTAGCAAAAATGTTCTTTTTCATCTTTTCATTTAATATACATAAGCCTTTGGGGTTGGTTTTACAGTATATGTATTTATTTCGGTATTACAGCACGGCAGTTAGCCGAAAGAAGAAAAGTTGAAGAGTCGTCTGGGAGTTGGTGTTCTTTTACTGCATCTCGCCTAGAAACGTCGTAACGGCAGTGAATTAAAAAGTGCCACAAGATGACGTCGCTTCTCGGCATGCTGCTTTTGTCGAAATGTTTTTTTTTTAAGGTTCATATATTGTATGAAAAAAAAAAACAACTGCACACCTGATGATCTCTCACGGCACACTGATTGGATACGAGACGAACAACTACATATCTTATTTTGATTTAATTCAGTCACATAATAGACAGTAGTAGGATACCGAGCAATTTAGAAACTTTTCCTTGAATATAATTTTGTCTGTGTCACGTGTCTTGCTATGTCACGTTGAGCCCGAGGCGATGAGGAATCGCCTCGTGCACAACAGAAAAAAAGAGGTGGATCCCCGGAGAAGCAGACAACGAAAAGATCTTGTGAGAACAAAGGGGTTTTTAATAAAGAACAAAAGGAGCCCGAACAGGGAAAACGGTAACAGAAAACGCTGGTCAAATAAGGACCAGGAAAAAATAAGGAAGACAACTGAAAACGCTCGCGAAACGATAAAGGGCGAGGAACAACCGAGATAACAATCTGATCAATATAAGAAGTACGCGAATGATTGAGGCCGTAAGGCAATAGGGCAGCGAGAAATAGTCGAACGACGAGAATAGCAAATCGAGAGCAATGGCACGGTAAGGAATTCTCCGGCAGTGAGATGACTGCCGGAGTCGCCTAATAAAGGCACGTAATCAGCCCGAAATAACGGGCAGGTGTGCCGAACAGGTGGCGGGAGAACCCGCCACCTGCTGGCGAGCACCCGACGTGACAGTACCCCCCCCTCAATGGACGCCTCCCGGCGGACTACCCGGTTTGGACGGATGAGCAGTGTGGAAGTCGCGCAGAAGGGACGGGTCAAGGATCCAGGAGCGAGGCACCCATTGCCGCTCCTCCGGCCCGTAGCCCTCCCAATCGACCAGGTACTGGAAGCCCTTGCCCCTGCGCCGAGAGTCCAGGATGGCACGAACCGTGTACACCGGGTCCCCGTCGACCACCCGCGGGGGCGGTGGCGGAGCGGGAGGGGGCGCCAAGGCGCTGGAAGACACAGGCTTGAGCAGGGAGACGTGGAACACGGGGTGGACCTTCATGGAGGCCGGCAGCCGGAGCCTGACCGCGACGGGGCTGATGACGGCCTCGACCTCGAACGGGCCAGCGAATCGGGGCCCCAGTTTGGCAGACGAGCCGGCCAGGCGAAGATCCCTCGTAGCCAGCCACACCTTCTCTCCCACCGCATATGAGGGCGCCGGGCGCCGACGACGATCAGCGATCCGCCGGTTCCGGGACGCAGTGCGGGACAACGCAGCCCGGGCCTCCCTCCACACGTGATGGGCCCGCTTAAGGTGGCGCTGCACGGAAGGGACCTCCACCAGCCCCTCCTGGGACGGGAACAGCGGTGGCTGGTAGCCGTAGGCCGTCATGAACGGCGACCTGCCTGTAGCGGAGGAGACGAGAGTGTTGTGGGCGTATTCCACCCAGGGCAGGTGGTCGGCCCAGGATGCCGGACGGTGGAGACAAACACAGCGGAGGGCCGCCCCCAGATCCTGGTTGGCGCGCTCAGCCTGCCCATTGGACTGAGGGTGGTATCCCGAGGTCAGGCTGGCCGTAGCTCCGAGGGACCGGCAGAACCGCTTCTAGACGCGGGACACAAACTGGGGCCCCCGATCCGATACGATGTCCGCCGGAATGCCGTGGAGACGGAAGACGTGCTGGATGAGGAGGTTGGCGGTCTCCAGCGCCGACGGCAACCTGGACAAGGGCACAAAGTGAGCGGCCTTGGAGAAGCGGTCCACGATCGTGAGCACGACCGTCCGGCCCCGGGAAGGCGGTAGGCCCGTGACGAAGTCCACGGCGATGTGAGACCACGGGCGGGGAGGAATGGGCAGCGGCTGGAGCAGTCCTGCCGGAGGTTGATGTGACGACTTGCCGCAGGCGCAGGAGGTGCAGGCCTTGACGAACTCCGTCGTGTCGTGGCGGAGCTCCGGCCACCAGAAACGCTGGGCGACGAGCTGCACAGTCCGGTTCACCCCGGGATGACACGCCACCTTGGATCCGTGACCCCACTGCAGGACCTCCGAACGAAGGGCAGGAGGCACGAACAGCCTCCCCGCTGGGCACCCTGCCGGCACCTGCACCCCCACCAGGGCGGACTGGACCCGCTGTTCAACCTCCCACTGGACGGCCCCCACTATGCACTGGGTCGGGAGGATGGTCTCCGGGGAATGGTCCCACCCCGCAGGTTCGTGTAGCCGGGAAAGGGCGTCAGGCTTAGTGTTCTTAGACCCGGGGGAGTAGGTGAGGACGAAGTCGAACCTGGTGAGGAAGAGGGCCCACCGGGCCTGACGGGCGTTAAGTCTTTTTGCGGAGCGGAGATATGCAAGGTTCTTATGGTCGGTGTAAACAGTAAAGGGTTCCTTAGCCCCCTCGAGCCAGTGCCGCCACTCCTGTAAGGCGGTTACCACAGCCAACAGTTCCCGGTTGCCCACGTCGTAGTTGGACTCGGCGGCACTGAGTCGGCGGGAGAAGAAGGCGCAGGGGTGCAGCTTCTGGTCGACTGGGGAGCGTTGGGACAGCACCGCACCCACCCCTGAATCCGAGGCGTCCACCTCTACGACGAAAGGGTGGTCAGGGTCAGGATGTTGCAGAACCGGGGGACTAGTGAACGCCGCCTTAAGACGCGCGAACGCCGCATCCGCGGCAGGGTCCCACTTAAAAGGGATTTTGACCGAGGTAAGGCGGGTTAGGGGAAGCGCCATCTGGCTGTAACCCCGGATAAAGCGTCTATAGAAGTTGGCGAACCCCAAGAAACGCTGCAGTTCCTTGCGGTTGGACGGGACCGGCCAGTTAGTGACCGCACGCGTCTTAATGGGGTCCGCCCGTAGCTTGCCCTGTTCTATAATGAACCCCAGGAAGGAGATGACGGGAACATGGAACTCACACTTCTCTGCCTTGACGAAGAGCCGGTTCTCGAGCAAACGTTGTAGCACCAGCCGAACATGTTGCTGGTGCTCATGCAGAGAACGAGAAAAAATTAAAATGTCGTCAAGATAAACAAAACAGAAGATGTTGATCATGTCCCGGAGCACGTCATTAATGAGGTTCTGGAAGACGGCAGGTGCGTTTGTGAGGCCAAAAGGCATGACGAGATATTCGAAATGGCCCAGGGGGGTCTTAAACGCGGTTTTCCACTCGTCGCCCTCTCGGATGCGAACCAAGTGGTACGCGCTGCGTAAGTCTAATTTTGAGAATATGGTGGCTGATTGCAATGGGGCGAAGGCGGAGTCCAACAAGGGTAGCGGGTATCTATTTTTAATTGTAATTTCATTTAGTCCACGATAGTCTACGCAGGGTCGTAGGGACTTATCCTTCTTCCCTACGAAGAAGAAACCCGCCCCTAACGGTGAGCGTGATGGTCTGTTGAGACCTGCAGCGAGCGAGCCGTTAATATACTCCGTTAACGCCTCACGCTCGGGATGGGATACCTGATACAGACGCGAGGTTGGCAACGGAGCGCCCGCCTGCAGGTCTATCGCGCAATCGTAGGGGCGGTGTGGGGGCAAGGAGCGCGCGCGATCCTCGCTAAAGACCTCCCCAAGGTCCCGATAGCACTCCGGCACTCCGTCAAGGCAGATCTCCTCGGGGGGCGTGACGCGTTCGTGCCTCCCGACGGCTGACTGCAGGCAGTGCTGGTAACAATAAGGGCTCCAGCTATCGATAGCGGGGCGCGCCCATGAGATCACCGGGTTATGCGTCTGGAGCCAGGGTAAACCGAGGATGATCGGGGCGTTCCGGGACCGCATAACATAAAAACGACGATGCTCAATATGATTACCGGATAAAGAAAGCTTTAACGGCTCCGTTCGATGCGTTACCACCGCCAGGAGGCGCCCATCCAGATCACGCACCCGCTTCGCCACTACTAACTCCTCTAAAAAGCACCCCAGTTCGGACGCGAGATTAGTGTCCATTAAACAATCATCTGCTCCCGAATCCACCAGGGCCCGAACCCGTCTTGACCGGGACTCGCCGAATACCTCCGCCTCGAGCTCGAGTCTATTAGGGTGTCCTGGTCGCTTATCGACTCGCCTAGACTCGGAGGGTGACGCGCGAGGTCGTGACTCACAGTAATCGGGAGGAGCGTGGAAAGACGATCCCGGATAGCTGGTTGTGGCGCGGGAGGGTGGTTGTGCGCCGTCAGGTGTAGCATGGTCCCGGCGACGGCGCCTTCCTTCCTCCGCGCCACCGTCTTTGCCGCCCAACTGCATCGGCTCCTCCGCGGATGCTGTCTCCCGGCCCCGGGAGTGCTCGCCGTGCCCCCGATATTCCTCACGGTACGGGAGACGTCGAGACGGGTACCGATCACCTCCTCGCTCCCGACCCCGTTCCCTCAGGCGATTGTCCATAATGAGGGAGAGGTCGATCAGCTCCTCCAAGTCCGTGCTGTGATCGCGAGTAGCCAGCTCGTCCTTGAGCTGAGTGTTGAGACCCCGGCGAAACAGTCCACACAGGGCCCGATCGTCGTACCCGCTCTGCGCGGCCAGGATCCGGAACTCGATGGAGTAGTCAGCGACCGAACGCCTGCCCTGCTGCAGGGCGAGCAGCCGCCCCTCCGCCTCTCTGCCCCGCACGGGATGGTGGAACACCCGACGGAAGGCTGCCACGAAGTCAGGATAGGAGGTGCGGAGATTCGGCTTTGCGTCGCTGGTCGCGATTGCCCACGATGCCGCCGGACCTGTCAAGAGACTCATGATATAGGCCACCTTGGCGGCGTCAGTGGCATAGGAGGACGGCTGTTGGTCAAAAACGAGCGAGCAGTTGTGTAAAAAGTGTCCACACTGCCCGTGCTCACCCCCGTAACGCGGGGGATGTGGAAGCGAGGGCTCCCTCGATACAGTGGGGTACGAGGGGGGCGCCTCCGGAGTGGTAGGACGAAGACCGGAAGGGTGTCTTCGTTCCTCCACCCGTTTCAAGCGGGGTTCGAAATCCTCGTACCGGTGAGCCAGCATGGAGACCGCGCCGCGGAGTTCCGTAATGGTTTGGCTGTGCTGGCTCATTTGCTGCTCTTGCCGAGCAAGAGCGGACAAGATCTTTTCGACGTCTGCGGGATCCATGGTGGCCGGAGAATTCTGTCACGTTGAGCCCGAGGCGATGAGGAATCGCCTCGTGCACAACAGAAAAAAAGAGGTGGATCCCCGGAGAAGCAGACAACGAAAAGATCTTGTGAGAACAAAGGGGTTTTTAATAAAGAACAAAAGGAGCCCGAACAGGGAAAACGGTAACAGAAAACGCTGGTCAAATAAGGACCAGGAAAAAATAAGGAAGACAACTGAAAACGCTCGCGAAACGATAAAGGGCGAGGAACAACCGAGATAACAATCTGATCAATATAAGAAGTACGCGAATGATTGAGGCCGTAAGGCAATAGGGCAGCGAGAAATAGTCGAACGACGAGAATAGCAAATCGAGAGCAATGGCACGGTAAGGAATTCTCCGGCAGTGAGATGACTGCCGGAGTCGCCTAATAAAGGCACGTAATCAGCCCGAAATAACGGGCAGGTGTGCCGAACAGGTGGCGGGAGAACCCGCCACCTGCTGGCGAGCACGCGACGTGACATGCTAAACAAATTAATAACAGAAGTGATTCCTTTTTATTGGATTGATGGAAATGATATTGAACTGATTTGCAATTTAAATGCAATTGTTGTTGTTTTGTTTTTTTTTTCTAAACAAGTATCCAACCATTAAGAGTCTGTTCAGCAGCTCAGCTTTTCGGTCTTGCAAGTCACCTCAGTCATTCTTTTGACGGTGCTGCACCACCTGCACACTGCTGTGCCGAAATAAGATGCTGCTGCTGCTGCTGCTATTTGCTCAGTATGATGTTCTGCTTCAAGAGACGTGCAAACAGTCCCCAGTGTAATAAAGTTCATTATCACATTGCAGGCTGGCACTGCCTGTCATGGTGTCCGGGGATGTAGATGTGAAAAAGGCTATTTCTGCTGTTGCTAAAAGTCAATTCTGCAACAAAACTATAACATGTGGCATATTACCGGCACATACAGTATGCACCCAACCTAAAAACAAAACAGCAAAGATGTGTCACACTTTTACCTCACGCAACTCCAGAGGGTTAACAAATTGTCTTTATCTTTTGTATACACACCTGCTTCAACCCCACAGGGCTAATGTCACCTTCATCTCTTACATGCTTGTTTGCTTTTCACCACCTGTTAATGTCACACTGACAGGTATCTTTTGTGTGTGTTTCTCTTTCTCACCAAGAGCCACATTTCATCAGGACAGAAATCAAGTAATGTGTGTCACTCTGCAAGAAACATGAATGCCCAAACAGTGTACGAGAGAGAGAGAGAGAGAGAGAGAGTTGCAAAATTTGCACGTACTCAAACAATTTTTACTAGACAGCTTGCCAAGCTTCAGATCATAATGCTTTTGATGGTAAATAAGATTTGCTTTTTTTAAGAGTTGTGAAAGCAGGAAGGAATTGCTTTTAAATGAGAGAGCAATGAATAAAGTTGCTTTGTAAATAATGCTGCGTTATATACGGTATATACTGTGTTTTCATGAAACACTGAAGATATTGATCCAAATGTATAACTCGAGCTTCATTTGCACATAAATGCCCCCCCCCCCAAAAAAAGATCCCTCTATTGCAATTAACATTTATGTAGCGTCACCCATCAAGTTTCATTGTTACTGTGGAAACACATTATAGATGTCATTTATAATAAATGATTGAGATTAGAATTGTCTGGATTTTCTTTTTTTTCACCGCAGAAACTAAACACATTTAGTCAGTGTGGAATAATGGCGTCATGCACATCCTGTATATCTAGCTAGGCTGCACAAAAGCCAGAATAAAAAGCTTTGTGCGTAAAGAGGGGGTCAATACAGATCTCTAAGCAAAGTACAGCATATTGGATTTCTCATACACAGGAGGTTGCCAGTAGGGAGCATTTAAAATGCCTTAAGTCTGCACTGGATGCTTGTAAAAGCGCTGGACAAACTGTCAGTCACTGGGAATACGAGAAGGGCAAATATGAGCGGGAGGAGGACACTCCGAGAAAAAGAAGATGGAAGGCTCTTTTTGGCTTCATATGAGCAACCATATTCACTTCACCTGTGAGATGATCACGCTCCGGTGGAGTGCATTAAGTGGAAATTAATTCTCCCATGGGTGCTTATTAAAATCCTGGGTGTTAATGATTCCCCATTTCACAATCCCCACTTGAGTTCCAGCTCAATGAAATATACCGGCGAAGAAAAAGAAACATACAAAAACAAAACAAAGCATCCATAAAGGACGTTTTTATTTGCTAAATGTGCCAAAATCTTGGACTTTCATCTTCTAATTTACCATTGAGCAAAAGTTTTACTTTGAAGGCGTACGGAAAAGGTAACGGCTGATTTGAACTGTTGAAATTGCCAAAGTTTTGACAAAGTAAATTCATTCATTCATTCATTCATCTTCCAAGCCGCTTGATCCTCACTAGGGTCGCGGGGGGTGCAGGAGCCTATTCCAGCTGACTTCGGGCAGTAGGCGGGGGACACCCTGAATCGGTTGCCAGCCAATCGCAGGGCACACAGAAACGAACAACCATTCGCACTCACGCTCACACCTAGGGACAATTTTAGAGTGGTCAATCAGCCTGCCATGCATGTTTTTGGAATGTGGGAGGAAACCGGAGCACCCGGAGAAAACCCACGCAGGCCCGGGGAGAACATGCAAACTCCACACAGGGAGGCCGGAGCTGGAATCGAACCCGGTACCTCTGCACTGTGAAGCCCACGTGCTAACCACTGGACTACCGGGCCGCCCACAAAGTAAATTGAATACTCACAAACAAACACAACAGTAAAAGCCAATTAGCTTGGTTGAAAGTGGTACAGTAACAACGTACAGAATTTATCTTGTGATTACAATTTGACTGGAATTCATCTTGCCATACCTGTATGCAGATAATTGCTAAATGTGAATGGTGTTGCGTAATGTTTGTTTTATTGTCGAGCTCTTACAGTGTAAGATGTCTGTGTAGAACTGTGTAAAGTTTTTAAACGTCTTTTCAGACTTTGTCATGAATTGGCTGGTACTGAATGAGTTAAAAAGAAAAATGCACACCTCATTTCAACCGTCACTACACTGTACATCTACTGTACATTGAGGTCGGGACAATTAACATACCATATCTTGCTTTGTACAAAACATGGCAGCTCTCAATTTCTGCAATAACCTCCGAAAATGACCACAACCAATGTGCCCATGTGGGAGTTTGCAAATACCATCGTAATATCAGCAATATTCTCGCTCCGGCAAACCTCTTTATCAACATTAAATCAGATTGGATTAGATTCATTTTGGCAAGAGGTTGAGGTGATTGGCATTCAAACAACTGTAGATGGATTGTCAGCACATGGCCTGCACTGGCGAGACCCAGTCTGAGTCATTAACACTCAACAAGCAGAGTGGAGCCCCGGGGCACCCTGCTCTCTGACAGTAACGCATTCTAATCTTGTCAGCGCATTGAGAGCTTTTGAGCGCATTACAGATAACAGGGCCAGAATCAAACACTACTGTCTGTCAACATTTCGGATAAATCAGGGGCTAAGAGTCTGTGGGGCAGCCATGCATGCAATACTACTTCACAGGTCAACCGCCACAAAGCCAAAACGGAAGTCCGAATGGTGCTCGGGAGTCAGCAGTGATATTTATTTGAAATTTGAACAAAGGTGTGGAAAACAATAACAAAAACAAAAGAATAGCAGAATGACATGTTTAATTGTGTTATACAGAGTCACATTATCTGTAATTCAAACTCCCCAGTTCCTTGAAATGCATGATTTCTGACCGATGCCAACACCGTTTGAATGTATGTTTCTTTTTTTTCTTCTTCTTCTTCTATTTCTTACCAATCTGAAACAATCTGATTTTACATTCAATAAACACAGCCTTCAAGAAGGCACCGGGAGATATCAGCATTTTTTCTATACTCTGATTGATTCAAATCTAATTGAGTGAGATTCATTACGTGAAGCCAGAAGAGAATGTTTTGAAAATCATTTTCAAGGTACACTGAACATTAGAAAACTGAACATTGTGAGCATAGGTTTGGGCTGGCAAATAGCTATCTATCTATCTATACACAGAGAGAGAGAGAGAGAGTAATTGAATGTTCCTATTTTCTTGTTTTTAACCGTTAGCACCCCGTTTGTCTCTCTTAATGTATTGTTTCAAGTAAATAGTATCTCGTCTGTTTCCATCACTTTACATTTCCAGCCATCTAGAGCACATATGGCGATACATCAGACCATTAAGTAGATTTATTATTCATAAAGAGATTCTTACTTTGCTGGTTCATTTCCCATAATCGTAGTGGTATTTTTCCCTGAAATTCATGGGTACAGGAAGCGCACCGAAGGGAGGATAAACATCATAAATATTCCAAAGCCTAACCGTACGTGCAGTTGTTACAAGACAAAACATATTAAATGATGACATAATAGAATGGCCTATCGTGTGTGTAAAAAAAAAATACATGAATAGTTAATTGAACACTTTTAGAGTGAAACATTTGTATTTTTCCTCATAAAAAAAAAATATTACTTCTCATGATATTCCAAATACTTTGGCATGTAGCTCTTGAACCTGATGCTTTCATGGAAAAAAAGGCCCATGCTAGCTGTGAGTCATTTTCGGATTAAGACCATCAAATTCTGTTCTGACAACCGGTGACACTTCAAATAAGGACTGTAGCTGCTACTCCTTTTGTGCCCTCCCCTTCGTTTAAGAAACCGCAGTCTAAAAGGTTACACATGTCCAGTAATACAAAAACACAATAGTGGTGTTCTTTTGTGCAAAGAAGCATTTAAGTAAATAAAAGACAATACAAATGTATCGATGTGCCTCTGTAGGACAAATATCCTTGCTCTCTCTAACTGCCCTGTTTGTCCATTTAGAAATGTCACCAGCTGTGGGACTCCCGAGGATGCAAGCGAAAAGGCTTCTCTGCAGTTCTTTTCCATTTACTGCTTGAGTTGGCACAGAGACAGTGCTCTTTTAGGTTTTTTGTTTTTTTTTGTGTACCTGTGGTGGCCAGAAGAGTCAGAGTGCACAGGCATTTATCATGGCCTCTAACAATGCCAGGATATTATCGAACAACCACTTTAGGGAAGGCCCCCCACAGCGGCTCAAGAACTACTCCAAAACAGAGATCAAACATGACATAAATCGCAGCAGTGGCTGATCTGGATTCAGTGTGTTTTTGAATAAATAAATAAACAAACAAATGACAACCCTGAAATTGGTATTGGTATCGTGTGAACAGTGTCCCTGCGAAACCGCTATGCCAGAATAATATACAGTATCATTCAACGACAGAAACACAGAAAAATGTCAATTTGGAAAAGCTCAAAATAGGAGGCTTTATCTGGTAATGGTGTTCAACTCTCTAACCTTATTTTATTTCCATTTCACTTCCAAAGATAATATACTACACAACACAATTACCGTATTTTCCGCACTAAAAGGCACTTTAGAATATAAGGCACACTTTCAATGAATGGCCTGGTTTAAAACGGTTTTCAGTAGGACGCAGCATATTATAAGGGGCAAATATTAACTCCATAATTGAATCACTACGCTGTCACAAAAATGAACTATGTCCAGGAAAGCAAGTAAAAGTGCAACATTCCATGCTGTTTCGATTATGTCCTATAGGTGACAGTCACACACATGAAATAATTGTTGTCCAAATCATCACGGCAACAATGACTGTGTCCAAATTCAGAGGCCAGGGTCTCCGAAGGTCACATTTAGAATTGTCTTTGTAGAAATTGGAAATCAACTGCCACTATGCAGTCTTTGGTGGACACAGCCTGTGAATTAAGACAGAGTGTATGTTTCTGTTGTCTTTAAACTTGGAATGCAAATGTGACTTAAAAATACTAACACCAGAGCTTGCCTCATTAATTTTGTCTTGTGCAGAATACTCAAAGAGTTTGGGAGCTGATTCAAAGTGTTGCAGCCGACCAAATCTGTGACACGTCAAAAATCCATTTGATGTTTTACTAAACTAGATCATGCTCAAGCACCGGCAAAGACTACCCTTTTCTTTCACATTAAAGATTACCAACAACACTTGAAATCAACCATGACTTTGTCTGGAAACTGGAAAAAGATGGCCGAGTTTGAGCACTTTAAAGTAGGCTCACTCTTTAATTAATGTAGAAACACACTTGTATTAGCTTCCAATTAATGTTGGGTATGTTGCATAATTTTACTTCCGGCAAGATGCTTGACAAAGTGAGGCCAGTTTTAATTATGCTGTAATGTAGCAATAAAACTGATTCTACGTGCATCATAGCCTGTGGCCCATGATGAACATGGAAAGGATTTCTACAGTCTCTAGGTATACCCGCCAAGACCCTAGTTGATAAACTATGTTGCTCATTAGATGAAGCTCCTCAGAGGATCAACTCAAGATGAAATCCACACTGGTGCCTTTGTTACCCCAGGCAAATCACCGGGGAGCGAGGAGTGGTGTTTTGAGGATGGGTGACGGAGGGGGGAGGTGGTGGACAAGTGGGATCACAGGAAACAAACAGTGCAACCAATCAGGAAGCTCTCTGGAGCAGAATACTTCTTCTCCTATTTAGTTAACAAAGCTGGAACGTTGTTTTTCTTCAGTGTCCCAGAGTAAGTAATTAGAGGGGAAATCAAAGAGATTGTGAAGTCTCAAGTAAGTAAACACCAAACCATAGCTTTATTACAATAATTGCAACAATTTTGCTGCATATTTATAACTGTCACCAACAGCATTTCAAATAACAACCATGCATCAATCAATAATGCATGTCTCACAATGATAAATCCAAACAATTTTGACCATTACATACAGTACATGAGTAATCTATGAAGCTATGCAAGCAGTGAATCACAACAGAAATGTAAAAGTAATTCAACAAGAGTTTTGAGAGCATGCTCATATACTCACACCTAAATAAGACAAGGTACTGGTATATTTGGCTCCCAGGGCCAGTCTTTATTAAGATTTCATGGTATCTATTCAATATTGAGAACCCACTGTCATTGCTCACCAGTGAACTGCCAGAAGAGGAAAATGCCAGAACAAGCTCGAGAATGCTGTTGGGTTTTTAATAAGAGAAACTACAGCGATAGACATAGACACGGTGCTGCTAAAAGTACTAAAATAACAAGCGTGATGAAAAGCGAGTGTTAAAAAAGCACTGGGAAAATGTCACAATCCCCCAGTGGGTGCTAGCAACACTTCACAAGTGATGTGGGTCACAGTGTGTATCGCGCTCTCATGGACATTGTCGTAAATCAGCACTGCAAACAATGTAAACATATAAATCCGCCATTGGCACGCAGCTCGAGGTTAGTCGATGACTTATAGTGCAGGCGCAACGTCATGGGTACATCAAGACGAGCAGAGTCTCCACTTTTGAATGAATATTCAATTAAAATGATCTCATGTCCTGTGGTGGAAATTGACTTTGAGTTTCACATTACAGATGTGAAAAAGAAGTCAACAAAGCATAACTTAGCACTACTCACTATTTGAAGACACGTGGCAGACAGTAATGGGGTGTGCTGTCATACATGATGGCTTTAGGTTTGTTTGAGTCTTGCGGAAAATATTCCAAGATAATCACGATTGAAAACCAAGCTGTACTCCCACGATGTCATGATTAACTGTGGAATATTGTAATCTGAAAATGACACATGAGCTGTGGGTGTTTTAATGATAGCTTTATCTCAGGATGCTGGACATCTGTCCTATAATTTATTGAAGCTGGCATGACCTCCAGATACCGTGTCAAGGTTTTATTAGTCACTGATATTGATAACTAGGAATGACTCACAACCAAACAAGCCCACATAGCTCCATTAAGAAAAAAAAAAAGAAATAAAGAAAACATCTAATATTCATTCTATCTGCTGTATTTGTCTGTTGTGAAAGTGTGATATAAATAAAATTGTCCTGTATAATGCAAACATCATCTACGGCATTTGTTCTGATCTTAAATGTGAAGTTAAAAACCTTTACAAATAGCAAATATCTGAAAATCACAACTCAGATTCTAAATGGGCGAGCACTTACATGTTTTGAACGTGATGTTTGCCATTCAAACATCAGCAGTTTTTCGAACCTATCAAGACATATGTATTAAACAATTGCATGAAAGTCAATCTGTGTATCATCGGGCCCTGAAAGCTCATGCACACACACGAAAAGAATAATTTAGTCATCGTATCTCTTCATCTGACTTCCTTTATTTAATTTCTCCCAGACTGAACCTTTGCAAACACATCTGCACACCTTACAACACAACTTCTCTCCCAGTCATAATCTCGCGCCATAGGAATGATTTATTTAAACATGTTCTCTCAGAAGAAAGAGCCGTTATTCTTTTCCTCCATCAGGGAATGCAATCTCACCACAATATGGCCACAGCAATTCGTCTTTATTTAAGTCGCCCTTTGCTTTCTCAAGTCACTGCTGTGTGGGTCGTTCTCCCTTCGTCTGCCAAAAGTGTCCTTTAGCTTCCGCGCTAGCTCATTTGTCATGTTTGACACATTAAGCAAGATTTAGCGTGGTCAAATGTGTACATTTTAATACTAATGGCTTCATTAGATTTGCAATTTTTTTTCACGTCAGTAGACATACAGTAGTTGTAACATATACAGAAAACAAGGTATAGTCATGCTAATGAATGATTGCTTTTGCAACATTTTCTAATTAAAAGTTACATCAGCCACAGTTTTTATGCAACTGTGGGTGGAATCCTTTGTGTACTTAACGCAATGTACTCTAATTTGTTATGCTCTCTATTTTGAAAATTTAATTTCAGTAGCAATATTTTTTCCCCTTTTAGCCAGTCCAAGGAAATTAGTTTTTACAACCATTAGGGGAAGTTGCTTCCTGTGCTCACTTGCTGACAATGTGCTTTGCGCTATAATATCAATTCACTTGAGTAGACCCATCTTGTGTGGGTGTGGTTGTGCTCCTAATGCGTACTGACCCGCCGCACAAGACTGGCCATCTCGAGACTCGAGGCGCTCCATTGCAGGGCTAATTACAGAACAGCAAGTTGCCAAGCAACTGCAGCAAATGGTGCCTTGTGGGTCTCGGGCGGGGGTCATAGCAGTACTAGTCAAGTCTTTGATGGATCTTTATGTGACCCCAGTGATCCTGAAAGGATCTATGTAGCATGTTTGACTCACGAAGAGCATGAACCCGACTGCAAATGCAAAATCTTGGAAAGCATGGATTTATGTACTTCGTATTCCTGAAAGGGGGAATCTACCGTTTCCATCTGAATAGCTCTGTGGACAAAATATGCCAAATGCTATATCATATTGTCAACATGCGCAATTTTCACGAATATTTATAACATGGCTCTATTCTCAGTTGGGATATAAAAGTAGCTGGAGGGTGCCAACTCTTTTTTTTTATGATGGCAGTTTTTATTGCAACGCTTTCACTGCTGTTTTTCCTCAACAGGAGTGAATCCACTTCTTTAATTAGATCATGAATCAAGAATACTCCCAGAAACCGACTCAAATGTGACAGTATGATGCACTTTTTTAGTTAAGTAATAATGTATGAAATTAGTCGTCTTATCGATTACCGTCATTTCTCTTTCCATTGCAGGGTGCTGAAAAGGTGCAATGACAATCTGTGTATCAATTATCGATTTGTTCATTTTTAAAAACAAAGCAGAAAAATAAAAGCACAATCATGGCTTGTTTTCTCAGTATTCATTCCAAACACCAAAACGAAAGATGGATAGGTCTTGCGGGACCACATTGTTAAAATCTGGAACTGTAATAGAAAATGGACCGCGCAATCAGTTACCGTGCCAACAAAACGTGGTTCCGGTTCACACTGGAAGTCGCTCCATAATTCACGCAAAGGCTCATGGGGTGAAGACATTAGGTGGACAAAGGTGCACCCGGGTTTCATTCTCTCTTTTCCCAAAGTTTCAGTTCCCTGTGTCGCAACTTCCTTCAATTCACTGTGGTCCTGTGCTCCACACATTCGGTGATTAATAACACCTCCTTGCTCATTTTTTCCTGCCAAACAGAACAGTGCTTTCCTGTCATCTTGACACAAATGAATTCCCCTTTATTTATCTTCAGGCACCAAGGCGGACATTTGCAGAATAACTGTTTGGGGAGGGGTACAAAGAATTATAGATGGTGTGTTCTTGACGACAGGACCATTTGTTTCTAAATATGAATCGAGACAAAGTTCATAACAATCACTTTTATACACAAAATCCTGCGCAGGCAATTTTTGACTTCAGATTACAATCAAAGACAGAAATAGGCAGCTGGTAGCCTTTCGGTAATCCTAATCATTGCGTCTGCAAATTGTAGTGACTCAGCTCTAACTCGTATGGGGTGAATTGACTCACTTTCAATTCTTCAGATTGCAATTCGGTACAGTTCTATCAATTTAAATGCTCCAATTTCAATTCAGTAATAAAAATACACAATCAGGAGTACATTTGGAATATTTAAAATTGTTGAAGCCTGCTGTGTCAACATGACCGGCATGTCACGTGGCATTTTTAGCAATATAACATCTAAATATCTGATCTTTTTTTACCTTTGATTGTTTTTATGTTCGAATCAATCAACCAATACTGTACTGAGCCTTTGAGCACATAAACGAAAAAATAAAATGAATGAGTGGAATGGAATGCCATTCCAGTATCTCCTCATTCAAATCAAAGCAGCTCCAACTCCACTGACAGTGAGAAATTGATTTAATAGCCAGAGAACAGCTTGTCAGCAGTCTAAAACAACACGTTAGGTGACTTTGTGCACTCATCCCTTGTACCCCCCCCCAGGGATCTGTATTGGGATATTACAAAAAAAATTAAAATTGAAAATACCTCTGTCAACACTGCATTCTGATAATTTTTCCACCGCTGGAAGGTATATTATGCATTGTCTATTCATTGTGAAGCCGCATGTAATGGCACACGGGAGTAATACACACTTGTGTAACAGAAGAACGCTTAACAAATCCAACACAGTATTTGATTCAATCTGTTGAGATCACAGGTCTTTTTCACAGCAGACATTTTGTTTTGTCGTCATAAAATAGATGTGGGTGGATTAAAATAATGGGAGAGATGTGGCTCAGGGGTTAAGCAGCTGACTATTGATTAGACGCTCGGTGTCTGAATCCCAAAGATGGTTATTTACCTTCTTTCCAGATCTTTTGCATGAACGCATTACAATGCATTCATTATTCTGTGATTTTCAAGCTTATTTGTAACATTTGTATCAATGACATTTCTGACGATGATTAAATATAGTGGGCAGAAATGCATATTTTACTACATATGAGTGATTACACCATTTCTCCATTGAGTGAATGTTAATAATGTGGTATTAACAGGGAGCAATGTCTTAAATACAAATGTATTTTAGGTTTTACACATTAGCTTATACATATTAGGAGCAAGTTTTAAAAACGAATTGCTTGAACCTGAAGAAGCATTTTGATGATTCAATACATTTTTTACAAGATGCTTTTATGTTTTATACTGCACGATTTTCTGTTTTGTTTTTCTTTCTTTCTTTTTTTTTTTTTTTTTAAACAACGGATCTATTTTAAACCAAAATGATGCACTGGAAGCTAGGTTGGGCAGAGGCTTCCTTAGCCATAATTGTGCAGAGTACTGTCTGGCTGTTGTCTCTCCAGGGGAACAGCAGGCAGCTCAGGGGCGTGTTGTTATATTTCACACTTAATGATGTGCAAGGGATTCTCGCCTCATATCTGCGCCACTATTTTAGTCAATTGCAAAAATTACATTTTAACTGAAAAATTCAAGTTCTTGGTCTAGAACGCCTCATGTAATGTTTCCTTAAGAAAGCCACCAATTCATAGTTTTGAGGAATTTTACGCCTCTGAAAAGAGTTTTGCTTTATTTCCTCTCCTCGAGAATTCAGATAATATGTTACTGTATTTCAATCAAGTACTCTAGCTAACAAACAAAAGGCTTTGAAAACAATGAACGTTTCTACTGATTTAAAGGTTTTATATAAACCCTCATGCAGAGGTCAAGGCAAAATACGGCCCGGGGGGGCCAATTCCGGTACCCAGAGTCTTTGACCAACCGGCCCTCACAGTCACTGTAAAAGATGAAATATGCAGTGCTATGTTTTTTTGTCTTGAATGAAACATATGTGATTAAAATGAATTTTTAAAAAGGAGAGAAGAGAGAGAGAGAGAGAGAGAGAGAGAGAGAGAGAGAGAGAGAGAGAGAGAGAGAGAGAGAGAGAGAGAGAGAGAGAGAGAGAGAGAGAGAAAGAGACTGTTGTGGTTCACTGGGCTACTTTAATTCCTGGAAGTGTGCTTTGACAGTAACATGAATGTGTTGACAGCTCCCTGGTGACCTTCGCCTGAGCACAGGGAACAGCGAGTTATAGCCTCAGCAGTGTCATTTGAAAGTAATATATTTACAGTGCACAATGTTAGTCCCCTACATGAAGTACCAAGCTTATCAAGCCCCGGATACAAATGGAGCTTCTATTGTTCAATACTTGACCAGCGTCTGACACAGGCTTACATGCTCCCATATCGCAAATATGATTTGATTAAAACATCTGGACAGTGTTTGCTCGGGCAAACAATAATCAAAAATAAATCCTCGGCAAGCCTCACTTCACACCAACAAATAATGGCTAAAGCCTACCGCGCACAATAAGTTTCTTTCTAAAACTGAATGGTGCAAACAACATCAAATTGAAATTTAATCCCTGATTTTGCTGCAGAGAGACGTTCAAAAGTAAATCATCACACGATGATAGTTGTGGTTTAAGACACACTTTCAGTAGAAGCCTGTGGGGTGATCTTTATCAGTATTACTGGAAAGTAACTGTGACACGGCATATCGGTATCTTAAAGGCAGTAGCCCAAGTACATACAGCTCAGAGATATACTTGATTATAATGTGTAAAAATAACCTGTTGAGGTAATATGTATGCTACAAAGACTGCCAAAACATCTTTAATATGCCCCAAATGTAAATGTGGTTTGTTTTGTGTGCTTATGATTGGGTCTTATTTGTATTGCACTATTATCAACTTTATCCCTTTGAATCAGCAAAAGGATGACTTTTTAAAAATTGTTTTCTTTCATCGCATTTTTTATTAAATGAAAGCACATGGAATTGTCTTACTGTGCAACTGCTATTAAAAAAAATAAAAAAGACAAATCAGTGCCTATAATAGTTTTCGGAAATTGTACATACTCGGGTTTTCGTTTATACTTTTAAGTATGGCTTTTCGTGTAGTTGACCAAAATCAATATTGAAAGAGCTGAACCTCCTTGAACAACAATGCAAAGCAGCAGCTTTGGTGGCATTTTCATGTTTTGCTGCACCGCGGTGGATCTCATCCAGAAAAGCGAAACAAGACACTGCTCACAGAACCATTGATACAACAGCAATGCACCAAGTGGGGTCATGTAATCTCCCACTGTCTCTCCCTGACTCACTCTCAAAGGATGAGGGGGCAGTGCACAGTTGATGTGAATCCAAGAATAAAAGAGGAAGGGAGGGAGAAAGCCGGAAATGAGATGGGAGTCTAGATGAAGCTCTTGCAGTCTGAGTGGAAAACATTCTTTTGGTAGCATTGGAAATAGTCAGACAACTGCTGCTTTCAAATGTGAGACTTCAGTGACACATTCAAGTCGAATAGGGCACCATAATTTAACAGAGTGGGGCAATCCATCCCTGGGACGGAATGGTTTGTCCATCTGTCCTGGACAGACGCCCATTTTTGGTCCAGAGGATGAGAAATATTTGAAACAGCACAGACTAAGCAAGGACGGAAAGCGGCTTTTATTCCGTTCCTTTAATCGTCACTAACCTGGTTAAGTACTGTTTGTGGAGTCGAAAGCAAAATAACACAGTCAGACTGTAGCCAAACACAAATTTCTTAGCAGGATATTTAACAGTATCATCTCAACAGTATTTTTCTAGTAACACTGCCACCTAGTATACAGTTAGAGACCATAAAGTACTGTACCAAGCGACACCCATTTCACTAACGATCGTCCAATCTCGGTGAAGCAGGGCATACTGGGAAGGAAGAGCTTTAAAAGGACGAGGATGGACGGGGACGGAGGACGGGGACGGAGGACGATTATTATATAAATAAGGACGGAGGGATGATGACGGAAGGCTACACAGGTCGCGGATGTAGGACTGACCGGCAAAATCGGGTCAAGTGCCCATCTCTGCAATTCAGATTATGAATTATGAAACACTACTTGACAATACCAGACACCTCAAGGTGGCATATTGGAGGTAAATTCATCAGATCTGTACAATGGGACTTTATAAGTCACAAGTGCAGCTATTGTGTACAAGGTTCTGGGATATTTTAATGACCATGATATGAATTAAATATTCATCACCAAACGTCCATGTTACACATAATAAACATGCTCAAGATGAGCATCCAATAAAAATGTTTACAAGCGAGCCCAGTCTAAGAGCTCTTTCACAAACAGTGATTCAAAATGTTCAAATGTAGGCCAAGTTAAGTCTGCAGTAAAAATGAGTGAAAACAAATTAATTTTTCAAATAAATTCATCATGTCCTCAAATGGCACAATGGGAATCAAGAAACCAATCTATCTAGCTATCGAATTATAAAACAAACATTCTGCTTGGAATATAAACAATGTCATTTAATAAACCTTCAAGTTTAGCTCTCCCCTGCAGCTAACGAACTTAATATTAAAAAAAAATGTAATGGAAAATGAAATGTTCCTTCCTGTATGCAAAGTAAAATCAAATCAGCAAAAG
Organism: Hippocampus zosterae; assembly: GCF_025434085.1. NCBI lineage: Eukaryota > Metazoa > Chordata > Actinopteri > Syngnathiformes > Syngnathidae > Hippocampus > Hippocampus zosterae. Next base: position 11,906,791 of record NC_067461.1, on the reverse strand, counting down.
ATGCACATACACCATTTACATTTTTTTATGTATTCAAAATGTGATACAAGGCCTCCTTTTTAAATCGTGTTTTTGTCCCTTAGGTCATCCTGGTCTTGAGTGTAATGATTCCTGGTGCACACCTCCGAGACAAATTGCCACTGACCCCCATGGATTTTCCAGGGCACACACGATTCGAAATGGACTATTCAATTTCCCACAGGGAGCCTTGCCACTTCCCCACCATGCATCATTGAAAATGAAGCCACTTTCGGGTTTGCAACAACATTGTACCAAGAGTCAATTTATACTCCCCTTTAATTCATGGCTAACCTTAATTGGTGGCTTATTCCGCTCAATGGTAATCTGAACAATTCTATGATCATTAGTACATACTAAATGACGCACAAAGTAGGTAGACTCTAGCTTCCCAGCAGTTAATAAATGCACGACTGACAATGACATGACTTGCTTTAAAAAGCTTCGAGCACTTAAATGTAGTACTCATGTTGGCACATGTCATGGGTTGCTGCGCAGACAGCCACGATAAGGTGAATGAAGTTTTATAAAACTCTGGCAGTGATTGAGCGCTTCTAGATAATCATAGTAATTACCGTGTGTAAAACAGCATGTAATGACAGCATGTAACTTCTTTTTTTTTTCCGGTCTGACGAAGTCATATGAATCACAGGAACATATTACTACATTACAATTTCTAAATAATTTTGTGGGACAAGTGATGAGAAGGATGTCAGGTCAAAGGACTGTGGAGCAATAATAATGCATTCCCTCATATATTGTAGCTCTTGGGTTTTAATCTCAAATGAGCACAATGGCCAAAGTAAATTGGTCAAAATCAAATTTAAGATTTGGTTTAGTAAAACAGAATGGAGGTCAGGCCGATAATTATTGATACACTGGCCTGAAATTTGGGTAAAGTAAATTTTGATTTACATTTCTATTATCTGTTTAGACTGTCAGAAAAAAAAGTTTCATGTCGAAAATAATTCATATCCATTAGAAGTATGTTTGTTTCCTAACTCAGTGGAGCACAAGACACACACAAAGGGCCCTCTTTTCCTCGATAGTCCCACATGGGCATGGCAGAATCACGGTCGCATCTTCATTTTCATGCCGCGGGCAAGTCAAGTTTAGTTTAGAGTTTAAGAATTTGGCAGATCGTGCTAGGCCTTGCTCGGTGTTTGGGCGGACCCTTCATATTACACAGCTCTGGCGCATCTGACGATTTGGTGACACAAATTAGACTAGACTTTAAACCAGCGAAAAGCAGATCCAAGTTGTGGCGCCAGTGGTGTGACGAGATTTTGGTGGATTTAACCTGGGCGTAGGCAGTTGTACTGCATTACACCCTCTGAATCATTGTAGAAGTCAATGCATTATTTTTATTATGCATTTTATTATTATTATTATTATTATTATTATGACGGACAAACACGGACACCCTGATTAGGAAAGGACAGAGCCGACCTCTTCCTACTCAGGAAACTGAGGTCTTTTGGGATTCAGGGGTTACTACTCCTTAAGACTTTCTATAACTCGGTGGTGGCCTCGGCCATCCATTATGGCATTGTCTGCTGGTCAGGCAGCATCTCGGCCCGGGACAGAAGGAGACTGGCGCAACTGGTCAGGAAGGCCAGTTCTGTCCTGGGCTGCTCCCTCGACACTCTGTAGGAGGTGGGCAACAGAAGGATGCTAACTAAGCTAAAAGCTGTTATGGCCAGTCCCTCCCACCCACTCCAGCCCGCCCTGACAGCACTTGGTAACTCCTTCAGCCAGAGACTGTTACACCCGCGCTGCAAGAAGGAGAGATACCAACGCACGGTCCTACCGACTGCTGTCAACCTGCTGATTAAAAATAATAACAATAATACTAATAATAATTAAATGATGTGAAAAACAATTGTAAATAGCACTGCGATTTATCAATTTTGTATTTATATTGCACTTAATTGAACAGTGTTTGTTTTCTTTCTTCTTTCTTCTTTCGACCCACAATCTTGCTGCTGTAGACTGTAAATTTCCCCAGTGTGGGACAAATAAAGGATATCTTATGATCATCATCATCTATAATATTGTTTTTTAAACCACCGCCGTATTGCAGCACGCAATAATGTGTGTGTGTGTGTGTGTGTGTGTGTGTGTGTGTGTATGCGTGCGTGTGTGAGAGAGGTCGGGGGTGGCGGGGGGACTGCAAGTCTTGCGTGGACCAACTGTGTGCATGTGAGGACTTTGCCTTCTCTTGGTATTTTCGCAGACGCACAAAGGTAGAAATGGGCGTTTGTGCTGGTCTGGGTGTGGACGCAGCCAACTTGATTCCCTGCCAACCGAAGCAGCTCCTCTCAGCATCTTTAAATTCAACGCAGGAGAGGCACGCGGTCTACATTGCGGAAGCATAACTGACTCGCTGGAGTCCATGCAGGAGATCAGTGCGTGCAAAGTATGCCAATTGTTTTGCTAAGTAGTGTGCTGTGAATTTTTCTCCAATGTGAAAAATGTGCCTTGGTTCGATAAAGGTTGGGAAACACTGCCATACTGTATATGTGTGTGTCCCTGTCCATGTCTTCTGAGAAAAAAGACGCTGGGAGGCACAAGTTAAGCCTCCACGCCCTCGACCACCCAATCACAAATTATTAGCATTTGTGCATTTTTATATTTTTTGGGGGTGGGAGGGGCTGCTAAAGTATGAAAACCGTTTTATTTATCTAAAAAAAAAATAATTAGTGACAGTAATGTGTTATTTATTTCATCTTAGCATGGCTTAATTAAAAACAATCTAAGTTACGTGATTTCCAGCTATGCACATTCAGACAATTATAGATGCCAGGAGGGCAGACATGTAGTTTGTTTTAACTCACACTGTTGTTGATGAGCGTAAAAACACAGTATTTTAAAATGTAATAATAATAACAACGGGGTAACACATGATAGACCTCTACAGAACAAGATGAATACACTGTTACTGTTACATATAGTGGCTTTTCAAAGCTAACTACGTCCAACAAATCAGCCAACAGAGCACCAGGTTAAACATGTATTGTGGTCACACTGACAGCATGACGGTGATCACATTGCCATTACAGTAAATCATCACAGTCGTGGAAAGCATTAAATCCTCCGCCCCTGTCCGCTAAAATGGCTGAAATGTACTCGAGCTACAACTAACATGCCAGTAATACATTCAAGGAACTTAATCAAAGATGGTGGACGTTTAGTGGAATAGGAATTGGCTTTCCTCATCCTAAAATTCATCCTCTCCTTTTGGTAAGGCGGGAAATACTGTTATTCATCACCATAGTCTCAGAGAGTCATCGACCAACAGTATTGATCTCAAGTAGCTGCTCGGGAGCCAGATGAGCCTTGTCGACATCAATCCCGCCATGCTCTGTTCTCGATATTTTCTTTCACTCATTCTTTCGACTGAAAGAATTATATATCTGTCATCTTTCATTGTAAGTATCAGTAAGGAAAAACTGCTCTTGTAATAAAAGAATGTGTGAAGCAGTATACAGTGGTTCCAATGAAGGCATTATGCCAATCTTCACAAGGTAAATGTGGCTTGCAATTGTATATTCCTATTATAATGTAACCAATATTTTCTCGGAAAAGGAAAAAAAAAACAGAAGTTGCACAAAACTGTTGAACATGGCAGTTCAGTGAGTATTCATTTTGTGTGTGTGTGTGTTTTTATGGGGGTGCGGCAGGGGGATTTTGGTGGTTATTGAAGTACTTTTTTTAAAAAGGTGGCAGGTTTTAAATGACATGACTAGAAATGTTTAATTTCACGCAAGAACTCATTTCAGTGCATTCCAAATTCGAAATATTTTGTTTTTCTTGGGGTTTTGAGTCCATTTCTGTGACAACTATTCCCAAATGAGGATCGGCCTAAACAAGGGTTATTTCATGAGAAGAGAAACAATATACACAATTAGTTTTTGAAATCAGCAGTTATGATTTATTTCATTGTAGATTGTTTTATTGTACTGTGTTTATGCCTGAGCAGTACCGTAGCTCAATTGTTTTGACACTTGTGCAACAGTTAAGAATGATGTCAAATATGATCTTCAGTATAGGCACTATTACACTGTTCAATAGTGTTATTCTGTGAATACTAGCAATACTAGGGCAAAAAATTATTCGTTGAAGTTTTTCCCCACACGCGTGCTGTTTCTCTTTATATCTTTGTAACATTGAACGTGATGCATAACAAAAGGCCATTGGGTAAGGAATTAATTGTTATGGCGGAAGAATTTAAGTTAGTTCTCGTGGAAAGTTCACAGGGCACATCACAAACAAAAAATGTATTTGTTATGTAAGTCCGGGTGGCCACATAGTCTCAGGTGTTATCGATTGTGTGCGTGTCTCCTCGATGCATCAAGACTATCAGAGACAAGCACTCACTTCCATGAAAGGGAGGTTGGAATTTATTGAAATAATAGGATTTCTCAAGTATTTTTTTTTTTTTAAAAGATGTGCATATGTGCTTATTAGCTACTACCACAACAGAGTTGTTGTTAATCCTTTGAGATGGTCAATGGAGCTGAAAGGATTTTGCTGTCAGTCCCTCAGGTTTCATGTGAAGCTACGAAGGCAACATCTGTTGTTGATACAATGTGTTCTGATACCTGTCACAAAGAGATAGCCGACGTGTCCACAAAAGTTATACTGAGACGTGCTCCTCCATGTTGGTGAAAAACAGCTTGTTGTGGCCCAAATGCTACACTTTGTTGGAGCCATTAGGACTGAATAATGTTACTGCCATTTTTTTATTCAGGGCTCAGGTCACTATTTGGAAATTTGTATTGATCAACTGTGGGTTAATGATCGACCTTTTTCTGCATGTGCCCTGTGACTGGCGACAGGTCTAAGGTAGTAGTCTGCTTTTTGCCAGAAGTCAACAAGGGTAGGCCCCCCCAAACGCTTCAACAGTATTAGCACTGTTGAAAACAATAGATTGCTGTTGCTTGTTTTTTCAGTTCGATATCTTCTGTATTTTGACTTACTGGGCCATATCTTTGTGCCAGTCAATTTTAGTGCAAAGCGCGTGGGTGGAGTTTTCTTTCTTTTGATATTTCCGTAGACAGTCACATGTTGAAAGGGGAGTTTGTGCTGTCGTACATCGACAGAAGACGGAACGCTGCCAACTCGTTTGCCATCCAATGGAAGCGCCTCATACCTTTTAAATTGAGCGCAGAGGGGCAGGGTCTACATTGTGGCAGTGGACTCGTTGAGGTTCATGTGGGATATTAGTGCCATTTAAAAGGAACTGCGAGAGCTCCAATTCCATATGATGTAAAGTTGGCAGCTATGGAGTGGCATTTGGGGACTGCCTTCTAACCCCAATTAAGCATCCATGTATGACAACCCCCACGCCCCTCACATTCCATAGTTGTGCTTTTGGAAATACACTTAAGATGATCATAATGCTAATTCATTGAATGAATTGATTTGTCCAGTCACTCAGAGGGACTGACCGAATCAATTTTTATGAATGAAATGCAATCTAATATCAACCACACACGTCCGTGTAGCTCAGAATATGTCTGTCCGTGCCTCAAATCAAATTCACCAAAATCACCTTAGACCAACAGCACCGCAACTTAGACCTGCTTTTAGCTGGTCTAAATTGTGGTATATGGTCTGCCAAATTTCAAACGCTCAACTAGACTTGCCCCGCAAGAAAATGGAGATGCACGAGTTTTGACGGCAAATGTCTGGCTGCCTGTCTCAGAAATTAAGGCCCATTGTATTTCATTTTTAAATGGAGTTGCCCTTTGTCCAGGTGTGGTGTTTTGTTTGTCCCATCCTATTCCAATGTGAACCCTTTATCTCCCACTATGTCATTGTGTGACTTAGATACACATAAACCAATCATAAACCAATAATAAGACATATAAGCAAAAATAAATAAATGATTAAAAAATAAACTTCTCACAAGCAACTCATAACAGCATTTTCTTACCAGTTCTGGACAATCTAGAAAATTAAACTGCATATGTTCAACCAGCAGAATTTAGTTTAGTGCTTGATAATGAATGAGGATTGATGTGCCCGTGCTGGTTTTGAGAACAAACTGGGATTTAAGCATTAATAATACATTTAATATGTAATGTGTAAACATATTAAGAAAATAATCTCCTATGCTACTTCATATCAAATCACGGGGAAAAATGTATTTGCTTAAAAGTGTACTAATTTAGAAAGAGCCTACTAGCTTGTATTCACAGGCTGCAGTTCAGCTTAAAACCTGCACATGTGTGTGTTGACATGGAATTCAATACCAGGGATTTGTGTACAAGTACCGGTACTATCATTGCTTCCCTACTGCTTTCGGTGGTCAGATGTGGACAAATAAAGTTTTTTTTTTCTTTTCTTTTTTTTAGGAATGCAGTCAGTGCACCAGCTAAATACTGCACACGTGAACTATTCCATTCTCAAAGGACCAAACCCAAACAGAAGATCAACCCGGTAAGTGGTTAATGGACCACAGGCGGACATTAAGAGCCAACCATATCTGGTGTTTATATACTTATTTTGTGTATTGTGCATCCTAGTCAATATTCCTATCCATCAGCAGTCCTCCTGGTTTTAATACACAAATGAGGATGTACTGTATAAGTGGGGGACTGCACAAGACATAACTGGACTGTGTCGGTTTGCACCACAGGGGGACAACTAACCGAAGCCTGCATTAGAGGCAAAGTGCTGTGCATGTCAGGTTTGTGCCGAATCAGCACTGCCGTCTTCCTGTGGCTTTCCTTCTGTCAATTCCAAAGCCGTTTTTGGGGGGCTGCAGAAATATATTCCGTGGACACATAAATGTCCCGTTTCGACAGTACATTAAGTGCCAACGGGGATGTTGGTACTTCAGTATTATCAATACATTGAAGGCCATTTGACAGCTTATTGCACCTAATCGGTCACATTACAGGCAGCATCTATCAACATCACTGACAAAGAGTGCAACTCAAATGCAAGTGCAAAAAGTCACAGACAATTGGGTTCAAAAGCAGTTCAGCATGAATATTTTATACAAAGTGACTTGTTTCAATGGTATCATTATGTTGGCTGCAGAGCCAAGTAAAAAGTATAAGTAGGTTGTATTATTTATAATTACAATACATAACACTCAGCTCGGATTTTATTTCACTATATGGAACTGCATCAGATTTTGGGTACCTATTTGATGAATGATTTGGCAAAAGAAGAAAGAATTGTAGCACCATTGTGTTTCTTTCAAATTGTTTTGAGAGTTATTAGCCAGTGATACATCAGTAAATGGGGAAAAAAAACAAATTGTTGCAGGGGGGCATATCCTGTTCTGTATCTCAAAAGTCATGCAAAACTACAGTGTTTAATATTTTATTTTACATTAGTGGTACTTTTTTGAATGTTTTAGTCTTTCGGTGTTTTAATTACAGTATATGTTTTAGATTATACTTGCTAATTGTTAACATTTTACTCAGAACATTGCCTGTGCAATCCATATACATATATATTTACAGTATATTGACTGCAAATCGGAAAATAACAGTACAATGGAACCTCTAAAGTCAGACACAATCCATTCTGCGACGCTGGTAGTTCAGAATTTGCTTTTTGAAAGGAGGTGCACCACTAAATTCAATTAATTCACACTGTTTCCTCATACACACACACACACACACACACACACACACACAAACACATATATAAATATATATGACTAGTGGTTCCATTGTACTGTTATTTTCTGATTTACAGTCAATTCACGTGGCATTATTGTGCATTTGGGTAAACCTTCACTCGAAAGTAACGAGCAGCTCCTGTAGGCAACATACTTGAACATCCGGAACCTGAAGCAGATATGATATCAAATACAGGAAGGACACTTACCTTCGAACACTGGACATGTGATATTCTACTCATGTAAAATGTAAGCAATCGAAATTCCACTTGGGGTGTTTGTGTATTTTTTTCCAGGAAGTTTAAATTCATATATGTAGTAACCAAAGACTATAGCAGAAATTCTAAAAACAATACTGACATGTAAATATTGTGAGAAGTTCTCAGTGAGAAGTAGACACTTACCTGCTCAGAAGCAGCTATGCAAGATGTACAGTATGTAACATTACACAAATCAAAACTATTGAAATATGTATCTGCAAGTGTAATAAACCAGAGCAAGCAAGAGGCAAATGGGACAATGGCATGTCAAGCATCAAAAATGTATCTTCTCCGACTTGACAATGCGTAATGCCCAATTATTATAGCAAAACGTGCTAGTTTGTGCTTGATTCAACACAAAAAGAGGGAAGAAGGCTTTACCTTGAATGCTGAGTAGGGACCTTAGAAGCCAAGTTTCCCCTCTCTGCCCTGAGGAGGAGAGTCAAACGGTAAAGATCAGAAGTCGACTTACCCCACAGGGAGAAGAGGTGAGGATCACAGCCAGGATGGGAGGCCCACAACACTATGATCATGCCTCACACAACCCGAAACCCAGTGTTTGAACCATGGAAAACAACACTACGTTCTTGCCTTCTGCCTGCCATTGTCGTCTCCCCATGCAGCAGGCTGGCGACAGATTGAATGTGTGAAGCAAAAGCTGCACCTACCTTGAAGACGGCTATTTACAAGTGCCACTGACCTCAACTACATTAGTGGGTATGTAAATGCCGTCAGGTCATGAATTAAGAACACAAAGAATCTGGAAGTACCTTTCGTTTTACCTATGAGTTTTGATGGGATGGTCCATAGTGAAAGCAAGTTCCAGTCACAAAAAAAGAACAAAAAGGAGAGGAGGCGACACCAATAAGTGCAATGTCAGGGTTCGGAAATGGAAAAACAGAAATAGATTTGAAGCTTCCACAAGCTATATTTGCAAATAGAGATGAAATGGCTACACATGGAAAGATGGTTGCAGGAACTATGGCTTAATGCTAAGCAAAGCTTGAATGGCAGAAACTGCTACGTTGCAGTGATTACCATGCATGCATTGTATTTTGAAAATGTCCTTTCACTAACACAGTACACTAGGGGTGTCCAACTACGGTCCTCGAGGGCCCTGATCCAGATGTATACCTCCTCAACACACCTAACATTCTGGAAGGGAACCCTCGAGAGGACTTCAGTTGGACCCCCCCCCCCCCCCCCCTGCAATAAACCATTGAAATTTACAGTAAACACTCAAAGAACAGAATGGAAAGAAATCAGATGGACAGAGTCACAGCTCATAAAAAGGGGTCATATACCCAGGAGAATGAACATCGAGGCCTTTATAATGAAGGACCACATTGAAAGTGCCCCGTTTTGTGCTGGCGTCAAACACACACATTTCAGAACACATGACAGCATTAGGAAAAATGGAGGGAAGGCGGGAGAAAAAGAACAGAGCTCATACCTTGGTCGCCCATCATCAGGTGTGCCAGACCTTAAAAAGGAAAACAAGAGCACAGTCAGCAGAGAACTAGGGATCGTGGGAAGTTGTGTCAAAAATAAAAACGGACACAAAGGCATCTCTTTTCACAGTAGATGTCTGTGTTACTGGACGGGATGGGATAAGGAAGAGTCGGAGGGAGAGGAATTGGAGGGTGCACGCACAGGGTCAAGCCTGATGAGCATTCATAGTTAGAATGTGTCATCGGCTACTTACTCACTCAGACATCTTCATTCATGTTTTATCGTATCCGAGATTTGAAATGCACAGACTTTCTTTCAGAGTGAAGAAGTCCCCCACCATGACTTTTAATTGAGTCGTCCGTGTACCATGCAGACACAAAATCTATTTAAACGTGCCCGTGACAAGCCAATTAAAGTGAAAAATAGAATAAAAACGATCAATGCGGGCAAATAACCCCTACCATTGTAATGTATCAGGTATCCCCAAATTGCGGCCTCCATATAGATGCCATTGTATGTGCCACAAATTAAAACCTTACCTCAGACATCTCTTTTGGGAATAGGTCTTTATTTGCATGTACAGTACATATACATAATAAGATAGTATTACAAATTATCAATATTAAACCAATATACTGTATTTGGATATAGAGTTAATGATATTTAAAGTATGAATCTGGGTGTTTGGTGGCGGTACGGTGATCGACTGGTTAGCACCTCTGCCTCACAGTGCAGAGGTGCAGGGTTCGATTCCGCTCTGGCCTTCCTGTCTGCCAGTTACATGTTCTCCCCGTGCCCACGTGGGTTTTGTCCGGGTACTCCGGTTTCCTCCCACATTCCAAAAACATGCTTGGGAGATTAATGGAACGCTTGAAATTGACCCGAGGTGTGAGTGTGAACGTGAATATTTGTGTGTCCTGTGAGTGGCTGACAACCCCGCCTACTGCCCGAAGACAGCTGGGATGGGCTCCAGCACCCCCACAACCTTCGTATAAGTGATTTAGAAAAAGGATGGATGGATGGATGGATTTTATTTGAAATAATCTGTATATTACAGTATATGTTAAGTAAACCTGGATTTCTAAGCCAAATAAAATAAGGTTAATAGAGATATACAAAGGAATATGGACCCAGACAGGATGGACACAACTGATCTGAATGTGCATTGACTCCTGGAGCATAAACATGGACGCACACAACATTGCAAAATGGCCCCAGTTAATTTAGACAGACACCATTTCGGTATAAAACCGTCCTAAGTACTGCATGAGGAAATCAGATTCCACACTCGAATTACTCAGGGATTGGTTTCGTTTGTCACCCTTTAAAGGCCTTTCACCAAGAGAGAAAAGTGGGTGATGTACCAAGCAATTAAAATCTGAAAAAAAATCCTCGATCCGCCTCCAATCAAGCCTCGTTTGGCCCTACAAAAGCCACATTTTGAACACAATGGTCTTGAATTTCAAGAGCAGGTATTGGGCAAAATGTGGATAAAATACTCATCAGTAAACCTAATAATAATAAGAGCAATAATCACTAAGTAACAATTAAATTTCAATTTATATTAAAAAGAAAATAATGTCCTAACAGCTCTTAAAAGAAATTACATGTCAATCATTTGAAACACTTTTTTTTCTCCCTCAACGCAACTCATTCATGTGGTACCAAATTGAGGGTTGTCAGACAGTTGTGTGGTGCTGCCTATTTAAAAATAAAGGCCAGACTTAATATATGAACTGACTCATTTTAAGGACTTGTAGTGCAACAATTACAAAGTAGAAGTCCACCACCATCGTTTTAAACCACACTAGAAAAAATCTAAAGATGTATATTTGGCATTTATTAAATAACACAAAATCTAGTCATGTCAGAAAAATCTTGAGTTCTCAGCGGGGGCAATGATCACAATCTGATCATCCACTTACCACTAAAACAACACTGTGTCAAAACCTGTGCCAACATTATTGTGTAGATCCATCAACCATAAAGATTCATTCACATTTGCACAGCCACTTGGCTTATACCCACCTTCGGTATATTTCTCTTCTGGAAGCACGGACAGCGAAAGAGAAAGAAAGGAAGACATTCATTAAGCAGCATGCAGACTCGGACTGGCCGTTGCATGTTAGCATGCAAGGCATTGAAAAAAATCACATGCAAGTGACCTAATACAACCCCATTTCTAATTTTTCACCTCTTTCCTGTCCTTATTTATACACTGGAAGTCACGGCAAGGTTGAACCCTTATAAGTTCATCTGATGTAAAAGTATTATATTGTCTGGCACATTTTAGCGGATGATAAAACATCCAGCAACACTGTTAAATGACTTTAGAAAAAAAGGCTATGAGGCATTGTGCTTGGGGGCTATCAAGCACATCTTGGGACTTACTCATTGTGTTATGTAGGGCATTTTAATTCATTTATTTAAGCACGAAGGACTTCAAATATTATTTAATTCACAGCACTAGATGAATATATTATTTCGGTATACAAAGCTACTCGAGGATGCCTGTAATGAAATGCACTGCAGAAACAAAAAACAAAGAAAACCCTGAATAAATACATTTGTGATAAACAATTCACTGTGAAAGAGCAGGCAATTGAGAGCATGTGTTTTTCAGGTGATTTGCTTTTGAAAGTATTGAACAGTGGCAGTTCCCTGACAATGCACAAGTTCTATTTTGGGGGTGAGTGATGTGCGAAGGTGAAAGGAGGAAAAAAAATGTAATGTGATACACTAATGAAGGAGTCTCAGAAATGAATACGGATTATAAGTATGCTCAATTATTATTATTTTTTTTACAGCTGAATTGCATGCACAATGAGATGTTTAAGGCCTGTAGACTGGCTACAAAAAAAAAATTAAAAACACATAACGGTCAGCCATGGTTTGCTTCTCCAATGCGAGTTCTTGACTTAAATACCATACAAAAAACATTTTTTTCCTCTTTATATTTTCTGATTAGAGAGTAAAATCTTCACTATAGTAACACATGCAATGTGTAATTATCATTACTTAAAAGACATCAGTACAGCTGAAAAAAAGGGGAAACGCAGCAAAGACCAATTGAAACCACAACAAATTCCTACCTCTTTAAAATGCTTTGTTGCCCAAATTCAAACGATCATATGACCCAAAAACTTACCATCATCACTGGTTCCCCCTTAGACACCATGCATAAAAACATTTACATAAAAGCTTTGTGAACAAATTGCAAAATAACAGCATACCCGACTGTTTCACTTGACCAGTTTGCCGTTGCCTCATTAAAATCGGGTACTTTTTTTTTTTCTTTTTTGAAAACATATTTATCAAGCACAAATGCAAGTTTGTGGAATGCTTCATTCCTACAGGTGGACATCTGAAGACCTTCTGGATACTTTGTTCACAAAGCTTGAAGATGACAAGACTGAAAAAGCATCCAGGCAAAGCATGATGACGACACTTGTAAAGCAAACAAATGTACGATGATGTTGAAACTGCAAAGACTGACAAAGACATTAAGATTAATTATTACACTTAACTACTTTTGAAAGGCGGGGCATTGATACATTTTTTTCGTTCTTCTATTCACACTGTAAAAACGCAAGGGGAGTTGTGTGGATTATTATAACTTGTGTTTAATAGTATAATTCATTTATTCTGCAAAGCCTAGTTTTTTTAATGAATTCTGTGACTTTATTTTTGTAAAATGTTAACTTTCTTACACATTACCCACTATTCACTTTACGCCATTAGCTTTGGAAGCTCATTCTCTTTTTTTAAAATCTACTCAAATCAACTGTATTTATAGAGCACAACAACCGCTATCGAAGCAAACAACTCAATTGGCATCATCACGTTGAAGTGAGAAATCAATTCTAAAAATGTGTACAATACATTTTTTAATGCAATCTATGATCTTTTGATGCCACCATTGTGATTTCATTTTTCTCCATTCTAATGAAAAGAAACGTTACTGCCATACTAGGCCATTAAAAGAAAACCCCGATAAACCCCCCCCCCCCACCCACCTCTCTCTCTCTCTCTCTCTCTCACACACACACACACACACACACACACACACACACACACATGGTCTCCACACACTTTCTTTCAGAAATGTACCCAGCTGGTTACATTCTAATCCAGAGACATAAATCCCTTTAATCCCCTTGTCAAAGTGATCCTAGTGCTATTGTGCCGGTAACACTACACTAAAATGCACTCTGCTGTCTATCACACACAATCTGCATCTTGTGCTACTGATCATTTTGCAACAGAAACTCATAATGCGTGTGCAGTAATTACATTAGAAAGTCAAGGCACCGCTTTACTGGAAGAAACATCTGGCATGCAGTAATGACACAAAACACATTGAGGAAGGTTACACATTACGTCATTTGTTTGTTTGTTCCGCTCCATTGCTTTTGACACCAAACATCCCGACTCAAAAGTACTGGGACACCTTGCAAATATTGTACAGTACATCTACTGTGAGTGAAATTGGAAGAATAGTTTGTTGGTCTCCACCTTCGTAGTTATATCCGATTCCTCGATGTGTTGAGGTGAATATTTGGTGAATTTTTATAAGACTTAAGATAATATCACCGTTGTCTTTTAGTTTGGACGGCCTCTGAAGCCAGGATACCCAGGATCACTAAAATCATTTCCCTAATATGATAATGACACTTGATGATCAAATGAGCCCGCATAACGACTTAACTGCACCCTGAAGATGTACAGCCCTTAGACGTGGAAAATAGCAACAACTGTTTTTTTTTAAACAACTATTAGTGTAAAACTGTAAAATGTGAAATAAGAAACGAAGACAAGTGTGATGTATCAAACACCGTATATTGTGTTATTCCGCTGGGCATCTATAATCGGTCCAATTGGTGTATGTGGTGTTTGAGTTGCAGTAGGCGTTTGTTTTATTCTTCAATGTTTGTATATTTGCCTTGCTTGCTCTGGTAGTTTTACTTCCAGGTTTTGTTTCACGCCTACCTTTTTTTTATCCACTCATCTACTCTAGATTGAGTTGAGATTCTCCTTGTTAGCCATGGTACATTGCTATTGCGGTTTCACCCATGCTGTATTGGATGACCAACTCTCTGCTTTCTCATCTCATGTTCCGCTGAGCACTTTAATAAATGGGTCCCCAACCACAATGCTGCGGACAAGTAACAGGCCACAATGTGAGACTGAACAAAAAGCGATATTTTATTGATCATCAGAGTCTTAAAAAAATTTCATTTTGGAAATTCATGTCTGTCTGCCTCTGCCTTTGTCAAAATGCTCATCTCAAAACATTTGATACAGCAAAAAAGGTGCGCAAGTTGACTCATGGCAGAGGCCAAGTCTTATCTGGTTTTGATGTTTTTAAGACTTGCCCAAAATAACCATCACTGAGGTACATTGTCTTTGTAAGTCCCCCTCCAAAGAACAGAGTGGGCTTTAATGTCTGTCCCTTTAATGTTTGCATGTTGGAACCCAACAATGTGCATGGTACTGTTTGGTTTGCGTTTGGGAGGGTGGGGGTGGGGGTGGGGGATGACAAAAAATAAACTTGTTTAAGACTCATCCCCAGCTGTTAACGCAAGACTATGAAAACACTGTTGTCATTTTGAGCCAAATCTGAAAAAGGTCAATTATCTTATCTACAATGGATTTGAGGTCACGGTGTTAGGTGCATAGATCCAATTAATCTAACATGTTTTTTGGAATGTGGCAGTATATCGGAGTATCCAGAGAAAAGCTTATACAAGGGGAGAACATGCAAATTCCACACAGGAAGGCCCGATTTGAAATTTGAACATAGAAGCTCTTGACTAAGCAACCGTGCTAACCACAACGTCACTATACTGCCCCTTAATAGAGTATTATTTTGTAAAAGTTGTTTGTGTCAGAGAATGCTCCAAAAGCCATCATGTAAGAGTAGATCTGTAGATCCCATTGCTGATGACGTGTTGTTCCCAAACTACCGGTACTTGGAACTGAATCAACAGTGCCTTAATCAACAGCCCCTCTGCTGGCTGCAGCCAGGTAGTACAGCCTAAACTGCATCACAATCAATTATTAAAATAATTCATAAAATCAACAGTATGATCGCTTGACTGATTGAGTGTAATTCCTGCTCCGAGTTGTTATGACGCCCAATTAGGAAACGATAACATTCAGTGAGTAACTTCATGAAACTACGTTAACTCATGTTAAATATTATGATCGCCGCTTATCCAAACAAGAGTTTAATTTCCAAATAGCTTCAAACTGAAGCAGTTTTGTCATGCTGCTATTCTTTTTTTTCTTTAAGTAGGTCAGTTTGAACAAAACCTAAAATCAAACACTGGAACATGAATTGCTTAATAATTGCTTTCATTATTGTAATGCTCATTTGATAATGACAGAGAGAGGCTTGAAGCACATGTGCTTTTGATTCCTACGACTAGATGATAGGCAAATAAAGCAAATTAAGCCAGAAATGGGAAGTGTACTGGTGAATTTTTATTCAGTCTCATTCAAATCTACTTTGTAGGTTAAAATTTGATTTTATAATGAATGACTTGCAATAGTTAATAATCTTTTGTACATCCAAAAATTCAATGGAAATTGTCTTTTGGAGGAAACTTTCTGTAGTTTTCTGCTTTGCGTTAACATTGCAGGCTCTGTTTTTGTGACGTGGCTTGACTCCTGTGTGGCACATCTCTGTTTTGGGGCGGGTTTAACCCAATGTTGGTAATTTCGGAGATGAGCGCAGGCTGTGAAAAACACAGCCAACCAGTCAGCCCCATCAATGGTAGTTTGATCTCCAAATTGAGATTTTCTAGCTTTCTGCAGTTACAGTAAACCATTTCTAAACCGACATAAAAAGAGGACAGGGCACTAAAGAACTGAAACAAATAGTGGCTAAGTGTATAAGTGTATGTATGCTGTATAACTGCGGTATGTTATTGCAATAATTATATATGCCTATTTGAACTGGCTAGAATGTGTGATTTACACCAAGTATGGCCTTTTATTAGATGGATGGATATGTACTGTATTTGCACGTAAGTAAAGCCATGATGGTCTATTTTGTGATGGATGTAGACTGAAACTAATGACATAAAACTAAACTACATTGAAAACGAGAAGAGTAGCTCCTGAAAATAAGCTTATCAAATCATTTTACAGTGAATATTGTTTATTTGTTTGCAATGTTGTCTTTTAACTTTATGAAAATGATCAGAAGGTTAATACAGAATGCATTCTTTGCAAGTTCCTATATTAACAATAACAGCTTGGAAAGATTAGGAATGATGGATAACTCTAATACATTATTTGCATTATCCCAGATGGGACAAGGACTCTTCTTTGAATTATTATAAACTACAAATCATGGAAAATATTCACAGCGGATGGGGGAAAAAATGTATTGAACAAATGGCGCAGGAAGGTGCAAATAGAACATATACAAGCCTTGAAACAAAGGGCAAAGCCAGCAGGGGATGTGTTGTCAAATCACAATTTTGCCCAAAATTAAGAGTAATGAGTCGAAGGGCTCCATTTTCATCGACATCGCTCAGTGCGCCATGCGTAAAAACGGCCACATGTTGATTTTTTCACGGTATGTCGATTCGATGTCGATTTGATATATATATGCTTCACATGATTAAGCGTATTGTGCAGCTGTATGTTCTGAGCAGATGGCGTGCTGTGCTGACAATAGTCCAATGGTGATCTTTTCAGAGAGACAGGCAAAACATAGGGGGGATTTCAGAGAGCAGATGTGCGGTAGAACCTTGTCATTCTTTCACATCTTGTGGTTTGGAAGGATCCAACAGGATTATCGGAGCAGTGTATACTCTAGTTCTTATAACCTTAATCCCAGGATTGACAAAATCTGGGATCGTGTTACAGGCAAGGACACTTTTTTTCTGTGATGCAATAATGGTAATATGCTCCCCTGGTGGGTAGGCTTAAGAAATTAAACTTGTCAAAGTTTATAAAACAAAGCGGGCAACTTTTTGGGGGCTAAGTGTTATGCACCTCTTATCACCAAGTGTCTTTCTGCCAAAATTGTTCTTTGAAGTGACTTAAAGAAACCAGAATGGTGCTTTTTTTCTTTCAAATGTGTGAAATATCCCATCTAATGACATGAAGTAAAATAAAACAAAACACGCACACATACACAGAGCACAGAGCGCATTAAATATAGATTAGCCGTTAGTAATGTTAACGTGAAGATAGATATCTTCAGGATGAAGGGCTGAGACATATCGAGGGAAAACGTTACAAAATGGTCAAGAGTCCAGACGTGTCAAACTCCGGTCCTGGAGGGCCCCCGTCCTGCATGTCTTCCTGTTGCAACACTCCTGATTCAAACAGGATCGATATCAGGCTTTCATTCGGATCAGGTGTTGCAACAGCGAGAGATGGAAAACATGCAGGACGGCAGACCTCCAGGACCAGAGTTTGACAGCTATGGCTTAGACTCTAGCACTGTCAGAATCAAATGGCTGATTTTAACACTTGGCGAGCATTAATACAACGTAAAATAAGCTAAGCTGCAAAAAGTCTTGAAAGTGTGACACAAACTACATCACAGACTATGGAGATTGTGCCTCTTACTTTTATAATTTGACAACCTCAAAGAATTTCAACTTCAGGGAGGAGTGTGGCATGAAAGAGCATTCATGTTTTAGTATCAGTGTTTGCACATTGCAACTATGCTTGTATTTTTTGATGTTGCAGATTTTTCAAAAGTGCCCCTGTCAAATTGTAAACATAGTCTGCAGTCTGGAATCAAATAAATGCTGTTGTTGTAATATTGTGGTGCTGTTTTTGATTTGATTAATGACAGATTGATATGGTCTTGAGGTCAAATGGAGTGTTCAGAGGCGTTGATTACTGGTTTGTCTACGGGAGAATATCACCCCCACTTCCTATTGTGGCCGATGCATAATTGTCAAAACAAAAGCTCAAAATTTTGTAAATGAGGAATATGTCCCATGTTCTTTTCAGAAATGACCATAAAATAGACATTTAAAATGCAAAATAATAAATTAGTTGATAATGAGTCCCTGCCCCCCGCCCACCACTCACCGTTTCACGTAAAATGTACTAAAGACACATAAGTGGAGTCTTTGTTGTATGCATTGTTTTACAGTACTTCTCTTCCTATGGCTATCGAGCTCATAATTTAACGAATGAAATGTTTACATAAGGGGGGCCCGGTAGTCCAGCGGTTAGCACGTTGGCTTCACAGTGCAGAGGTACCGGGTTCGATTCCAGCTCCGGCTTCCCTGTGTGGAGTTTGCATGTTCTCCCCGGGCCTGCGTGGGTTTTCTCCGGGTCCTCCGGTTTCCTCCCACATTCCAAAAACATGCGTGGCAGGCTGAATGAACACTCTAAACTGTCCCTAGGTGTGAGTGTGAGCATGGATGGTTGTTCGTCTCTGTGTGCCCTGTGATTGGCTGGCAACTGATTCAGGGTGTCCCCCGCCTGCTGCCCGGAGACAGCTGGGACAGGCTCTAGCACCCCCCGCGACCCTAGTGAGGATCAAGCGGTTCGGAAGATGAATGAATGAATGAAAACAAAGAAAAAGAAGGTGTAAGGAAGAACTGTCAAATAACTGTCTACACACCCTTTGACAGTCACAGTTGCATTTAAACTCGATAGAAATCCCACAGGGAATGCCTCTAATCTTTTGATCCCAATATCTGTCTTTAGACTCGGAGGCAGTAACGTACTATTAATCTGCTTTTGTCTGAGGGGAGCCGCACTTCGGCTTCTAGAAAATGACACTTTCCCAGATATAGGTTTTGTGCTCTTGCAGTGATCAACGTACGTTGTAGGAAGCACTCATTCAAATGAAAAATTTAACGCCCTGTAACATGCACAGCACTTCCATTTGCGAAGCTGTGAGTGAAGGATTGCATGAGTCACTACTGTGGAATATGGCGCACCATCTTTGTCGAGAGGTGACCCCTTTGGTGCCGGGGTCAGTTGACAGATTTAGTAGCACATCTGAGACTAAGTTAGGTTACTATTAATAGCTACATTTCCATTAAGCGGAACGTTTTGTTTGCCACTGGACGGCTAGGATCACGAAGTGTATGTTTCAGGTGTGTATGGAGAATTTTGAGAGCCAAGTTACTTGAACAGTATTCGAATTGAAGTATACTTTTTATTTGATGGTTTTCCACAAATTCCAACATTTTATACAAGTGAACATCTGAAAGTAGAAGTGGAAATATGTGATTAATTGTGGGAAATTGTGCAATCAATTAGCTACAATATTTTGTTGTGCACATATATAGGCGCTTACAAATGTGATGTATTATATATATATATATATATATATATATATATATATATATATATATATATATATATATATATATATATATATATATGTGTGTGTGTGTGTGTGTGTGTGTGTGTGTGTGTGTGTGTGTGTGTGCGTCAATGACAACTCACTGCACTGTGTCAACTAACAACACCAAATCCACTGAGAGAAGAGTTTGAAAAATAGGTGCCCTGACCTGAATTGTGACAAATTTAACACTCTGCTAATTTGCTCTCTCCTCCATTCCAAAAGCGGAGGGAACAGCAGTATCAAAACACTGCACAATGGAGCCCAGAAGCATTGCCATAACAGCCAGAGACAGACAGTCGAGCTCATGAGGCAAGAAAGTGCACTGAGTGACTATTGTGAAAATATATCGCGCTAACTCCTGCCCCAGTGCACGAGTTGATTGATGACATTTCCTTTATTGGAAGTAAAGGTTGGTTGAGACTGTGAAATATGGCCTGGTCGCTGCACACATATGTATGCTTTTACTGTTCAAGGCAGTCTCCACTAGCTCAAGCATAAGTCAAACTGCCTATGAATCAGATAATGGACCAAATAAAGTGCTATATCTTCTTAGTTCGTCTTTTTTTTCCAGGGCTGATTTGTGTTGAGCTAATGTGCAATGAAATGAACGACATCATTTCATCTTATCGGGATGAAAATATGGCAATGCATCTATGTTATTTCTCTAATGAGAAACGGGAGCAGAGATTCAGTGGGACTAAGCGATAGCTACCAAACAATGCATTTAAATAATTGTTCTCACCGATCAAAGGGATTTGTGGAGGCGTAGTCATGCAATGTGCATGCTTGTGATTGAGCAGGGGAGAGATGACAGTTGTTGTAGCACAGCCACTAATCCTTTCATCTGATCAAAGTAATAGAGCAGCTTTGAAATGATTTAATGGACAGGTAATGTCAAAATTTCAAGGTATTTTAAGGTTGAATCCGGGTGCTTGCATTAGCTAAGCTGAAATGTGGATGGAGGACAACTTTTGTTCACTACGCTGACATATTTGGATCTGCCAATAAAAATATTTTTGCTCAATTTGGCGGTTGAATCTAATTCTGAGTGACATAATTGGAAGCTCCCGTTGCTCAATATTCGTTTCTAAATGCCAGTTCCCCGTCTCAGTTTTAAATGAGTGCTGTGAATTTGGATGGACGGCCATTTATCATATTTCTTTGCAGCAATTAGTTGGTGATAAAGCAAGCATAAATTAAATTCTGTTCACCGTACTGTGTAGGGCAAAGATATTGCTCACTGTGAACCTATTGAATGCAATCAATAACCTGCATTCACACAATCTGAGTATGGCACTGTCTCTGAAACACAATAGCCCACAATACACATGGAGACTTTTTTTTTGTCAGTCAGATTGAAATCATTGCAAATGAAGATTTCTTGTCATTTGTTTACATCTTTTCCGCCGTTTAAATGATTCACTCCGTTCATCAGACGAACCATGTGACACCCATGCGGGGATTGTTGGAAACATCATGTAATTTGTCAAAATGTAGTTTTGACAAATTACATTTTTTTTTCGTTTTCTTTTTTTAGCACAGTAGTGGTGATAGTTTTAAGCATTTTTATGAAAGCAACATTTTGATAAAAACAAGTTGGATGTCCTTTCAAACAAGATCTCACATAAACTCAGGTAAGACACTGTCATTTTACGGTGCGTCTATAACGACGTCACGGCACAATTACGTCAAGACAGCGCATGCGCAGACCGAACGCTGGCTATTCTGATTGCACTGTTTACATGACGCCATTTAAGAACTCTACCACCCGTTGTATTCCGATGGAAGCAGTTTCATTATGTTTGGGCATTCTGATACATTCTAATAGGATTACATGGCTCCATGTAAACCCGGCTAGTGTTGCGACTGGATTAGAAGAAAAGCCAACAGTTACCTTTTCCTTATGACATGATTTGAATAATAATGTTATAATTCATTATTGCCTTTGTTTTGTGCATTTTAATGAGGGCATGTTATTTTGTTCGACATTTTCATTAATTGTAAAGAAACAGTTGGGTTTCTTGAGTAGTCAAACTCAGAAAAATTATGAAATGGAGAAAGCATAAGAAAAAAACTCACAAAAAAGATAAAAAATGTCACAAAAAAGAAAACAAGAAAATATTGTATTTTGTTGGCTGCTTAATTGAGCATATTTGCAAGCATGTGAAGTGGGTGGAATACCATATTGGTTACTCTGACCTGGTGTTAATCATTCTTTCTATCAATCAATGAATCGTTTTTTTCAAATCTCATTCACACCTCACTTGACTATGGGGAAAACGAGAATCATTCTCTTGCACAAATCCACTACCACAAAAAACTATACATCATACATAAATAATAAATGATGTGACCATGCAGGCTGTAAAATTTTGTTGAGATTTTTGTTATATTGATGTCCAGTAATTTGAAATGACAAATAGATGCGGCTCCACTCCGTATTTTAAAGCCAGTGGATTAAAGCCTGAATTCATGAAGTCAGTTCAGAAGGTTCACTCATGTTGTTGTCAGCCAATCATAGAAATGGGAATCCAGCAGAACTCAAACATGCAGGCTATATGGACGACATTTTAATTAGTTGTATATGCCTCACCAACTATCGGCAATCCAATGAGAGCAACTTGGGCTGCAGTTACAGGTCAATTAAACCTAACCTAATGAGCTTATTGTTAACAAAATATTACATGCTCGGATGAGCCTACCGGAAAATTAACATTCAAACATTTAATAGGGCTAATAGGAACATATGTCTCGAATATAAACCCCCTGAAAAGGACCAAGTGAATTGAGGTCTATAATGTCTGCCTCTTACTATAATGTACACACCGCACATCATCTGATCGGCTTCAGAGCAATTAGAATGGATGTGACTGGCAATGCCATCGCATCAAGTAAAATCATTGCTTTCTCGATCTCAAATTTGATCGACCTGCACAACAAGTCAATTGGATGAAGAAATTAAACATCTCGTCTAGTCTGGATAAAATGATCTAGCATCACAAATATACGGTATGTTATTTATTTAAATTTTAGTCATGAAATATATTATTGAGGGCAAGTTATTTTTTATACTTGCATTTATTGTGTATTGTGTATTGTGTTTTATTGTTTTTGTTATTGTAAAGTGTCCTTGGGAGTCTTGAAAGGCGCTTATAAAATGCATTATTATTATTA
Source organism: Hippocampus zosterae (assembly GCF_025434085.1). NCBI lineage: Eukaryota > Metazoa > Chordata > Actinopteri > Syngnathiformes > Syngnathidae > Hippocampus > Hippocampus zosterae. Next base: position 11,883,900 of record NC_067461.1, on the reverse strand, counting down.
TTATTATTATTATTATTATTATTTAAAATTAAAACAGCTCTTGATTGATTGACAATTTAACTCAGACACTTCACGACTGACTCGTACTACCTGGGGATCGGCTGGGGGTGCTTAAAAAGAGGTCCACCTATTGAGGACTTCCATTTCCCTGGGTTGGAATCCATAGAGACATTATGATTTATGCATGTGTCGGAAGGAGTAGTAGCCAAAACAATGGTGCATTATGGGACAGCATTTGGATTCTTACTCGTGTCGTTGTATACACACCACCGACAAGATCATAACAATCTTGCGTCACCATTTTGTGTGGTTCTATGCATCTTACATTGTTGTATTTATGAAGAATTTTGATCATTTAATCCTTCTATGACATCAAACATTTTTTTTTGCATCTGATGGAAGCCACAGGTGGGATCGTTTCATAGGTCAACCAATCCCAGCGGACCTGTAGGATAGGAATGGAAGGAGACCTTTGGGGATGGAGAGCACCAGTGTGTTTTCTTAATGAGGCCTAGCAGGAGATCCACTCATTCCAAACAACAGCAGATCAATGGCACACATCCCATTACTGGAACAAACGGACTTCACGACGTACAGGAAGGGATTGTTTCACTTTTGAAAATATGTCCATGTTGTGGGGAATTTGAATTTACAAATATCGCTTAATGTTTCGAGTTAGTGCTTTTTACAGAAGACATTTTGTAAAGTCAAAGTGGATACAAGATATCTTACCTTCGCTGCAGTCCGTTCCTTGGAATCCGGTTTGAGAGCAGTCACAGGTAGGTTTGTTGTTGATTAAACTGCACTGTCCGCCATTTAAGCAGATGTTGGCTGCACCGCATAGGTCCTTTATGACCCCTTCACTGTCCACAATGGCAGATGCTGTGTTGTTGACCTTTATGTCCGTTATCCAACCAGTGAAAGGGGGCTGATCTCTGATGGCAGCAGATGTGAGCCGCAATGCCACCGATCGCAACTCCGGCGGAATCCCGCCGACGAACATGTGGCTGAAAACTGTCATATCTCGTCTTTTGGACTTCACCTCCACCCATTTGATCTCATCGTCCACCATCAGGGTTGTGTTCTTAAAGTTTCTCCTTAGGGTGACAGCATGCCACTGGCTGTCATTGACCGCCGTGTCAGATATTACGAAGGCGGGCTCGGCACAGAAGATGGAAAAGCGAAGGCTAAGTTTCCCGTTCAGTAAGAGGAGTTCCAAAAAGTCGCAAAATCCCTCGTCATCAAAGTAAACCAGCAGCCCGTTGGAGCTCTTTGTTTTCATGTTGAAACTCATTTCACTTTCACAGCACGCGTTCCAAACCGGGAACCGAGCCCACTGTCCCTGTGCACCTGTAAACTCCAGGCAAGTGCCAACTTCTACGTAGCCACAAATGAGCAGCCCGACCCAAATCAAGTGGGCACTGTGATGCTTTTCTAAAACCATTGTGAGAACACTAATCTATGCAGATGGCTAAATGTATTTATAGGACGTTTTGATTCAGCAATAAGTGCCGTGAGTTGACTGTGACAGAGAAGAGGCAGACAATTAAGGGTCTCATTGTACAATAAACAAATCGAAGCACAATGTTTGATTTTGTTACAGAGAAAAATATTAGCACTGCCTGGGCTGTTTGTGCCAAAATAACCTGATTTGTTTCAAGGTCCTCTCTGCCATGGCTCTGGAAAACAAATTAACAGTGCTTCAAACACAAAAAATTGTTTGTGATCACGGAAGAGCTCCTCCTGATGCCAGTTAGAGAATGCACAGTTTCACATGAGTTGAGATTGGAGCCTTCATCTTCATGTTCATGCCAACATGGTTTTGGCTGGTAACTGCAAGGCTTGCTGTGGGCTTTTCACCCCGCATCCTCTCTAACAAAGTGAAAATAAGCCATATGGAGACACACTGGCTGATGAGCTCATCAAAAGAGGCAGTCTGTCCATCCAAGCAAGTTCGCTGCAAAAGAAACAAAGTGTCAGTACAGCAGCAGCCTTTCACCTGAACCAAGTCTACATTTGCCTGTACCTTTATATACTTCACAATTAGAGAAATAAAAAAAATGGTGTCCATGGCAAAAAACAAGCATTGACTGCCAAAACAAATATGTTCCCTATTACAGCGGAACCGCTACATTCAAATGCCCTGAAAGTCACACAATTTGTAATTTAACCATTCCTACACGCAGCAGCACTACAAGTCTCTGCCCTGGCTGCTCAGTACAAGACATTCAAAGTAACAGTAAATTGATCCACATCTAGAACGAGCCATAGTCCCCATCTGCACATTCTGTATCCGTGACCATCACAAATCAGAAGTTTGCTTTTGTTTTTCAGTTTTTAAATGATGCCACTGACTTCTTTTTACAGTTGTATGGCTGTGAAGAATGTCACAAAGTACACGTGAAGTGAACTGGCCTAAAATGATCCCTCACCCCACTTTAATTTACTATTGTACAGTGGTTCCCTTATTTTTACACTTGAATGAGAGTTAAAAATAAATTGTCACTCACGCTATTGCCTGAGTTGTAATTTTTTTTAATTTTTATAATGGTGACAGTTTCAGAACAAATACATTCAGATTTGTGTATTTCTTTGGTATTTCATTGACAAAGAGTCCAAGGAGTAACCCACCCTTCATCCAAAGTCACCTGGCTTAAGACCTACCTGTAAACGACCCTAATAATGACAAGACATACAGGTGATGTTTGGATTGCTATTTCCTATGGGAACAACGGTAAACAAATTTAACCGTTGAGGTTCCACTGCATGATTCTTGCATATTTACGTTGCCTGAGAGCAGTGCCACCAGCCAGCGGATTCAGTCTTAAAGAATCAAATGTTTATCATGAGCAGTAAGCAAATACTTTTTAGTCACACTGAAATGCTAAGACTTATCCACAAGAAGATGAAACGCAAGATGATGCAGCAACAATGGCATGGGATCGCCGCCCGGCATAAATCAGCTCTTCCCTCGATCATCCTTAAACAGATCACTGCCACTAGGGGGCATTTTAAAATATGTTTTGAAGATTGATATACTATGCTGTGATGTATTAACCAAGCTATCTTCATCGATGCACGGCTTTCTGTGTAATTCCCACATCATGCCGCCCTTACTCATCATTCATACAGTTTTTTTTTTTTTCCAAGCGAACGTGTACTTCAGACATGGACGTGGTCTTTGATGCAGTAAATAGATCATTAGGGTGTTTGCAAAACGCAATTACGATGCACAAGCACAAGCACAAGTGGAGTAGCTGACTCACTTTATAATAACGCCATCAGAAAACATATAATATATAATCAGCAATTTCATCAATTTTACTTTTACATCCATTTGCATGAAGCGAATTACTGGACAGGAAAAAAAACACGCACTTGAAGAAAAAAAGTGCGCCATTTGCTCACAAAGGCGATTTGTGTAACGAAATGCGCTCAGTTACCTCAAATTGTTTCTTGTATGATTAAAGGGTAGCGTTACGTTAACAGTAGATTTAGATTCGGCCACGTTCACGGAAACGCGAAGTAAATAATATGTTGTGTTTTCGAAAATGGTAGGCTATTAACTAACAACAGTTCATTCCGATGCTCGCCAGGCGCGTTTTTTTTCCCAAAAGCGACGGCATCATCATCGTTTACACATCTCGTGCCTTTACATCCTGCTGCGGACGACGAAGCTCAGAAGTGTTATTTTGCATCCAAATGCATTTCTGTTTCATTTTTACACAAGTGTTAAGGGCGAGGGGCAAAAGGGGAATCAAATGTTGCGCTATGATCACCTTCCTTGCGCTCCGTAGACTTGTACCGGACCTTTAATATAGTTAGCGCAAAAAGGACAAGGACGAAGACTCCACCTCAAAAACACGTTGGCCAAAAACATCTCACATTTATCAATATGTGTGCTGAAAAACAACGTGCGAGGAGACAAGCCACTTCTACACTTTTACATCTAGTTATTTTAAGGTGCCATTTACCTTCAACGCGCTTCCTTCCGCTGTGTCCTCGGCTTAAAAAAAACAATCGCGTAAGGAAAGAGAGAAATTAAATTTAAAAAAAAACAACACTATTGAAAAAGACCAACGAGGGTTCGGGTGAAGAGCGGAAGAGTGAGAATCCAGTTTTGGTGGAGGTGGAGAGAGAGAGAGGTGCAGAGTGCTTTCCCGGTTGAGCTCGTTCACGGACTGCGAGCTGCCAGAGACACTGGGAGCCACGTGACTCCCTCGTGCAGGGGAGGGGCTGCATGCAGCACCTTGGACAGCGCCTCGGTGTCCACACACAAACAAGACTATTGACATACTAACTTCTTATTCGAAAAACTGCAGTGATGAATTGCAGTACAACCAAAACCTATTATACTTTGTGCACAGGTCGCTCCTGAGCTCATGGATCGAGGGATAGATGGCTGGATAAATGCATGGGCGGACGGCGGGTCGGACCGACTCCTGGATGGATAAACCAATGAATGGATGGATCCAGGATGGGTGGATGGGCTAGACGGAAGGATGGAGGGAAGGACAGGCCTACTGGTCGATCAATAGATAGATCAGTGGGGGTTGAGTGTTGGGATGGAAACAGCTATTTGGGTAGATTGCCCTGAGGTGTGATTGTGAGTGTTAATGGTTGTTCGTCTTCGTTCGTCTTTCCCCTGCCATGGGCTGGCAACCAGTTCAGGGTGTACCCCACCTATTGCCCGAAGTCAGCTGGGATAGGCTCCAGTGCGCCCGTGACCCTTGTGAGAATAAGCGTTTCAGATGATGGATATGCATCCATCATCTGAAACGCTGAATGCATCCATCCACCCATCCATCCTTCTGGATGGATATATATATATATATATATATATATATATATATATATATATATTACTGCAATATGTAAAGCCAAAGTGGAGTTTGAAACATCATAAAAGGACACTCTGCCCATTAATTTGCTATGCCACTTATTCTCTTGAAGAGCTTGTGCATATGCCTACTGACTTCAAGCAAAGGGTAGACTAAACCCTGGACAGGGCACAAATAGAGGCAGACAACCATACACAGTTCCCACGGGATGAGAATTGAACACACGCAGCCTGAAAGGAAGCCAAGCGAGTGAATCACTAACCTGTGAGCGAAGGACTATCACAGTGAAAATTCCAAGAAATGGCAAGAACCGAGGCTGGATGGAAAGAGGCAGTGAGGGCAAAACTAATATGAAAGCACATAACCTAACTGGGACATAAAAAACGGATACAGACAAAACACATTGATAATTGAAGGAAAATGCATGTACACTGAAAAGAATGATGTGTTGAAGTTACTTAAGTTTTTCAATAATGTTGAAAATGATATAAACATCTAGATTTAGATTTTTTTCTTTTTCAAAATAGATGTATAGTCTATTTAAAAGATGCATTTGGATCCAGATGATTTTAGTTTGTGTAAATCATTAATTATAAGCGGTTTTAATATAAGTTGATTGCAATTTTCATGTGTTTCAATAACTGAAGTGCATATCAAATCAATATATCCAGAATTTATCTGTAATCTATTAATTGTTCCATGTGGTAGTTTGTCCAATATATGAAGGAGTAGTTGCAGGTCTCCACTGGACTGACTGATCGCTGTTGGTTTCACAGATAATTTTTCAAGACATGAGTGGACTTTAAAAAAAAAAATCAATAAATAACAGGAGGAAGGAATGCTTTGTAATCATCTATATTGACAACGGACACAGAATATAAACACGCTAGAACACCAGAGTATGAAGGTGGCTCGTGATGGTCTTTCCAGCCAAAGAAAACCTGCCCTCAATTTGGTGCGCTTACCACTGGGACAAGCGGGTACCGTTTGAACAACTTGTTCAAATGGGAAAACCTCTCCTCGACCACAGCACTGGGCTCGACATGGTAAGAATCTGGGTTGTTTGCCAATAATTAAAGACCTCTTTGTGTGTGGTTCAATAATTCACTGCGTTCTTTCTACTTGACAGTGTGGGCAGAAAAGTTGTTTAAAAGCCGGGATTTTCTTCTCCTTGACTTACTCTCCCTCACTTACCAAAGCTGCACATTCATAAATAGAAGACAAATTAATCAATTAAGGTGAGGGAATAATTCTATTCAGAACTATCGTCTGTTGCTGCAAGCGGCTCTGCCTCCTTGACAAACCAAAACTATGTGATTAGCGACCGGCCAATGTGCACACTGCATAGTCGTAAATTCAACAAAATGACGATGGTCGACTCGTCTGTACAAACCACAATATGAATATTTAGTGTAGGACTGGACGAAAAGTCTATTTTATCATGATCAGATGATTGTATTTACAATACAATACATACAATATATGCTGATTTATATTGTGCTTTCACAACTAATAAATAATAAATTAAAAAAGAATAAAAATGTTTGATTCATATCCTGCTTTATTATGTATGGTATGAAGCGGTTAGATATGAACGTAGCTAAGTTGTTTTCATTAACCGATTAAGAGCAATATAAAACCATGGATTGGAAAACTTCATACTGGAGTTGCAGCACTGCGGTCAGTGGTACGTTTGTTGAAAAGATTGCCTTGGTGCTTAATGGACCCACAAGATGTAATGATTAATCTTTCTAAAGTAAATCTTTGTGTGTGTTCTTTCAAAGTGTGCTTTTCCTGTCACAGAAATATTTTTTTCGTTCCTCTTGAAAGCAACTGTATCCCCCTCAGATTAAAAATGATTGAATTTAGAAATGTGTGTCGTTTCGTTGATTAGATTAAAAGAGAGAAAAGGACATTGCAATTCTGAATTTAATTTCCGATGTATTAATGAATCATACCAGTGTGGGCTGCAAAGAACTGCTTGCATGTCCAGCTAAATTGAGCTCGCTGATTGTATTGACTCTTATATAATGACCCTGTAGAAATGATACATGAGAAAACCATTAACGTGACCAAGAAGCTGATTAAAAGTGAAATTTTAAAGCTCAAGCAAACATCCCGGAGCAAATCGCCACTCTCCTTATCAACTTTTGATTCATGGATTATTGGATCAATTGATGTCCGATTGACTTTTTTTCCCCCTTCACTTTATACAATACTTGCCAATACGATGGCACTGCCCTATATTTACAACGTTAATTCAAGAATGAAGTTTCATCAAAGTTTGTCAATTACATAATCTTATATAAGAATATGTAGAACCACATGCTCAGTATACATTTGTGTTGAGATGTCAGTCGGACAGAGGAGGGCATAAACAAACACAATGACCAAATGTGCTCCATTTGTACCCACGTCTCAGAAAATATAAATACAAAAAAAAAAAAAAATCACACTCAAAATATCTCAATTACAGCATGAGCATCATAGATGCATGATAGGCACAAGATATAATATATCCTCTCCACTTAGATTTCAGTAATGCTCTGAAACTGAATCAATCTCGACTCAGTCCAAATGACCTTTTTCCATTACTCCAGAATGCAATGTTTCTGCTCCATAGCAAACAGAAGTATATTCCACTCTTAACTCCATTGATAAGTGGCTTATTTTAAGGTCACACTGTTGAGACTCGATGTCTTGATGTTGTGTAAAAGTGTTCGTATTTCAACTCTAAATGTAGCTGTGACATTTGCGTGACAATGCCACCACAAACATGAACAGGGTTGTTATTCTTTGAGCCAGTTCAACACTTGTGGAAGTAGTTTGAGCTACTGCAGTTTGTGTGGGTGCTTTCACGTCTGCAATTTCCTTTCGCTTATATGAATCAGTTAAGAGATAAAAATAGAAATAACATTCAAGATCTGTTTTCAAATATTTCAGGAGTGTCAGTGGGACCTATAGGTCTCAGAAATAGCAGAAGTCTTCTGAAACGGTTGGGTCAGCAGATCACAAAAGCTCATTATAACACCACGCTCTCTTTTTTGTGAAAGATAGGAAAAAAGATATCACAAAGTCTTCACTTTATCTTCTCTGCACTCTTCTTTATAATATATATACAGTATATATATATATATTTAGTTTGCTTGGCCTTAGAGGTGCTAATCACGCATAAACACAGCGGCAAACTGCAGTTTACCTTCAAAATTATTTGGTGGATATGACTGTGTGGAATCCTTTTAATTTCCACGAATAATAGAAACAAGTAGGAATTCTCTCATGGAAAAAGACTGGAAAGCTTGACCTTTTCTAAAGGGGCATTTTATATACATTTGTCAAAAACATTACATATTGTTAAGCTTATTAGTTCGGGTGGGATCGCAACAGTTTCAATAAATATACATTTAATGTTGAAAGTATTTTCTTTTTGTCTGTGACCTGTGCGAGGTCGTATTACAACAAACCTCTCATCCCGACAGACTGGGTTTTATCTAAATTAATTCTACACCTAACTGAAGCTGAAGTCTTACAAAAACTACTTAACTTGGCAATGCTCAAATGTGGAGATACGAGTTATAAAAGGTGTGGCCATATCACTGTCCGCTATCTGTAAAATGTTTGATAAAGAGGAATTATATTCATTGAATGCAAGCTAGTGTGAAATGGCCTGATAAAATAGAGTGATGACACACCCGCTGGTCACAAATAGTAATCCCAACATTTCAAGGGAGCTGCTTTCATTCACTATTGTCACAGAAAGCATTTATGGTGAATGCAGGCTCAATACAGGCAAAATTGAAAAGCGTGTGCGCACAATTGCAGACACAGACACACAAATAAACATGTTATTTATTGTCATAAGATATTTTAGTTGGACTTTATATTTGAATATTGATGGATGATGGATGGATTGAAAAAGATAATATCTCAGAAGGTTCTCATTCAAAAAAAAGAAATAAAAAGAGCATCACTGATCATTTAAACACAAATAGTAGTTTCATGTTATCACCATATTGTTTCTTTAACCGACACTTATCAGCCTCCTTTTGTGCTAACGTGAAATGCAATGCCATATTAAATTTGCTCTTTCTTTTTGGGACAGAATATGTATTGTACAGCTCACTTGTTGGATTTATTGTGCCTCTAAAGTGGACATTAGAACGTCTTCACTGTTTTAGAATATGTACTGTATGTATGTATGTATGTATAAATAAATAAATAAATAAATGTCCCAAATTACTAGTCTCAAGAGAAGTATTCTCATGATGACTGAAAACTCCTCACTGCGTGATTGGATTGGAGTGTAGTCTGAAAGACACAAGCAGGGTGACAACCTCTGAATAAGTGATTAATGACTACTGAGTTTAAATGTTCTTGTGTTTAATGATCTCCAATTGTTCACTTCATCAAACAGTTAGATCATGCATGTTTTACACGATCAGATGAATGCATCCATCCATCCATCCATACATACATATCCTGAACCGGTCACTCACCTGTCAGTCACAGGGCAGTTGTAGTGACAGACAATGATTCACTCTCACATTCATACAGTCAATAAGTGGGGATTGATTGATTGATTGCCTGCATCGAAGTCATGTGAATGTACCACGACACCATCAGTGACCGTAAATGAGATGGGAACATACATTTGTAAATATACTCAAGAGCACTGAGACATGAGACATACACGTATGTCTCTCAGAATGTTGTTGTTGCCTGGGCAGGGAGGAGGTTGTTGGTTTGTTAGAGTGCAATGGCATGGAAGGATGTGCCATTCAATGGAAAACTTCATTGCATGGGAGCCGATGAAGGTGCATGATGATGGGATGATGTACTGACAGCGCGCTGACTGGGTCAGAGCCTTTGCACCAGAGTTCTTGACACAGTGGAGCATGTCCAAGGCCTTGCTGGACACCCCGGACAGGACTGCATCAATAATAGTCTCGATGGGATTAATCAGAGCACGAAAGGATGTGTACTGATGTACAGCGGTGGGTCATCGACAGTATGAATGAAAGATAAATCCATAATGGAGGAGGCCAAGAGAGAGGATGTTATGAAGAGAAGGGTATCAAATATGCAGCCTTGTGGCACACCGTGACTGAAGCCGGAGTGGGTCTGGAGTTACTGTTACAAACTCTTCTCTGTGGGGGGAATGAGGAAATGCATGATGTGTTTGCTCAGCATACAATATTGTTACTCTCCTAAAACAATGGTTTATGTTATATTTTGATTTTTTTTTAAATTGCCTACAACATCTCCTCAGGATGCTGGCCAACTCTGCTAAAATCTGCTACAGTATATCCGGAGTTAAACAGACAATTCAATTCTACGTCTGAAATGAAATTATTCATAAATATAATACAATCCGTATTTGTTTCATTTTTTTGTTTGTTTTCTGAACAAAAATTAAAAATGACTTGGGCCATTATTTTAGGAAAGTGATATGTGTAAACATTATACTGTATACCAAACTTATAGATTGAGCATTGCGTGCGCACTTCAAAGACATGCAAATAAAACCCAGTATCCCAAAATTTAACTCTCCAAACCTACAGTTCATGAGGAAAAATGGATAAACACACATGGAAATGTTATTTGCCTCTCCAAAGGAATGAATTTTAACGCTAAATCCTGAGTTCACTTGAAATCAATATGCTACAAAGTTATAAAGTGAAACTGTGGACGTGAAATAGCATCGATAATTTGCTTGGAAAGATTAAATGTGATAGAATTTCAGTACCTTCCTGTGTGAGCACAGCAAGCAGTCACAATTAAAAGCGTTAAACAGCTGCAAGGTGAAGGTTGCTTGCTTCCACATGACTGCCCCTGACAGGAAGAAAAATCCACTTCATCTTAGGCATCTCCCTCTGCAGTCTTTTCTTGGGCCATCGGGAGGAGGATCACTCCCATTTTGCGCTTCTCGTCAAAGTGGCAACTAGGGCCCGGGAACACACTTCATTAACTGCTCCTACGGATGAGGATGGTAGCTTTTCCAGGCAGCAAGCACAAATCTCAAGCTGTAAGATGACCACAATGCATTACGCAGAAAGGGCTTGTCACTCCTTCCGAGGTTCATATCCTTCCAAGTGCGGGCGCCAGTCAATCAAATGAAATGAACTGAGAAACCTTGGGTGTTATTTACACGCGCATCTTCTCAGGTTGTTTCATATATCATCAAACTAGTACACATTTCCTTACAGAAAATTAGAAAGGCATAGTCGTAGACACCCTGAATGTATCCTACCCTGTGGGTTTCCTCCTGCAAGATCACATGCGATTGGATAAAAGCACAATTATAATTGAGGCGCTCGACCTAGTGCGGGGGTCAGCAACACATGGCTTTTGGGCCGCATGCGGCTCTTTAGCACCCCCAGTGGCTCCCTCAAGCTTTTTCAAAAATGTTTCAAAATGGAAAAAGATGGGAGGAAAATATATTTTTTTGTTTTAATAGGGTTTCTGTCAGAGGACAAACATGACACACACATTATTAACGTTTTCCGATGCTGTCAACATTTCGTCAACGAATATATATACAGTATATAATGTATATATTCGTTGACAGTCCAAGGATTCAGTCAAAACAGCCCTCCTCAGTCAGGGGGCTGTTGTAAAAAAAAAAAAAAAGAAGAAAAAAAACAACTGCCTTTCATGTACAATTCACCAAGGGTACTTGCTAAGAATGGGAATCTGGGCAGCCAAGAGAAGCATTTTTAAATGGTACATGTGAGCTACGATAGTTAGCACGCTGCGAAAGTGCATCCCGTGCCTCGTTCATCTTAGCAGCCGTTACAGCATGCAAGTGTAAGTGTGTGCATATGTGCGCCTGTGCGGTAATGGGTCGATCACGGAAGGTTGGTTGTTCGAAAAGTAAATCTTCCGTCAAAAAAGTTTGGGCAACCCCCCTCTACAGCAAAAAAAAAAAAAGAAAACTGCAAAAAAAGTTTAATCATGAATGCTCCTTGTGTATTTGTAGTCAACTTAGTCATGTTGATAGCAGGCTAATGTAGCTCGTATAGACACATACAGCATGTGTTGCCTTCATTATAAGGCTTTTTATTTTTTGCGACTCTAGACATATTTGTTTTGTGTTTATTTTGGTCCAATAATGGCTCTTTCAACATTTTGGGTTGCCGACCCCTGACATCGTGTGTCATTAGGTTTGAGGATGATGACCACGGAAATTCTTTCTTTGACATAGAAAAAACATCCACAGCAGTGATAGAAGTCAACAACACTCTGGAGAAGATAAATGTACCATTTTCAATATTTACAATCAAGAGATGGCTTCCGAAATGGAAAAGGCTGACAAAGATGTACAAACCACTGGTAACAAAGAAAGAATCCAATCGAATTATGTTTTAAGGTTCACGAAAACATACATACCAGTCTGTTCCTAATTACTATTTGTCATGAGCCAAGATAAATGCTAAGGACTTGAATAATAATTGCATCATTCATACATTCATTCATTCATCTTCCGTACCGCTTGATCCTCACTAGGGTCGCGGGGGGTGCTGGAGCCCATCCCAGCCGTCTCCGGGCAGTAGGCGGGGGACACCCTGAATCGGTTGCCAGCCAATCGCAGGGCAGACATAGACGAGCAACCATCCACGCTCACACTCACACCTAGGGACAATTTTAGAGTGTTCAATCAGCCTGCCACGCATGTTTTGTTTGGAATGTGGGAGGAAATCGGAGCACCCGGAGAAAACCCACGCAGGCCCGGGGAGAACATGCAAACTCCACACAGGGAGGCCGGAGCTGGAATCGAACCCGGTACCTCTGCACTGTGAAGCCGACGTGCTAACCACTGGACTACCGGGCCGCCCTAATTGCATCATGTCCACCTATTTATGCATAACATTTATGGTTGCTGATTAATTTGCCTTGACATTACTTACTCTAATTTCTGTGCTTCTCTGAATCCTCAATAAGATAAAAAAAAGTCATTCATTTATTGTCACTCGCTCGCTGGCAGATCTGGAGTTATAGGGCGTGTTGAAGGAAGAAGAGGTGGAGTAAGAGGTGTGGCCGAATTAGCAGGGGGTGGGGGGGTTGCTATAATTTCTAAAAAGAAAAAAAAGACTTCCTTGTCAAGACTGGGAAGACATTTATTAGACTTTAAATGTGCACACGCAGCCTCAGTTTCATTGGCTCTCACATTCCATCGTACATCATTAATGTTTGATGTAAAAATCCAAATAAATGAGTGCTACTGGGGACTTAATGAGAGGATCGTCTTTGCAATCCTTGTAACAGAAATACTGTACAATAAAAGCAAAGCCACAATCTCAATCCTGCCATCAAAACACCCAATCGTCAAGATAATTCCGCAAGTACGGTATATGGATTCCAGGCAGCATTAAACCTCTGGCTTTAGATACATCTTTGGTTCTTGGTGAAAAGTGCCTGAGAATTTATTCCTCCTCTAATTCTGTGACAGCATCTATAAAATCAATTAAGACTTTAAATATAGTCCGTCCTCACCGCTGAAATATTAAATTTTACATTATTCTAACCGAGACCTTCACCGAAAGTAATAATGCATGTGATCTCACAAGCAGGCTGAAAGAGCTCATCCATGTGATGAACAGATCTAGCAGGAGCAGCACCACAAGAATAACAATAGGGACAACTGGCACCCCATCAGGATTTCAGAGACACATTGCAAAAGGAATCAACGATGGATATGGGTGACAAAGAGCCAAACTAAGAACAGTATAAAGGAGGTGTCTCATTATGAGGTGTAGAAAGAGAAAGATGCCCTACAGTCTTATCTTGTTATTGATACACCAACTAAATATGAATCGAGAGATGACATATTAACCAGGAATGCTGAACAGTAAGCCATTACTGACATTCACATGATCCAAACATTCCAAGCACGACCAAATAAATGGCCCAATATTGTCGTTTGTAAGCGCGCTGATAAATCAGGGAATAATAAACATTAGATTTTTTAAGTGTTATTTTTAAGAGTGAATGACTGTGTTGTTGGTTGATTTTTTTATTTATTTATGATTTTAATTCAACTACTAACACTCTAAATTGTCCCTAGGTGTGAGTGTGAGTGCGAATGGCTGTTCGTTTCTGTGTGCCCTGCGATTGGCTGGCAACCGATTCAGGGTGTCCCCCGCCTACTGCCCGAAGACAGTAATTTAGAGTCTTTAATGAACATAATGTGAATACGTTTGGGATGTAGGAAGAAGCAGGAGTCGCCACATAAAACCAAGACACGAATGGGAAGAAAATGAAAATTCCACAAAGGTATCCCCGAGCGGAGAACCTGAGAACTGTAACCCAGACATGCTAACTACTGGGCCGCACGAGATATTTCTCCCAGCCAACCAGACTTGCAATGTGTGGTACCTCTCAACACAGTGGAGTGCACAGGGAAAACACTGCCAAGTGAACTGGAAACATTGCAACATACATCTTCCCGACCAGAGAGAAATGTCTTGTTGAAAAATATTACATCGCCATTTCAGATCATCTTACAAGTGAATATGAAATAGCTGCAAATATAGTTGCGAGTGCCTCCTATAAGACCAAAAATTCAAACTATTCTAGAAGGAAAATGCAGATTTTGTTTAAATTGTCGAACCTGTGTTGAAATTATGATTTGCAAATGTTCCACTGATTCACCAACTTTAGCCTCATTTTCAAAAAGAATCTTCCTTGGTGAAAGCACACTCAGTCATTTCAGTCATAAAGTATTTCTTGAAACCATGATACCATGAAACCTCAGTCAATCCTTAGGATGAGAGAAATATAACACTGCACGCGTACACATGTATCTTTCATCCCACTGAAGTGTTATTCTCATTCGGACAAAATTAACAGAAATCAACCTCAGTTTAATGTTCAGACACTAATGACATTCCAAGATTAAAGGGCTCAGTGTTTTTTGCTATGCCTGTAATGAGAACGTAGGTTGAAGGGGGGGGGGGGGGTGCATACAAGGCCACAATGGAGGACAAGGCCAGCACCTTGAGTTGAATGTAGGATCATAACTCAAGATTAGATGCAAACAAAATAATGTCATACATCAATGCACCAAATTCAGTGAACCGTGTGGGAGGATAAATAAAACATCTTTATAAATAGCCACGCGAAAACAAACTTGGGTATAGATTTGGCGGCCATCAGTTATTCTAAGTTGGTGTTGGAATTTGTTGGACGGTTTGCTGAAATTGAGTGAGATAAAAGTACCTGTGATAAAGGCGGCATCAATCACTTACCAGCTATCTTTACACTTGACATACAAGATTGTGGTGGTAGTGGATGCATTATAAAGCAAAAACTCCTTTTTGTCATGGGCCACATTTTTGTTACCGTTTCCCTTAGAGGGCTGTTATGACTGAAACCAAATTAAAAAAAGTCAATAATAACAGTTTATTCAACTAGTCAGCATGTATTGTATGTATTGTATTGTCTTGTTGAAGTTTCTGTAATGAGGGGTTTGGTTCCAAGAAAATGCTTACAATATGTCTCTTATTTATTACATAGGAAAATGTTTGCTTTTGGTAGAGATTTCAGCAAGTATCATGGAAGTTGACATATTTGATTTGCTTTCATGGGCCATATAAAATGAGGTTGTGGGCCAAATCTGGCCCCCGGACCTTGGTTTCAGACCAGTTCTTCAAAGAGAAAGTCAACCTAAAATGTCATCATCTGTTCTATGGGGCCCCACTAGTCTAAACACAGGATTCTGATTAATATTGCATTTGTGGAATAAGAGTTGAGCAGAAAAATCCATCAATGTTTGTCCATCCATTGGCTGGCATTTTGACATTTGCATTCGACTGAAAATGAAATCACAGTTTCTCTGCACTTTTGTGACGACCAATCGTGGGTCACCCTTGACGTGAAATTTCCCACTTACATGGTGACGCTCAGCAACCTCAAAGCCGCCCAGCAAGCACTCTGAGAGTGACTGAGCAATACAGTGTGAACGGAGTTGCTTCCCAATGTATGCAATACTCAGAATTTAAAAATATACATTTCAGTACTTGAGCATGGTGACACTACACAACCTCGCACCCGCCAGAGGGGACTGAGAGCAATGTGTGTCTACGTGTGACTCGGAAAGGTATTTGTAGAGTGTGGGCAATACTTGACAAAGTCATCCTCCACGATATGTGACTACTACGGCCCAATTCCGATTCTGAAATGCTTTGGAATTTCTCCAAAATGAAGCCGTTTTATTCTCATCTCTTCTGAGATTGGGCATTTTGGATGATGTGCCGTCTCATGAGCACAAACAGGCTCCTACGTCACAAATTCAAATCAGAGTTTTTCCTTTCAAAGGCGAGCTCATGTAAACAACAAACGGTACGATTGTCGCAGACTAATTTTAACATGTTTTGGACAGAATGAAATATGATGAAAGGGCCATTTTAAAAAACTGAACAAAAAAATCCCACATTGGTTCTAATTTATCTACTAACTTCACCTCGAGATGTTTTTTTCATGAGATACTCACACTCCACGCACGGCCTGTGGCATTCAACGTTGCGATACATGGTTGATAATCTGGAAGCCCGCTTAGACAAAGTACTTCCACAAATTGATATTGCCAAACCTCAAGATAATTTAGCTCTTTTGCAAAAAAAAATAAATAAAAATTTAAGCTCCGAGGGATGAACATTTCACACAATGAGTCTCCTGCACGTATTTCACTCACAGTGTGGTGAATACAAATGGCAGAAAACAATCCCGTGGATGGGAAAACTTTGAACTTATGACAAGGTAGGAATGTTTTTTTTGTTTGTTTGTTGTAGGTTGTTGGGTTTTTTTTTTTTTTACTACACAGCAGATTACTGCATGTGCTATAACTAAATGTCTTTCAGGGAGGTTGCGAGGATTAAAAGGTTGCAGAAAATGAATAAATATTATATTGATTGTTTTGGGCAATGTCTGTTATTGTCAAAGGTGTCTTTTGTTCTGACTAGTAATGAATTATTTCGCACAACATGCAGTGACACCTCCAAAACACTGATCCTGAAATAACTCATCTCACTCCACAGCACAGTGCAATTATGTCATCATTACAAATCATTTGGAAATTCATGGCTGCCATAATTGAAGGTGACCAATACATCGCTCTCAATTTTTTTTAAACTTTCACTTCCATCTGCTTCAAAGGCTTCACAATCCTTCATTCACTCATTTCTAACAGCACAGACCAGTGCTTTGTCTATTTCGAGTGGAAATGGGGAATCAATGTTTTGATCTGTAAACCTGTTAAAAGATGCTAATAGTGGACTTTATCATAGCGCTTGAAACCCTACGTTGGTGACTTGTGGTGCTCTTTCAATGCAATATGACAAAAGTAAATTGACTTCTAGAAATGGAAAAATCATTTTAGAGCTGATTTCAGTATTAATACTTCCATACCACATCACAAAAGTGATAAAAAAGGAGGTTTAGCAGAGTCATTGGAGGTGGGCTAATAAAGCATTTTGCCAATTGGTGGGAACTATTGATGTCAGACTGCAGCTATTTCACTATTGAACGGCATCATCTTTAAAAAGGAGACGATGGGCTTGGCAGTGAAGGAGTCTTATTGATCCTTGGTTTCATTGATTTTCTCCTTTGTGAGAAAGGGAGATCAAGCCTATGTGTTTGTGCAAGCGTGCAAATGTGTGTGCATGCATGTATGCGTGTGTCTGTGTGTGTGTGTGCGTCAGTGGCGAAACAAAAGGATGGGAAGTGCGGTAGCTGAGAAAAGGCCTCTTTCTGAATAAGAATGGTGAAGCACTAGGCACCAGAGTAAGGTGTTGAATGAACAATAACGTCTGGTGCTGCTGTGAATTGTGCTGCACTCCAGAAAAGGGCTCTCACTGCAAATGTGCTGCTGACATGTTCCAGCGGGTGCTTTCCAGCATTGCAGACACTTATTGAGATCCCGGAATTATTGAGTTCCTGTCGACTGGACGTAAAACACAAAAAGACAAGTCAGATCTGTCTAACGTAGTATGGGAGTATTTTGACTTTTCCAGAGGAAATAATGGACACAATAAAACAACAAGATCAAAAAAACATCAGTTCCTGTGTCAATCTGTTACCAAACTAGGAATGATTTTTTTTCTACCACTTGAATCACTCTTAAAAACATTAACATGAGTTCCCAACTGTTTAAAATCAATGCTTCAAAGTCACTATTTGTCAAAACAACAAGAACAACAATAAATATATAAAAACAACAAAACACACAACCTATGATACTTCCTCATCAGATTCCAATTGTATATCTGTTCAGCTCACATAAATTCAACTCTTTGAAATAAGTGTCACAGAAGCAGTAAAAATCAAAAGATAAAGTGATACCAAACAGCAAGTCAAGCAATAGTGTTTTCTAAAAACTTGAGTAAAAAGCACTTTATTCACATTATCTTCCCTTGAGTGACAGATAATAACAACAATAACAATATAACAATGATAAAACACACTACCAAGTTATGTACTTCCTCATCAGACTCCAATTGTTAATTTGCTTACCTCAGATAAATGCAAATGTTTGGAATAAGCGTCACAGAAGCTCCAAAAACTGAAAGATAAAGCGATACCAAACAGCAAGTCTCGTAATAGTGTTTACTCAAAAGACATGCATTGAATCATACACAAATTCTGAGGCAAATTTGAAAAGCGAGCTGGAGGCATTTTGTTTCTTGGACCTGGAGAGAATGACTCAATCGCTGATACTTCTGAGTTTTGACAGTGTGAGTTATCTGTTCGGTGGCTCATCTTGAGCAGCGGATATGTTTGTGGTCAGAATGTTGTCAAGGCACAAGTGCTGAGAGAAACACTTCAGGTGAAAGTCTTTGCAGTAATCAATCCCTAATCTGCCTGATTAAGAACAACAGCAACAACATATCATTTCCTCCAGTCAGGGCCTCAATCCTAAAGAACCCCCTACCCCCAAGTACAGTCGAACCTCGTTACGACGTACCTCAATCGACAATGAATCTGTACATTATCACGGTAGTTCTTTCGAACCATTTCCGATAAAATGGCCAACAACTACGATTTACAGTATAATACACTATGAACATTCATAGATGTAAATATATGAACATGTAACAAACAACTGTAGCGTTCTTACTTCATCTCAGAAAACATTAATTCAGCAAATGTTACCCGCTACAGGCAACTGCCCGTGCCGCCTGTTATCACTTTAGGACGTGCCGCATCCCAAAGCCATGTACAATCATCTTTCATTCTGTCGGGATGGAACTCTGCATTGATTTTGTTGGCATTACGTATGATTGTTGAAATTGTTTCCAACCAATTTGTAGTCTCGGCTGAGCTTCGTCTGGGAGACTCCCTTTTGAAAGTGAGAGACAATTTCAG
Organism: Hippocampus zosterae; assembly: GCF_025434085.1. Lineage (NCBI taxonomy): Eukaryota > Metazoa > Chordata > Actinopteri > Syngnathiformes > Syngnathidae > Hippocampus > Hippocampus zosterae. Next base: position 11,864,698 of record NC_067461.1, on the reverse strand, counting down.
CCTAGAAAGACGAGATGTATTTCTCTTTACAACACATTTACAGACCATGTACCGGTACTCAAGGCCGCGCCCTGCCTTCAAAAGTACATTGTACGAGTCGATCAGTATCGTTGCTCAGTAACGGAGAGAATCCCGCCCTGTACATTTTGTTCATAAGTAAGGTTGCGGTGGCAGTTAGCTTCCCATGCTTCATTGTAACGAAGGCTTTTTCACTATTTTGTGGGAATAAACTGGTCGTTTTAATGAATTTTGGTTATAAAGGTGTTCGCTGTCAGCAAAACCGGCAAGCGGCAAATTAATTACCTGAAATCGGACCTGTGAATGTTACGTGACAAGAAAGAAACCCCAAAAAACATTGTCGAATGTTTGCTACTTTGAACAAACCCTGACATGATCATTTTGCTCCCTTCGCCAACACTCGCAAATGTTCACCCCTTTGGTGGGATAGTGTGGCTTCGATAAGTTGATCATTTTTGAAGATCATATCATTTTCCACATTAAATGTCCTTCCTTTGAGTCAAGAAAAACGTGATTCACTTTTAAAAGTGTGCTATGCAACAATTAACCTTTCTCATTCCTAAAACTCACAAGAGGAGGCTGTGTGCACTGGTTGAATATCACAAGATTACCTGGATGAGTGAAAAGTGTCTGCTGCAATCTAATGAGGCCATGTTTGTTTACCTCTAGGTACGCCTCTTTCCAGTAGAATCTGCCAGGATTTACCCGACAAAAATGCCAGTGTTTTGAGAAAGGTCAATGAGAGTGAGACAAGGCCGCTCAACTTGGCTTCCTTTAATTAGCTCTGGCTTTGTGCTCCTGTCTCATCCTGTAGCATTACTATAACCGTGTTCACCCTTCAAGATGCGGTCTGAGCAAGGATGGACCTGAGAGGAAGCCAAATGAGCAGAGTGGACATGATCAGAAAATATTCCCTTGGCTCAAGCCAAAAATATATTCTGTGAATATTATTTTTAAAAAACTGTGAAAGACTTTTTGGAGTGAATATTAAAAAAAAAAAAACTGTGAAAGACTTTTTCGCATGACGTTTGACAGCCAGACTCACAGGAGTTCCGTCTTTCACTGAATCGCATGCATTGTGAAAATTGATAACATAATTGAGGCATTTGGAAGTTAATGAATGACAAGTCACTTGAGAAGATTTAAAATTGGTGATTTAAAATCCAAATCTCCTGAGTCGCATGATGCTGGTGTGAGGAAGAAGGCTTCACTGGACACTTAATCTTATTTTCATCAAAGGACTGCCAGGAACAAGAGCAGGAAATGCTGAGAAAAGGTCAGATATTTGTCACAGCTATATAATGAAAGTTGCTTTCTCTGTGCTACGGTTGACTTCACAGGATGGTGAACTGAAGCTTACCACTTGATCTATTTTTTCACTCTCACCTGTCAGATAGAAAGCCAGTATTCCTATTATTGTGCACACCCGTTGAGAAATAATCAGTGGGACACGCAGGACACAAAATGGACGCAAGGGGTGGCACCAAAACAAATTCTCCATCTTCCGAAATGACTGGCTAACTAGAAGCTGCCACACTGTGAATTAAATAACTTGACATGATTGGTATTTGTCTGTTCGTAATGCTTGAAACTGAAAGACGAGAGACTGATCGTTTTCTCAGTATAGTGTAGCCATAATTCAGTTAATGTTCCAATCTTATTAGATGTGATGAGGGTTTACAAAGTTTAAAGAGTATAGAGAAACTTTAATTGCAGTGGAAAAGGCATCGAAATGGCGTAGTGGAAGAAGCTGACTGCTACAAGAAGAGAGAATGGGTAAGTGTGTGAATATTTTGTGAGGCTCTTGGCAATTATTGATAGCCCCAAAATATTTAACATGCTATTATTAAATAGTGATTCACTCTGAAGGTTCCACACAATTAAATGGGAACCAGCTCACTAAATAAGACAGTATATCGTATTTGAAAACATGGTGCATGGTTTTCAGTTGAGTTCAATTAAAATGCAGAACCAAACCCTGAATGTGAGACCTATACTACACCATGTTATTTGCAAGGCAGAGGGAGGTGGGGTGGGGGTGATATCAGAATCAGAATCATCTTCAATCATCAATCGGCAAGTATGTAGAACGCACAGATTCTGTACTACCTGAATTTGTCTCCGGTAGTACAGAATGAATGAGTACAGGCTACCCTAGTATCATCAACTTATTTGCTTGTCATAAATGCCTGTTTAATAGCCTTCAGTAACTACAGTACTGGGTTTTTTTTAAATGCAGAATGAACAACTTTTTTTTTCTGAAGATCAATGGTCATCGTGGCTTGTTTTTTAATGATATTTCAGATTTTTTTTCATTAATTGTCTGACTTGTATGAGGGCCCTCCAAAATATAGCTAAAAGTGTATTCGTCCTCATGTATTATATTTGTTTGGTGTGTTGTTCGACAGTATTGTGTTTGGTTTTAGGGGACAAAAGGATGTCTGGGGGTATTACTGCGTGTTCCAATTTTCTGAATTAGTCATTTTCAAATAAAAATATGTATATATTTGTAGGGAGGGCATTTCACTTGTTACCAGGAAAGAATATTGACTGAAAGCATCCTTCTACAGGTGGACTCAACCTTACAGTGTATTTGAGTTCATAAAGTAAAGCAAGTTAAGACAGTTTTCTTTGAAAGACTCTGTACTGTTTACTGAAATACTGTAGTAGGAAATTGGGTTTAGGGAGGAGGAAAGCACTTCCAGGCAAAGATCAATGCTGCTATGTCTGTGGAATTAAGTCTTTTCTCATTGGAAAAGATGTTTGACACTTAAATGCACCTGCAGTCCAGCCACTCCGAAGGGATTTGAGGGTTTTCAAGAGAATTCAGCCACACAGATTGATGTTGCCCTTCGAGAGGAACCCAAGCTGAAATGACTTGAAAAACCCTCATGTTTTACCACCACTTTTGAGGGGCTGACTGAGTTTTATAGCTGGCCACAGCAAGAGTCTGGGCCCCAATTACTTGTAGTGATTTTGTCATGAATTATTCAGGTAAAAGAACATTGATTTGTTGAGTATGAGGTCAAAACAATTGAAATTATGGTCTGAGGTGTCCCGACCAGAACTACAGTAGATGCTTCAAGGATGCAATTTTCAAGGTTTTCAACTTCAAGTGTGACACAAGCACTGCAAAAGAGATCATGAGAAAATATCAGTTGGAGTAATAACTGAGGGGAATTAACCAAAGGTGGCAAAATGGATCAAGTATATGAGAAGAAGTTTGAGAAATGTGGTAGGTCATAAGGGGTCAGTCGCATACCCAATGCAAGGTGATTCAGGCGACAATAGTATTCAGTATTGGGAAAAGTTAGTATACTGTAGAAAGTGGGCAAGATGTTATGGTGATGATCGCGGTGCCCGAGGATCAAAATCAGAATCGTAACCGTCCGCTGACTGTACTTTTTAGTGTCACATAAGCCAAACAAACCTGCATGCAAGTACTGTACGTACACATTGTAGCCCAATGAATAGCAACACCAGAGTAAACTTTGCATAAATTACCATCTGTTTCAACTAGTAATGAAGCCTGAAAACTGTTTCAGAATGTTTTCAGAATATCTTACTTCATATTCAAACCGTCATTTCAATCCCATTTGTACTCCAGACATTTGGCCTTGCCATTCAGGTAGAAAACCATCAAATTCCAACTGTGTGAATATTTGAACAAAAAAACAAACAATATATATATATATATATATATATATATGTATATATATATATATATATATATATATATATATATATATATATATAAATGTTCATCATTTTGAACATTAGCATCTTGTCCTTTTGTGTATTCAGTTGACGATATATTTCATTGCATAGTAACGTAAATGAAGGAGGGTATCGCAGTTTTTCGTTTAACATACAACTACACCCTCCTAAAAAGCAAGGCAGCTTGTGGTGAACCGATTTGGTTGAAACACAGCCTTGATCTGGGAAATGGAATATTTTACCAAGGCTTGGCAACGTAATAAACTTACGTGTGACCTATTTAGTATGTTGTTTTTGACACCAAAACCGAAACCAGCATGTTGTCCACTACTGTAGATACCTTGAAAAAAACCTTTTCTGTCAGAATTCTCATGTTTGAACATACTCCGAACACATTAGCAGCAGATTCCATTGTGTTCAACTTATTTTCTTCCCAAGAAACAATCTTTGCCTTTGGGCAAAACGTAATGCATTTTCTCTATTGATGAGCCATGGATTGCGCTGTGGGAATCGGCAAGCCTGGGTCTAATGTCCACAAAAAGTCAAGATGACTTACTGGTGAGCAAATGTAAGTATGAGAGGGGTCGAGTCAAGAGAGGTAAAGTGGTCCTCTCGCTGCCTGCTGGGGACTTTCACTCTCCTTCGTATCGATTTCTTTGTCCACCGTGTAATTAGGCCTCAGTGAAAGTGAGTGGGACAGGAATGGACGAGAGGAGGGGTCTGATGTTGTACGGTGAAAGCTGTGTTTGTAAGTTATGTCGATAAAAGCAAGAAAGAAAAGCAGAGGCGATAAGATGGCCAATCCGGCACAGTATCTAAATAGCCTTATACTTCTTGGCTATTTGTAGTCTTGGACTGCGAGTGTCTGAAAACGAATGTGTGATGTTAGTTTCTATGTGCTGAGTACAAACACACTTGTCAGGTTTGGTTTGTTTTAAATTAAGTGTGATTGTACTAGCATCATAACCCTTGTGTGTACCAAATAAAGCCAGTTGTGGAATGCAACAGTTAAGACAAAGCGGACACTCCTACATTGATGAAGGAGCATGGGACAATCCAATCTGCGGAAGCTACAAAAACTAACAAAATTCCCTCTCACTATTGAATATGCTATCGTAAAATAAGTTGCATATTTTCAAAATTTTGCATTCTCAAAAAGTTACATTTTAGATATACTTTAATTTATTTATTATATTGTTTTAATGCATATAAAATGTTGAAATGAATTATCATATGTTGAATATTTAATTTGAATAATAATCAACTGTCAAGGGCTCTAAAATTATTTCAGGGTTTCAGCTGAATTTGTAGCACTTTCCTAATATATAAAGTGGAACTTCTAGTTACAAACTTAATTGGTTACGCGAGCCCGCTTGTAACTTGAAACGTTCATTAACCAAGGTAATATTTCTTCTTGAAATATATGGAAATGCATTTAATCAGTTGTAAACCCCAAAGCATGTTATATTTACCTAATTTCTTATTTGTTTTTTTTAAACCAGTGTTTGGTTAAAAATAATATAAACAGTAAGGTTGGGATGTGAAACTCAATTTCAGAAGGTGGCAGTGATGCAACAAAAGACAAAAGAAGACGATGACAAAAACAAAGTCAAAAGAAAAGCATTGATTTATAGTGATGGCAAACTTTTACAAGATTTCGGATGATCTTTAAACCACCAGGATTACACTTTTGGCAACAATCCAACACAGTGTTCTGGTTAAGGTAAGGCAAACTTTAAAGTACCTTTTTGGGGCATTTTAGGAGTTAAAAAGGAGCCAGGCAGCCACGAGCATTCAGTTGATTGGGAAATAGACTGAATAGACCGTGAAATGGATGTGAGCGTGATATAGATACACCGATTTATAGTCACTCCATTTACAATTATAATAAATTTGAATTTGTATCTTTTATCTGATGTGTGGGCAGTGATGGAGTGACTGGTTGACTGGTGGTATTTATTAACAAAAGCACATTTAAAATAACATGACAGACGAGTTGACTGACGATTAAAGTTTGGTTTGCCTTGAAAAATGACGGACAAGTATCTAGGCAGATGACAAATGACGGTCAGTGAATCAGGTCCTCTCTTCCACCACACCACAAATGATTTCTGCATAAATGGACAAAAATTCCCACAGAAAGGATCTGAATGGATCAAATCAATATACTTTTCCATTTTTAGTTCCTTCGGGTGTAATCCAGGTCAATCAAGCCTTTGTATCATTGAGCACTCTGTGAGCTAAATGGAGTAGATTTTTACAATGAATTAATTACGCTGACCTATCATTAGTAAATGAGTAAATTTATTAGCATTGATATATTACTGAGGAAAACTGAAGCAAAAAGATCAGGGATACGGAAAATGTACCCTAACTAATAGCAAACTGATTAAATAAAAAGAAAAAGCAAAACAGGTTTACTTCCAACCCCCATAAAATGTGTCAGTCAGAGAATGACTCAGTCATGAAAATAGAATTAGAGTAGGGCTCAATTCATCATTAAAAAAAAAAAAGGATTATTTGCTTCTGGCTTCTGAGTCATTCTGATTCAGTCGTATTACAAATCATTTTGACACCCATAAATCCATTTCACTTCACTTGACGTTTGTTAGAACACAAGTCACTGACTCATGAACACTCTAAATGCAACAATGGTATAACTCTCAGATATTCAAATGAAAGTACAAGCCCTTCTCTGTGGTGAGAGAGATTTTCAAATTGGAGGGTTACACTTCATTGTTTAGCCTCTAAACTGTCCCTAATTGAATTGATTTTAATTCAATTTTGTTTCCATCCTGCCAAAACATTGTCGGGATCTTCTTGTTGTGATGCATTTTTTTTCCATTTCCTGACATTTATGGCTTAATTACATTTAAGATGAAAGTCCATTCAGATAATATACTGGGCATTGTACTCATAGGTTGGCAGCACAGTATGGTAGTGGTTAGCATGTCTGCTTCACTATTCCGAGGTTCTGTCGACCAATGTGCCAAGTTAGAACATTGCATGATTAAGTTGACTACGCAATATAATTTAATGTGCGTATGATTTAATTGGACTAAAATAAAAAAGTCTGCAGATGGTAATAACTCGAGGCTTCAGAAACACAGTCTAATAAATATTTTATTCAAATTGTGCATGGCCCTTTGTCGCTGTTGCACTCCAAGGCCATTCAGTGCACACACACACGCACACACACACACGGCTTTTTAAAACAGAGTACCGGTATGTGCAGTCTGAACAAAATTGGAGCGATTCATTGTCATATAAACCTTTTGTTTAGCTTTCATCGTGTAACATTTGGGTTGGGTGGAGTGGCTGAAAAGAAGGGGATGACTTGCATTTTCATTTTAAATACAAAGTAGGCATGGAAGAAGTTCTTTCATGTATAATTTCCAACATGACTTTAATTGCGACAAGTTGTGTGTGTGTGTGTGAGGGTTGTGGGGGGGCGCATTCATGCTCATGTGGTTCACTTAAAATAATTCCCACCAAACTAATTTCTCATCTTCACATTGCTCTCCATTTATGTAATGTAACTAAGAGAAACAAGTAATTATAAAGAGGGCCCGACCTCATCAGAAAAGCCACTCCCAATGCTCAACTGCATCACCAAAGGAGTCGCAGGATTGTAATTAAGGGTCTTTGTGCATTATCACTGTATCAGGTTGATGCTTGATCCCCAGTACACTTTTAATAATAATAATAATACATTTCATTCCTAAGCGCCTTTCAAAACACTCAAGGACACGTGACAATCAAAACAAGAACAATAAACCCACAGATACAATTATAAATAATAAAAGGAGAGATGAATTTGAACTGAGTATGCGTTTTGAGATGTGATTTGAATGTGGGAAGAGAATCAATATTTCAAATGTTGGGTGGGAGTGAGTTCCAGAGTTTTTATAGTGATTTAGGTTTTTTAAAAAGTGTTTTAATCATAGTACACTAGGTATAGAAGTATAATAAGATGTTTTATTTAACTACGACACTTTGCAGCTATGGTTGTGCTCTATATAAAAGTACTGTATAAAAATTCCTTGTCTCATATATATATATATATATATATATATACAGTATATATATATATATATTTGAGAGCCTGACAGAGATGTTCATTAACTTCGAGTATATCATCAAAAATCAAAGTTGATCCAGGTAGAAAGATGGGTGACTATTTAGAATTCAGGCTATGGCCTTTCAGTGCGTAGAAGCGGTTGAACCGATTAATCTCTGTCTCGGAATTTACTACTCTGCAATGATGGTTATAGACAGAGGGTAATTCCATGCCAAACACATGTTTTTGCATCAACATGGACGCCTCATTAAAATTTAGAGCAGAAGCTAACAGCGATGACTCAAGCATTTTGTATGAGATAGGGAGCATGGTCACTTGCAAAATGTCTAAGCCTATCCTCAGCTATCAGCTACATCTGAGGATTCAATTGCATAAACTTGCATATTAAAGTCAGGTGCAGATGGGGCTCCGCTCACTCATGGTCGTAGTGAGGATAAGCAGTGCAGATAATAAATAAATGGATTAAATCAGATTTTATTTTAAAATAGATAAACAATTCAATAAATCACGCCATTCTTGATGTGATTTTATTTGAAATAGCTTGTGTGTGTTGTACTTTGTACATCTGTCAACGCACTGGCATCCATCTTTTCATTAACCAAAGGGAGAAGCAACATAACCAGCCTTTGTATGCGTGATCAAAAAGAACATCAAACGTGAGTAGCACATATAATTGGGTTTAAAAACAATTGTGCCGCTCTCGGGAAGGATCATGAGAATAAACGGGCTAGTAATGCTGGTAAACATCAACACGGCTTAGTGATTATGAATGTGATATACTGACTACGTACTAGGAATTGGAGTACTGTACCAGCAACGCAAAAAGAACTCTAACTTATTCTAGGTCCTCTTATATGTGTAGGGAGAAAAATTAATGCTGTATTTGAAACTTCAGCCTTTGAGATTTCCGTGTGAAATGACACACGCAGTACAAGTCAGCGGAGACTAAGCAGTGTGAAAAGACAAACGCCTTTTGGTGTGAGCAGGCTGAATCAGACCAATGCTGGGGTGCTAACGAAGGTGTGAAGAGAGAGGGAGACGTGAAAAAGGAATGAAACCGAGCAGAGGAGAAAAATGTTTCATGGTTTTGTCTGGTGGCACTTATCAGCAGCTGCCAGTCTGATAATTACGGCTCGAGGCCCACTGCTGCTTCTTCAAGTTGGTCTTGACAGCCCAATTCAAGCTCACAGCCACGGTGCTATGTACTTCAGCTGTTGGGAAGATGCTGGCTTTGAGAAGATACCACACTAAAAATAAATGCCCAATTTAAAATATTGGAAAAATAAAATACTGAAGGTGTGTGAAACATTGACCCCATTGAATAACAGGTTTTCTCCAAATGTGCAGCCCCTAGCCAGTGAGGCTGTTATGCTCCTTGAGTCTCAACCAGTGCAGCATTGATCCTCTTATACACTTTAGGCCCATAACACTTTAAATTAGTGCTCTGCACTTTTGTATTATTCTGTCCATTTGTATACATAGATCATGCAAACACCCTAATTTAAAAACACAGTATTACTTTTATATTGACATTAATTCCATTGAAATCATCATGACTCCGTTTTTTTTCAGAAGGGAGGCGCAAAAGTGTTTTATAAGAACAGAGAATTTAAAACATGTGCTTTATCAATAAATCGTGACCATCATTGCTTTTTACTCTTTATTTGCCAAAATAAAGATGTTAAATGTATCAAGAGTGTTTCAAAAAAGGTTTTCATTGGTAGTGTGGGTGTTCTATTGCACTGGTGTCAAACTCAAGGCCCGGGGGTCCACATCCGGCCCGCCACATCATTTTATGTGGCCCCATGAAAGAAAATCATGTCATCAACTTGCATGTTCCCTGCAAGAAAATTACAGAAAATGTCAAATTGTCATGTGTAATAAATGACGTCTCTAAGGGTAAGAAAATTATTGCAAAATCACAAGTTATAATGCAGTAATGCAATGAAGCATTTTTGTGGTTTCACTGTCATAGCCGGCCCCCCACCTCCACCCCGAGGGATGACGAAACTCAAAAGTGGCCCGTGACAAAAATGAGTGAGACCCTCGTTCTATTGACAGTACCAAGGTAAGAATTGATGCTTTCACCTCACACGGAAGTCAAATTCTTCACAAACAGCATAAAAAATAAATAAATAAAACCAATAAAATGTCAGACAGAACCATTACTAACCTCTCAAAGATAGCCATGGGGAATGTCTTTTCAAAAATATCGTTCATGGAAAAAAAGGTAACAATATATGAATGTGTGTGTAGTAGAACAAAGTTTGAAGGGTCTTGGGGTTTTTTTTATGAATTATTATTATTTTTGAGGAAAGCCTGAAACAAGCATACATACATCGGGCTTATGTGTACAAAATTTTGACAAATGGCAAAGGGGCGCAGGAGAAAACCGATCCTGATTCAAGACATGGTTCTTTGAAGAGTTGTGCGCACATTGTGGCAATCAACACACTGTGTTCCCACATTACGAATGTCCCTCTCCGTTCATATCCAGGAGCTATCACTCTGAAATTCGTGCTTGCATCTTTTCCAGCCCTTTCCAGTAAATTATATCTTACAACTGCCAGATAATTTCATGCTTTTCCGCTGCCCTCCGATCTTTCTTTTTTCATGCCCTTCATTTCCTTTTTTCCCGCAATTCTTTTTTTTTTAATGTGCAGAGTATCTGCACTATTAAGAACTAACTCTTGTCTTATAAAATATGTCCTCACATAACAGGCTGTTAAGGTTATTAACAGTGAGTTTCAAATAACTACATTCCATCTTTGCTTGGGTGAATGCTGGAACGGGCACTTGTCAAGGCAAGATTCAATCCAATTGTTAATACAACCACGTTAAGCATAACAATCTCCGAATGTCATGGGATATAAGCAACACAGGTATGATTAGAGTGAATGACTCGATGTTCAGCAATTCTCTGTTCATGACATGACATCATTGGCACTCATTTGGCTGCCTGTAGTTTGTTAAGTAAAACAGCTGTTATTAAATGTGCTATTAAAAAAAATACATAGAGCCCGAGTATTAATGCTTGTGTCCATGTCACTAACAGGAAAAACAGACATAAATACTGCGAGTGGATTCTGATTATTGTCAATGAAATGACAATATGAAATGAAATTGGAGCAGATGCCACAGCCACGTGTAATTAGATTTGCGATGCATTGCTGACTATTCGTTAAATGGTTTGGAGACACATTGGACAGTCCCCTTCAGAACCGGCACCAACTTTATTCATTCATATTAAAGTGAATTTTTGCCCCACTTCATCACTGTTAAATTTGTGAGGTGTTATACAAGAAACGAGAGAAAGATCATCCGTTCCTGTATATAGCGTATGTAATAGCAATAAACTATGTTCCTTGTACTGCATTGTCCTTTGTTACATCCAAATTTTGTCAAATTGTACGCATAACGCCATTTTCAAAGTAGTTATGTCACGTCGCGTGTCCGCCAGCAGGTGGCGGGTTTTCTCCTCCGCCATCGGCACACCTGCCCGTAATTTCGGGCTGATTACCCCCCTTTATTTAGAGACTCCGGCAGTCATCCCACTGCCGGAGAATTCCACGCCGCGCCATTGTTCCTTCGCGAAAGTAAACACTAAATTAATATTACTCGTTGCTTCCTAGCCTTCTGGCAATTGTCTAGTCGTTCAAGTATTGATTGTATGTAAGATATTCCTATAGCCTATTCAGATCTTCCTCGCTTTTGTTTTCCGCGAGCGTTTTCTGTTGTTACCTTATTTTTACCCTGGTCCTTATTTGACCAGCGCTTTTTGTTATTCTTCCTGTCGGATATTTTGTGTTTCGTATTAAAGCCTCTTTTTGTTCTTTGACAAGATCTCGTTTTCTGTCTGCTATCTCGGGGATCCACTTCCTTATTTTTTGTTGTGCACGAAGCGATCTGTCTATCGCTTCGGGCACAACGTGACAGTTATATAGGTATTCAGTTGTACTATAATACAGATTTAGAATAGGTTATCTGAAGTATATAGTGTGTTCATTGACTTAGTGAGGATTATTTATGACTGAATATGATGAAATACAGAAGAGGAAAAAAAGTATTTTCTTGCATCAGAGGCAGACATTACATTTTTTATAATAAATGGATTTGATAGTGGTTAGTAGCATCTCTGTGCATGTTCATTCTGTGCTCGTGTGGGTTTTTCCTATCATTGGTTTTATTATTATACTCTACCGTAACATGTTCATTGTTGGTTGACAGTGGAGGTGTGTAGACTCCCATTGACGGCATTTAAAATGTTTTTTTCCCTCCCCTCTGTGAAAATGAGGTCAGAACCCCAATTAATTATGCTCCCTAACATTTACTGAAAACTACCCAAGGATGAGCGTTATCAGGCCGCAGAAACACAGTCCTATTAAAGTGTGGACTACAGTTCGAGGAGTGTCGAGCGTTTTAGTGTGGGAGTGAGCCCTGTGGGTTCATGCTAGCAGGCCTGGGTCTGAGAAATAAATTCATAATTATTAAGAACCACTTGCCGTTCGGCGATATTCCATTGGCACTGCTCACATTTCAATGTGTTCAAGGTTTTGGTTTTTTTCAAGTCAACAAAGTTTGACCGAAGGCCTGCATTGCACACATCTTTTATTGTCTCATGCTGCGGAGCTTACCAGGTGAAAAAGTATGAGATTTGTTACATCCAAACAATATGCAATCTCAAGTGATAAGTTTTTTTTCTTTTTTTTTTATCGAAAATAAAAGCCAATTCCCAATTGTTCCCCGAGAAAAATCTTCTCTGTATTCCGTGTGAATATGAGGCCGTAGTGTGAGGCTGTAAAACTGCACCATCCTCCTGCCATTTGAGACAGCGCAGCCAGGAATAGACGGTTCAACAATAATTAATTACACTAAATGTCACATGGAAGATTAGGAAGAGAACAACTGGTCTTGTCAGGTATGACGAGAAAATCTTCATAATGAGGCACACTGGAAAAAACTAATCAAAACACAAGGTTGAGAAAGACATATTGCTTCTACAGACTAGAATACCTGTAAGATATCACACCATAGAGGTGCATGCATCTAGATATTGATATGACAACTTCACCGATGTCAAAGGTCTTGGAGCAATTTTGCTTGTCCATTTTAAGGTGATTAAACATATCATGAAGGCATCACGTTTGTAATCTTATTTCCGGATGCTAATTTGTTCATGACAATCACGACTCACCTCCTGAGGTTTTTGATCATCGTGACTCAAAGTTTTTGCTGTCAACAGATTTGTTGTTGTTGTCGTTTTTTTATGTTTGTACAATGGCTTGTTAAAACGGAAAGCTGTCTGATTTTTGTTTGTGACACTGCTAACAAATGTCAGTCATCTTAACAAGCAAAATCCAAATCTGAAACTGAGCGTAGACAATCAGCACTATCTAGTGTTTTAATAATAAATGTAATAAAACAAATCCACTCCCCCCGCCATGTGCTAATATTTTGTTTAAAAAAATAAATAAATGGGTGAGTTCAAGCAAAATGGGTGATCTTCTAAATAATGTAGCAGATGTAAAATCCAGTTTTCTCCCCACAATCATACTTGGTAAAATATCTCAAACCAGATGATTCCAAGATTGATGACCGCAGCAAGATACAACATAAAGCTTTGTTTTATGAAAAGAAACTAAAGGGTCCTAGTGTAAAAGCAGTCATGTGCAATATGTGTCCTGCGTGCAATATAAGCCTCAGTCCACACTACCACTACTGCTGCTGTTGTGGTGTGTTGTTGAGTTTTGTATTTATTAAACCATTCTTTTATTCTTTTTTATTTTATTTTATTTTATTTTACGAAATGCACTAAGGAGTGGCACCCAAATTGGTTATATGCTATACAATGACAATAAAGGTGATTCTGATTGTTGATTATTTACAAACTTTTTTATCTTGTTATGAGCGCCAGCCTTTAGATTGTAGACACTGCAGATGAAGGATGGATCCTACTTCTTTCTCCAGTGTTGACATTACTATACACTCAGACAAGTGACATCATTCACTTCATAATCTAACCTCTCATCTATGAAATTTCAAATGGGCTATTCGCTCAAGTGGCTGCTACAGTGATTTGGCACTTATCGTTGTTGCCGAATGAACAATCTGCAGGTATCTGCTCACTTTTTTTTGCATTTCCCATATGAGCAAAAGAGCCTCATTTACTTGGGCTTCAAAGGCATTGCCGAAATTCTCTCCCATCTGACTTCGCTTCCCTGGGGTTTCAGGGAGGGGGCGCAGTCTCCATTTCTCTTTGAATCTGATTAATATAGGCTTTGAAGATTACAGGTTCTCTGTGTATTACATGAGTCGACTAACTAGATCACACTGAGGAAAATAGTCATCTGAAGGACTACGTTGTGGAAATTGGTTGGAAATCAAACCTGGCTTCAAACCAGGGTCGTGCAGAGGGCGGGGCTAACGGGGCACCCACCCAAGGCATTCAAATTAGGGGGCCATCCAATCTGGATGTAAAAGATATAAATTTTGAAATGTTAGTTAGTACTTATATATCATTTTTGAAGGTTTGACTCACTACAGAGTAGTGGCGCAATTTTTCTGTTCAGAGAAAACGATGCCCCGTGCCTCCTAAAAGCACCAAACATAGTTTATTTTTTATCGCAGGCATGGCTGCATCATCAATCATTCAAAACCAAGCAAGTCACATAGAACCTGGCGCTTCCGTACTACAGGGGAGAGAATGAGGCGTTCACATTCAAGACGGATTTCATAGTGATTTCAACATTTCAGTGGTGGTGATAAATATTTGTTGGAGTTTCCCAGTCACTGCACAGCAGAAATAAACGGTAAACGAGAAAAAGGCCCTAACTCCCCTCCTCAACCCGCCTATGTGCATGACGTAATTACTCTCCAAAGCTGCATCAATCATAACAAGCAGTCACGCTGTCAACATATTTCTTCCATTTTTGTGTGTGTGTGCAGAACAGGTTAATAGGCTACTGTTACCTCATGAGTCATTTCAATGGGTCGATATCTCAAGAACGACTGCACCTGCGTTGAATTGGGAGTTTTGTTGATCTTTCTGATTAATTACAAAACATGCTAACTGCTAAATAGTGGGTGTCAACCGCATCAGACAAATGTTGTTGATTGACGTACTATCGATGACCACTTGATGCAATTAGGGCTGCGTGTCCTGAAAACAACATTGCCAGCTCACATGCAATCAAAGCCTTCTCACTTGAACAGGGTTTCCCCCAGAGCTATACAAGCCTGGCAGGCTACCCGCAACTGACGACAACTTCATTGCATGCCTGCGACCCTCCTGAGGAAAAGTGGTTTAGAAAATGATGAATCGATGGATGGAGAGCAAACATTCTGACAGTAAATTGTGTCGTTACTGTCATTATCGCAATTAAACACCTAGATTTTAAGCTTCACTCAATAACAATGTGTATGGCTTAAGCAGAGTGATGCCGCTAATCCAAGCGACGCATCCATTGGTGCAGCTGTAGAGCCAGAGGTCAAAGGGGTGTTACACTTTCAGTCTTTTTCACCTTTCTCATCAGACAAGGGATTTTCCATCATCAGCCGAGAGCCATTAAGGCTTCTCTTGCCTAATGGACTTGTCAGGGATCCATAGGCAGACTGAAGATGAATGGTAAATACTAAAAGTGATGATGCTTTGCTGTGTGAGAACTGCATAGGGGGATCGAAGGTTGTCCTTAGACCCACATTGATTCCCCTGTCAAATAGTGGATTCTAATCTTCTCTCGAACAACAAATTACTTCCACATCAACAGATGACTGAAAACAATACCCGTGAATGACGCATTTCATAATGCATGCCGAAGAAGTGCATGCGCTGTATGTCGGTGTGCACACACTGTACGTTGGAACTCCGTTAACAAACTCATGTTCTTCAGTTTAAAAATGTGCACACACACGCGCGCGCACACACACACACACACACACACACACACACACACGCACACGCACACGCACACACATTATTTAAGCATGTAAGTGATAACACGATGTTAACCAAATAGATCTCTGTCTCACAAATGAAATGATATATTTCTGCAAATAGGGCAAACAGTCGCAATATGCAAAGTGCAACAGTAAAATGGAATATCCTGATAATTGAAAATATAAGTTATAGCCTGGCCTCCTTTGGGTGCTCAGAATGTTTTAATCAGAGGGATCTCATTTTGGGAGAAGCTGACAGTTCCAATCTAACAGATAAATCGGTTACTTCGACAACTTGTCAACTTGGTACTACAGTACCTGAAGGCGGGCACAGGACATTCTATGTAAATAAAAAAAGATACGTCTCCATGTCACACTCTTCATTCTTCATTCTGCCATGGAAAAGAGCGGACGAATACCTGAGGAGCCTGCAGCGGGATTAATATCACAGTCTCACAGACTCAATCGCAGGTTTAATTAATATCTACTTCTATGAAAAGCTTTCAAAATGTTTGAAAAATATAATCTCTCTCAAGTGCATATTTGCCAAGTGATATGATACGGCATACCCTGGCCAACCTCAAGTGACAGTTAAAAAATATATTTCAAAATAAAAGTCTGTTTTGCAATATTGTACTTAGAAAATAGCAAATGTGGGGATTTTATGTGTGGTTTATTTTAGGGTGTATTGACACCCAAAAAGTCCTTTGATCTGCCTGTTTGGTCCAGACTAAAAGTGGATTTTTTTTATACGGTTCGTAATCGCACTGTACTTTTTGCAAGCGAAGTACATTCTGTAATCAGATCGAGGCGTGTGACTAACGGTGCTCCCATTGGACAAGGGCGACACGCAGAGTACAAAACCGAAAATGGAGGAAAATAAGGACTTGCATGCTGCAATCTCGCTCTTCATAGCTGTGCTGTTATTAGAGCAGCAAAATTATTTAGAGTGTCAAGAGCAACTCATTCAACACACGCTTCACGAGGTTTTTTTAGCCAAAATTTTGGAACAGTGTCGGCGAATGCATGAAGAAACCCATTGGGGAATATGCTCTGCATGCCCTGAGCCACAACATGTTGCCATCGGTATGGCCAAACAAAAGATGAAGGATCAGGTATAATTAACATTCACTGCAGGCTAATATTTCCCACAATACTGGGATATTGTGGTTTGTTAAGCCTAAAAACTTGCATGTATCCTGTAGCAGAGTTTTGTATTCACCCCTGACCTTTGGAAGTGCACAGAGAATGATAATTTGGTAAACGGACAAAAATACATATTTCTTTAAAAATATGACACACTTAACAACAACAAGAACAAGTTTTGGGGTTTGTGCATGGGAGTACAAGCAATTACAGTATGATGCTAGTCTCTCCATTGGCTTGCTTCCATTGTGAAAAACAAACATCAACATTAAAGTAAAAATTCATAAAATTACAAAAGGACATACAGTATATGTTTTTCGAAGGAAACCGACGGAATCAGTTACAAACCACTGATTGAATGATGCCCAATGTGAGCGAGACAACCAAATCAGTGGTTTCATCCCCATCATACTGAGGAGATAATTATATCCTCCATACTATAGTTGGAAATCACAGTCAGTATAAACCACTGTAAAAGCCATGATTACTTTCCTCTCTGCTTGGTAAAACCAATCCGTCCAGGCTGATAAAAGATGACATTGCCATTTACTTCACTATTTCTATTATGTGGGCTGTGTAGCAATTCAACTACCCGATGGAAATAATAAGATTTATAATAAACCCAGGGAACCGGCTCTCACTAACACGCCTAAAATGATCATATAGTTTCTGTTAAGGGGTTTGATGTGTATTTCAACATCACCAAGCTCGTGAGTTGACATTCTTTGAGAGTTGCTTCAAGGTTGTCAGCACTGCAGAAGATGGTAGAACTATGATGGGCCTGTTTAGGGGAAATCATTACATATCTTTCAAAATGGTTCCTGTAAGCACCATCCATCCATTTTGTGCTCATTGGGGTCACGGGTGAGTTGAGGCATGTCCCGGCTGACTTTGGGCGAGAGTCAGTCACAGGGCACAAGAAACATAAGCATTCACAAACACCAGTCACAACTACGGGCAATTTGGAGAGTGCAGAGAGAACATGCAAACTCCACGCGCACATTCCAGCTCTCTGTTCCATACAATATTACGATATCTTTGACCTGGTATTTTCTGAGGCCTCAGACAGCTTGAGCTAGCAAATGATTTTGCGTTGCTGAATGTTAAACATCAGACACTCTGAAAAATGGGCAACTCAATCAAAAATGTCTTTTACTTGACAATATATACATTTTGCAACATTTGAAGACAGATGGTTGATGTAAAATAAATAAGTAAATAAATAATAAAAGGTACTACCTTAAATGGTCACAATGGGAACCACAAAAATGTTCGAGCACTGTTGAACTGAACACACACCTGTCGTCAAAAAAAAAATGTTTTGCATTGAAAAGTGGCCAAGCTATTAAGAGGCTACATGATAATCATTGAGAAATTATAGTTGCATTTAAGTATTTTAACAGCTGCCCAAAATATTACATGGTAACACATTGTGAAAAAAAAAACACCCACTCATCCATTTAAACCAAGGAGGTGTATTATGAATAATTATTACAAAGATTTCACAACATCCAACTGGCCATATATTTACAAGTGCTAAAGCATATGGGACATGTGAAAAATGATTATTTTAATGTCTCCCAAATGCCTTAGTATCTATTTCCAGAGGCAACACATTAATCTGTATCCATCTTTTCCACATCAAGTGATGCGCCACGATAATAAAGCTGTCACTTGTGCAACAAATAGCGGGGCCTAACTCGTTTAGGTGAGTAAGCACCATATTAATCATTATTACAGCAGACGCGGAATGAGAGAGCGAAACAACGTAGCGGGCGGCAGCATCCTAATGACTCGATTAAGAAAGCCGTCGCCGGACAAAGTTTACATAACAGTCATATGCAGTGAATCAAACACAAAAGACATCCATACTCCTTTTAGGGGCAAGGTTACGGCAACACTCTTACATCGTTGGGCCATAAATGTTACCCCCAGGTAAAAAGCTGAGTAATCAGACTTTCGTCTTTTAATGAATGAATAAACATTTAAAATACTCATAATAGATATGCAATTATGTAATTACTTTTAATGAATGAATAAACCTTTAAAATACTCATAATAGATGTGCAATTATACGGTCGTACAAATATAAATCAAAAGGACTAATGAATTTATGTGCAAAATATAATTATAAACATACAGTACACACATATGTGGGTCAAAACCTCCACTCATCTATTCAAATGGTCTACATGTTACTAATTTGCATTGTTTGGGGCTGCATGCACGCTGAGCTTATTGACGCAGTCTGTGCTGAAGCGAGCAGAGTCGTAAAATCTGAAAGTGAAACAAAAGGGAACATGGATTGCTGAGGCCCAACTGTATCACACACTGGATTGGATCGGATCGGATAAACTTTATTGTCAAATGTACTGTATGTGAAACATACAGCACAGATTGAATTTCTTCCCTCTCAACATAAAACAAGACGAGTCGCTGCGGGTGTCCGCGTTGCTATCAAAAGAAAAGTTAACAAAAAAATGAAATGTAAAAATGAAAAATAATACAAAACTACACATGAGACACAGACAATCGTGCACTCTCAACCACTTTCCTGCATACACTTTGTTATGTAAAGCAGTTATAGATGAAAGAGGAGCGAATCAAAGTGTCCTTTTCACGAGTGGATCAAAGACGTCATGCTGCAATGTGCACGCGTCTGCTACAAGGTAAGCTTGAAAGCAACAATAAGCTGTAGCATCCATTAACGAAAGAGATTGGCTCTCTTCTCCTGTCCCATGTACATCCGCTTCAATTCCAAGCCACGACTCCCAGTTCCACATCGGCATCGGCACTCTGCGCTGACGCTCCTTTGTTCTCATTGAGGACATTTAAAACCATCCATCTATTTTTCCGATCCGCTTATCCTCACAAGGGTCGCGGGGGGTGCTGGAGGAGGGGACACCCTGAACCGGTTGCCAGCCAATCGCAGGGCACACACCGACAAACAACCATCCACGCTTACACTCACACCTAGGAACAATTTTAGAGTGTTGAATCAGCCCATTGATGTTTTTGGAATGTGGGAGGAAACCGGAGTAACCAGAGAAAACTCACGCAGGCCCAGGCAGAACAGGGAGGCCGGAGCTAGCATTGAACCCGGTACCTCTGCACTGTGAGGTCAACGCGCGAACCACTGAACCACCGGGACGCCCCATTTAAAAGCAATGTAAAGAAATCAAAGTATCTTACTTGTACTCAAGTCACGAACAGAATGTCAGATTTTGGAGATACAGTGCAACCTCAGAAATAAGACCACCTATGTTACTGCTCAAGGTGGTCTTATTTTCGGGGTGGTCTGATTTCTGAAGTGGCATGCAGTAATGATAATGCAGAAGTAATGTGGCTCACATGCAACAATATACTGTAGCGTCATGTACACACAATGAGTAATAAATGATGGAATGTACATGCAACTTTATTGTACACAAAAGAAATTTAAGCATTTGAATAGTCTATGTACAGTACTGTATGTATAAGGCAAGAGAAAAAAAACTACAGCAACAAACTATGGTTCTTAGAGGAAGTAACTATCCAAAGTAGATTGTCGATTCTTGCTATTGTGTTTCAAAGCAGCCTCTTGCAGTCCAGACTCTACAGACATAATGTTGCAAAGGATGGAGTCTAGACTGTTGGCAATAGCAAACTGCTTCAATTCCCCGGCCCATTTCATTGCTTCCGTGTAGCTTTTGATCAACGGTTCTGCTGGACATGGCTCATCTGGCTCCTCATCGTCTGACTGCACGGTTTCTCCTCTGGTGGCTGAAGTTTTGGCTGTTTTATACTCCTCTACTAAGTCTTTCTCCCATCCCTGTTGGAGATCTTCAATAGCTGGTGCCTCTTCATCTACTGTGGTGTACTCGTTGAGGGATAAGGAGCTCTCCAGATGCAGATGGTCCACTGTGTTTTGCAAGAGCTCACCAAGCTGTGTGAGACTGTCACCTTCGTCGGGAGTGTCACTGCAGATGCTGCCCTCTTCTGAAATAACACCAGCTTTTTCAAAGCAACGCTTTATGGTGTGTGCCTTCACATTCTGGACTGCAGTGTGAATCCAATGGCATGCATCTAAAACGTTGATGCCCTTTGAAATTTCTGATGCAGAGCCCTTTTTAATTTGGCACAGTACAGCACGAAGGAGAGACGTACGATAGTGGCACTTCATGTTCTGGATGATGCCCAGATCTAGTGGTTGCAACACTGATGTAGTGTTCGCTGGTAAAAACTGCAGCGTGACATTAGAGAATTCCGAAGCAGCTGGGTGACAGGGTGCATTGTCCAGCAACAACAACACGCGTCTCTTCTTTTTCTGCATCTTTGCATTGAACGCTGTCAGCCATTCGTGAAAAATTTCACTCGTCATCCATGCTTTGCGATTTGCTGTCCACAACACAGGCAGATTTTTGATGTTGATATTTCTGAAACAGCGAGGCTTCAGACTCTTGCCAATAACTAACGGCTTCTCAATCTCTCCTGTGGCACTTACACACATAACCACGGTTAAGCGCTCTTTAGCTTTCTTTCCACCAGCACAATCACTACCCTTGATAACAAGTGATTTATCAGGTAGAGCTCGATAGAAAAGGCCTGTTTCATCCATATTATAGATGTCACAGGGATCATACCCTCTTGTGAGTTGAGGTAGCCGCTGTTTCCAAGCATGGACTGTCTCAGGATCTACGCTGGCTCGCTCTCCTGTTAGCTTAGCGCCTCCAATGTTGTGCCTTCGTTTGAAACGATCCAGCCAACCGTTGGACGCTTTAAAGGCTTCGTCCTTTTCAAGCTCCTTTGCGTATTCTCGTGCCTGTTCCTGGATCATCTGTCCGCTGATAGGGATATTTTGGCTGCGCGCTTTTTGAAACCATCGCCAAGTTAGCTCGTCCACGTCGTCGTAGTCGCTTCGGTAGCACAGGCGCTTTCTCGAAGAGCTAGCGCTTGGTATGCGTCGAGGAGCTCCCGTTTCTTTTTCAAAATGGTTTGGATTTGAGTTTTTCCAACTCCAAACCGCTCAGCTAATGTTCGCTGGCTTGATCCTGGCTGCTCACTGGCTCGAATAACTTCTATTTTCTGTTGTAGGGTCAAATCAACTCTCTTCTTGCTTGCTGCCATTTTCACTCCTGCTCGTAATTATGAGGCGATAGCTTCCTCGGGACCGGATATCGCGGTCGCAATTCTGAGTTCCGGGGTGGTCTCATTTCTAGGGTTTCAATACAATACAATACATAGGCGTTCTATTTGGGACTGTACAAAACCGGTCGTATTTTTAAGGTGGTCGTTTAAATGAGGTGGTCGCATAGCGGGGCACTGTATATATTAATTTTTTTTCATCTTTGGAAGACCTTAATTCATCATAGCTACGGGAAAGGCGACAAGAGCATCCTTCCAAGCATGTACCCACAATTGGTACAACTCCAAAGTGCATCCCTGTGCCTTGGCTTAGATGAACGCTGTCATGCAGGACTTTTCTGGACCTCATTCCTCTCACTGAATGAGATTTCTGTATGAACCAAAGGAAGCCTGTCCAACAAAGACGAAATGAGAAGGTAATCTTGGTCACATGATTGCGAAATGAGGGCATTATATTTGAGGGCTGCCAAAGTTTACCCATGTTAAGTGCTCAAACCATGGAACTGTGGAGATGAATTAAATCATCTTAGCCCACACATGGGCTAAGGTGTAAGTACAACACAGTGTGGATGCGATTTTATTGTGCACACGCATGCACATGTGATACGCATGCCCGTCTGTCAAGCCTAGTTGTGATCATTCCGTCACAATGCAGCTTTTAAAGCTTTTACGTCGGCTATTGTCTGCAACCGCTTGCCGCTTTTCCTCGCCACCGCAAACTTTTCAGCAATGTACTGATAATTACGATAGGTCGATTCAGAAATACGAGTTAGGGTATTATTAAAATAAACATTGTTTGACATGGCAAAGAAGTAGAGCAAAGAGTATATGAAGCTGAAGAGACCGATGGCATCAGCAGCATTACATCCGCTACAAGTTGTCGTACATTTTCCTGTGTGGTATATACCTCAAGAAAATGATCCATTACGAAATGTCGGGCCATATCTCAGCAGTGGGGTGGGGTTAGCGCTGAAGGGCTGTGGAGGTATCGACCACGTCACCCTGACCTGAGATACATTACCTGAGCCCTGCTCCTGCAGTAAATGATGCTGGTGTTTTTGGCAGCACTACATTCAGCAAACTCACAAGTACACAATGGCCATGAAAGTTTAAATATTGTCGCTGTCAGGCTGAAACCTTGAATCGTTGTGCTTTGCCATGTATTTTCATGGCCTGGCTTTTATTTTATTCACTCCCAGCAGCCAGTTACATCATAGCTCCCCCAATATGTTACGAAAGGTACTTATTGTTATTGGGTTTTGTGATGATCAAATCAATCGCTGTGAGGCTCCTTCTACATAATCATGACAAAATCAGAGAAAACCGTCAACAAGAGTGAAGTATCTGAATATTTTCACAACAGTTAATGACAAAATAAAGTAGAGCCAAAGGACGTCACTTTGTAATGATTCAGTCTTCATGCCGTGAATAGACTATGTTCATAAAACAAACTAGTTAGAGTGTTTAAATTTCCCAAAAAGTTATGGTTCTGGTGACATGACAACTGTGTTATGCACAGTTTCACATGGCTTATGAGTTTTTATAAAATGTCAGTCATGACAACCTGTATATCACACTTTTTAATCCATTTTCAAACACGGGGCCGACCACTATCCATTGTGATATTTTCCTCAGGGGAACTTGTAGTGTAGTATGTATTATTTTGATTTAAATTGTTTGACATTTGGGTTGACTTCCAACCGGACACACACAAAGCTGATATGTCAATGAAAATACGATTTTGCTGTACACAATTTTGCCTTACAACCAAGAGTAAGTGTTTCATAATTGTTTATGAAGCATGAGACAAACAATTGAGATGTTCGGTATGTCGAGTAAATGGCATTTCCAGATGCTGGATGAATATATTTTGTAAATATTTCATGTGTTCAAATTGGCAGTATGCATGGAAATGAAATCATGAATATACTTATCTTAAACTAGATTCCTGTTAACCTTGGAGCATAATCCAGTGGGAGCGAAGAAGGGGGAGTTGGGCCTCGCTCTTTATGTATGAGAGCTACAACATTAGTTTCTTTCTGCAGAGAAATGTACTTGTCAATTGTCATCACTGCGGAGGCAGATTTGTAGCACAATAAATGCTTTGTTACAAACATGGTTATACACTTGATATGCAATGGAGTGGCAATCAAGCTGTAGTTTATTTGATTTGATTGATTTACTATTTTCAAATAAATTAAACAGACAACGATAAATGTTTTGTGAACATTGCACATTAATGTTCCTTGAATTGTTGACAGTAGGGCGAATAAAATAGATCAGATATGTATATTAAAATGGTGGCAATATAAGCTCTATGTTGTGCATAGTAATTTGTTTTTATGCTTTACTCCCAGAACAAGTTTACATGCTTCTGATCATCTTGGCGCTGACGATAACCTTGTGCTGGAAACTAGCGTTAATATTTAACACAAATGTATTTGGAATCAATCAAGTTTGCTATATCGCGATCACCTTGCAAGCAGAAACTGTCTCTTGCAAGGATACGGAGAAGAATGAAATCAGCATTTATTTTAAGAAAAAAAACTTTGGGTTTTAAATTTGTATCCAGTTCTAATTAAAACTGCGGGTCTCTTTTACAGCCGCAATTGTTCACAAACAACCTCACATGCCATACCATTTTGAAAGCATGTCCTCCACTCTAGAGGCCGACGCTATTGAAACCGGTAGGACTGGATCATTGCAAAAAAAAAAAAAAAAAATTAATGACAGCTGGCCCCTCACCCAGCACACTACAGTAAGTGATTTGATTCACGGACACCCTGCAACATCATCTATGCGAGCCTGTATCGGGTTCTGAGGCTTACCGTATATGTTGAGTGTTGTTGCGTTTGCCTTGAAAAAGTAACGTAGGACTTTACTGATGACTTGATTTTAGGTAACTAAGATTACAATTTCCTTATTATTTGTTACTTTCAGCAACTACCAATAAAGTATTGGGAAAACCAGTTATCATTTTTGGAAGGTTGGAGTAGGTCAGCGTCTTGCTGAAAGTAACAAATAATAAGGAAATTGTAATCTTAGTTACCTAAAATCAAGTCATCAGTAAAGTCCTAAGTTACTTTTTCAAGGCAAACGCAACAAATGATAACTGGTTTTCCCAATACTTTATTGGAAGTGCATTTTTAACGGTAAGGTTTAAGGATAAAGTTTTCATAAAAAATAAAGAAAGCCTTTTTGACAACAATTATAGTTTTTTTTATTCATTCATCTTCCGAGCCGCTTGACCCTCACTAGGGTCGCGGGGGGTGCTGGAGCTTATCCCAGCTGTCTTCGGGCAGCAGGCGGGGGACACCCTGAATTGGTTGCCAGCCAATCACAGGGCACACAGAGACGAACAACCATCCACGCTCACACTCACACCTAGGGAGAATTCAGAGTGTTCAATCAGCCTACCACGCATGTTTTTGGAATGTGGGAGGAAACCGGAGCACCCGGAGAAAACGCAGGCCCGGGGAGAACATGCAAACTCCACACAGGGAGGCCGGAGCTGGAATCGAACCCGGTACCTCTGCACTGTGAAGCCCACGTGCTAACCACTGGACTACCGGGCCATATATATATATATATATATATATACACATACACACACATGTAAAAAGATTTCACTGAATTTCAATTGCTGGGTGTGTTGTAAATATTAACAATAAACAAATGGCCATCCCCAAATAGACTCTTTTCCCTTGGTAGAGGTCGTTTAAGCGACCCTTACATTAGCATTCATACAAGTGAAGGCCATCTCTCAAAAAATATGTCTTTTTCAAATAAAAAAAACATCTACTGTCTGGATTGGTCACCAGCATTCTTGCTGATCAAACTTCCTTGAATGGCCCTGAGAAATACCATTCCATTTGAGATTATCCCATTTCATCACGTGTTTTACTGCTTGAGACGTTTCTAAAAGGACGAGGAGGATTGTTATGCAAAGGGGAGGTGCAGTAATGTTGAAGTGTACCCTCAGTGCACCTCTTCACACTGCAGTGGTTTCCAGCACATCCCTGCTGAAGATGACTGACAGTCACATTGTGACAGTGCAGCGTGTTCAGAGAGTCTTCACTTACTTTCTGACAGAGGACACAAACAGCTTCTGACAAGACACGACCCCACTGATAGTAGGATACTCTGCTTTTCTGATTCATGCAATATAACCCGTGACTGAAGCAAGTGAAATGACCACATAGCCATAAATGCGACAGTCTAAACCCAACAGTCATACTTTTTTGCTAGAGACTGGTGAGCCAAAACGTTTTAAACGCATTTATTGTTCAACTTTATTAGACTAAATCCCCAACGGTTGTGTTTATTTTTATTTATTTATGTTTTTATTTTATTTTACACAGAAAGTCATTGCTTGTGTTGAATAAATTCCTTTTCATTCAGGTTTCACAATGGTAAGCTACAATATCCAAGGAAGGGGGAAAAAAAGCATCCAGATGCTGCGAATGACATCAGATGCACACGGGAATCAGACTGCTGTGGCCAACCAGCAGTTGATATATCCTGCTTTCCTTGTGAGGGCAGTCTGAATGACGATAACGAGATTATAGCAGACTTCCAGCTGGTTAACCGCCTCTCTGGCCATTCAAGCGATATCAAATTATCCGTACAAACAGTATCAGTTGCAACCAAAAATCGAATCAGATCCACTTGAGAGAAGCAGCGTTGGAGGAACTGTCACTTTTAATTTTCTTGAAATAAAACACAAGGAAAATAACACCATAAACGAGAAATTCACCGCTCTATCCACCTTATCCCCGAGGGCTCTCATGGAGTAACGATTATGTGCGCAATTTCTTGAAAGACATTTCTTGTCAGAATTTTCCTATTTCTTCTTATGAGCAGGTTTGGTTTCACGGAGTGGTTTATTTCAATGTTTTTTTTTCCCCTCACGCTTTCCTAAACGATCATAAGCAGGGGTGCACATAAGTGGTGTAATGGTGCGCATGAGCACTGTCAATTGAATAATGCACTCCAGTTCAACTCTGTCACCGTGCTTTGGCACACTAGTATAAAGGCGTTCAGTCAGTCAGCTTGACTGTAGTCAGGTTATGGAGCCTCAATTCATCAGTCGCTTACTACAATGTTTGCTTCCTGAGGGCCAGCTTCAAAATAAAACTTTGTAAGGCATTGATGTACAGCCCAACTTGATGTGATTTTATTTTGAAATTAACCCTTGCGGCTAGTTGCATGATGATTATTTGGTATAATTTTTAATCCCAAATTTTTTGATAACTACAGCTCTTAAAAAAATGCTCAGATGCGTCTTCCATTGGGTCAATGTCTCGGGGAAAAAAATGAGTAACCAAGCAACCTCATTTGAGAACCACGCCAGAACTTTGTGTGCAGCCCTGATCATAAGCCTCCATTGCTTTGAATAATGTCTTGCATATCTTATTGCGCTATTGGTGGTTCTACTAACAAGCAGAAGAACTTGAATCCGTGACTACAAGAGCTGTTTTGAATTGGCACCCCAGACAAGAAATGGAGAATATTGTTGTGATAAAGGCTCGTTTACAGCGCCTTCCTGGGGATGAGGATCACGGAAGGCTTAGTCTGAGAGTCTTCATTTGAAAATACCACCACCTCAGCATTGTACCTGTGCTTGTTTTAATTTTGTGGACAAACAACGGCGCAACACTCACAACTTTGAGCCCATGTGCTTGCGTTGCAACAAACCCCGGGAGATGATTGGCCTGGCGCCAAGTGTCAGAAGAACAACAGATATTGTTTTTATGTGTGTAGGAGACACGATGCTTTGGTTTCAGTCTGCAATTGGAAGGATCGCCACAATATTTTGGATTTTATGGGCAGAAGCTATGCTTTAAAAAATATATATATAACAGTTTCCATGTAGACGGAACGCTAGTTCCGGAAGTTCCGCACCTACTTCACGCAAAGGCTTATGGGTTGTAGGAATAAGGTGGACGATAAAACTCAAATCAGTGAACCCTTGTACATTGTACCCTTTAGGGACACATAATGGAGAGGTGATGGTGTGTTGTTTTATAGTAATTGCTTGAATTCATATATCCTTCTATATTCATGAATTAATTGTACTATTAGTGTTGTATTTCAGCGCCACAATGTCGTAGTAAGTCCAGTTTCCAGTTCTAGGTTATCATCACACTTTTTTTTGCCACTTTTGGCGTGTTTTGGGGTCTTAAAAGGAGAAATATATCTGTCTATCCTCACATGTGAGTGGGTTGTAAGGTACAAATAGCTATTTAATGTTTTCTTGCTCCACTGGCCCATTCAAGGCTTTCCAAAATGGTAGCATTGTTTGCTGTATTTCAAGGTTTTATGAGCTTTGTGTGACAGCTCTCTCCTATCTTTTTTCTCTGTACCTGCCTGATTTTAAGACTACTTGACACTTTTGCTGTTGCATAATTCATCGAGGAACTAATTACCCTGGCAGCTGCTACAAAGAAATGTCCTCCCTGCACGACAGTGGCAGCAAGCTCAGGAAATTTCCAGCTGCCCTGAAATGTGCACTGCCAAGTATATTAAAAATAAAAAATGGAATGCTATTGAACTATACATATGAGTGAAAAAACATTGTTACTTAAAATACAAAGTGGGGTTTAAATGATACAGTTATCGGGCTTCACATCCATGGAGAGTTTCTTGATTTATGTATCACTAATTACAGCAGGTTCAAAACAGGCAAGCCCAAGGAAACTGTCGAGGTCTTTAACTCTGGGAAAACATATTATTGGTGCTTAACAATGGAATTAGCTTCTTCGTTTGAAGCAGAAATTACATCAACACTAGAAGCATAATAATATTTGCATTTGTAACATTTAAGTAGTTGTGACCTCGTTCCAAAATTGCATCTCACCTCAGAATATGGTATGATGTGTAAAGGAAGGAAATCTAAAATGCATTATGTATCGATTCTTAATGCACTGTTGCCTTAATGCATAATGTGGTAAATAGCATTCAAGATAAGCTCTGGGGTTGTGTCCATTGCGCTGATTTGTGTTCGATGGATAACTTATTCCATTGCCGATGTAATTAGACCCAATTTATTTCAAAACATTAGCCTCAAGATTCTTCATTCTGATCTTAGAAACAAATTGCACTGCAGCACTGCCTGCTGTGAATTTAATCATGAGTAACTCTCATTTGGGCCTCCTAAATCAAATGCAAAGCACATAGGTACGATTCCGTGCAAGTCTGCACTTAGAAAATGACTGGAAGGCATCGCTGGCTAAACGCGGGGTAATTTAATGAACCAAGCCGAGGAGAAGTGTAAAACGCAGATCAATACAAAAGAGGTTAGAGCGACTGCAAGTTACCTGAAGTCCGACCTTCACCAGACTCTTTGATTCTAACTCCATAATGACTGGCACTGGTAACAAGTGTGAGCATGCACAATGTTTTTTCTCACTTATTAGTAATACAAACTAAAAACAATGTCAACTGATATTGGTGAAATATGAGGACATTTTCATCTCATTGTATTTAGCTTTCGCCGATAACACATCAATGGTTCAAAAAAAGGTCCTAAAATACCTCAAACCGATTTAGCCTGTTTACCAATACAATGAAAATGTGTGTCGTTTACTTTTATTCAGGTTAAATAGTGGAACTGCAAACAGAACACGTTCCGCAGGTCAACATCCAGTTATTTCAAAGTTTTTAAAATTGATTGGAATCCATATTTCGTGATGTTTCTATGAAGCTGTTTCAGGGTCACCTTTAGAAAAGCTCAATAACTATAGAGGCATTTGTGTGAAGTCGCATTTTAACATTCTTGCAGGTGAGCATCATAGATATTTTAAAAAAGCAGATTCGTGGATCAGCAATTGCATTTAATTATTATTATTTTTGATTAATACTACATTAAATCAATGATCAGAATTTGCAATTGAAGATTTTTTTGGCTCATGTCACTATACAATAAGTATCTTAGCTTGACTGAGAGAAATAGATTACCTAATAATACTTCTGTATCTTCAATCTTTTTGTGACAAAAATAATTGGCTGCGAGTCAGCCACTCAGTGTGCGGGCACGTCAATCAGTAGCGCTGTGTAAAATGATTGACATGCACCATTAGCCAAAGATTGCACAAACAGTGACTAAAATTCCAGGCTTTGAAACGATGCATTCATACAACGCAGGAAGGTGATATGTAAATAGAAACCCAATCTACAGAGCAACGGATGAATACATGCTGACTGAGGTAAGGAAATCCTCGTCCTGGCCAGACAAGTTCCCTCAAAGTGGAAAAGAGGTAGTCTCGCTATCCAATTCCAACCTACATGTACTCTTCCTTCCTGAAAGTGCATAAGCGTTGTAAACAACAAGAAGACATTAAGTCCATCTGTGCACTTGAGGAGTGTTAGACCAGATGAGCTGGTCCTTTCCTCTCAGCTGAGGATGCGCCCTGATGCACAGGTTCTTGCTCTCAGCGGCAGCTAAAAGGTCACGCGTGATTGGACAAAGGGTCAAAGCTTTAAAGAGAAAGCAGCATTGCGAGTAGCACACCACAAAGTAACACAGGAGTAAATATCGCTCACCAAATTATTGTTGCTGTCAAGTTTTGAACATATTCAACATAAAAAATAAAAAAACGATGACGACTATTGGCCAAGTGGCCATGTTACTAACACACAGCTATATTTAAAAATACTGTAAAGATGCAAACACCAATCAGGGTCAACCTGAGGTGACCCACCCACCCCCATTTTAACAATGTGCCAGTGTTAAATCATAGACTACACATTACTGAGTGGTGTTAATGCAAGACCAATGTTCTGTTTTAAACACTGCCGGCAAACTTTGAAAGCTGGTTCATTTACAGTGTAAATTGTGCACCGTGTTTCATCTCAACTATATCAGTGCACAAGAGCTGCAACTATGTCACATATATAATTCAGAATCAGATCCACTGTCCATGTGACTACCCCTCAGTTGTACTCAGCCATTGCACTAATCCGTACTGATTCGAACCACATCCTCTTTCCAGGCCTTTTCCCCTGTAGCCAGACACAAGCCCAAGATTTGCACTGCCAGCTTAAAGAAGGATCACAAACACGACTGCCATTGTGAAGATGTGATCAAAGGAATTTGCACAAGGCTGCAGTGCGCATAATAGCGACAAACCATCAGTGCTACGTTACATTGAGAGACCTCAGAACAGCAGAGGAACATCAAATCCTACTGATTTATAATACACCGGATGGCCTAGAATGGCGACACATATTCTCGGACAAGGAAGTCATTAAAAAAAAACTGTCCATGGCAAAAAAATAAAGCCACTGTATCCAGGGTAAATATTTAGAGGTTTGAGGAAGCCAAATATTTTTGCATTTTGAAATGTAACCTACATCAAATTTAAGATCTCTTATTGACAGATTGTGACTAAAAGGAATAGATAGGATGTTTTGGATTTTTCCCCGCAATTAGAAACATACATATGTTAATAAATTACATGAATTCACCACCATCTCCCAAAAACAAAGTCAAAAGAAATCATGTAAAACTTGTCTGTTTAGATCTCCCCATGATGGTGTAATGTGCAGATATTTATAGAGATAGAAGCAAACATGCATTTAAAAAAATAACAAATTTGATTTATAGCTTATTTAAAATATATCTGTTTGTTGGGTGTTGTGTTTTGTGTGATTTGGGGGGAGGGGGGGATTATTCATTCATTCATCTTCCGAACTGCTTAATCCTCACTATGGTCGCGGAGCCTGTCCCAGCTGTCTCCGGGCAGCAGGCGGGGGACACCCTGAATCGGTTGCCAGCCAATCGCAGGGCACACAGAAACGAACAACCATTCGCACTCACACTCACACCTAGGGACAATTTAGAGTGTTCAATCAGCCTGCCACGCATGTTTTTGGAATGTGGGAGGAAACCGGAGCACCCGGAGAAAACCCACGCAGGCCCGGGGAGAACATGCAAACTCCACACAGGGAGGGCGGAGCTGGAATCGAACCTGGTACCTCTGCACTGTGAAGCCGACGTGCTAACCACTGGACTACCGGGCCGCCCGGGGAGGGGGGGATTATGTTTATTATTATTCCTAATGCATTTGGATGTCAGTAACTGTTTATGCTTATGTTCGCTAATTGCGGGCCGGACCTTATCCGCAGTAGATAGTCCACAGTATTTTGAAATTAAAAAAATAAAAATAAAAAAACGACAACAAAAAAACATCCAGACATGCCCCAGCGACAAGCGGTTTTTAAAAGATATGTGAAGTCACGGTTCACATCATGTGCTGGAGGTCGACTGAGACTGTACTATTTGCACTTTGAAGCAGCGAGTTTAAAGGTTCAACTGGGAGCAAATGGCACAGAAGAAACATTCCACTACCCTATTTTTATCCTGATGTGTACCAAATGTAGCTGCACTACCTACTGTAATATTCCTGTTTTTGTGATGGTATTATCATAGTGAGATTTGAGTTAGATGTCATCAAGCATATCGACGGTTCATAAAGATGAAGCTCCTTTCGTGTTGTTGTGCATTGCCACAACAGCGTTTTCTTTAACAGTCGCCTGATACTTTATGCAGACCTTGAAGTCTGAAGAACTCAAATCTATGTCCATATGTTTGCATGAAAACGCAAACCTTGACTTGAGCTGGGGCCTTGTAACTAACAATGCTTGATTAATGGAGCTAGTCATGCTCGAGGAGGAGATAAGCAGCCACTTTCTGCTTGACCTTGAGAGGCTACTGTACATGGAAATAGACCTAGGGCAACTATTAGTTCAGCCCGTGCTCATTTGGCCCAGCTCCAGTGTTAAAACCGGTGTGTGCTCAAAGTCATATTACAGCCCCAAGAGCCAGACATCGAGGAATGACACTGGAGAGGTTTGTAACTGGAAAACATGAGCCTCTCGCTCATCAATGCATGAATAAATGAATTTCAAGGGTCAATTCACCCAGTGCACACAAATAGCCTTTATATTTTCTCTACGCTTACATAAAATGACACGCAACCAGATGATCTTGGTCTGATTTTAGACAACAGGCAACAGGACTGTTGAGGTCAAAAGGAGCTTGGGAGCAACCGTACCACTTAAAGCACATTTCAAATTCAGTTTCTATTGCTACAAAAAATCATTTCTGCATCAAGTCCAATTTTGTCTTTTGTTCTTCTCCACAATTATCAAACTCTTCACAGATTATCAACCCTAAAAAAAAGATGTACCCTCTACACCTTCCATATTTTAATTGCATCAAACAATGAAAACAGGCTTTGCACCTTAAAAGTACTTATAAACAAGTGCATTGAGAAACATTACTACAATTTTTCTATTTATTTTGGGGATGTGAATATTACTCCTGATTAAATGAGTTTTTAATTGCATTTCACATCAATAATCCCCTTTGTGGTTGTGTCATTGAACTTGTGACAGCATCTCTTGGACACTTGGGTGAAGAAAGGGGTGGAGAGGGGCGGATCTTCCAAATGTTCACCACCTGGTGGACACGTGGGTAACGAGAGCGAGCGAGAGAGCTGCCAACTGATCCAGCACCTCGTGGTGTGTTGACTGTGATGGTGGAGGAAGAGCCCTATCCAACCGGGTAGACCCAAACATATTCTGGACAAAGTGGCTGGGGTTAAGGCAGTCTGGGCTTCACTGCTAAAGCTGCTGCCCCGCGAACCGGATGACCAGAAGAAAATGGACAGATGGACAATTCAAACTTTAAATGTATTTTGAAAAATAGCTTTCCCATTTTTCTGAACAAAAAATATTCTCCCGGGATGAAAAAGCGGTTCAGAACAAAATCCAATGAGGTTTTTCACTTTTTGAGGACAACAGCTACACGAAACTGGCTTGTGTTTGCCAAATCACAGTGCTGTGATCAGTTTTGACACTTTCATATTCATGATGAAACACCAGGACATTACTTGAGTGACTCAAAGCGGATATTTGCCTGCGTTTTAATTGGTCTGCCTTATCTACAAAGAAGGTTGGCCTTGGAGGCTGGCAGGCCTGTGTTGGCTGGCAACAGCAGAGGGACTCAAAGGTCAGTGTGTCTGTTCAGTTCTCTGCATGAAAAGAACAGTGGCACGGCAGTGCCACAAAGGTAAAGTTGTGCTTTGTACATGATTACAATAGACTCGCACAATAGAGCATGTTGATCTGCACCGCAAAACAGCAAAGAAAAATGTCCTTCAGGTGAATGCATTGCCAAAAACATCTGTACTAGCCTAATTGCATGCACATATCAAAGAGCTCATATGTGAACTTGTAATGCTTTGTCTTGCACCAAAATCAAGCTGACAGATCTCATATTTGATGATAAGCAAATTTATTTTCATGGTGACAGCTGAAAGAGTTATGGGGGTGGTAACCTACATCCCAGATTGGGAGGGACATAACAATAGTATGTGTGTGTGTGTCCATACAATGTATGTATATGATCTGCAGGTATTAAATATTGCTATCGCAATGTATTTCGGTTCGTCGGAGAGACTCGTGATGTCTTTTTCACCCATCCAACGTAAACAATGATGTTTGACCCCATTTGCACATTTAAACACAGCTACGCGGTCACGTGACTGCACATAGTCTCCCAATCAAATTTGAAAGTGACTTACATACTGTCGCAGGGGTAAGGTTAGGAGAATACCATTTTCAGTTATGTATTAAGTAATTCTCTGATGTTCAAGGTTAATTTAAATATTCATTTGCATCGATTTTTTTTTTCATTTTTCCAAATAAGACGATTAGAATTTCCGGTGTCATCTCTGTGCAAGCATTGTTATTTTTTGGACTTGGGTCTCCCATTTTGTGAACAATGATGCAAATACAAGAGGACAGCAAAGACAGCGACAACTATTTTCGACCTCAGGCAGCTTTCCTCATGCACAGGCATCCCCTCCACCCCCCTGCCATTATTATTATTTTTTTATTCAGTTTGATGTCTTTCATGATGATGTATTAGCTTTACCAAATTTTCCATTGCCAGTTAAATGTTACTCAGGATTACAGACTGCTCTCATGTCAAACAGTGGGTCATTAGCCAAGGACATTAATTCATACTTATATCACCGATTTTTAACCTTCACCTTAATCTAAATGACACAATGCAGGCATACATGTGAAATGGATCTTTACGGTATACAATCTAATCCTGATCCCTATTGGAAGTCTGCAATGTACAAGGACCATTGAATTGAGACATAAAAGTAGCACAAAAGAATAAATTCTGCACCTCCTGAACTTTTGTACTTCCTTTAGTTTCCGAAGACTTTACTCCACTTCCTTGATTAAATGCATTATAATGGTGTTACAGTAAATTGAGGTTAATTGTTCCCACAGACCTTGTGCATTGGCATTGTCCTCCCCCACGTGTCACCCTCAGGGCTTTGCTGGATGTTTTCTCATAGTAAACACAGTGAATGAAGACGGGGGGGGTAAACTAATTACCTCTAATCTTTCCTTTTGTGTCGAGGATGAGGGCATCATTTCCTGCTTGCCCCTGTTCCACTTTTGCAGATTAAATCCCAAATTAAACTTAACGTGTTTTTTTTCCCCAGCTTTAAAAAGGTACCAAACGCAAATAAGATATGATGACTTTGAACTGAATCTCTTATGCCATCTTTCCATTCATGAAAATGTGTTTTATTCCATTTCCCATTGTCCCAGCGCAGGGCCCTCCATTACAGATCGCTTGACATTGATCGTCCGAGCAAGAAAAGCACCACAAGTATGTCGTGGCAGCAGCAAGCTGCCCGTGTCATGGCCACGATGTTTTTGCTGCTGTTGCCAGGACAAAGACAACTGTTTCATCAATAGAAGAAGGGCATGCGCAACCATGGGGGGGGGGGGGGGGGGAGGGGTCATATTTCCGTACATACTGTACATGATGAAGTTTCAGTATATTTATTCAGTAAAACGCATGCTATTTGTCTCAGAGATTGTAGGAGCATCTTAAAGAATGTTTTAGTTTTAACAACCCAAATATTTTTCTGTTCAAGAATGCGAGTAAATAAAGATAGAGGAACATGTTGGTACATTGACTATTACAGAAAAGACAGAACAGGCAAAGCAGTGAAGACAATGAACGGATGGAAGGCATTCCTATGAATTGATTGGTTGATGTTGTCACGATCTCACCATAGCTGCAGTGTGAACACATACAGAAAAAAGGACATGCTGCCCACTCAGACCTGCATCCTGACAGTACAAACAGATGAATTCTTTCAATCGCACACAAGGTATGATGTAACATTAATTCCTTTCAACAAATATGAGACAATTCTGCTGTTGCAAATTTTAAAATAAGCATGAGCAGTGGGGGAATGGAGCAATAACTGCTCCATCTGAGACATTTTTAGGACGCCACCTGTTTGACTTTATTCTCTTATCATCTGTCGAACAGTTATGTTTTAAAGCCATGCGTTCTTAATTCAAAAAGACTGTCCTGCAACAATATTTCAAGGGAGTCACTGCAAACTCACTGGCATGCCTGAAATTTTCACTTTGTGAATTGAAATTTATTGCAAAACCTTGAGCATATTTTG
The DNA here is from genome assembly GCF_025434085.1 of Hippocampus zosterae. Classification (NCBI taxonomy): domain Eukaryota; kingdom Metazoa; phylum Chordata; class Actinopteri; order Syngnathiformes; family Syngnathidae; genus Hippocampus; species Hippocampus zosterae. Next base: position 11,828,158 of record NC_067461.1, on the reverse strand, counting down.
AAATTGATTTTTAATTAGGATGTGATTTTAAGGTGCGTTTTCCTTTTATCTGTGTTCATCCACAGTAATGTTTAGGAATATAAAAAAGGGGGGGGGGCAAACTAAAAAAAAACACACTAAGGCAAAATTAAAATTACAGGTCATATCAAATTATTTTCTTGTATTTATCAGTCACACCTTAAAGGCCAGTCCCTGAAAATATTGTCTGACATTAAACCGAGGCAAAAAAGGTTGGATACCGCTGTTTTACAATACATTATTTTACTGTCTCTGATTTCGGACATACACCATGATGTTTTCTTCTGCTTTTGTGACTATAATTCATGTTACTCAAACATAATGTGTATGCCAGACAAATCTCTGGCAGCAGTACATTCAAGCCGTGCTTCAATATGAGTTCCTCTAGCAAACTAAAAGTGCAAGAGTCAAAACATAGATCATTTTTTCTCAAACTAGCTCAATGACCTTTACACTCTCAGTTAAAGAGAGGGAAATGTGCTGATTAATGGATGAATAATGTATTGGAAGATAAAGCACCATTAGTGCCGTGGTGAGAATTTCTTCTACAGGCGGACAAAATGTTTGTCACTCTCATTAGCATATTCTAACACAGGATTCTGTGTGCCAGTATTGTGACTGAAGCTGAGCATCGTCGTTAGCCGGGAGAACAGGCCTTGATTAGTGTTTAATGCCGATCCAACAGGCACGTTAATTTGCTGCTTGGCATGCTCAGATGTTGGAAATGAGTTACTCGTTGAACCAGTGCTGATTTTCTGACTATTTATACTGTTTGTGAGTAAATGACTTTTAAGCTAGTGAGACTATGTTTATGTACAGTGGTGTGGTTGGTTCGAAACATTTTAACGCACTAATCTGAATCAGTCAAAGTAAAATGTGTCATGTGTGAGGCTGCCATTGCTCACTGATTATTACATATGCCCATTTTCACACGCACTTACAGTATTCTGGTTATGGAAACTATACATTTGGGAATTAATGTTGATGTTTTGGTATGTTCCAGAGGACTTTCAAATTTTAAACTGGGACTTGGACCATGATGTACTGTGAGTGAATGAGGCTCATTGGTGTGCAGAAACACAAACATTCAGATTGTTTAACAACAGATCACAAATGGCCTTATGAATGTACACAACAAGTGTAAAAGCAGCACAGAGCAGCAGAGGCAGCAAAACAAACATCAGGTGAATGTCAAACTCTTCCCTCTGAAGCCTTTGGTCTTTAGATGGTATTTGAGATTCAATGTGGCATTTGCTGATTGCAAGCATGTTGCTAGTATTATTTGACTGAAACAACAGCTCATTCCTATTTAAGGGGATTGGCATTATGTAAATGAGTCACTGTTGTCATGAAACAAAACTTTTGCTTGTTGCTTCAGAGCAAAACCTGGCTGCAATCAAGCCGAACAAGAACAATTTGATCTCTGAGCTACTATCCATCTTTGCAGCTTCACTGCTCTATAATTGGGTCAGTCTTCAAACAGGAGCTGTCGGACATGGAGAAGCCTGCCGGTGTCCATTTGACCGCAAGGTTAAGGGGTGGAGGCAGCTTCCTTGATCGAAGCGTTTCCAAAAATAAATAAATAAATAAATATTACCATCACGGTTGGGGGGGACATGAAGGGTGACCACTTGGGTGTCCATGCTGAGCTCGCTTGTCTTTGAAATGTGCTTGTTATGGGATAAAGGCCGGCAGAGAACAATCTACTCCAAAGGCACTATGACCTGATTTAAAGGCTGCACTCCGCTGTTCTTGAACCTGGAGCTGGATGCGTACTTTTCCTTAACCCACAGAAGCATTATATTGGACACACAAAAGACAAAAAGATATGATAAGCTTTAAGACTAGCTGCTTGTTCGTTTGGATCACAAAGCATTATGGCAGAAAAAGAAGCAAGAAGAAAAACGCTAAATGTAATAATTCGAATGCACTGGTGTCAAACTCAAGGCCCGGAGCCAGATCTGGCCTGCCACATCATTTATGTGGTCCGTGAAAGCAAACCAAATATGTCAACTTCGATGATGCTTGCTAAAATCTGTATCAAGATTTCAACTTCTCATATGTGATAAATAAGTGAGACGTTTTCTTGTTACCAAACCCTTCATTACATGAACTTAAGAATCATTCAATGAACCATTATTCTTCATTTCTTGATATGTTTTCACAGTCATGACACCCTCCAAGGGAAACGGTCACTAGAATGTGGCCTGTGACGAAAATGAGTTTGACACCCCTATTCTATTGGATCTAAATATCTTGTTGTGCATTATGTTTTGCTGTACATATGGCGTATAATCACAGTACCTAAAGTAAGATACACAATGCGCAGATTAAAATGTTATAAAATTAAAATGACACCGAGTGCAATAGTTAATGTATAGTACTTATATATATATATATATATATTTTTTTTTTTTTTTTTTTTAATGAAGGAATGGATACGTTTTAAATGGAACCTATAACAGCTGACCTTGGGCAATAGACGCAGTACTGTACTGTGGACTGCAGTGCACATAGAGTCACTTTCACACTCCCATTCGCTGCAATGGAAAACCGAACATGCATGTTTGCGGGAAGAAAGCCCGAGTAACAAAAGAAAACACACACAAGCATGAGGGGAACATGAAAACTACACATAGGAGAGCATGAACTGAGATGCGAACCCAGAAGCTCTCGACTGCGAGCTGTTGTACTAACCACTACTAATGCCTGATAATATTTATATAAAAGATGTCGCCATGACTATGAGTAAAGTTGAAACAACCTCATGCTTCCTTTTTTTTTAAAAATTGAAATTCATGCAGTTCAATATCTCATTTGACTCCAAAATAAAAGCCTACGACTAATAAACAATTCACGTTAAAAAAAAGAAATCATGAATTCAATCTATCAACCTGTTTAGTCGTGCAACATTCACAAGGTGAGCCGTAATTGGTCGGTACCTGAGCTGTGGACCACTGGGATGTCATGTTCAGTAAACAGCTAGGGGCAAAATCGCCGCCGCCTGAGATGGATAAAAATGGTTGTACTTGGCAACATAATTCATATTCCACAAACCCAATCATCATCAGAATACCATATTTAGACTCACTGAGCTGCATCAAACAGATTGGAAAGAAAATGTTTGTAGTGACTTCCACTTTAAAGTGACTTCCATTGAAAGCAGACATTCAGCTGATGCATAAGAAACTTTTTGGGCAACAACACATCTCTGCGGTGATATTGTGGGCCCTTCGGAGAAGGTAAGGTCTGCTTTTGCCTGAGTTGTCTCAATGAAAAGCATCGCTGGTATTGCCGCTTTCAGACTCCAGGCGGGCAGCCTGCCACCACGTTGATAAACGGAGTCAACAGGCAAGATTATTCACAAGGACAAAGATTAAAATAGTTTCTCTCAGAGTAACGAACCCTCACCTCCTCCCTGTAATATGCAAGGAAATTCTCATACGACCTTTGAAAATCATCATATTAAAGTATTAGAGCTGAACAAGTTTGAGGTGATAAAATGGGGAATTTCGAGATTTTGGGGTGACAAGGAGGTTGCTGTAGGTTTAATATTATGCAGGATTAGTTAACAGTGACAGCAATAGTTCATGTGCCGCGAGAATGATGTGGGATTTTAAACGGCAATATTATAGAGCTAATGCGACGGCACACACATTTCACATGCTTCATTCGCATTTTTATTTTCTTCATAATACGCATCCATCCATTCTGCATACTCCTTGGGTTGTGGGTGAGCTGGAGCCGAAACCAGCTGACTGGGCAAGTCTTCTTCATATGTTCAATCTAATTCCACAGTTTTTGGGTGTGGTGGCAATGGTCATGTCTCGTCTCCTTGACAGATGCGTCTAAGAAAACAAACGTGTCCACATAATAATAATAAAAAATAATTAATTTTAAACACACGCACAAGATGAAACCTGTTGCACAGTAGTGGGGCAATGATTAATTACACAGTGACTAAGCATTTACAATGAACACTATTGGTCAATAGCCGTGCCGGTAAACATGAGCTCATGTTTATGCCAACACAATGCATAACATAAAAGAGTGCTGCTTAATGAAAGAGCAGGAAAAATAGAGCTCAGACACAAATTATTGATGTACAGTTTGAGAAATGAGGTAAAATGGATTCTTAAACAAAGGATTAGAAATAAATCCTGGATCACTTTGGACTTTCACTCAAATGTAATTGATTCTACCCGCCTTTTCAGCATTCATCTTATGATGTAGAGTAGCTTCCCCCTCCCTCCCCTGCCCATCTCATTTAATTATTATTCTTTGTATAAGTGGAGATGGACTCGGGCAGGAAGAAATTTATGGCTCAGTGCTACAGTTGTATTTTGACTTTGCACTTGACAAATTAACATGTTGAATCTTGTCCCATCAGGGGTTGCCAAAGTGAGTCCTTTACGTGATTGGTTTGATACATGTTTCACAGATGTCCTTTCTGATGCAATCCCAAGAGCATATTAAATCAGTTGCGGTCCAAGGCAAATCCAGTCGTGGGCGAGCATCCTTGAAATGTAAAGATTTTCAATATTAATGTTTAACAGTAAGTGAAAACATGAATTTGACATTTCCCTCATCCCTGAGCGAGTAAGGACAGTCCTTAAAATCCATCTTGAGGATTATTATCAAACAAGCGACTTACCTCATGTAATTGATAAGAACATTAATCAACATTTAAGATTATTAACTATTTCTCATGACCAAAAGCGTCACTTATATCACTCTCCACTTCATCTCGGCTAACACTGACATCAGTGCTACTGCAACTGGCAAGAGCTTCTGGCTCTTGTTGTGGTCCCGTACATACAGTATATTCAGTGTCACTATTAAAAGAGCCCAAACTTTGGTTAATTAGGTAAAAAAATGGCTTTCTTCCCACCTCCTTTTCTATGCTCCAATGTGATAACGCAGCTTTGTTTTCCGCGCAGCGCGCCAACTATTTGTCCTGCACATGACCAGGAAGAGTCTATTTGGGGATGGCCATTTGTTTATTGTTAATATTTACAACACACCCAGCAATTGAAATTCAGTGAAATCTTTTTACATGTGTACATATATATATATATATATATATATATATATGGCCCGGTAGTCCAGTGGTTAGCACGTCGGCTTCACAGTGCAGAGGTACCGGGTTCGATTCCAGCTCCGGCCTCCCTGTGTGGAGTTTGCATGTTCTCCCCGGGCCTGCATGGGTTTTCTCCGGGTGCTCCGGTTTCCTCCCACATTCCAAAAATATGCGTGGCAGGCTGATTGAACACTCTAAATTGTCCCTAGGTGTGAGTGTGAGCGTGGATGGTTGTTCGTCTATGTGTGCCCTGCGATTGGCTGGCAACCGATTCAGGGTGTCCCCCGCCTACTGCCCGGAGGCGGCTGGGATGGGCTCCAGCACCCCCCGCGACCCTAGTGAGGATCAAGCGGTACGAAAGATGAATGAATGAAAATGAATGACCAGGAAGGAGATGCAGGGGAAAGGTGGTGTGGGACAATTGAAAGTTTTGTGTTTGGGAGCATGCAAATTAAGACTAAAATTATAATAAATACTTTGAAGTGAAGAATACCTGGCACCTGGAAATCTCAGGCCCCAGGCAATGGCCTGTGTTTGCCTGATGGTAAATTTTCTGCAAATTTGGGTGAACGGTGGTTTAATTGATGGCTTTAAATTGTTCTTAGGGGTGAGTGTGAGCGTGCATGGTTGTTCGTCTCTTTGTGTGCCCTGCGATTGGCTGGCAAAATGTTCAGGGTGCCCCCAGTCTACTGCCCGAAGACAGCTGGGGTAGGCTCCAGCACCCCCTGCGACTCTTGTGAGGATAAGCGGATCGCAAAATGGATGGATGGATGGATGGATGGATGGATGGATAAATAAGAGTGCTGTAAATAAAGATTCAGAGGAATATTGTGTCCAAAACCTGAACACAACTCAAAACTGTGTCTCAAAACTCACTTGTATTCTTTGGCATTCGACTCAGCATGACTTAGATTTGTTCTTGGTTTTACTGTTTGGTGCTTTCTACCGCCTTTATTACTGATTTGTCTTACTGTTTATTGTGCATGTTAAATTGCTCCATGTACAGCACTTTGTATGCAGCGATGGCTGTTTGAAAGTGCTCTATAAATATTGTTGACTTGACTTGACTTGAACAGATACAGCACTGGTGGTTTCTCATATTTGGTGAGAAATAAATTCAAATCACTTTTCCTGATACAGTATTTACTGTGTATTTTCTCTGCCAGTGTAGGGTTTTAAAGATGACTTAACTATGTCGGTGAGGAAGAAAAAAATGCTCTCCCGTGCTAGCAATTGTGCAGCTGATAATACACTTTAATAAGACAAGTATAGCAATTATCGAGGGGAAAATGTGTGTGTGTGTGTGTGTGTGTGTGTGTGTGTGTGTGTGTGTGTGTGTGTGTTTTCAGCCCTTCAGGACAAGCATTTCTTGTGGAAATTTCTTATTTTCTGGATAAGCAAAAACACGTTGAGGCATTTTAGAATTTGAGTAGATAACTCATAATTTGTTGAATGCTCAAGGGGGGATATTATTAACTGCATGAATATGTATGCGGCATATATATATATATACTGTATATGTAGTAAATTATATCCGCTTACAATGTCATACAATACATCCTGATTTATATAGTGCTTCACAACAGCAGCAGCTGTAACAAAGCGCTTAACAATATAGATGTGTCATATATGTGTCACGCCCAAAATTACGATACTCAACTACATGTGTTAACATTTTAGCATGTCGGTTCATCCATTTGCTGTCGTTGGTGAACATTCTTCCTCATTCATGAAAGTAGTCCAACACAAGTCTGCAAAATTCAGATGTGAATGCTGCAGTTACTTTCAAATGACTTCTAACAGTATCCTGTACTTCGTATACTGCATTGTGTTTTGGGATGTAAAGATACAACCCTGCTGACTTTTATCCCCAAGAAATGTTGTGGCACCAACCCACAAAAGTCTACAGTGGAGACCAGCAAACTTACAAATGTAACTGAAAATGAACTACTTCATGGAAATGAAACATATTCGCATATTCGTCAGTTGTTAGCTTTGCATTAATTTGCATGTGAGATTGTATGCAAAGCTCAAGGCTATACAATCATCTATTCAGATGCTTTCAAATGTTCAGGCAGTTAAATGATAGCTTTTATTTGATTTAAAATGAAGTTATTAAATAAACGCACTTTTGGGTGTACAACAGTCCATGAACAAACTTTCCACAGCAAGGTCATCCAGAAAGAAATGTGGAGGAAAGTACAGCGGGAGCAGTGTCACAAAGATGGATGGGGTTCATTTACTATTCGCTCAGGTCAATTTAAAATGCTATATCATGGAAAATACATTCCCATTAGCATTACACTCTAAGTTCAGGAGACCTGTGAAAGAGAGACAACTGTAACTTGATAAAGTCATAATTCATTATCTGCATAGCATGATTAATAACAGAAGAATTTAAACACGTTAGCAATACTTTAGAGATGTTGACATAGATGCAGTAGATTACCGAATGTCCTAATCGTCTGTTACAAGTTCATTGAGTGTCAAATGGCTTAAATTGTAGTACCGGTATATATCCCTCCTATATGTGGTATTAAATACACACAGTGTTTGGGGATTTTTAAAATATAATACAAGAGTGTTTTATAAGTGTGTGAAATTTTTACATGTTCAACTGCACAGTAATTATGTCTACTAGTAATAATGGTCAATCTGTACACAGTACAATTGTACCATAATGTGTCAACCGGATGTTCAATAAACGTTGGAAAGTAGAACATCAGACAAAATGAACACGTTGCTGCTAATAAGCCCGATATTATTAAAAAGTCGAAGCTAAAATAACACAAGCAATCAGGTTATGTATAATTTTTTTTAGAATATCGTTGCATTCATGATTTGTTGAATGCAAATGTTTACAAGTAGACAATGGCTGTGAATGACTGTTTATCAGGTGCCAAGCTGGAGAGCTCGTTTTTAACTTTATTATCAGTCATAAAAACGAGGATACGAGCTTTATGTCCTGAGATTTCACACCGCTCCCAGATCCTCAGGCGGACTCATCCAGACTCGGCTGACCATAAAAGCTTAAAGCTGCCTCCCAAAACCTTTTAGTCATGCACTTCTGGAACAAACTGGCACCAGGGGACCCAAGGGACCTCGCGAGTTCATGAACTCTGTCTTTAAGAGACTCCAACGTACCAAACTGAGTGACAGCTCTGTTTTAGGACCAGGTGTGGTCTGCTTCCATTTTCAAGGCAAAAAGGATGCGAGTGAAGGAGGATAAAATTATATAGGGAACTAAGTGAAAAAAAATGTAGCCTGAGCCAAAGGACAATGGCAAGTGAAAGAGGTGAAAAAGAAACATCCAGACATATACATACAACAGACTTTTTTTTTAATCACAACATTTTGATTGTGTGTCAAATTTCTAGTTTGCACCCTTTCGGTAGTATACCTCCATCGTTGGTATCCGAATAGAAAGTTGACAAAAACAAGTGGTACAGATACGCCAACAACTAGTACTACCCACCATTTTCCAGAGCAGTGTATACATTCTATGCTGCCCTATGAGTTCAAACGGGGCATTCTGATTCATATTGTATATGTGAAATATGAGTTAAGCAGTCAAATCCTCCCATTTATGTCTATCTCAGGAGGCCGCCATTTTGCCACTTGCTGTCGACTGAAAATGACCTCACAGTTGCTCAGGGCTCAGATAACAACCAATCACAGCTCACCTTCAGAAAACGGTTGAACCATGAGATGACTAGAAACGGGTCGATTTTGTTGCCATGTTTAGACGAGTGGAGGCACAAAGAACATTTTACTGTCAAGACAATTTTTGAGTTAACATCCCCTTTAATGGCACCCAAATGATACTGGACATGGTTTCTAACTCAGCACTTACCCAGAAAATCTCCCACTGGAGACGTTGAAAGGCAATGCTCAGCGCGGCAATGACTTAGTTTCCAAATGTGGTTGCTTGCCTTAAAAAGGACTTCACATGAATACGAAATTAAGTGTTGTTGAAGGCATAGGCTGCAAATAAAGAAGCAGTCTACAAAAAAGGGGGGAGGAATGCAGGATTACAGCTTTTAAATTGGAAAAAAAAAAGGAAACAATTCTGGATGCATTTCTTTGTCCTTTAAGCAAACAATAACCTTGCCACGATTTCCTGATACTGACTCCAGCAACAAAATAGAAAAACATAATGAGGTTTACATCATTTGGTTTGCATGTTGGAGGGGTCTAACCATCACACAAAGACATATCATCCCTGTATACTGTGCACACGCCGCCTGACCTTCAAACTAGGACACACTTTACATGACGATGTTCTGTATTGAGACTTTTTTCACTCTGGGCCACTGCATGTATTCATGTCATGACTGAAATATTTGAGACTTCTATCTAGCTCTGGTCCCTTCCACAAAGCCATCAGCAACCGTTTGAATCTCCTGAATAGACGCCGAGGTCATCACCATCTTCCTGCAAACTGGACCTTGAAACTGCCAATATCGCTTCCCATCTAGTTCTGTGCAGGAGCTCAATCAAAAAGAAGGTGTTTTTGCATTCAGCAGCCGCATAATCAAATATCCCAGAGGACGCGCAGGGTCAGTGCAAACCCAAGCACGAGCACGGAAAATAAAAGTTATGGAAATGTGACCAAGTTCTAAAGGCAGCAGTAATGCCCAAATGGAATTCAGCGCAGGGCAGACTCAAGTGCAAAACTTGTGGGCAAAAAGGAATCTCTCTTTACCACACATTCAGGGCTAATCTACAAAGTGTCACCTCATTGCAGAGCAATAATTACTTTAGTGGTCTTAAGTGCTTTGGAACCTACCTTGCTTTGTTTGAGACAGAGCGGCAGAAATATGGTCGAACACCCTCGTGTAAAGCCACTGTCCCACTGAGGAACGAAGGTTTCCGCGTGTTTGTGAAGATGGCGAATGTTGTCAGGGTTCGGTCAAAGTCCTTATACATCTGCCTGTGCCTGTATTGTCGTATGTTCATCTTCAAAATTCCCTCGCAAACTCGCAAACTTCACCACATCAGGGGGCTTTTTTTTTTTTACCAAAAACTATTGTGTCATCTTGTTTGTTCAAATTTGAGTCACTCAGTGGTGGAATTGGCCTACCCAAAAGTCAGTCTCTACCCCTCTGATCAAACCATGTGGCAGATGTTACCACTCTGAGCTTGGAAAGAAATTGCATTTGTTTGTTGAGAGTTTCAGGCCATTCACTCTCAGCTGCTGGATAACATGTTTAAACCTGGTTTCATGCCCCTCTAATGTTTTACAGAGCACAATGTCAGCCAAGAACCCCAGTACTTCCTTTGGACTAATTCTACCCATGACCCTCTGCATCAATCGTTGGCAAGTAGTGGGAGCATTTGGAATGCCTTGGGCCATACAACTGAATTCATAAGCACCCCAAAGGACACACCAAAGCGGTTTTAGGGCATATTACATTCCTTCATCTCAATCTCACTCTTGTAATGGCCAGAATTTAGATCAATTACTGAAAGGCTATCTGGATCTGGCAAGGACTGATAAGGCTTCCTCAGAATTGGGCAGCACATATACAATTTTTTTTCATGGCCGCCGGTCCACGACAACCATGTATTTGTAGAAGCCGTGCGTGGCAAAAAACAGGTTGGGGGACACTGGTATTGGAAATGGATAGATGGATGGATACGAACCACATCATCTGAATTTACAAGTGTATAATATACTGCGCAAGTCCTGTAAATTCTAAATAACTTTCCAGTGATAAAGAAAAGCCTGGAGTTCAGACAAATCAAGCTGTAAACTGAGAGACTGGTGTTGAGACCGACCATATTTTTGACATGCCAGAATTTTTTTCTGATGCTCGTATGACCTGCCGGAAGCTGCCAACTGCTTCCTGCTCCTCTATGTACGCTGAATGAGTAACTAGGTCCAAAGAGACTTGAAATTGGCCCAAATTCAAACATGAGGCTGCCAGCTTGATACAGGCTTAATTTGCACAGTCTTGCCGTAGGTAGGCTACATAACACAAAAAAATAATAACGAGTATCCTTCGTGTCTAATGTGCTTTTTCATTTTAATCTTAAAATAATCTGATACATGGCACGGACAACAAAAGAAAGTCCACATTTAATACTAACCTTCACAACACAAAATTTAGCAGCTTAACTGTGCAAAGATGTATTATTGATACAGGTATGTGAATCTCACTACCACCTGAAAATCAAACCATACAGAGCCGACCAATCGGCTTCCTTCGACATGACCAATGTGGCACCAACCAATGGAATGAATCAATTGGATTAGTATGTATTCTTCGATCAAAGCAGTTTTATCAGAGCAGGCCACAATTTCTTCATTCGAGAAATAGCAGAGGAGACTTTTGCTGCTGCTGTTCGCCACTCGTCAAATCAGTCGTGTCTTCAGGCCTCGGTTAGTGAATAGATGTGTGGCAAACAGAGCGTTGCAGGTATATATTTTAAACAAAAATTGCAGGCCTTCTCCAGGTGGATTATTGAAAAAATGCACCCGGCGTGTCCAATTAGCAGATGTTCAATACCGACTGGAATACAATGACTTCTCCAGTGCCATCAAAAGCAGATGAAGTAAACAAGTGAATATAGTACAATGATGTTTTGTCCTCGTTTATTTAGAGTCATCCGGGATGTTTAGAGGCGAGCTGTGTGAAAGAGCAGTTGATGTAAATAACCATCAGCTCCTGTCTATACACCGGCACCTCATAAAGAGCGCATAATGTACATTAACTTGAACATCAGGCAATTGTAGCTGCGGGAGGTTATAACATATTTTATGGCTGTTTATTTCTCACAGCTGCTCATTGTTGTTGTTGGCTCTTGCTGGACTCAAATGGCTTCCGCTTAAGAACACAACGGCTCATCTGAGAGAGGCAGGCAAGGGTAAAAATAGACAGGATCCCCCAGTCCTTTAGGGATTGTTTTTATGAGAGCATCGTCATTATTCACAATTCTTTAAAGGGCTTAAAGGATGCCAGCTCCCAAAGGAGATTATAATGGAGATATTTTGTCTTAATCACAAAGACTAGCAGTTAAAACTCACGTCAGAAGAAAAAAAATGAATAATTAACACTTAAATGCACTTGTGTTATGACCTCATAACCTGCTCTTCTGCAGGAATTTCCCCCAGTTTTTATGGCGGCAGTTCTGTTCTTTACTAGTGCTGCCAGACACTTGTCTCACACCAGGCCTACTTTCAACTGTTTGCAAAGTTCACCCACAATCCTCTGCCTCTTCTTTTATTCACATGATCTGCCATCCACAGAGCAAACTATTCTGACAGAAGTATGCGTCTCTTTCTTGAAGACAGTGTTTGAGATTGAAGATGTTGAATGCTGTAGGCAGCGGTTTTGATACAAACCCTTGTAAATTTAATGCAAAACCAATTCCTGCTTATTCGGTTTAGTGGTCTGATGTGAATTTTAAACTCTTTTCGATGAAATGAGGTCATGACATATGACATACCTGCTCTGATTAAAGTATACACATGTCAATTCTTCTATCCATTTTTTAAGACATATGACATACCTGCTCTGATTAAAGTATACACATGTCAATTCTTCTATCCATTTTTTAAAGACCTCTTATCCTGTTCAGGGTTGCAGGTGGCAGACTGGGGGTACATTTGGTGCAAAAATAACTACTTTTTTCAAAACTAACCTGTAGCTGGAGAGGAAAATTTGATGCAAAAGTAAACTGGCCACACCTGGAAAATTACGAATTCAGACAGTCACTGATAGAGAGATTGCCTGGAATTAAACCTCCAAACACAAAATTCATGAATGGGAGGAAATGTAACTAAAAAGCTCTTTTCCTCATGTGTGGCATGGAGAGGGGTACAGCATTAATCACACGTTTGCATGTTCTTCCCACGTTGGCGTGGGTCTTCTCCGGGTCCTATGGTGCCCTCCCACATGACAAAAACACGCATGTTAGGTTCATGCAAGACTTTGAATTCTCCTTAGGTGTAACTGTGAGCGCAAATGATTGTTTGGCTATGTTTGTCCCCAAAGTCAGCTGGGACAAGGACCAGGACACCTTGTTAATAAAAATAAGCAGTATGGAAAATGATTGAATTATTCTTGTCAGCAAGCTTCTTGGAGACACAATGAAAAGGACATGAAAAGATTTTGAATCTTTTTTATTTTTTGCATTTTTATATATTATTTAAAAAAGTGCAAATCTTTGGATTTCAGCCTCTCAAACCATAATGTATAATTCCCTTCGTGCTCCATGAAGGCACACACATTGTCTCCTTGTTTTATGTACAGTATGTGTCACACATTTTGAATGAAAACAGTAACCCAGTGTTTCCAAAATTGAGCGCGCCTAGGCCCAATTTGATACATGGACATCCCACAAAGCCAACCAGAAGCTCAACTATGTACGCCTTGTGTCAATAAGTACTACGTATAGAGATTTCATGAACAGAAGAAGTGTGTGTGAACATATTTTCGGCAGATGCTTTAGACCGCAGGTGTCAAAGTCAAGGCCTGCGGGCCAGATCCGGCCCCCCACGTCATTTTATGTGGCCCGCGGGAGCAAATCATGTGTCAACTATCATGATTCTTGCTGAAATCTGTACCGAAATGTCAAATTGTCATGGGTATTAAATGATGTTGAGATTTTGCACCGGCCCTCCAAGGCAAGCCCTAACTCCGAAATGGCCCTCGACAAAAAATGAGTTTAACACCCCTGTTTTAGACTCATCCAACTAGCATTAAATAGCAATGAAGAACAAGGACTAAATTGGCTGCCTTTAAAATTTATCAAGAATGACTGAGTGAAAATAGCCGTTATCTTAATAGTTCAGATTTGATGGATCTCGGGATTGGAAGCAGGGCATGATGTCATGTTCAGTCATGAGAAATCAAAGCTGTACGAAACATTAAACCTCTTGACACCATTATTCATTTAGATGACAATGAGTAGCGGCCGATTCCTTCAGTTGAAGTTCACAGGTAAACCCCAGAGTCCTTGTCCTTGATTAATTATCCACTGCAGAGTAGAAGAGATTGTGATCACACTAAATACCTAAATATTAAGGTATAGATGGAGAAATGAATAAATAATTGTTTGTGGAAAGATTTGTGTAGTCATACCGGTGTACTCTTGCGTGGAAACAAACACTTATTGAAATAGAGAACATTATTCACAGTTACGATTCCAGAGAGGTGCTGTGCAAACTGGCCTGACTTTCCAGTGGTTCTGCTGATCCACCTTATGGGAACAATTCTTTGCTCTTTCCAGATGCTAATCTTTGCTCCATTTCACACTCAGGCAAATGTTGATCAAGTCTCAACTTCAGCACACTCTGGTGTCTAGTTTTTTCACAAAGCCGTGAAAAGAGGAGAGAGGGCCCTTTTAGGCAAAAAATTGACAAAGAGATTCGGAATATTGCCTGTGGTTCCGCCAAGAAACCAGGTCCTGAAATGGAGCTTGTGTGGTTTTGCCTCATTAAACACAAAGTCTGTGTGGCATCCAGCACTCTCCGTTTAATAATAATAATAATACATTTTATTTGAAAGCGCTTTTCATCACACTTAAAGACACTTTAGGATAAGATAAGATATCCTTTATTCGTCCCACACTGGGGAAATTTACAAGAGCTTAAAACACAGGATAAAAATGTGCACTTAAAACAAGCATACATAATTTACAAAAGCACATTTAGATGAACAAAAATCAAAATGGGTAAAAGAGATTAAAAGGTATTAAAAGCATTGCGGAACAGGTGAGTTTTATGGGATGATTTGAAGGATTGGAGGTCAGTACAGTTGCGGATGTGTGGTGGTAGAGTATTCCAGAGGGTGGGGGCGGCGACACTTTTGTGTCTTGGATTGCATTTGAGAGAAGTATGGATTGGCTGGTTGCAAGAGAAACGTGTCTTGTCACCCATAATTACAGTATATTGATGCAGGGCTTTTGACTTCACATCTTCCAATTCCAGTGTTGAAAGAAACGGGGGCACTTTGCACTTTTTTGTGTCTTGACATTCTCATATTGTGAATAAGATGGGCAGAGCAGCCTGCCCATCTTACGTCTATTATGTGACATTTTCACCAAGTACCACAGTTCACTTTAGTTCGATATGTTACACTTTTTTTTTTTGTACATCACCATTGTCAAAAGTCTTGAAGGATAAAAAAAGTGACTTCATTTTAAAGGGATACTTCACATGTGTACGCCACTTTGCAGATGTAAAAAGGGGAATTGGGGATTGGGGATTGGGGAATAACATGCCATTCTCCACCTTTGCAAGGTTGGACCCCCTGACCCCCTGCAAAATATTTCCATCCCCATTTAAAAAGTGCAGTCCTACATTCTTAAGACAATAGTTTCAGTGTGGAATGAAGAAAAAGATAATTCGGTGAATTGGGCTGAGACTTCCTAATGTGACCACATTGCATATCCTGGGAGATTTTAATCGTATAGCTACCATAAAATGGTGCTACACTTACAATTGCCCTCAGCTAGGAGGGCCACATGCTATCAGATGCCATGGCGAGCAGCTGCTGTTGGCCAGATGGCCCTTCGAGCTGCAGAGGGAGAAGTCCTCATTAAAGAGCTCATGGACCATTGGCCCAAAGACCTAACGGCTTCTCTGATGGCCTGCATTATCCCTGATATATTCTCACCAAGTGGACTCTCCAGTGGCGGCGAGTAGGAAAGACACCGCTGATAATATTTCACATTTGCATTTGTTGATTGTTAAAGTAAATCCGATGTACGAGAAGCCCGTTGCTTACAAAGATATGCCTTGAAAAAGCCTTGCTGCTTAATACACTGTCACACGTGGCATCACTTGCACATACAGTATTTTTTTACGGCCTTTGTACATCAGTATTTCTGAAGGATGACCCAGCTTTTAACTACTTCTTACCTCTGTGTGATTGAATTCTATCAGTTCTATCAATTCTATCAGTCATCTCATTGGGCCTTCTTATCGGTCTCAAAAGACAGTTGTTGGGGTTTTTTGTTTTGTTTTTTGTTGGTATATTTCACTATAAGCAGGGGCTAATAGGGGTGCAATTTGAATTGAATCGATCAACTTTACAACTCCTCATTGACATTTAAAGGCTGAAGTGGACAAAGCATTAATCTCGAGTTTTGCCATTTTTAGCATCTTCTTTTCGAATTGGCCAATTGTACCGACAGTACAAAAATAAAATGGCTACACTAAAAGTGAAAGTGAAATAGAAACAGTGAAACTGAAAAAGGCATAATTTTTTTGAGAGCCTCACTATGATATTCTGTTTTACAACGTGCAAGGCTATGATAGACAGGCTGAGACTGGACAGCTCGTTAAAGAGAAAAGCATGCTCAGGGTTCTCACTAATTGCCATTACTGAGTTGAATTTATAATCATTTGTTTCTATGTTAGTCCGTCAAATTATATATTTTAGTGAAATCGACCAGAGACATTGTACTGCGCTCAAACATGTCACTAACGTTATTGATTAATTGTATGTTATGAATGTTAAAATTAAAAGTCTATACAGTGCTACCTTACTTTACAAGTTAAAGGTCCTCTATTAGAAGACTGAGGAGAGGAGACGAGAATACGGGGAAATGTAAAATGATAGTAAATGTGGCAAAGGGCAACCAAGAGGCATATCATGAATTGTCTGCCATGTTCGACTGGAAAGAAACTAAAAAGGACCTATACAGGTTGGGCAGGCAGAGTGACGGCAAGAGTGTGTATCTGATCGAATGCTGAAGGATGGAAAGGCGTTGTGACTGGTGTCAGCAGTGTGTGGGATAGATGGAAAGAATTCTTTGAGGGGTCGATGAATAAATAAGAGGGAAGATTAAAAGCGGCTATTGTTGTGGACCAGGAAGTAGCAATGATTAATAAGGGTGAATATAGAATGTCACGAAGAGGATGAAAAATGTAAAAGATAGTTGGCTGTGATGACATATTCTGTGGAGGTATGGAATAATCTCAGGAAGGTGGCTGCAGATTTTTTTTGACCAAGTTCTACTGAGAAGTGTAGAAGAAGTTGCACTGCATCTTTGCATATCGAGAGAAAGCATGACGTTGAAATCAGAGAACCGTTCTACTGCACGGCAAAGTCTGGAGTCCTGGAACAGTATGCCAGGCTAGTACAAAACATGTATCAAAGCTGTGCTCTGAGCAAGTTCCTGTTTGCAATGGTGATGAATAGGTTGACAGATGTGGTTAGACTGGAAATCCCACGACTCATGATGGTTACAGATGATATGGTGATCTGCAGTAACAGCAGGTAGAAGGTGGGGGAACTTTCATAAAGATGGAGGCATGCACAGAACAGAAGAGCAGTGAAGATGTGCATGAATGAGAGCGGTGGAGGGGGAAGAGTGAAGCTACAGGGAGACGAGGTAGCAAGGATGGAGGACTTGGAATACTTGGGAGTCAACAGTCCAGAGCAATTGAGTTTGTGGGAAGGAGATGAAGAAACAGATGCAAGCAGGTTGGAATGGGTGGAGCGCGGCAGGTGTGCTGTGTGATGAAAGAGTTTCGACTAGGATCAAGGGGATGCTTTATAGAACAGTGCTGAGACCATCCATTTATGCCTTAGAGACAGTGGCACTGAAGCGACAACAGGTGGAGGGTGCAGAAATGAAGATGTTGAGATTTTCTCTTAGAGTGACCAGTATGGAGGGGATTAGAAATCAGATCATCAGAGAGACAACCAAGGTTCAATGTTTTGGGGACAGAGTTAAGGAGACCACCAGAGGAAAGCCTTGGTGCTGGACAGAAGGGTGCGGAAGAGGCTTTGATGGAAAAGATTAACGTAAAGGATAACGCCTTGTGGTGACCCCTTACGCTCAAGTAAAAAAGGAAAAGATGACAAGTGCTGGGCTTACGAGAACTAATGATTTTCACAGTCTCAGACTAAAAACGTAAAGTCAGAAGGAAGTTTTAGAGTTTAACTTGATCATTTAGTGTCAGATGGCAAACTCGGCTGTTTTAGATCAGTCTTGGTCTTAATCTTGGTCTTGACAATATCAAATGTGTCTGATATGATCACAAATCTTTCAGACTGCAGTGACGTGACAAAATCAACAACCAATAGACAAGGTCTAAAAAAACTGAAGACAGGAAAATGTGTAAACAATCACGAGAGCGGTGTGAACAAAGGGTAAGCACCAGCAAAAATGCGACTGAGTGCGAGGGGAACATTTTGCATTTGGACATTGTCTTTGGAAATGAAATCATCTGGACCCAAATACATTTTTGAAGAAGAGTACTTAAAAAATAACCTGGAGCCAGATGACTTTATTCTGTGCAGCCACTTGACGAAATAAAATTGAATGAGTTCAACATAGCATTTTTGCAGTATATATCAGGGGTCCCCAACCTTTTTTGCCTCACGTACCGGTTTAATGTCAGACAATATTTTCAGGGACCGGCCTTTAAAGGCCGGCCGGATAATTACAACAAAATAATATGATATGACCTGCATGAAAACTGGTATTTTCTAAACATAATAATAAAAATGAATCATGACGCGAGGAACGTCCTATCTGGCCGCAACCCTATCTGGTCGCTATCTTAACCTTTAAAGGTGCCTTCAAAATAAGATACACCACAAATACAAAGTGCATGAAAAATACGACTCACCATCGCCGCATATTATGCAGACTGGGTTTTGTGCGTGGGAATGTCCCGTTGTGATCAATACGTATTTTAAGTAGGACTCCTGATACTGTCTTTTAAATGTAGCCGTCTCTTTCTTGAAAGTCATAGGCTCCTCTTCTGTCTCCTGGCTGGGCCTTTTCCCTGTCCCAAAGAAACTTTCCGAAGATGTTTGTTTTTTATTCATTTTGCTAGCTCCTGGTTTTCATTTTAGCGGTAACCTATTATGTGACCGGGAAGCACGCCTTGACCTGCATCAAGAGGGACATACTGCAGACCACAGGTGTCAAAGCCAAGCCTCGGGGGCCAGATCTGGCCTGCACATCATTTTATGTGGCCCGCGAAAGGGAATCCGTGACTACAATTTGGCCCACTACAAAAATTAGTTCGACCCCCCTGCTTGTAGACGAATGTAACAGAGAAACTGGTAATTTTTGAAAATAAAACATCTTTCAGATTCCGATAGGAATAAAACGAAAGTAATGTAAATTATGTATTCTTTCTGTGCGGCACGGTTGGGAACCTCTGGTATAGATTGAGAAAGGTTACCTTTTAGTTTTGAGGATTAAACAAGTTAACCTTGGCAAGTATACATAAAAATGAAAATTCCTAACTAATACATTGCGATTTTTATTTCCAGACATCTGGATAAATATCACCTTTTTTTCTTAATCCAGCACATTAGAGCCGAAAGGGATTTCGATTTTAGTCATCTTGGTGTGACATTGAGGAATTCTCTTTGCTATCCTCAGAGTGTTTAGTACAAGTGCGATTCATCTGGACCTTCTTGATATTCAGCAGCATGTTGGGTGAAGTGACAGTGCATAACAATGAGGGCCATTAAGTTCCTATGTTTTTTCGGTAATCAGATTTTCATGGATAATGGAAGTCGTGCATCCTCGTAGAGATGATGTTGAAGACCTTTTGTATCTTAACAAGGAACTTTTGATTAATGGAGGATGACTGAAAAGTGATTTCATTTCATTCTCAATATTTTTTGCTCACGACCCCAAATTATGAACATGGTCTACACCCTGAACAAGGCATAATTCCTTAACATCAACATACAGTATATCAGTCAGCTAATACTGAAGAAAGTAATGGGTAAAATACAAATTTCCCCCAGAATGTCTACTTGATGACCAATAAAATATCTTATAATAAAAAAAAAATAGTTTGTTTTTTTTCTCTGACAACTAGAACATGTCAAAAATGTCCCTATTTTTTGGAGCCGACCGTAGATTTGGGGAACTCTGCACTCAAGGTCACAAAATTAAAAAATAAAATAAAATACATAACATAAAATTAAAATGTACTAGCAGTCTATTCTTGGTAACAGAGAATTATTGGGGGGAATGCTCTTGAAGGTAAATGCAATTTAGGCTGCTCATTCATCCAAGACAATATGGGATTACAGTTAATGTGCCCTATTAATGGTCATGCCAAATATTGATTGAACATTAATCATCAGGTATGTGGAGCAACTTTTCATTAATCCAATTAATTGAATACGTGAACAATTACTTGAATTATTTTTGAAAACAATGGACTAACCTAAAAAAACTACTTGAAAAAACAAGCAATTGTTGCCACTGCTAACTTGACTTTTTGACCGTGAGGACTGAGCTGCACTCAAAGATGTGTGGCTGTAATATGCTTAGAACATAAATGCGTAGTACTGAGGCAGTCGAATCTGGTGGGCACATGACCGTTTTTAGTACGCAAATAAAAAAATGATTTGCCAACACTGTATTTCCAATCTTAAACTGGAATTACCTCATCCAATTATTATTTAAATAGAAGTAAACAACTGCCCTGGAACGGAAATGTGTTTAAAGGATCAAGAAATGTTGTTGTTGATGTTCCACCCCTCATGCATGGTGACGGTGGTTGTTATATAATTCTTGATGTCAGCCGTTACCACACTTATAGGTCAGTGCTGTCTATTAACAACATGTCTATGGAAATATTACAGCAAAGGTCATTGCCTCCAGGAGTAGTCAGCGACAGGGAGAGAGAAACAGACCTAAAATATAATCTACAAAAATATAAACGCAATGCTTTGGTTTATGTACCCATTTTTCATGAACTAAACTCATAACTCATAACACTTTTTCTGTGTACACAAAAGGCCTATTTCTCTCAAAGATTTTGACACAAATGTGTATAAATCTGTGTTAGTGAGCACGTCTCCTTTGCTGACATACAGTAATCCATGAATAGATTCTGACAGTGACTCGATGCCTACTCGATGCCTACTCGATGCCTACAAGATCATTCTAAAATGTGCAATTTTATCACTCGGCTGTTGCCATGAAATTAGAGCAAGTGTTCATTTAATCCACTCATTTTTTTGGAAAATGTGGCTGCACATCGAGCCGTCGATCATCGAACAAAACTAGCCTTGGCTCTCCACATCGAGGATCTTCACATCCTACAGCAGTCACTTGGTACCCTGCTGCAACAATCAGTTCCCGTAGCCAAAGGATGGGAAACTTCAAAGATGGAGGGGGCCACAATTTTTCATCAGCGCCACTGGTAGGGGTGGAGGGCGGGGTAGGGGTGGGGGGGTGGGGTGGTACGGGGGCGTAGGCATTGTACAGCGCACTTTTTTTATATGAGGACAAAATATTTGCATGTCTTTCATTTTCAAACCTATGTATAGAACAGTATGTTAATATATATTTTGATCGTCAAATACATCAAAAAAAGACTCAATGCTCAACTACAAAAAATAAGCACAAACTGCCCAACCCCCCCCCCCCCATTTTAAGTGCAAAAAGTCATTATGTGGGTGTTTTCACAAATAATAATAATAATACATCACATTTGTAAGCGCCTTTCAGAAGACTCAAGGACACTGTACAGACAAGACCAATAGTAAAACACAGATAAAATAATAAATAAAGAAAGAAAGATTTAAGGCGGGTAGGCAAGTCTGAATAGGTGGGTTTTGAGCTGGGTTTTGAATAAGGAAAGAGAGTCAATATTACGAATGTTGGGAGGAAGTGAGTTCCAGAGTTTGGGGGCAGAGCGACTGAAGGCTCTGCACCCCATTGTACTGAGACGAGCAGAGGGTAGAAAAAGGTGGAGGGAGGTTGAGGACCTGAGTGAGCGAGAGGGAATGGAGATTTGAAGATCTGACAGATAGGGGGCCGCAAGGTTATGGGTGGCTTTGAATGTATAGAGAAGTATTTTGAAGTTGATTCTAAGTTTGACAGGAAGCCAGTGGAGCTGTCGGAGGATGGGGGTGATATGATGGAAGGAGGGGGTTCTCGTGATGATCCGGGCTGCTGAATTCTTAAGTTAAGTTAAAGTTTATGGAGGAATTTTGATGGACACCAAATATCTAATAACTCTTAATATTATACTCCCATTTGTTTGTGCTATATGTCATTCAAATCCCCAAGTTAGTAGTCTGGCTCACTCACCTTTTTGAACATAGACAGTGAGCGCACCGGGCTCTGCAGGAAAATTCGTCCTGGATGCGTCCCCCTTTAAAGCCAGTGTATCAGTTGTCCAATTAACCCCCAGACGCATGTGTAACACGATTAAGCACTGAATATATCCGTGTTTTTGGAGGACACAAAAACTACCCTTGCACTTTAAACTGTCAAGAATGCGGCGGGCAGCGGCGATGTATTTGAGATCGATGTTGCAAAGGCCATTACATGCTCTTTCTTCTTCTCACATGCACAATTACAGCATCGGGGTTGGAGGCGGTCTTGAACAATAGTCTCCATCTTGTGGTTAATACTGGCATTACACCTTCCGGTGTCCTGGCCACGAGTCAACATTTTATATTCAAAAAATGAATCGAAAACCACGCCTCCACCCCGAGTTTGTGTGAGGATCAGATGCGGCCCGCGGGCGAGTTGTCCATAAGGGAAGTTCATCTGTACACCCGTCATCCTCATCAGGGTCTCAACCTGACAGCAGTTTACTGTTGTTCCTGACTTGATTGAGCAAATGCTCACGGTGGCATCTGGAACACTGGGGAGGTGTTCTCTTGACAAATTAATTCTAGTTTTCACTGTACATGGCAGATGGCAGACATAATTCATGGTGTATTGTGGGTGAACTATTGCTGTCAACTCTGTGGCCAATGGTGGTCGTGGGGTTATGGTATGGGCAGGAGTATGTTGTTGGAAAATGAACACAGGTGTGTTTTATTGATGACATTTTTAATGCACAGAGCTGTGGTGATGAGATCCTGACGTCTGTTGTTGTGCCGTTCATCTTGATCCATCATCTCATGTTGCTGCATGATAATGCATGGCCTCATATTGCAAAGCTGTGTACACAATTCCTGGCATCTTAAAAATCCCACTTCTTGTGTAGCCAGCATACTCACCAGATATGTTAAACATTGAACATGTTTGGGATACTCTGGATCAGCATAGACGACAACGTGTGCCAATCCCTGCCAATATCTAACAACTTTTTTCAGTCAGCGAAGCGGCGCAAACCAATATTCCTCAAGGCCCAATTAACAACCTGAAGCAATTCAATGCAAAGGAGTTGTGTTGCTGTCAATTTTAGAGTGGCCTTTTATTGTGTGCAGCCAAATGCACATGTGCAAAAATTACGCCATCAATTCAGCATCTTGGTATGTCACATGTGAGGTCGATGAATTACGTACAACAAAGGGGAGATGCTCATCAACAAATTACTTGACATACAGGATTTAAGAACAATATTCAAGAGAGGTGAGCATTTTCTGTGCATACAAAAAAAAAAAGCTATAGCATTAGATTTCAAATTAAAATGAGAGCATAAACAAAAGTGGATATATTTGTTTGTCTTTCAATGTAACTGATACAAGACGCACTTCAGGTAGTGATCTAGACTTGTTCGATACTGCAGCATTAGTGAGTGAAATTGATTGTACCGGGGATCTTATTTAAATGTTACTTATTTGTAGTTTTATCGGTCTTTTCCTTTCCATTAACCAGCAAGTCATTAATGATCAATGGATTGGCAATCATTGATGTGATTATGTGATTAGCTATGAGGCGTGTTTTGGCTTTTTCTTCCTTTCTTCCTTTTATTGGAGCAGAGATTTAGTCATTTCCCTGGCATAAAGGGCTTTCCGTGAGTGCAAGAAATGAAATCAAGGTGATAAGTGATAGTTCATGCCCCAGTGGCCGGCGCTATCCACCATGATAGTGAGTTCAGATGAGTTTGCCCTAATCCAGTGGATTTCAGGACTGCAATGGAGAAGAGTAGTGATAAAACTGGTTTTTAGTTTCTTCGCTCCTCTGTGCATAATATTCTTGATGTGTGTAAAATAAGGACTTCCTTGAATCGGCCAGCTATCTGGCAATCTACAGAGTAAAGTGATCGTAAGGGATAATGTTCACAATAAGAATGAAAAACAGTGATCATATTTGTTGATCTATACATTACATTATTTACTTCATTTATCTTATCGGAACATTTTGAGATACAGGACGGAAGGGTGAACGACTGGTTAGCACAGAATCGAACACTGCACCTCACCGTGCAGAGGTTCAGGGTTCGATTCCGGCTCCGGCCTTCCTGTGTGGTGTTTGCATGTTCTGCCCTTGCCCGCATGGCTTATCTCCAGTTTTCTCTGGTGGTTTCCTCCCACATTCCAAAAACATGTGCGGCAGGTTAATGGAACACTCTAAACTGTCCCTCGGCGTGATTGTGAGTGCGAATAGTTGTTCGTCGATGTGTGCCCTGCGATTGGTTGGGATAGGCTCCAGCACGCCCGTGACCCTTGTGAGGATAAAGCGGATCAGAAAATGGATGGATGCTGGATTAAAAAGTACTATGAAATGAATAGTAAATAAAGTGCATCTCTTAACACAACCCTTCTGCTAAATTCAAGGTGCAATTAACCAAATGAAAATGATCATTACTCGAAATGTACTCAAGATGTGAATCAATTTGCTATGAAACATTGTTTTAGGAGAAAAAAATATACATAGTGAGGATACAACTTGGACTGGAGCAGCATTACTGTGGATATACGTCTCACCAGGTAGGAAATTGGGCAAGTTTTCCAACTCTTGTCTAGCATTTTTATTACCAGGAGTTCATGATTTATTTAGGTGCATTTCTGCAGACGGTCCTCATTCTCTTGAAGGACACACACTGGATCATGAGAAATAACTGTCATAGTTTGGAGGAGAAAGCAACAGGTGGGTTGTGGAGGAATGCGAAACAGTTGATTGACGTTAATTTAGTGCAGCAGAAAGTGAATACCGGGTAACTGACTTTGAGCACCCAGTTCGAGTGACATTTTAATACCATACACTCACAGCACAATATTTGGACATAATTCAGCAGCAGCATATAAAGGCCTCTTTCCAATGAATTGTTTAATAGAGCCCAAAGAATTTCCCATAGTACAAAAATGTGCACGTCCATTAACCAAAGACTGAAATCATTTTCAGTCATTGTTTAAGAGATTGTTTAACAGCCTCACTTGTCAGTCATTACACAGTAGACACAAGACGTAAGAGATTGGTTGTGACATCACTCAGTGTGGGTGCGTGATGTTATGCCAATTGTAAGCGGAATTGCAGGTCTAGCCAAAATGCGACCTACACATATAAACAGCTGGTTATTTCTTGGTCAAACTGTCTTCTGCATTTTTTTGTATGTTTGTTTTTCTGGGTAACAAAAAATAAAATAAAACTACAAAAGTTTGGGTGATAGCCATCTTAATCTAAATCTTCTGCTTTACATTCCAGTGTCCATGTGACCCCAGATGCATAGATTGCAGATCCGAGGTCTTGTCATTGTAGATTAACCCAAATATTGCATGTTGACTCCTGCCTCGCACGCGGCTACTATCGCTTCGGCATGTTGCTTGCTCCATTTATGCCACCAAGCTGAAAAGATCTAATAATTCGGCGGATGTCCCCACCATCGGCTATTTAAAATTGCTGCACCTCATTGCCTCCCTGTGGGAGAAGCAGCAGCAGCAGACCAATCTCTGTCACAATTGATTAGGGCCTCGAAGTCAAAGAGCAGCAACATAATAATCTTATCAGTAGCAAATGATTGAAGTTTTCAAAGGCTGTCCTGCCTTGGCGTCTGCTCACCCGAGTGGCCGTGGATGCGGACTGATCAAAGACTTCGAGAACATGGCGGTTCAGCTGCCCACATAAGACGTCAGGTCGAGCATTGCTCCTGACAGGTGTCACATCTTTGTTTGCTGAGTGGTATATTCTGACTACTGATCAGGAAAAGGCATGATTATTTCATCAGTGTTGGATTAACATGTTGGAGTTCTATGATTTGTCATTTTCCAACACGTACTGCCAGGGTGACAATTCGAGTGTGAAATGAGTTGGATAGTCATCACACAGTGGGGGACAAAATATCAACATTACAACATATATTTCATTGCGATCTCTTGTTGTACAGACTCAGCAAACAAGCATTAGATATCATAGATGTTTCAATACGTCAGTGATTTGTTTGATTTTTCTTTTAAATGTACTTAATGTCCTGTCAACTGTGTGTATCTCAAGGGATGATAAAAATGTGTTTCGTTAGTCTGCGCTGTTCGTATTTGACTGCTGTGCTGCTCGCTGCTCACTGCTCCATTCATTTTTTTCTGTAAAACCTTAAGCAAACACAACATACAGCGATGAAGGTGAAAAGATCAAATTACATTCTTTGTACTTAATCTGACTAACAATCAGACTACAAATTCATCACTGGTTACATAGTTGCATAGTTTGTGAAGTACTGTAGTTTATTTTGACAGTACACAGGAACATACTAACTGGTGTTCATTGCATTATGCAATTGGTTATATTCATAATCTTTTCTGTCTAGTCTTGAAAAGAAAACACCAGGCAAGAATCAATTAATGAGTATAGAACTGCAAATATCCGGTTAAAACTACAGTTTGAAATAGAGTGGAAGTGTGTATTTTTGCACAGCATAAAATAGTGTGAGTGATATCTTGTAAGGTATTCAAATCGAAATACCGGTACTTCTCTTGGTCAAATCAAAATAGTGCACTGAGGTGATGGATTTTCACACTTGTCTTACCTGATGGCACATTGATATTGAATTCAAAATGAGAAAGAGTGGTTAAAAAAAATATACCACCAATCTCTGCATTGAGGGCAGGTTTATGTAGTTCGGTTCTGGCATGTTGAGCACATTCTTTCAGTGTGGCTTGAAGCCCAAGGTATGAATATATAAATATCATATTGTCTTCTATTTCTGGTCGCCTTTCTGTCATAGGGCAGAGATTTGATATCTTGGGTCCTGTAGAGTGGAAACTCTTAAGTCTGAACACAATCCATTCTAAGACACTGAATTATGACTTTTCTCACACACAGCACATTTTAGATAACATTTGAACCTTTCACCGGTGTGTTCTTTCTGTTCTTGAAGTGTTTAGTATACTTGCGATGACCAAGAGAGCACACCACACGCATAACATGTCCACTCAAAAATATACAAGTCTACATTTCGGATTTTCATTGTTATTCTTGGTTTCACGTGCTTGATGGTGCAGTTGCAATGATCACGGCCGGTATTAAGAATCCTTGTAGAAGTAACATTAAAATCACTTCTTGTGGACCCTGTAAACCCTCTAATGTCCTGGAAAGGAAATGTGCAATTACTAAAACGTCAGTGTCAGAGGGTGATGATCACATGTGACTTGTAAATTATTCTGACATTTTTTTATTATGCATGAGTGGACAAGTAGCTTTGGTGTTCCTTCGCTGCAGCTCACACTGCCATCACACTCTGTCTGCAAAGGATGGTCTTTGCCACTGGCTTCATCTCTGTGTGTGCAACCAAGCTTTAAAGACATAAAGGTTAGCACTTTGAAAGTGTCCAGCCAAAATGTTCTTTACATGATTATTCTGTTACATCCTAATTTTCAGTCATGGGCACGTCAGTCCGCCAGTCATCATTCCCTCGTTATTTCATGCCGGCCCAGTCAGGCAATTGACGTCGAGAACGTACTTAGTGTGTCACACCCACAGGCACGTGCTCGTGAAGGTAGCCGACTAGCTTTGCGGGCAATGGAAGCGACAACTCTCAATCCCTTTAAATTGAGCACAGGAAAGGCGTGCAGTCTTTGATGTGGCAGAAGTAGAAAATGATTTGCTCGGAACAATGGAGGAGATGAAGCAAGGAAAGTACATTCATAAAGAACTGTAAGCAGACCTCCACGGGTGGATGGTGTAAAGTTGTCCAGGGCAATCACAGATCATTGCTGTTAAGTGGCCACTTGGAGATCGTATTCCACCCCGAACGTTCGTGCCTGTGTGTGAACATCCCTCTCCCCCACAGCTGTGCCAAGGCCAGGACGGTGATTTTCAAGTATAATAAAGATGATACTAATAACAATGGAATTCATTTATTCCTAAACTGATTCACAGGGTTCACTGGATGCTGCTGTCATATTTATGAGTAAAATATGATGGTATCCACCACCTGCCTACAGCTCAATAAAATTAACCCAAATTGCGTGACGCCATCTGCGCCAAAAACTTAGACCTAGTTCCAGCTGTTACGTTTCGTCTACTTTCAGCCACCGAATTGTTAGGTGTGCTGGTTTCGAAAAGCAATCATTTTCTTCCCTTTTAAAAGCTGCAAAAAACCAGGGTGACATATTACCCCATATAGTGAGACAACTTACACAATGGTGGGGCAACATCTCACATGTTCACACCCTCTATTTGATTGCTCATAACTCTGCACCGACATAAAATATGAAAACGACGTGAATATATAAGACATATGCGAGACTTTGGTCTTTTATATGGCAGATATTCGCTTTATATACAGTAAGGTGTGTATTCCAAGATATAGCTCAAAATGTAAAATGTGTGACATCAAGCCCCCATCTCTCCTACTCCTAGGAAAAAAATTATTGCAATTTTTTTGCCCCTCTCTACTCTAGGGAATGCCAAGGCAAGAACAGCTGTTGTTAGCTAGGGGTTGGCTTCTTGTTGAGGATCTCATTTGAATAAGTTAAATTCACCGCTGAGGTTTAGAGACACTCTATTTGATCATGTGCCCACCTAATTGCTCTGTCATTTACTGACGAGTACAAGTTGGCGGACCGCAGAAAACCACTGTGACGGGCACCACAAAGTCCTATTAGGTGGGCGTCTGCTGCCACTACTGTCTCCTTCTGATCAGAGCAAATACTTCACACCAGTGTGGCTGCATTGGACAGACTCAAAGTCAGTCTGGGGTCACTACTTAACTCACCTGTGTCCGTGACTACTAAAAAAAAAAAGCAAAATATCTCTTTTTATTATTGCTGGGTGGACAGCTAGATTCTGAAATCGTGTGGCAACAATTTGTAACTGTTTAACCTTCCGATAACAGCTGCAGAGTTGTAATAATGAGAGAACCATTGCTATCATACATAGAGGACCCCAAATTACCTTCTTTAGACTATAATATTGGTGGACACTCCCTTTCTAGTTATTGGGAACAGCAGAAGGTAGAAGATTATGTGATTTCAAGAATGTCTAACCTTTTGTGGGGTTTTGTTGCAGTGTACATCAGCAACAGGTTCTGCCACAGCTAAAATACATTAAAACAAATCATGTGACTACAATTAAAAACTTACATGGTCATTTTTGTATGAATCCTATTTGAACCTCAATCACTGATGATGAGTCCAAAACCATCCTACACAGTATTATATATCGGAGGTAGCTGTCGTCATCCATTTCTGGGACCAACTCGTGTAATGTGACGAGTAAACAAATGGAACGTCTGATTGTTTGGTTAATATATTCTGAGGGATATGATTTTTGTTGTTGTTGTTGTTGTTGCATAGTTTCACATAATACAAAGGTGGGTGACTGGCCTTGGTGAAGAATGGGCCTTGACCAGTGCCTTGCTCGTACTATAAACATCATACAGACCTTCATATTACTGTCAGGCTGTAAAAAAAAAAATCCAAAGATCCATCTGTGTTGCATAAGGTGCGTGATGCGGCACCGTTTCTCATTAGTCTCCTGCATGTTAAAATGCCAACTGACAGCCCTCCTGGGGGGTAGCTTTGTGCTGCTCCCTTATTTATGTGCTCTGTACAGCACAGGAACATCTCATGCTACATGCTGTCCACATTCCCCATCTTTATACGTTAACCTCAGCCTGAGCTACCCCTCTGGCAATCCAGAGGCTTTGTACAGTATATTTATTTACCCACTCAGAGGTCATGGAGGGTTTCAGACATTACAGGTTTGTTTAAATGTAAATCAAATTGGACCCCCCGCCCAAGTAATTCATTGTCAGCATTTCATACTTTTACATACACACTTTTGGGTTCATTTTAAAATTTGGTTTTAATTCTTAATGTGGCTTGTGCATGGGCAGTGATGTCATGGTGAATGGAAGGAGAGACTATAACTCAATCGATAGCATGTGTACTAAATTTTAAGTTTCTTTAGGTTGTGTGAATCAATGGAAAAGTGAATAATGGAACACAAGTATAATACTGTATGCGCCTTGTTATCATTAACCATTACCAGTAGCACTAGCTAAGATAAAATGAGTTATTATGAAGAAATAACTTTTTGGAGGTGATCTTTGTTCATTTACCCATGCATCTGTCCATCCATTATGTGAACCGCTTATCTACTGTATTTATAGAAGCTTGCATGTTCAAAAGAACCATGCAAAAAAAAGCACTCTTCAGCGGGTGCTGCTTATGAAGAAGAATTTTGTGAAACAAATGGCAACTTTTGTGACGACAGTAACGTGTGAATTGTCGCCCAAAAAAGAATACTATCATCCAAGTAAGAAAGAATATGTAGGTAGCATGACACATAAATCCTCTAAGTAGAGCATAACTTCTTTGCCAAAGGTAATTAATTATGTGTCAAGGAAGAATAACACACCCACACGTGTTTCTGAACATTTTGTTGGCATTTACATTTCTTTAGTCGTTCAGCAATGTGATAACAAATAAGCATTTTTGATGGTGTGTCTTGTAAGTTTATGCGGCGTGGCACCCGGGCAGACACACACCATTTCTTTGACATTCCACAGTCACGCCTGAACATCACACGCAGACCACGGCCGCCTCCCCCCGCTGATGGCCTGCTGTTTTGTAAAGAGGGGGGCTGCCCTGCTTTGCAAGCCTCATTGATTCGAGAGGGTCTCCATCAATTAATTCTGCTCGGCTTTCAACTCTGCCGATTCCAACCTGGCAACCCAAGAAAGCAGGAGTGAGAGAGGATGCGTTTTTCACTCCCATTAAGTATAGGAAATGGGCTTTCATTTTAAAGTGCTAACAGCTGCATTTTTGTAGCGTTAACAGAAAACCACATGTTGTGCTGGGCCCTGGCTCTGATTCCAGAAGTTGATTGATAGATAGATAGATAGATAGATAGATAGATAGATAGATAGATAGATAGATAGATAGATAGATAGATAGATAGATAGATAGATAGATAGATAGATAGATAGATAGATAGATAGATAGATAGATAGATAGATAGATAGATAGATAGATAGATAGATAGATAGATAGATAGATAGATAGATAGATAGATAGATAGATAGATAGATAGATAGATAGATAGATAGATAGATAGATAGATAGATAGATAGATAGATAGATAGATAGATAGATAGATAGATAGATAGATAGATAGATAGATAGATAGATAGATAGATAGATAGATAGATAGATAGATAGATAGATAGATAGATAGATAGATAGATAGATAGATAGATAGATAGATAGATAGATAGATAGATAGATAGATAGATAGATAGATAGATAGATAGATAGATAGATAGATAGATAGATAGATAGATAGATAGATAGATAGATAGATAGATAGATAGATAGATAGATAGATAGATAGATAGATAGATAGATAGATAGATAGATAGATAGATAGATAGATAGATAGATAGATAGATAGATAGATAGATAGATAGATACCACTGGATGCTACGAGCACCGTAGAGACAACAAAGGATTTGGCATCATCGGCGTTGATCTGAACTTTAGTCAGAAAGTGCTAACAGTCCAAAATAAGTGTCACAGACTTGTCACAGGAGTGTAAGTCTGCATCAAATAGGATCGCTCAACCTGCTTAAGGTCATCACCCATCACGCATGTCTTCAGAAATATAAGTTGTCATTGCATATTCTCTGCACAGGAGCCACCCTGCAGCGAGAACTACAGACATATTTTTACAGATTCAAAGCATTCGCATTTGATGTAAGATTCATCACTTCACATCAGCAATTTCTCATCAAATTTTACCCTACAACTCATTGTTGTATTCTTCTCTGCCCATACACCTACTGAACAAACTGCAGACGATTCAAAATGTTGGGTGGCTTCTTAAATGATCTGCATGCTTTGAAGTCTAACAGATGGTGCCAACACTGTAGAATATCAGATTATGGAATGTTCCGACAGACCATTTGTCCAATATTAGTCAGATTATGTTTGATCTGTTTATCTTTCACCAATAAACACATACTGTAAGCCGTAGATTTTGTTTACACCTCTATTAAGTGTTTAAAATGTTACCTGACCTCTACCACTAATTTCAATCACATTTATTGAGAAGCCTGCCATTCTGTCAATACCACCACTTGAAAATGTATTCCCCCCCCCAAAAAAAGACTCCTCCTTTTCAGATATTTTTCTTCCTCATGCCCGTGTCGCTCTCTTTAAGGACTGTTGGGAAATAAGGACACTATTCTACGGTTTCCATTTGGATCTTACAAGGTCCAACCTCAAAGCATTTGTTTTATAAACAAACAATAGAGGTGGCGACTCCAATAAGGTTATATTTGTTTTTTCTTGTGAAGAGGCAACTTGACTCGCCACTTGTCTTGTCAGCTAATTGTTGATTCTTTTTCTTTTCCTTTTGCCCTCAATTAATTCTGATATCATTCAAAGCACCGTTACTGTGGGCGCCACCAATGACAACGGGTTGAGGACTTCATGAATATTTGAGTGGTGTGTCAGGTCTAAATTGTTGGATCACCAAGTTGTCTTAAGTAGGGTGCAGACAAACATTTGTAAAATCTTAATCATGTTTTTAAAAGCAGGAGACTCCAAATGAGGATAAAAAAAAGGGCATGTTGGAGCTGATCGGTGTCATTATGTATTGTGTGCGATACTAGATAACCAAGAGCGCACGCCAGATGCTTAATAAAATCTCTACAAATGAGATCAAGTATCCTCTCAAAACCACGTGTCTTGTATGACCAAAATTGATCTGTGAGATACAGCATGGTGCACATGCTGGAAAATGAAAAGGGAAAAAAAAGAGTAGAAAACGAAGAAAGTGAAAACATTAGGATATTTGTCAGCTCATCATTTTTGTAAATACCTCAAAACTAATCCCTGCGACAAATTCACCTGTTTTTGTGAAAACACATCACATCGACTGTATATCCGCACGTCTGAAAAAAAAAAAAATTTCGCTGAAGTGGCAACAGTGGAGGGCAATTGCTCACCGAGAGGGAGCGCTGAGGGCAAATGCAGCCATGTCGTTGGAATTTACACAGCTCTTCAAATATGATTTATTATTTATTCTTCGTTGAATGTCAGACACGAGCACCAACAGAAGATGTGTGTTTCTGACCAGTGATTCTTCACTGGTTCACCTTTTCTTTTGACATTCACCTTTATTCTATCCTGTTGAATGAGTTGGCGTTTGATATGTCATACTGGAAAAAACTATTTATAATTTATAGAATTCAAACTATCATAATAGATTTGGTTTTTATACTTTTGGTTATTGTGTTATTTGTACCGATGGAACACCTGTTCGCCGCTTATCACATGCAAAATGACATTGGTAAAGTGCTGCAGGATTATTTTTAAAACGTCACCATTTCAATGACATCAAAGTATAAATAACACTTTCTGACCCTCATTATCTTAAGTGCATCGTTTTCAATTGACATGCATTAAAGCGGAGCACATGGAAACGTTTCACTTCTGACAACATTAAGTGTACACGATGTGTTGTTTGATTTGCAATGATAAAATTATCACACTACTAACCCATCCTAATGTTATTGCTAAAAGACATTGCCACCATGTATAGCACATCTACAGAAAAGCACGTCCACACTGATAAACTGTATGCCCAAGACTCAATGCTCCCCCCCCCGACAGTTGCTTTCATGTTGCTGACATTCACTTGGGTTCTGCGCAACTGTGATCAAATTAGCACTTCAGAAAAAATATTCCTCAGGGTGTTGGCAAGCTCAAAGAATCATCCCAGAGTGTGTTTAATAATTCTCTTATCCAGTCTTGGCTTCGGTTTTTCAAGGTAACCGTTTGCCATTTTTGCACTTTTCAAAGAAGGTAGCTTCTTTCTGTGTGTATTCCTCAGAATAAATCAGCTGTTGAAAGTCTTCATATTTCTTCGATGGGATCTTTACGTTGAATTCAAAAGTTAAGATGCTGTTAGACTTGCCATTCAATATTCGCCATACTCATCCTCGGCAATTCAACTGTGCATCCCAGCCCAGTTGACACCAAGGGCTCTATTTTTCTGAACAGCACAGTCAACTGGGTTCATCTGCGTGGAGGCGAGTTAGACCAGGTGTTCTTAATTTCATAGAGGTGTGCAAGATGATCGTGATTAAAAAGGGTAGTTGGCGGTGTGGTGGGCGTAAACAACATTTATTAACATAATTCGCTGCCAAAGCAGTTCTTCTCATTCCCTTTAAATCATGTACCTTGACACAAGACTCCGTTTGTGACTGGAGCATTGTCTCAGCTCTAGACCAGTGTGCGGACAGCCTACCTAAGTGTCTACTCTCATTAAATCCAGAATGACTTAAATATGTGCGCCAATTTATCTCAGGTTTGTGTTTTCCGAACAACTTGTTTCCTTACACAGTTTTAAGGACCGATTTAGAGAACGCCACATCGAAGTCCACTCCAAAATCAGTCAATGTTTGGGCTCTTCATTCCTTTGGATGGCCAGTGACCTGTTGCTGAGACCAAGCTTTCTGACACAGAGCAGCACATTTCATTGCTGAGTTCTTCCCTTTTTTTCTTTTCTGCCCCAAAGATGTCAATTTTAGGGAATTATAGTCTTGTCCATATACGGGCTCAGCCAGCCCGCGGGCATTCATTGCTCTCAGTTAGTATTGCCAATGCAATTTGGGTCGTTATCACCACCACTTATGAAGACTTGTTCATTCGCTGAGACGAACTAGGCTCAGTGCCACATGGCTTGAAGCGGCCGAAGGGTAAGAATACTGTTGGCAGCCTTGAAGGAAGCAGCTGTGATCCACCCACTCTTTCATCCAGATGTTCGCTCTTTAAGGCTTAGTCTTAATGGAGGAAATCTGAATATGAAATGAATAAAAAGACACTGCTGCATCGAAGTGCAACTATTTTCATTCATTATGCTCCGCCTCATTTTGAGAATCTTTGCTTGGTGTCAGCTGGTTAATTATTTCTTTATGTGTGCTCATACAAAAAAGAAGGAACGGTCATATGACATCCTGTAAACAGACACAAGGCTAAAATAATTACGCTGTGAATTGCAGGTTTAACAAAAGCGTATTCTATAGACTAAAAAAAAAATACACTTGATCATTTAAGAGCTTTGCAGAAATTCTATTTAAGTCAATAATGAGGTGCCATTCTTTTAATTTTTACACTTTCGATACCTTTAAATAACAGCATCAAAATTAGTAGTACAGTACTAGGAGCAACAGTAGCAGTTTATTCAATTAGCTTTCAGTCACACAAAAATCCATTGAGAAATGTTGGCCACATATCTGCCACATGGTCGAGGGGTTCAGATTAGTAATACATTTAACCCTGATTGAACCAAAAAAAAAAGAATGCCGTGTGAATCACATGCAATAGAATGCAACGAGAAAACTGTGTTTCAAATACTGCAATACTGAATATGTGTTTCTGCTAGCCTCACGATAGGTGAATCATGAGCTAAAAGTATCCACGCAGCAGGTCATCTGTCAGGGCGGCTGACAGTACCAGCTGCTCCGTTCTGGTTGCCAGGGGTACGGGCAGGTTAGAGGCTGTGCCTCCCACAGTCACGGTTCTCTTTTCTAGAACGGTGACTGCATATGGAGCCGAGCCTCTTGTGGTGGTGTGCTGGCCCCACAGGACAACATGATAATAGCAGAATGGATCCAAGAAAAGAGGAGGAAAAAAAACAACAACAGAGGGAGAGGAGGAGCAGTTTGCCCTTGCAGCTATTCACGAACATGACTGAGGGTCTGGGGTTCAAAATGGGTCAAGGAGGAAGTATCAGAAACGTAGTCAAGTGCTCCTCATAGCACTGCATTTTGCAAGGGGGAAGAGCATAATGATTCCTGTTGCACGAAGATTGATTTGTATTGTCCCTGTTGTGAGCTGCCTTTGTCTCTTTCTAGCTTCCAAATGCCACACTTGCTTGCTTGCTGAGTTGTGTAAATGGGCCTCATCCAAGCTCCTTTAGCTCAATTATAAATGAAGTTGATGAGACCGGTGAACCAAAGCGGTAAAGCTGCAGGCTGTAAAATGAAAATATTGAGCCAAAAGACGAGGAACTCCACAGTCAGATGATAATTAGTCACTGCGTGCAATGTACGGCCCTTTTCTTGTCACTGCGTGCGGCCCTTTTCTTGTCACGCCTGGGTGTTTAAGCCATTGTTGGTGTAACAATGAGAGATTTGTTAAGACTTCTCAGTCTAACTGATCATCCGCCATGTTTACAAGTGCAGCCAAGACCAAGAATTGCAACATGAAGAGCCAAGAACAGAGATTTGTTTTTGTTTCTTTGAATACACTTATTAGCCTGTAAATTGGGGCGTGAAGGTGGATATGGTTTGAGTAAAGCACAAAACTTAATGAATGTACAGACCTAAACAAGCCGCATGCAAAAACACATTTTATCACAAGATTGCAATCTGCTCCTGTTAATATGTGACGCATAACATCTACACTCTTCAATTTGCGACCCAACCAGTAAATGATTGACATCTAGACCTCATAGTGATACCATGAACAGTGACTAAGTGATATCTCGTGTAATTACAAAATCCAGGCCAGATGCTTTTTGGAGCCCCATAATGTGAACATTCGGGAAAAAAAAAAGTACAAAGCCTCTTTCACACTTGCAAAATAGCCACGCCAGAGATCAGAAAATAAGTCACCTTTGTAGCAACATGGCATCAGAGAATCCAATTAATTATTGTAGATCGGTGCCGTTTGTCAAACAGGAATAATTTCTCTGGACCTAACAGGGTAAGAGTAAATCATAAATTTAAATAGCATTGTATTTGAGTCTGTCCCGTCCAAATGCAGTACTGTACCTTGAAGAGGGCACCAATTTAGGTGTTCTCACACTGAGGCTAATTCGCCAAGATAATTACCTGCCCTGAGACAGTGTGGAAGAACCGACAATTAACTTTGTCCCTCCCTTCAATAAGCTTTCCTAACTACTATTAATTTTATTCCCCTGAAGGTAAAAAAGAAGTGGAAGAATAGCAAGTACCCCTTTCCAAGTAATAACATGGTCAAGTAACTAAAGTGAGACACACAGGGATGGAGTCAACAATGGTATTATAGCGTGCTAGTTTGGCAGCATACGTCAGCATCCTAGCAGTGCTGAGGGCGAGAGGCCAAACAGTCTGCTGTGAGGGAAGCTCAGGCCAAAACTGCAGATGTATCATTAATTTAGGCAAGCTTAAATAGCATTTTTTTTATTTGCCTTCTTCAAAAGAAAAGACTTTGGCTCTAAACAGCTGGCAGGATGAGAATAGAATACCAAAAGGAAACAGTGTTCAAAGGGCATGCTACTCAACCAAGTGGTGGAGAGCTTTTCTGTGATGATGTCCAGCTGGCATCAGGACTCACCTTGACTCAACATGAAATCCACATGATAGCTCAGGTCACACCTAGAAACAGGTTTAGCCACCCCTTTAATGTGCAAGTACAAATAACCGTACAATCTAAGGTAGTAAGCAGGCTGAGGCTTGGAAACGGGTTCTCACACACACACACACACACACACACCACACAAACACACACACACACACTCTAACTAAACCCGCTTCTCGTCTTCAGGCTACTGTAAAATGATGACACACCCGCAACTTCCTGCAAACGCCACCCCGCACCACAAAATCCAAACGGAACAAGTTGTCTGATGTCTACCAGAGAGGAACTAACACACAGCAACTAACCTTAGTGTTTGTTGCTATAAAAAAAAAATTGAGACTCTTTGATTGAGGAAATTGCCACAGACATTTTTTCCCCCCTCCAAGCTACCACCATGCTTTTTGTTCATGTTGTTTTACACATGAGATCCCATACTTGACTCATCATATATGTTATATTTTCTCTTAACGCTCTTTGTTGACACTTTTTGGGAAGACGTGTCCAAAAAAAAAAAAAAAACTAACTAACAAACAAAGGAAATTAGTTAATGAGTTATCCTTTTGATGCTCATTGAAATTAGCTCTCTGAGGGTCCCCACCTATCATGTATGATTTCATGAACAATGTTTTGCACAAGAGAAAATTGGAGTTATATTGAATTGTACAACCTCACTGGCCTTCTAGCTTTGAGGTCTCACTGTAATTTAACTAGGCATGTGAATTAAATTTTACTTCACCATGAGATTCAGTACGGAGCCCCTAAGGGGACATGGAAGGAAAAAAAAAACTTTGCGAGATCTCGCAAAGTAATGCGAGATCTCGCAAAGTAATGCGAGATCTCGCAAAGAAGGATTGCGAGATCTCGCATTACTTTGCGAGATCTCGCAAAGAAGGATTGCGAGATCTCGCAATACTTTATTTATTTATTTATTTTTAATGGTCGTTGACTTACTTCCGGGTCATCGTACGTGCTTCCGGGTCATCGTACGTGCTTTCGGGTCATCGTACGTGTAAACGCTACGGAGCCCCTAAGGGGACATGGAAGGAAAAAAAAAACTTTGCGAGATAAGTATTGCGAGATCTCGCAATCCTTCTTTGCGAGATCTCGCAAAGTAATGCGAGATCTCGCAATCCTTCTTTGCGAGATCTCGCATTACTTTGCGAGATCTCGCATTACTTTGCGAGATCTCGCAAAGTTTTTTTTTTCCTTCCATGTCCCCTTAGGGGCTCCGTAATTCAGTCACTGCCGCGATCAATACAAAAGACTGGGGAGTAAATTTGTCTTTCATTCTCAAAGTATTTTGCAATACGTCTTAACACAAAAGGACAGTTGCCAATTACTGAGCAAAGCGTGCAGGTCGACTATTGTTACATGGTGTCATGGTCAAACTGCCTCTTTCCAGAATATTTCCAAGTTTCAACTGGCAAAGATAATCAACCTTCAGTTTGAACAAAGCAATGTTTTATGCGATATGTTTGTTTTACCATCGCTTTAAGATGCACATTTAGAATACTGACATGACATGACGTAATTCTTTCCAAAACTTACTACGGATGATGTAAATGATTATTTTGCTCACGATGTTCCAATTGACAAGTGTGTTGCTTTGCACCTTGTCTAAAGGCGCTAACTGTGAACGCACTGAGCCGTGTGCACAAAGGTCATCTGCTGACAGCGTCCAAATCACCAAAAGGTCAGACTCTTTGTGCCATTTGGAAAAGAGGCGGCGTGATACTGAGCTGCCAATACACGTCCTGCTTGTCTTTCTCATCACTGTGCTAAAACCACACTTTGTTTGCTAAACAGATCACAGAGACCAAATCACAAATAACGTGAGAGTCTGGGTGTCTGAGGGTGATACAACGACGGCATGGTAGAACTAGTGGTTAGCATGGTAGAGCTAGTGGTTAGTATGTTTGCCTTATAGTTCTAAGTTGCGAGAACGAATCCAAGATGGCCTTCCGATGTGAAGTTTGCTTGTGTGGGTTTTCTTCTGACTTCTTCCCGCATTTCAACAACAGTAGGCCCATTGGCGTCCAAAGGTGTGAATGTGATTTTGAATCGCTGTTTGTCTATATGTGCCGTGTGATTTACTGGTGACGTCTGGGGTATACCCAGATGGTATAGGAGCCAGCTCACTCTTGACGTCAAGTGCTGTAGAAAATGGATGGATGAATGGTTGGATGGACATACATTACTTTAAAACTGACCCATTATAACCCAGATGCAAAGATCAAGTTGGACTTAGAATATTTGAGTGACAAAATTCAGGTTTAAGCAGTGGAAGCGTCAGTCCAGTTTCACTCAACTAACTGCATATATTATGTTTAGTATCTGCATTATTTATTGCCAATATCTGTATTGTTGATGCCCAATGTTGACACTTGCCGTGTGTGTGTGGGTCTGTGTGGGTGTGTGTGATGTGACAAAGGCATGAATTACTGTCTCAAAGTGTTCATGTGAGAGAGGTTTTATTTTGGCGAGCTGTCTAAGGTGAAAGAAGCTGGATTTAACAACAGCACCAATTTGCCGATCGAGTTTAAAATCACTGTCCAGTTTAAGGCCCAAATTTGAGACTGTTGACTTAAGATAAGGAGACAGGGGGCCCAAGTCTACAGGATGGAATGTATAAGGGCCACTGGGACCAAACAATATCACCTCTGTCTTCTTTTCGTTGAATTTGAAGAAATTTTGTGCCATCCAGGTTGATTTCTTCCAGACAGGATAGGAGTGGCCTTAATGAGAAGGCGACTTTCTTGCTCAGTGGGACATAGATCTGGCAGTCATCTGCATAGCAGTGGAAGGTTGTATAAATGGTTGCAGCAATAGTTTCTTATTACTGTAATTAACATCAGCAAACACCTTGAACTCATT
Organism: Hippocampus zosterae; assembly: GCF_025434085.1. Taxonomy (NCBI): domain Eukaryota; kingdom Metazoa; phylum Chordata; class Actinopteri; order Syngnathiformes; family Syngnathidae; genus Hippocampus; species Hippocampus zosterae. The sequence continues at coordinate 11,787,706 of NC_067461.1, read as the reverse complement.
TTATCAATTTTCTAAGCTACTTATCCTGTTTCGTGCTGCAGGGAGCTGAAGCCAACCCCAGCTGACATCAGGCAAAAGATGGACAACACCCAGGACTAGTAGCCATTTAATCAAAGGGCATACTGTATTTAGACTGACCAGCATTCAGGCGCAGATTCACACTGTAACTGAGTGGGCTTTTAACTATCGTTAGTAAACCACTACACCGTCCGTAAGTCTAAGAGCCATCTTTTTAGATGGAATACATGGTCCAAGAATTTCTGACTAACAAACACAGCAGCTGCTTTTCACACAAAACACACGCCTCCACATGATCACAATTGTTTGCATTTACTTGAAACAAAATATATAAGAATCACCTTGGGCAATGAGTCACCAAGTCAAGAGATGATTGTAAGTATATGGTCAGATGTAACAAACTAGACATGCATACATACCATCTGTACAATTAGTCATCGTAGTTTAAATCCAGCACGAGACAGGATTAACTTAATGAAGCCATAATGTTTATATTCATGTTACTACTTCATCATACCATAATTTCTAACAGTCAGACAAATGTAAAAAAAAAACACCATCTTGAACCATCTTTAATTCAGGATTGTCTTAAATTATTTTGGAGTTTCGCTATTGATTTACCAGAGCAGTAGACCTGCTTGATAAGTTGCACATTGTCTCACAGTTGTCACTGGGAGGTACAACCGCACAGCGGTTCACTTACATTACGGAATGTCCTTCCATACTTATTTGTCATGTCTTTGTTTATGATGTTTATGATGATACTAGTGCAGTGTGTTCTACCGTAGACAGATTTCTTGTGTGTTCTACATACTTGGCCAATAAAGATGATTCTGATTTTTCTGACTTAGCTCATCAGTTTGTGTATTTGCAGTTTTTTTATTGAGTACAATAAATCCTGTCTCTCAGGTCGGAAATATCTACCAAAATAGTTTCCTATTTGTAAACACCGTAAAGAATTCCCAAGTTACTTTCAATACCTCAAGATCCGTCTACCAGTGCAAATCGCAATTCCGAACACATCACATGAGATTTTTTTTTTCTTCCTGGAGCAAAAAATATGAGGAGCAAAATACATTAGACCAGCAGCATGGCTGTGTCGTTAAAAGGACTGTGTGAAAATCCCAGCAAAGGTTTTGTGTGTCTGTCAACTCATATCTGAAGAACCAATCCTGTCAGCTGTTGTGGGGCTGCTTTGAGCCATCTCCATATCATTAGCACGCCGCAGCAGTGGTTTGAAACCAGACGCCAGGTGCTCTACTGCAGATTGGAAAGCTATGCTGATCAAATTAGTTCTTCCTAACAGCACATCTGGGTGTTTACCTTAGCAGATCTGTACTGAGGAAGATTTAAATTCAACATCGTCGACACCCTAAATTCCGTGTGCAAAAGTCACCACTAACTCATATTAAACACGACTGTTCATAGCAGTCACATTATAGCAGAAGGCCACACTTTCTTCTCCCCGCCCACTTCGTCCAACTCCCATACAAAATGACTTTTGTGAAATAAAATGTGATTGTTTTGTGGTCCTGAGAAACCATTTTTTTCACTGTCCTTCACTCCTCAACTCTTCATTCATAGTAATACAGCAATGATCTGTTAATATCCGGAGCCCATTCAGGTTTAAGCAAGCATCAATCTCTCATTATCTTCTCCGCGGGGAGTCAGTCACATTCATCTGTCTTAAGATCCGCACGCTTGTTTTGTTTCTTTGATACAGACTTTTCCACTTTTCCCCACTTTTTACATCACCACATCATGGACACATGCTTCATTTAACTCAAATATTTAATTGGTGTAGCTGTAGTGGTCATTCTTGCCTTCCTTCCTTCATTTGCAGGATGAAATTGCAGGAGGTGAAGGCAACATTCTCCTCAAAGCTCTCTACAATAAATATATCACTGGTGTCGGGCCAACAGGAGACCCCAAAAATGGCTTGTTTGTTCAACCATGAACATTACATCAGCAAAGAGCCATTTTCAACATTTTAGATTGGTCAATCATTTGTATAAATAACTATGACCCGACAGCACAGCTTCCACTTGAGCGCCTGGTGGCCACCAAGGTAGTCACTTGAATTGTTATTGTTGCTCCTTGAGTGGAAGTGGTACAACAAGGCATCTAATGCCTCTTTGGAGAATCGTCGCTGCAATCTTTGGTTTCTGCACAGGCTGTCTTGATAATCATGACCGAATTGATAAGTTGGCATCTGTAACAATCAGGGGTGTGGTGGCCATCTGGAATTTCAGGAGAATTTCAAGATTTTGCCAAACAGCTGGTCAAAACCCACAACCACCTTATTGATGATTACGTTTTGGCATGCGACCGCCGCCGTCGACAACATAATACCCCAGACTTTGAGTCTCACCCTTTCACAACCCAGGCTTCTCTCCTCTCAAGAGAGCTCCTGCCAGTGACTCATGGCCAAAAACTGTGCGGCTCTTGAACAACCAGGGTTGATAACTATGCTTCAAATAAGAGACTCCCTTTATCTAGAACTTTTCAACCTTCTGCAGTCTACATCAACAGATCTTTCAAGAATGATCAATATGACATTTAAATATTGTCATATTTGGGAAACGTTAGAATACAAACCCCCAGGTGGAGAGAAGCTGCACATGAATCAATACCAAACGTCATTAAGAAACCATAAAGAAAGTGACAATATTGATCTGTCATCTGACACATTTGCATGTATTTTGGGGTGATGGCTCAAGAACATCTCTTAATCTTGCTGGGACCATTACGTGTCAAGATGCATTTTTATCCTCTCCTCTCGAAATTATGTTCATAGGCTTGGAGAAATGACAGCTGTATCAATTATGCATAGAGTGAGGTCTGTGCGAAAGGCATCAATGCAAAGCAGGTTTAGCCCATGCACAGCAAAGTGGAACGACTCGAAATGATCATTTTCGAGTATTGACTTCAGGCTCCGGGGAAGAAAAAAACTGTCTGGAATCATGGAAGAAGGTACAGACGGCACACTTACAATCTGATGTTTTGGGATTTTTGTCCATTCATGCTGACAAATATTTGTTTTAGTACATCCCAATATTGCTTGATGGCTTTGAGGTCAGGCTCTTCCACACTAGTCTCAATCTCGACCAGGGGTAGGGACCTACAGTTTCTCGAGAGCCATACCCGGCCTGTTTTAGATCTCTCTCTACTTCAACACAACTGATTCAAAGGATCAAGCTCATCAGTTCTGTAGAGGCCTGAAAGAGACTGGAGTACAGCCAAACTGTCACACAAAGAGGCCTTTCCTAGACTTAGAAGCATAACACTTAAAACCGTAAATAGAGAAGTTGTATGACCGGTATACTTTCCATCTCCATTTTTTTTCTTTGAAACCAGTTGTAGTTGGTCTCACAGTGCGTTTTTTTGTGTGCATGGAATAAGACCAGACCTCACACTACTAGACTAGAAGGAGATACCTAAAAGACTCCATGCAATGAGACCTGCAAGAGTCACTGAATTGAGAGCAAACATTGAACGTGAACGTATGTAACATAATGGATGCTATTCCATCACTTGGCTTTGTCAGTAGGGCCTGGACTCTGCAGAATGGACTTCAGCTTGAGAACAGGCGGAGACAAAACAATGGAACAATATTTGAAAATTCTTTCACATGGTGAAAATTGAACACATTATAATGAACATCTAGTTTTGTAATTACTTAAAGTGTGTAAACATTTTTGGGACACCCTGTTTTACCATCCATTTTCAACACCAGATTTACCAGAAGTGCGTTAGTGAAATCAACTGTATATCATAACAAACAGCATAGGATTAGCCACGTTTTATCCAAGTCTAGCGGCATAGAAAGAAAGCCCCAGTTCAATGAGGAGCTTTGAAAAATCTGTAGTTTATAGACTCGTCTACATCAATACTTAATTGTCAGAAGTACTGTAACCCTGATGTATCCCATTTCAATGATACAATAGTTACCATGGAAACAAGCTGGATTCATCTCGCTGCATCCAGCCGTCGATTCATCTATTAAAGTTTCATGCAGACATCAATCAATAAGTAATATCGACACTGTGGACAGAGGTGAGTCAGAGCTTTGGGAGAAACGTGGGCGTGTTAGGTAGCAATATCTTGCGGGACGTTGGTCTTACTTTGAATCTTCTTCTATAGTCCAAAATGCCCTCCTCCTAATCCTTTCTCTTTGTATCACAGTGAACGTTATAATCACGTTCCATTCACAGGAGGCTCTTTCTCATGTCAACAGCGCCACCATCAGCACAAAGATAGCATTCTATTGTCGAGAGTCCCAAGACACTCGTGACAAAATACAGTGCCAGTATACTGTGTGCGCTATAAATTTACAAACTGTCTCTCTATAAAGTCAGATGAGGGGATGTACATTTATTTTTGGATTTATTAGTACAGTATTACCATGATGATGACAACGATGAGTAGTAGTAGTAGTAGTAGACGTAGTTGTGGCGTATTTGTATTGTCTATGACAACAGTGCACTTCTACATCATTGCAAACTCACTAAAAATAATAAACATTGTCGAGATAACACCTGTATAATGTCAAAGCAAACGTCAGCATTACTACATTTTTACACGGCTCCCCATACATAACCTGTCAGTTATTCTAATGTTAGTTTACTAAAGGTATTCGAGCAAAAGGCATCAGAACAATTTTTAAAGTCGTAAACAGTGATTAAATTTATGAAAGCCATCGTCCACTGCTCACATTTTAATGTTTCGCTTTTATTTTATTGTTAATGTAATCTTTGTTACGTGTTGTCCCGTTTTGCAGCTCTGGAGAAGAAACTTGTTTGCACTGAATTGGATGTCCTGGCGGCGGGATGCTACCACAGGATGTCGCTGCCGTTATTTTAACACGGGTAAAACAAGAAAAAGCAGCCGGAAAAGGACGTGGCAAGCGAACAGTTTACTTCCTGTAATATGCTGCTGTGTTGACATCACGAATAATCAAAATAATTCCCAAACGGATATCAACCCGGATCTCTTTGAAACAGCTGAGGTTGGTGCGAGGAACACACGGGAGGAGTACATGAGGAGCGCACAGGGAGATGACGCCTGGGCTTGTGTTGGTGATGTTTGGTGGACTTCTGGAGCTCTGCATCGGCGTCATAGCACACGGAGACGGCCAGCCCTCCTTCACTGATGAAATTCCTTTTAAAATTACATGGCCTGGTGCTGAATTCACACTGGTATGATTCCCTTGGTTTCGATTCTTAAGTGCTATTCTAAACATGACAACGTGCTTTAACAATAAATCGATATATGTGTTTCAGCCCACTTCGGGGGGACTTTACAATGAAGACAACTTTGTCATTATGACCACTGTAGAGAAGGAGAAGTACAAATGCCTCCTACCTTCGCTGACCTCTGGAGAAGAGGTAATGGTTGCATTAACCACTTTGGTTCTCTAAGACAAAACCTCCGTTCGCCGGCAGCAGTCGGTTATGGTTAAAACGAAAATCATTAGAAACAAAACAATAGTGTGTTGCAGAAGGGGTTTAAACATATCAGCAGGCCACATTTGTTAAGTACCGTTCAATTGAATGTAAATTAACTGCATTTACGGTGTACAGTACATAAAACGTTGTATAAGTGCACTTCGATTACCATTTAAAGTGACTTATAATCTTAATATATGCAGTTTTACTGAAATGTGTCTGTCTGAGAAATATAATTGTTCTACACCTGTATATTTTAATGTTGATCATAATGGGACTTGCAGTATATTTTGAAAGGTTATACTTTGTGTAAAAAGTTTGAGAGTTTGAGAACCAGTGTAGTTCATCCACATGCCAGTTCAAGTCAAATCAAGGTGAGAAAGTCATGGCTGGCCTCTTTTCTAGTTTTTTTTGATTATGTGATCTTCCCAATTAGAGCTGGTGGCCACTTACATAAAATTTCAGCCTTTTACTGGCAGAAAACAAGATTCTGTTTAATTCTGATTCCCAAAACACAATATTAATTACGATATTGTGTTTAGACTAGTGGGTCATATTGAAAATATATGATTTCAAATACTTTTTTTTTGACTTGATGGGCCTCCTTTGTGAAATGTAACCTTTTTTGGCTCATTCTTCTTTACTGACCTCAGGATGATGACAAGGAGTACAGTGGACCAAGCCCATCTGAATTTCTGGAGCCTCTGTTCAAACGAAGCAGCTGCTCGTACAGAGTACCGTAATCTTAGTCATCCCGTCACTTTTTTGTCTGACTACACCAGCAGAGTGTGCTAGAATAGTGGAGTGTAATTAAAAGCCTTTTTCCTCTTGTGCTGGCAGATTGAATCCTACTGGACCTATGAAGTATGCCATGGAAAACATGTAAGACAGTATCATGAAGAGAAGGAGACTGGTCAGGTTGGTGTTCTGAGAAGAAGCTGAACACAAAGCTACCACCGTTTTGAGAGTATAGTGACGATAATACATGTACTGATAATGTGTGTATCCACAGAAAATAAGTGTTCAGGAGTACTTCTTGGGAAATTTAGCAGGGAAGAGAAAAAGTAAAGAAATGGGTATGTTTTATTTTCATCCTCCCACAGGCTTTGAAAATGGGTGTACACTGGGAAAAAATAATCTGTATCATTTGGATCTTCCCCAGACTGTGCATTTGCTGCAATTTGAAAGTGCAATTTGTTTGAAATCGAATCATCCATCTATTTTTTAATCTGCTTATCCTCACGAGGGTCACTGGTGTGCTTGAGCCTGTCCCAGCCGTCTTCAGGCAATAGGCAGGGTAGACTCTGAACTGGTTGCCAGCCAATTGCAGGGCACACATAGACGAACAACCATTCAGTCACAGTCACACCTAGGGACAATTTTGAGTGTTCAATCAGCCTGTCATGCAAGTTTTTGGAATGTGGGAGGAAACTGGAGTACCTGGAGAAAACACGCCGGCACGGGGAGAACATGCAAACTTGACACAGAAGGGGGAGCCAGAATCAAACCCAGTACCTCTGCACTGTGATGCAGACGTGGTAGCCAGTTGTCCACTGTGCCGCCAAATTCAAATAAATAATTTGATATGTTGAAGTAAGATCTTATTACAGTAACCTCTTCCTTTGGATCCAGACAACATTCTGTCTCAATAATATTTGACCTGTACTCAGTGATGAAAATGGATTCACATGTACTCAGAGCCTCAGGTAGGAACCAATCACGGCCCATCTGGCGTTTGTCAATCTGAGCCGTGATTGATAATGAAGTTATCCAATTCATGCTTGACAAAATATAAACTTTTTTCTGCTGAAAATTGCCAAGTAGGTATTTTACTTCCTGAAGGGAAACTCATTTCTTCCTATGCTTTTTTTGTTATAACTTTTTAAGGTGCGTAATGGGATGAGTTATCTGTGTATTCGTATTAATTGAGGCATCATTTATGTTGTATTCTGCTAATCTAAAGCTTTGTATTTCGTACGTCAGCGGAAGTTGAAGAGACAGACACAACCCCATCAGCATCCGAAACAGAAGTAAGCTTCACAAATTGGACAGCCCACTGCATTTGCCACTATAAATATGACACACATTGTACATGTTGTCTTATAGGTGCCGTCTAAGAATATAGAAGGTCAGCTGACTCCATATTACTCACTGGAGATGGGAAACGGCACACCTTGTGAGCTGAAGCAGAACGAGCCGCGCTCCACCTCCGTGCTGTACGTGTGTCACCCGGAGGCCAAGCATGAGATCCTGTCGATCGCCGAGGTCACCACCTGCGAATATGAGGTGGTGGTGCTGACCCCTTTGCTTTGTGCACACCCGAAATACAGGTAGAAATTTGCAGAACTGCTCTTCATCATCTTACATAACAGGCGTGGCAGATTAAAGGTGACCCTCCTCCCTTTTTGTGCAGGTTCAAATCGTCCCCAGTTAACGCCATCTTCTGCCAGGCGCTCGCCGGCTCACCGCTGCGACCTCAGCGACTCGCCCAGATGGATAAGAAGCAAGAGGAGCAGCTCAAGCCTCCTTTCAGCACCACTGCAGAGCACAGAGAGGTCGGCTATTCGCCAGTCTTGTACCTGTACCTGAAAGCCTGAAAGTAACTGGCATTTGCTGTATTTAAAAAAATATATATATTTTTATATTAAATACGTTGGAAGCCAATGTATTTTGCTGTGACAAAGAATGGTAAACGTAATGTCTTTACTGACCGCTTTGTGCGATGGTTACAGGAGGAAGCTACACCAACAAGAGGGGGAGCCTTCACTCCCACACACCAACCAGTTCTGGTGGACGAGCACGCCCAGCTGGCTATAGGCACCACTCACATATCACGGCTGACAGATGAGCAGCTCGTCAAGGACTTCCTTAGCGGCTCCTACTGTTTACACGGGGTGAGGCCTCGTCAAGTGCACCTGGAGGAATTTTTAGTGGCCACACTGGAGAGGTCAGATGCTTAGATGATGTGGTTTTTCAGGGGGTCGGATGGTGGAAATACGAATTCTGTTATGGAAAACACGTCCATCAGTACCATGAGGTGAGGCATGCTTTTGCTAGTCTGAAGTGTGTCTTTTGGGGGTAGGCTGCTTTAATTTCCACAATTAAAAACACACACAATTGTTTAATTGAAATCTGATTGAAGTCCGTCGGTGTGATTGTGCCCTGCAATTGGCTGGCCACCAGTCAGGGTCACCTGCTACCATCGAGGACAAGTAATACAGAACTGAATGGATGATGTCATAAAGGAAATCATAATTAAAAAAATATTCAAAGACAATACATGTCATTAAAGGAGAAAAGCCATTTGTATGGTCAAAGTTGTATTTTCAGGAGGTATGTCGGGATGCAACCAGCCCCACTTTACACAACCGCCCTTAATCAATGTGAATTCTACCGTCTTCGATGAAGCACATTCATCCGATAGTTGCGTTCCTTTGCTGTTTAAGGATAAGGAGCAAGCCAAGAACATTGTGGTAGTTGGGAACTGGAATGCCGAGGAACACATCGAGTGGTCCAAGAAGAACGTTGCTCGATCTTACCAGTTAAAAGACAGTGGAGTGCAGAAAGTCAAGTACGCAGTTATTCAACACTGATCAGCAATCAAAACCAAGCCCTTTTATCCATGTTTACCTTTTTTTTATACCTCTGTGCAGGCTGGTCTCCCATTTCTACAGCCATGGCGACGTGTGTGATCTGACTGGAAAACCTCGCCAAGTCGTTGTCAAATTAAAGTATGTGAACAGTTTTCAAGATTTCCCATGATAAATTATTGGTCGTTTGGATCGTCAATTTCACTTAAATATATAGCAGACAAACGGTGATATTTGAGAAGTAAAATGAAGTTTGTAGGATTTACAGAAAGTAATAATAATAATGCATTTTATTTAAAAGCGCCTTTCATGCCACTCAAGGACACTGTACAAACAATAAGAAAATACAATGTAAAAAATTGTAAACAAGATGTTATATAAAAACAGGACATAAAAACATAGGAAATGGAAGAGCTATGTGTTGTAGGCAATTCTGAACAGGTGTGTTTTTAGTCAGGACTTGAAAGTGGAAAGAGGTGTCCAGTTTGAGGTCTGGAGGTAGGTTGTTCCAGAGCTTTGGAGCAGCGTGACTGAAGGCTCTGGCTCCCATGGTGATCAGTCGGGCAGGGGGCACTGACAGGCGCAGGGAGGACGAGGATCTGAGGGAGCGAGAGGGGATATGCACCTGGAGAAGGTCAGATAGGTAAGGAGGGGCCTGGTTGTGGATGGCCATATATGCAAATAGTTTGTAGTTGATTCGATGTTGAACAGGGAGCCAGTGGAGCTGTTGGAGAACGGGGGTGATGTGCTGGTGGGAAGATGTTTTTGTGATGATACGAGCAGAGGCGTTCTGAACCAGCTGGATTTTATGAAGGGACGAAAAGTGTGCAATCATTTCTGTAAACCCTATAAACTTCGTTTCACTTCTCAAATATGTGTGTCTTTATATCAAAAAGTGGCGGCCCGGTAGTTGACTGTTAGCGCATCAGCCTCACGGCGCAGAAGGTGCAGGATTCGATTACGGGTCTGGCTTTTCTCTGTGGAGTTTGCATGTTCTCCCCGTGCCGGCGTGTGTTTACTCCAGGTACTCCAGTTTCCTCCCGCATTTCAAAAATGTGCGTGGCAGGTTAAAGGAGCGCTCTAAATTGTCCCTAGGTATGAGTGTGAGCGCGAATGGTTGTATATCTGTGTGCCCTGCGATTGGCTGGCAACCGGTTCAGTGTGTCCCCGCCTACTGTCCGAAGCCAGCTGGGATAGGCTTCAGCACACCACCGAATCATTTGCAAGATTCTCCTTTCTAAACCATTGGCTATTTGGATCAGGTTATTCAAACAAAAAATGATTTATAAAGGAAAATCTTAAAAATGATCAAGAGTGGCCAAACGTTTTCATACCATTGCATCATGAGTCGATGGAATAAGAACCAGATGTTTCCTTACTGACTCCTTGTTCTTGCATCAGATGTAAAGAGTCTGAGTCTCCCCATGCGGTCACTGTCTATATGCTAGAACCTCAGACTTGTCAATACATCCTCGGGGTAAGTGAAGTCATCAAGCAGTTAATCACTTCTGGAACCACATTAAAGCCCATGTTCTTGTCTCAGGTTGAATCTTCAGTCATTTGCAGCATTCTTGACTCAGCAGATGAACAAGGACTTCTGTCCATTTCAAGCTAAACGACCCAAAGATGAGAACAACAGGACAAGTTCAAGTGATACAGCGGCGAAAGAGATGACGTGCTGACAAATCGTCATGATGCAACACTTATGACAAACAAAGGTTCAAATTGTGGTGATCTTAAGGCTGGACTTGAGGTTGCTGAGGAGCAGCAGAGACGATCCAGATGTCCTGATCTGAGCAGTGGATCAAATCACATGACTGCCTCACCCAGCCAGGTTGTAGCTTCAATAAATTACTTTAGGAGAATAGATTTACTCTTCAAATTTCATATCTGCTTCAAAGGTTTTATAATATACAAGATCATGATTCACTGTGTGTGCTGGAGGAAAGATCGCAAATGGTTGCCGGATACTTTGTGCTAGTATTCTTTTTTAATATTTTTTTGCAAAAGTGAGAAGGTGTGCTTTATTCATGATATGAAGGGTGATTGTAACTTATGCATCAGTGAGTGTTTTGAAATGACAAATGCAAGTTTGATTAAAATTTCTTTGTCACTTTATAGTGTATTCTGAATCTTGTTGCAACATATTTATATACCGCGGCTAAGATGAACGGCTCACAAGGAACTTGATCCCTGTCATATTAAAGTTACAGGGGCAAAAATACTAATAAAACGTGACGTATATGATTGGGAGTCCCAAAAAGAAGTAAGCGGATGTGCAATTGAGTGGGATGTCGCTTTCTCGCCTGCTTTGCAATTTTGTTTTTCCCCTTCAAATAAGCGCCTACGCAAATACTGAATCGGAATACCTGTACTAAATTTGGCCTGAACAGATCACTTCCCTCGACACGAAATGTAACTGATGTTCCTGCATTGATGCAGTAATATTTAATACCGCTGCGGGGCACTGTTATTCATGCTCATACTGAAACGTGTTCTGAAATGCTTTAATTGCGTGGTAACAGCACTGTTTTAAGACGTTGAACAATTATACTGTACAGTGAACAAGGTCTGATCTCCTTTAACAAATTTTCTTAACTATTGAAGTTTAATACTTATTCTTCTGGAACAAGAAAAAGTGAAACTACTGTGTAACAACGACGTGTGCACATTTTGAGCATGACGTCTCTGATCCACTGGTTAAAGGAAACTTTGATTCTCTCTTTCATCTCAAACTGCTTCAAACTACAAAGCGTGTGATGGAAAAGTGGTTAGAACTGCATGACTGTCCGTGTTTTATGTTATGTGTTGTGTTTATTATTTTACTTTATGTTAACTGTTTTGTAAAGCGCTTTGTTACAGCTGCCGCTGTTGTGAAAGCGCTATATAAATCACCATGTATTGTATTGTAACAACACCAAAACATCTATAAGAGAACCTTACCATAAATTAAGGACATTATTTCGAACAAGGAGAGGACGCACAGCACTTGCCAAACATTTATTCGGTTAAAAAGTGCACTGGGTTCACAAATAAATCCTCGAAGGACAGTGTGGGCACTGAGGTCGCCAGCCCAAGATTGTAAGGACATGCATGTGCAACACAGCAGGTAGATTTATAGGAACTTTACTAAGTACTCGAAAAGTCGTAAACAGTGAAAACCTTTCCATTTCAAGTCTGTCTTTTCACATCTATTTGCCATGCCACTGATCAAATACATTGTCATGTTGGTGAGTGGAGTTTATGGTCCTGTCAATCACTGGGTGGACTCTGACACTAAACAATAATTTTATGCTTATATTCATACATTACGAACAATTTTGTCTTCAGGCAACTTAGGAGGGGGTTTTTCCTCTCGTCTTGGGGTTGGGATTCTCAATATGACTGAAAAAAGTTACTGCAGTATATATATATATATATATATATATATATATATATATATATATATATATTCCAATTCGACATATACATAGCAGAAATAAGTTATCCTAATTTTAGATTTGCAATGGTCACCGTGACAACATGACTGCCTCATCTTCCCCAACTATTCAGCACAGAGTGTAAGGGAGCTCGTCCACTTAGTCAATTACTGTATGGATCTGTGCATGTGGTGCAATGCAGTGGACACCACCAAACACAACATTCAGACACATTTTTGGAAATAGGTAGCTCACGAATCGTCGCTGTTGAGAGGAATCTTCGCATCTCCAAAATCACTACATTTCAAGGAAAAAACAAAAAAACAGCCTCTTGCTTCAGGTACCAATTAGCACATTGTTCAAGTTAATATATTGCGATCATAACCATCAAATCATCACTCTAAAATCACTTTCATGTTGCTAAAAAAGTATGCTGCCACCGATTAAAATGGGTTTGACTCCAGCCATACATATTAAAGGTTGTGCCGCCCCCTTTAATATGAGTAAGAATTACAATCTAGAGGCGACAAAATGCCACATGGCTCTTGCGGGATGGGGAAGTGAGGAAGAGGCAGAGTTAATAGAATGAATACATTTGTTTTCAATCACTTTTCCACACTTTAAACTGGTTAATAATGAGTTTTTGTTTTTTTAAACTGACAACATGGGGACACACAAATTCCTGAAAAAAATATGAAATTGACCATAGTTGGACAGAAGGGGTGTCCGGCAGACAGCGACAAAATACAATACAATGCATCTTAATATGCCACTTTTACAACAACTGCTGCTGTAACAAAGCGCTTTCCAGAATGCAGTGTTCCCTCGCTACAAGACGGTTATTGTGGCTTCAATCCATCATGGCCTTTTCATTTGTCACCATAACTTCATCTATTGCGGGGTTTATCTCACTTTTGTGCATGGGTTTTCCTGCTATTTTCCTTCCTTCTAAGTCGGACCTGTCAAAAAATGTCCATTTTCTGAAGGGAAATTCATTTTACAAAAACAGAGACCATGAACATTCGAGCACGTCAACCTCAAAATCTTCAATTTCCTCATCGTGGATGCGTTCAGAATTACACTCGAAGCTCACTGCTTCACCGAGACCCTTCGAACACTCAGAACGTTGTCCAAATGTGCCATTTGTAAAAATGAAACCCAGTGCAGGCCAGAACAAGGAAATTAAACAGTTGAAGCAAAAAATTGCAGATTATGGGCTGCATTCATAAATTAATGTGAGCAGCATGTGCTTCGCTTCCGGCAGCACACGAGACGAGCCACGTGGCCACTTAATAACTACCGGTATATTAAAGCTTTTCTTTTTTGTTTAAAATGGCTTACCTTAACCAGAATCGTATGTAACATTATAGCCAAAGTTACAATCCTGATGGGTCAATGCGAATTTTGGCGCTGTAAATCCTTGATGTTGAAAGCGAAAGCGAGTTGCTGTGACTACGGTACCTTTTTCTTGGTCATCTACATCATAGGTGTCAAACTCAGGTCCCGGAGGGCCGCTGTCCTGCATGTTTTCGAAGTCTCCCTATTGTAACACACCTGATTCAAATGATCAGATCATCAGCAAGCTCTGCGGAAGCCGGATATTGAACCTGTTTGACGTTTGACACCTATGTAAACATGGAACATGAAGAGCAACTTCTGCTGGAAAAGTAGAAGAACATTAGTCATGGGAAAAAGCTTTCGGTTTCCAGAAAAATGATTTAATCTTTATTTTACATTTATAAATTTCAATCTATTACGTGTAACAAATATTTCGAAGCGTGAGTGGTTCGTAATTGTTAAGGTGGTTCTGTTTGTGGCCAACAGGAGGAGCCCTACAGTGCCACCTGTTGGTCACAAATAGAACCATCCTGACAGTAATGACTTCATAAAGGAATAAAGCCCCCCCTCGTCCCAAAAGAGTCAACCTCTACTTCACAGAAATTCACCTCTCGTGGGGGCTCATGGAACATATCACATGCGAAAAGTGAGGGAACACTACTTGGTTGTGAAAAATTCTTCAGTTGATGGATAAGACCCTACTATTCGTATTCAATCACTTAATTGCCATAATAGGTTTCATTTAAGTTATTGAGGAGAAGATGTGAGTCACGATGAGGGGAAAATTGTACGACCCATGAAAGAGAAATTTTGGGAACCACCGCATTGTCTATACATAAGTTTTTTTGGACTATGGGAGGAAACAGAACCCAACCAAACATCCAGGCAGTCCTGAAGACACAACCCAAAGAACTTCCTGCTATGTGTCAACAGTGGTGTCCCCCATCACCCGTAACTGTATCCTACAGTGGTGTCCCCGATCACCCGCAACTGTATCCTTTCGTACTGTAGTCCTACTGCAGAACATGACACTGATCCTGAATGAGTTCAGACAGAGGGGACGGGGATCTGTTGCACAGAGGTGCTCTCAAAGTCCTGCAAGGTGTCCTGGTGAGTGTGGTAGTGCATGGCCACGTAGGACTTGGCGAAGGCAAACGTCTGCGAGCCGGCAGGCTGAAGGCTGGTGGGTGAGCTGGGTCCAGCAGATGGACTGCTGTTGTATATACTGTAGTAGGGCTCGATCCGCGTGTTGATGGGTGTGGATGTGCTGGTGGGGCGAGGTCTCCGTGCACCTTTGGGACTGGCGGCGCACTCTCTGGAGTGACTCGGCCCGCATGCCTGGTCCACCAGCCTCCTCTGCGCTTTGGGCGAGAGAACGTACGCCGAGTTGGTCTCGTGGTGGGAGGATTTATTCCGATTGACTTCAAGACTGCCCTTGCCCATGGCGTGCAAGCGAGTCTTGTGCTTGCAGCACAGCAGTCCCAGTGCGGCCCAGTGCACGCAGCAGAGCACGCGACGGCGTAGGCCGGCACTGTTACGTGAATACACGAAGGGATTGATGCCCGACTTGAGGAAAATGAGGACGACGCCGCACAGTTCAAACTGGTAGTGTGCGAAGGTGCTCTCTGGCGACAAAACGTCCTGCGCCAAGGAGATCCCCATCGGCAGGCAGCACAGCAGCACTGAGAACACGATGATGACACAGGTGACAACAGCTTTGGAGTCTTTGGCGGTGGCCAAGTTGACCGTGGAGACCATCTGGCAGCAGGTCGCTCCCTGGGCCGCCCCCGGGACCAACGGTTGCTTGGTCCTCGTGGCGTAAGAATGCGTCTGAACATTTTGTAACTTATTATACATCTGATTACGGTACAAGGGGGCCTGAGTGCTACATTGCACCCCCTCAAAGCCTGTGGCTGCCAAAGGTGGCGGGGGTGGGGTGCACGTGGCTGCCACGGTGATAATGGGACACTTCCGCACTTGTGCGTTCTTCCTCAGGGTCTGGGCGATCATTAGATAGGACACTGACACGACAGCCACGCAGAAAGCAAAGTCAGCAAGATACGCGTACAGCACCAACCTGGCCCGCCCCCCTCCTAGACCAAAATGGGGCAAGCAAGGTCCATCCCTGCGTGGGTACGCCCGCATGATGAGCAGGGCCGCCATGGTGAAGCTGGACGTCCATAGCAAGGCTGTGAGGGTCAGGGTGCAGGGGAATGAGGCGGTGCGGTTGGGCTGTTGGCCCAGGACCATCCGCAGCCGGTGTAGAGCGATGACCGCCACCGTCTCCAGCGACATGATGATGAAACCCGAGCCGGTCAGGTGAAAGGCGAAGCAGAAGCTCTTGGACATGCCGTCCACGCCGCCCGCGTCCAGGTAAAGCACCAACGCGAACATCGGGGCCGTCACACAGCAAATAAACAAATCACAGAAGGACAGGTTGAGGATCATGAAATCGAAGTTGGTGCGAAACTTGCGGAAGGCCGGGTCAAAGAAGGACAAGAAAACCACCAGGTTCCCATAGGAACCAAGGCAGAAGATGAAAACGAGGAGGAGGGAGCAAAAGGTCAAGGTTGCCGTGTGGACGGCAGCCCAAACTGGGGGGCTGTGTGAAGGCTGGGTGCCATTTAAGTTCACTTGCTTGGGCACATCAGCCAGCTCTGACGGCGACTCTGTGCTGTTCATCATATTATTAGCCGCCCACCGCTAAAGAACCAACCATTAGTCCTCTGAAAAGGAGGACGCAGGCGTCACCATTGCTGCATCCTAAAAGAAAAAAAAACGCATAATGACTGCTAGCTAAAAATCTCACAGCTTGCTGATTAGTGCAACAATGAAATACGATGCACACGCGCGCGCGAGCACACACACATGTGTATATACATATATGTATATATATTATATGTGTGTGTATATATATATTATATATATTTTTTCCATTTTTCTTGATAACTCAAACATGTAATGTACAAAACTTACCGTTGTTACACAAGCCTTCGCAGGTCATAATTATTTAACACAGCCCATCTTCGTTTTTAAAGCAGCTCTGTGGTACGGTAACGGAACGCGGCTCCGAAATTGAAAAAAATATCTCTCAATTTAAACGCCATTCGGAGACGCGAACATTAAAGGCATCATCTCGTCGTCTTCGTTGCAATTTGAGACGTGCGCGTGCCCGAGCAAATTCGTGATACCCTAATTGTTTGCTGTGCATCTGTTGCGGTGGGATTTCTTGTCTTTGCGATGTATCCAATCTTTTTACCCGGGAGCCACCACTGGACGTGCACTGGTTAAAAAAAAAATCGAGAATGAAGTCACAGCGACACCTGCGAACAACAGAGCGTCAAGCACTGCATTCAACTAGTGCATTGAACAATATATTAATGCTGAATTTTCGTTGTACTCATTTCGAAATGTGGTTATTTTGGTGGTCATTTGCAGTGTCGAAACACACTGATGAAAGGTTTATGTTTTTTACTGTCTTCATTATTCATTTATTGTTTGAATTATTTTTGCTCAATGCACAGCACTTTGTATTCAATGGTGGTTATTTTAAAGTGCTCTATAAATGCAGTATGTTCTGTTACCAAAGTAACCCTTACAATATTGCAAGTAATTGAACGCATTTATATACTAATTGACTTCATTTAGGCTTGTTTTAAATTCTCCCAAAATGTTGTTCTGTGATCATGCATTCTCTTCCCTCAAATAAATAATTTGCTGCCAAACAAGCGGTTGCAAAACATGGTGTTATCTTTGTTTATTATATTGTCTCTGCATTAATTTTCTACACCACTTGTCCTCACCGGGCCGATCTTAGCCCCTGAACTGGCACCACTAAGAACCAGTAACATTCACATTAGCATTATGGCAAATTTGGGGTCTCAATTGGCCCAAGACCCATGTCTGAGGAAGCTAGAGTATAGCCAGGGAAAATCTGCACAAACACGGGAAGAACATGCAAATTCCACATCGGACACAGGTGTGCTAACCACAATGCCTGCATGCTACCTTGTTTTATAATTCATATTCAAGACATATAGATTCAGATATAGTTTAGAAACAATTTATTCATACATGATATCATAGAATAGGCAAACAGTACATCTACAAAAAAAGGTCACTGCAAATTTGGCACTACACTATACAAAGGTGAGGTACTAAATGCTTCAATGTTAGGACTCATTTCAAGTCATCAAGCAGAAACAAACTGAGCAAAACAATCCGGCAAGTTCTGGGGGATGCAGGGGCTCAATCATTATTTGAAATTATGGATCGGTTTAGTGGATAGCGTTTTACACTGGAGAACCCTGAAAAGTGTTCGGGTCTTCACAAAACAAACATGACAGCACCGCATTGGGGAGTCTACCCTCTCCCTTGACTTTGCAAGAGTAGATAAAAATAGGCTCTAGTGCTTTCCACAAAAAAATAAAATAATCACACCCACCTACTACATCTGCTGAAATACTTGCTAGGGAAAAAAAATGAATGCAGCACTTCCTTAATTTTATAAATAAATAAATATGTCTGCACATCGTAGCTAAAGCATGACGCGCGCGCACGCGCACACACACTCGATCAAACAGCCATACAAATTTTGTGTTTGTCTAATCCAAAGAGTTCCATTGACAACTTCCTGCAGGTCAAAACATATGCTCCACTTGAGGAAGATGATCATCAGAGACCATGTCCTATACCGGGGACATCGTGTTGGCTCAGAGTTGATTCTTGGGATGTGATCCTGAGAAATTTATCCGGCACGCCACACGTTTTTAAGAGTGCACAATCTCGATCAAAAAAAACGAGAAAAAAAAAACTGTACAGAAATGTTACACCCTGCAGGTCATTCATCCCTGCCATGATTGATCCTTAAATATTAAGTATAGAAGAAATGTAAATGAGCTACATAGATAATACAAAACATTTCACACAGTTTTGTGTGCCACTTCCCCGGTGTTGAGTAAATGCAGTTACGTCCTCAATGCAGGTTGGCCTGGACGTAGAGTCTGAGAGAATCCAAACAAAACAGGGAAAAAAAGCAACTCAAAGTCTTGTCATTCATCTTTTGTCCAAATAGTAGAAGTGCATTGCTTTTGGTGCTATTTTATTGATTTATTCTTTTCATGCTTTACCAGGTTTTACGCATAGTAGCACGGCGACACCAGGAGGTCTGTAAGCACCAACAACTGGTCATCTGTGAACTGCTGCTTATGCTGTTGCCAGTTGTCGTGATGCGTCCTCCGAAAGTTGGACAGGGTTTTCTTCACAGTCATCTACAGGAAAACACATCCAAGTTGCAAGATTGCAGTTCATTTACTAGCGTGAAAGGGTAAGCTTACAAGACGCACTTCAATGGGTTGGGTATCATTGAGGTGGGCACTGAGGTCCATTAATAATTGGGGCATCCAGGTGGGCACGTCATATGGGCTGGAGAGAATGCAAGCACTCAGCCCAAGAACACCAGCATGACGCCGTACTAGGTCTGTGAAAACATAAAAATGAACTTAATCGTGACCAGGTGGTAACAGAGCCAGTCAAAAAAAAAAAAAAAAAGGAAACTCATACTGTACTGCATCATAATTACACAAAATCTGTGAAATAATACCGGACGTGTTCTTTTACGATATCCTCTATTATCAAAAGGTGGAAGATAATTTTTAACTTCAATACTGAATGTGGCACATCCACTTTGATGTTTCTCTTGACTCACCTCCAGAAGGTATAGTGTCCACTAGTGAACCAACACCCCTCTTTCTCTTTTTAGGCAGGCGGGTCTTGCACAGAGCCTCAAAGTGAGCCTGCATGGGGGCGTCCATGCACAAGAAATTGCACTGGAGGAAGCCACTGAGTGTGGTGGCAGCCATTTCTCTTACCTGCAGAGAAAGTAGATCGGGGTGGGAGGGTCAACATTAGGTACACTTGCACAATCTAATAACATCTGAAACAAGATGGATGCATGGATACTTCATTCACCTGGAATAAGACATTCAATAATAATAGTGAGTTTTGCCAGTGTGTTTACGTGCTCAACCGTTATCCTATACACTTCAGTATTAACACAGCAAGGGTCATGGTATTGGTAAATCTAAATCAGTCACGGAGATAGATTCAAGATATATGCAGTAACGATCAACAAGAATTATTTGGATCAGCTAACCTCAGCAAGACCATTTAACACTTCAGCAGTTTAATGTATAATGTAGAGGCCTAACAACATGACTTCCAGCTATTCCTCACTCGTTGTCTCTGCTCCATGTCGCTCTTCCTCTTTCTGAAATCTGAAAGTTATCTCCATAGCAACAGATTGCTGCAGCCTGTGGTTACCATAGCAACACTTAGAGGACCAGAGGGAGAGGTGTGGGGGGGATGCGAGTGGAGAGACAGGAGGTGAATACTGAATCACTACAGTGGAGCTAAAAGATGACAAGAGGCCACCAGCACCAACAAGCATGTATTTATTGTAACGTCCAGACTGACAGTTTTACTATGGCGGACTCACATGAAGCAATGTTTTTTTTTTGGTTTATATTTGAACTAGTTTGTGGATGCATGCTTGGTTTTTACCTCCAGCTGCTCGTCCTCCAGCAGTTTTATGACCAGCGCTCGCACGTCATCCACTGCTTTCGGGTCACTCATGAAGGTGAACAGGTTATAAAAGGCCATGATCTGCAGGTATGTCAGCACCGTATATCGAGCGTGCCAGGAGCTGCTCCCTGCAATCTGCCAACACGTGTCAGCATCATCACATGTCAATAATGTAACACAATGGACAATTTAGGGGGTACGTGTGTGTGTTTGTGTACAGTATAGAAAGAGAAAGAGAGAAAGAGAGAGAGAGAGAGAGAGAGAGAGAGAGAGAGAGAGAGAGAGAGAGAGAGAGAGAGAGAGAGAGAGAGAGAGAGAGAGAGAGAGAGAGAGAGAGAGAGAGAGAGAGAGAGAGAGAGAGAGAGAGAGAGAGAGAGAGAGAGAGAGAGAGAGAGAGAGAGAGAGAGAGAGAGAGAGAGAGAGAGAGAGAGAGAGAGAGAGAGAGAGAGAGAGAGAGAGAGAGAGAGAGAGAGAGAGAGAGAGAGAGAGAGAGAGAGAGAGAGAGAGAGAGAGAGAGAGAGAGAGAGAGAGAGAGAGAGAGAGAGAGAGAGAGAGAGAGAGAGACATTTGTACATATATGACAAAGAGCTGCATTCATACAAGACGTTATCCAATATTATACTTTTCAATCCTGCACTGGGTGTCATTTCTCAATTAACCTCTGGGTCACTTGTCCACTTTTCATTTGACCTCAAATACATGCCCCCCACATCCCCATGGATCCAGGTATCTGTAGACCCCTTTACTATAGCCATGTTACCATTCAGGCCGAGATATGTTATGCATTTCAAGTGTCCAAGCGAGTTAATAGCCCAAAAGTCGGATTCAAAGTTAGAGATGTAGTTGAGTATTTCCAACACTGTAAATTTGTTAATAACAGATAAAAATAATGTGGTCACATTTGGATACATTGACGACATTTGGACATACATGGTTTCCACCTGATGGCTACAATCAGACCTTTATTTGTACAATCTGTACAAATAAGGGATTCCTCTTAAATATACACCTCTGTCGTAGAGCGAATATACTACCGGTACTTTCATTCATTGAATAAATGTTGATCATTATAAATAATAATAATGATAATAATGTAAATCTCAAAAATCTACTGAAGTCCACTACTGTTCTACCTCTTGCAGGGCATTAAGCACCATGGGAATCTGCTCGGTGTAGAGGAGCCCCTGGGACATGAGAGACAAGCAGGTCTTCGCATCCCTCTTCAGCTCATCATAACTATCATCATTCTCTACTGGAGCAATCTGGAACCACACAAAGAGATGCCAGAATTGATCGTCTTGAATTCATTTAAGTATGTATCGTGTAAAAGTGAAGGAGCTACCTTGAAGAGGAGAGGGAGCAAGCGTAGGTGCTCCGGGACAGCGGTCGAGTAAGAGCGTCCCGCACTTGCAATCAGCCACTTCAACACTGCAAACATGTTAATGAGGAGAATGTTATGAAATGTAAATAGCTTTAGACGAGTCACTCAGCATTAACTCACCTGTTTTGAGAAGTTTGATCGCTTGTGTTCTCTCATCCTGCTCCCCCACTTCATTCTCCTCAACCACGTGATTTTGGATCTCATCATCACCCTCAGTCAGTGGCTTTAGCTGTAACAAAATTCTGTCCGTGAAGTCCGAGATCCGAGGCGAGGTGGTTGGCTGAGTGTAAGGCAGGTTGACATCTATCATGAAGATGTAGGTCAGTACACTGGAGGGAGGGAAAAGAAAATGCACCATTAATACACCATTTTCAAGGTCAAATCCAAGTTCCAAGTCACACAGTAAATATTTAATCTTGCTGTCAGAAGAATTATATTGTGCTACAGGTAATCATTAAATGGCTTTTCTTTTTTGTGATATTGCCTGAGGAAAACCTGCTCAAAAAACACCTTCAAATTAGTCAAACATCATAATTTAAGATAAGATAAGATATCCTTTATTCGTCCCACAATGGGGAAATTTACAGCTTATTATTATTTGATTATTAATAATCAAATCGGGACACTTTGGCTTTGGCCGTTTGCCACACCACTCTTTTGATATTTTGACAAACTGCAAACAATAATGAATGCTTTTTCATGAATTTCAAGCCCTTGTGAACTTCAACATGATACGGAGAGGCATAAGATAAACAATTTTAAGATGATCCATCCTCACCTTCCAATCCGCTCCCGTACATTTTTGTAAACCTGAGTCAGTTTGGGCTCCAGGTACTGCAACAATCTGTGGAGGAGCTCTGGCACACGCCACTCCTGCTGAGCAAGGCCTCCCTGCAGCACATAGAGGCGACTTGGGGGCAGGGGGAATAAAATATATTACAAAATTAATAAAAATAAAATGTAAGTGGGATAAACATTATTACTAAGGCAGAATGTAGTTCTACTGACCATGCATCAACAAATGAGCCTCCTTCCCCATTGACTGGAGACTCCATGAGCATCTCAAAAAGCCAATGAAGTTTGCGAGGGTCTCTACTCTCCTGTAGATGGGAAATAATGGACATGATGGGTTTTATTTATTTATTTTTTTAAGACAAGATGAACTCAGAGTGGGAAGGCTTACGCAGGCAGTGGCGATGCAGGTGCCCCAGTCTGCATATGTTTCTACTGTGATGTTGGACAAAGCTGTACGAAGGAGTGGGCACAACACTTCCCAGAGGCTCTCAACCTGCAAATTGACCATTTAAACTGAAGCTAAATCCAAGCAATGTCATGCAACAGAAGCTCAAGAGAAGAAAAAGTCTGGATTCTGAATGAAATTGCACCTTTGGGTAACTCCAATGTTTGCACCCTCTGATTAGTCCAGATATGATCTCTGCAACACAACGCTGCTTACTCTCATGGGTGTCTGCGACCAAGCGCTCCATGTGTGGCTGCAGCAGAGGCAGGAAGGTGTTGCTAAAATTGCGGAACAAACCCTGGAAACAGAAAAGAAAAAGTGGTTGTTTTTTTTGTCTTTTCCTTAAAACTGAAAGCACTTTTAAGAATTGTGCTCACCTTGAACAAGCAGAATCTGCGTGTGCTAAACTTGTCTTTACCCTTTCGATCCTCGAGAGAGAGAAACTCAATGAACTGATTTATAAATACTGGGTCTGAGAAATGGTCATAAATGATCTGCTCGTGCTGCAACAATAAAGAAAAGAAGAAAACAATTGATAAGGGTTATAAAAAAAAGCAGTTGCATAATTATCATTGTTGTGTGACACAAACCTCTGTCATTTCCTCTCTTGGTAGGTTCTGTTTGGGCTGCTCTTCCTCAGGAGCATACATCATCAGTTTCCTAGTGACCAAAAAGCACATCAGCGAAAATACAACACAACCAGCTGCAACCAAGAAACCAAAATGATGGAACAGTTTCAAACAGGCACCTTGGCCAGCTGTAGTAACCCCAATGAGTCTTTTCCACAAAAGCACAGAGATCCCAGTCCTTCTGAGTCCTTGGCAGGCTTTTGCTGTTATACTGCAGCCACTTGTTATCTGGGCGGTCACCGGCCACTATACCATGACCCGTCTCTTCAAGTGCACCTTTTTTCAACAAGACATGAATTAGTTTGATAAAATATTTTAGAAAAAGCAAACATGAAGAATGGGTAAAACTTTGTGCTGCTTACAAAGCTCAGATGGGCTGATGGGCACTTTCTTATGAGGCCTTTTTATTTGTTTCATGATGCCTGCGACAGCTGATATTGCCACCTATTGGACGAAATACAGCACTTCAATTGCTTAGCCCCCTCCATTAATGTGTACCCATGACTTGTGCACGGTTATGAGACGTAGACAAGACTCACTCACCTTGCGGACATAGAGTGAGTCGTGGTTGAGGGTTTTGACGAAGAACAAAACAGCTGCTGGCGGGAGTTGGTGGTCATCTCTCAGGAGCAATGACAAGAAGCCAATTGCGATATGTTCAAACTTCCAAGGCCTGTAAAATTCAAACCAAAGTTCTTGACAAAAATACATTGAATTGCAATGTGGGGAATATCAAAGGCACCTACAAATTTCTGTTGCCAAGGCAGTTCAGTAAATCACCAATGAGCCGCTGATACTTCCTAAAACACAGTTAAAAATATGTTAAGCTTAATATTGACATCCAATAAATAATGTTTCAAGTATGATCGAGATTCGGATCACAGGTATGTTGTTCGAAGCAACTTACTCGCCCGACTCGAAATTCTTGAGGTCCTGCTTCTTAACACCTCTTGATGTTTCTTCTTCTGAAGGAACAGGTTCTTTAGGGAAGGGATTTCCAGTGACCATTAGCTGTTTGGCCACACCGCAGGTCTCTTCAGGGATCTATAGGATGAAAAGGTTGATTTGATAAAATAAATACCATGTTAATTTAGTTTGGTTCTGTTCTTGCTAAGCACATCAAAATGAAATTTTTTTTTCACATTTTCTTTGAAAAATAACTTACAGAGAAATCAATGCCAATGGTCTCATACTGGCGGTGGATTTTGTCCGCAAGGTCGTCAAAGAGCCGCACGATGGAGGGTTTCTCCAAAGACATGGCTGAACTGAGGCCAGATCGAACAATAGCAGGCCAGGTCAGGGCAATGCACTCCCAGTCATGCAAATTGGCCAGGCACACTCCATTATGATTTCCCAGGAGACAATACAAGGCACCCTGGAAAGGCAGTGGGAATCATATGGCAACTTTAACACCTACTCTGATACAAATCATAAATAGACATGATAGAGAAACATAATAGTTTGGGAATGTCATACTTTGAACTGCTGCTGTGTGACGCTGCCGTTGTCTGGGTTGAGAAACTCAAGGACGTGGGGGATCACATCTCTAGAGCAGAAATTATAGGTGCCAAGTGCAGTGAACAGTACACTTTGAGCTTTGCTACGTACCTGCAAAGAAAACAAAATACTTTAGATTTCAATTTGAGTACCAAACACAAGAGTATGAATAATCCATCTCCTTTACATGAACAGACAATTGCAAAAAAATAAAAAATGAATAATGTCAGTGACAATTCATAGCGTGCGGACATGACAGTAGATTTTGCAGAGTCCTTACTTGACTGTAGGTGCTTGTGGACAGCCGCAAGAGATCTCTCATCAGCTCCTGGTGAATGCTCCTGTACTGACACCCCTCCACGGTCAGCTTGCGCAGCTAATAATCCACAAAGTGCAACGCTAAAAAAATACTGCAACACAATGACACGACATGCAAATGTGTTCATGGTCAACTTACTTCGTGCTGGAGCATGACTCTGTCTATGAGCAGAGCTCTGATATGCTGCTTTTTGCCATGAAGCTGCAATAAATAGATAAAAAAGTCTGAATTGTTTAAGGTGAGCCTCAAAAGAGCTTATTTCCATGGATTTAAATCACACACATTAGATGGCAGAAAAATAAAGATTCTCACCCTGTTTTCCATTGATTTTTTCACAAGGTTGAAGCTCTTCCAGCGGGAGTCAAACTCATGTTTGTGGGAACCTTTGAAGTGCAGCAATTCACTGATAATCTGAATGACATTGAAGACAAATGCCAGTTTGTGTTGGATGCCATGTTACGCCATGACAGTTACAGATAAGAAATTAATTTAGAGTGCTTGCATGTGATTGGTAATATCTTCGAATCAAATATTTTCGTATTTACTTTTGGAATCATGTGCTGCGCAAAGATTCAATATGCAACAAAGAAACTTTGTTCAACCAAGCTATGATACTCAAATTTTACTGACCTAAGCGTACATTTTAAACAATACTTTAAAAAAACATTAGTTGTTGATTTGTTTACCTTGATGATGGAAAACAGAGACTTTGTGTCATCTTCTGAGTTTTCCAGTATATAATCTGCAAAAAGAGATAAAATGGCTTCACAACTAAAATAAAGAAAAAGCCATTTAGGGTGTGGCCACAACACTTACGAAGCAACTGTCTCATCACTTGACAAATGGAATCTCTGTAATTCTCTGTGGACTCATCTGCGAAAAAAAAGATGCAATTATGTTGTAAGAAAGACAATACTCACTTTAAAAAATAATTCCTCATTCATTATGTACTATCTGAAATTAAAGTGTTGTGCCTACCATACTTTGTTCCAGTATACAAGGTGGTCTCGTCTAGATTCACCATACTATGGACCCTGTGTCAAAAAGCAACAAAAAAAAAAGCACATGAAGTTATGTAGCATTTTTGCATCACAACACAAACACAAATATAAAAGTTTTTAAAAAAGTGAAACTATTAAAATTAAAACCAGATGGATTTTTTTCCAGAAATACAAGACAACCATCAAAGGTAGGACTTCATAATTTAAACCAATGTCAAATATTTTTCAACAGAAATAGCAAAATGCTCACAGTTCAGATATAGGTTCTCCTTTCAAGGGAGGCATAAGACCACCAGCCCCCAAGAGGCAGTGTTGAACAATGGTGAGACTCTGCAAAACATCATCCCTGTTGAAGGGAAAAAGCAAAAAAGCATAACATCACTATTGCACGTAAAAGGAAAACTACATTTGGCACCTCAGAGGGATTATCACAATGTAATGTACATTCCAAATATGTATTACATTATACCTGCTCATTTCTTGTTCTCCTTCTGCAAAACTTTGAAGCCTCTTCAGTTCTGGCTTCAGGATCGTGCCCAGTAAATGAAAGCTAAAGGTGATCTCATCAGCACTGGGGACATGCCACCGGATGTCCAAGTTCCACAAGTCACCAGGACGACCCCAATCCTGCATGTGACCATTTTAAAGAGCATAAGCAAACAAACAATTTAAGGAGCAGAAACAAAATCTGGGGTTCAAGCTACATTTTCTATCAAACGTCTTCGTGAATAACAGGAACAAAACATAGGGTTTCACATATATCCGCATTTTCAACATTTTATGAGGCTACACAGTGCAATTCAAAGAAATAATTGGCTTTATTTACGGTACTTCAGACTGACCCATCCATAAAACACGAGATACAGTGCTAGAAGTAAAGAGTCATTCATCACCTTGATGGGCAGGTAGTCTGTGATTGGCTGGCAGAAGCCCCTTGGCACACTGCAGTACTCCGTAGGATAGATGAATGCAGTGGAGCGGAGGATATGATGCAGTAAGTTGCAAGAAAGGATGTAGCCCTGCTTACATTTGAGGTGAAGGGTCAACTGCAATATCTGGACCAAGTCAGAGGAATAAGCCAGGAGCTTGTGACCATCAACTCGAGTAACCTGTCGGCATACATGGAGAGAAGACCCAACGATGGTGAAGCGAGGGATTAAAAAATATATATATCTACAGTATATATCGCTGTTAGAACAGAAAAGGGGCTTAGTTCACCTCAGACAGTAGCTGAAGATTCCATAAAAACTCCTTGTCAAGTTCCTCTTCGTGTAACACTTCTTCATCTGTTTTAATAAAATCAATCACCAAATAATAAAGAGAAATTACTCAACTACAAAACTATGTGAGAAACTGTTTTGTTTTTTTCTAGCCAGCAGGAGTGTACTTACTGGCAGCAATTTGGTGTATTTGACTGCAGCAGTGAGGGACAAAAACTTTAAGAGACTCTGCGGGGTGACACTGAAAAAACAAGAACGGAGGAAGTGAGCAGTCAGCTACAACATTTTAACTGCACCTCAAACATTGGCCGATAACATTTTTTTAAATTTATCTGCAGAAAGTATCATGCATCTATTGCGAGTAAGGCATTATTTGGGGGCATCGGTCAAAATAAAAGAAATGAGATTAAGGACCAACCATAGTTTAGTTGTGGTGCATATTTGTTTAAGTAGATGACAACAGAGGAGGACACTATTTGTGGAAAAACAATACTATGGACTGCTCATGATTTGTGAGTTACCTTGGCAGCAGCCCGGCACATGTCCGCCACCATCCTTCCAGCTACACGTGTCTCAAAAATGTTAGTGGTTGCAAAGTTAAAAACCTTTTCCAGCGCCACCTGTTACAATAATAGACAAAAATACATGACATCCCTTTTTTTTTTTTTTTTTAAGAACATAATTTTCTTCAGCAGGTACCATGAAGATGTCCAAGGAGCACTGAATGAGGATAGTGCTAAAAGTAGAGGACAAGCCGAGTTCCACCAAACTCTCCAAATGAGTCATTTTCTCCGTTTCTGTTTCCTCACGGGTTTGTTCGAGAGTGCTGCTGTCGATCAAGGCAAAGCACCTGCATACAGTATCAAACAACCAAATACCTGTTGATAATGGTGGAATCAAGTAGCTTGCTAAGAGAAGCAAAATACTTTACATGTGAACAATAATGTACTTCATTTGATCCATTTTCTCATTCTTATTTTATTTTTTTTATTTACATAAAGTGAAAAGCTAATCAGGCAAAACTCTAAGCATTGCTAGATACTGAATGTAGAATGTAGCTATGTCACCGTCATCACATATTATCAGCCAATAGGAAACTTCAAACATGATCATCATCAGTCTTTAGCATACCTGTCCATAAATTGAAGGACAAAGTCTTCGAATTCCGCAGAGGCCGAGCACAATTCACGTTCCACCTTTGTTCGGCAAAGTTTAAAACAAATCAATGTGCATTCTTATTTTATATTACTCAAATTGGGAAAACTGAGTGAACAGCAATTCACCTCTGTCAAGTCTGTTCTTTCATGTAGAGCAGACGAACAGTCCACCAAAGGCACAAGAGTTACAAATGTAGCAATAAACTGGAAGGTGATCTGAATGGAGAGCAATATTTGGATATTTATTTACTTACACCAATATTGGAAATGGTTTAAAAGTGTTGGCAAAAGAATCACACCATGCACTTGCTGAAGTCATTTGGGTCAACTCCAGGCAGGGACCTCATGAGGAGGGGTAACATGTGAGTCGGCCCATCAGGAAGGTGCTTCCCACCAGACACTAAACTTCGTGCTACACCAATCATGCAGCTTAGGGTGGCTGTCAGCTGATGGGGCTCTGTTAGAGTTTCCAGTGCGGGGTATGTTCTATAGAAAAGACAACAATTAGTCCTTTGTGTCCATTCCAAAGAGTACTCTTGTTTCTGGATGATAGTAGAAAACTAGGAGCAGCTTGCCAGACTCTAAAAATGTACCCACTGGGTTAGAAAATAAATATTACAAATCTTACCTCTCTAGAACCGGAGGAATGACTATTTCAGGCCTCATCAGAGCAAGGTTCTGCAGAGCCTGAGCGGCATCAAGACTGCCTGTTTTGCTGAACATGGCCAGAAGAACTGGCTGCATCATACTCTCCACAAAGTGTGTGATATCGTCTTCTGTGAGCTTGTGAGTGTCTGGGATCGGTGTTAGCCAAGACGGCTTTCTGTAGCGCTCTCGATGCAGCCGGCGAACAACACTGGCAGGGAGACGCTGCAGCAACTTCATGAGCTTCATCTGAATAGGATAGGACAGAGAGATAGGTTACCAATTATCTGCAGGTTGAAGCAATCTAAATGAAACAGTTTGTAAGGCCAACCTCGATCACTTCTGACTTGAATTGAGTATGCGAATTGGCCACTGAAACCGAATGCCGAATCAGGACGGATCATAACTTATTGTCATCGCAAATTTTTGAATGGTACTCATGTCTCCGTATGTGTGACATCCACATGGGGAGTGCACATGCCTGAAAGCTATACTCGCACTACGTAGGAACGGACGGCCATAAGTAGTTGCGTGTGAATGTGAATGCTTAAGGCTAAATAGCATTAAATTCAGTTGTTAGGCAGTCAGTCAAAAAAGCCTGCCTCTCACAACAAACAAAAAGCGGGGTGCAAAGTTGGATGTCGGACTTGAAGAACAAACTAGCTTCACACTAGCTAGTAGGAATGTGAATCTCAGCACTGAGGACGATTCGATACACATCTCGATGCACTACCAGCGATGCGATACTTAAACGATACATGGAATTTTCTGGCGACACGATGCGATACGTTTCACGATGTGATACGACGCGATACACATTTAGTTCAAATCATTGCGATCCGATACGATACAGTGCAATTTGTTGTGATATTGTGCAATTAAACATGATGCAAATACGCAAAGAAAAAAAGTTTAAAAAAAGATGGAATTCAGTATGGTATTGCAAAAAGTAGACCACTTTATTCCTTATAAACAGTAGAACGCGTAAAACAACTTATTTAAGCCCTTTCACAATTGGGTTTTGTGCAAAGAAAATGTAAACAATTTGGCACCTGAGACTCACAGCTGTTGCTGTAGTGTAAACACAAACAGACTACTCACTGAGTGTCTTATATGAAATATCCATCTCCATAGGACAGAAAAAATACAATTGAAACAATGTGGCAGTCACAGCCTCAAAGCTGCTGTGTGTATTGTAGCGTAAACAGACCACTCTCACTGAGTGTCAAAATGAAATGTCCAAAAGAGTCATCCATATATAGTTTTTCCTTGCGCGGTCACAGTCAGCTGCAAGGGGACCCACAAAATAAGAGGCGATTTTTTTCTGATCCTGACCTGGTTTGCCAAGAGTTTCTCCGGTGTCCAACGAGGAACTGGACGGGGAGGCGCGGGAAACTTGTCGGTGATGTGGTGCCATCGTTTTAAGTGGTCTGCATATTTTTGGTGCTGCCGTTGTATGGCTTCGTAGTGCGACATTCTTTGCAAATTACGGAGCTTTTATCAATCTTTCCGTCTTTCTTTTCGAAGCCGTAGTATTTCCAAACATAAGATCTGAATGTTGCGGAAGC
This sequence comes from Hippocampus zosterae, assembly GCF_025434085.1. Lineage (NCBI taxonomy): Eukaryota > Metazoa > Chordata > Actinopteri > Syngnathiformes > Syngnathidae > Hippocampus > Hippocampus zosterae. Next base: position 11,756,655 of record NC_067461.1, on the reverse strand, counting down.
ATTAAATACAGTAGTTTCCTTGCTGCTGCTTGCGCGAACTTCCATAGTGTTTCGCTAGTTGTGGACTGGACTGTATGTGACGCACGGCTACCGTCCGTATTCAACACAAAACGCAAAACAATGATGGTGCATTCATTGCGCCTAGGAAAGGGCAGATAGGTGACGTTTAACATGAATAAAACGGCGCTTGAATCGGATTTTACCGATACCCACCAATGCATCGCGATGAATCTCGATTTCACCCGTCAATCGCGTCGTATCCAGTGAATGAGCCAGTCCACTCGCATCGCGCACGTGCGCATCGATGTATCGATTAATATCGATTATTTTCCACACCCTTACTAGCTAGGATGATGCCAATTCAACAAAACGGGCATGGATAAAAATGGGACCAAAGGGAATAGAAACATCCCGGGTTCTGCCGTTGGCCATGGTATGGCACGGAATCCTGGAGATTAAACCAAGTTCATTTGAATTTAAAAAGGTCAACCTTTCTGTGAGTTGAAACTCTGTTTCAAACAAACTATGACGTGTTTCGTTATTTGTTAACGTTTCTATTTAGAAAAATAATTGAATGAAAAATAAGATATTTTATCAAATAAACAAATTACCATAATATATATGACCATAAACAAACACGCACTCAGACAAAAGTATCAAAAATGGTTACTGTTGAGTGCCTAAACTGATTCCCAGATAGCATAAATCAGAACCGAACCGGTTCAAATATGAAAGGTACCCATCCCTAATGCATATTGAAAGGACTTTCCAGGTTTTGAACCTAAGAACCTTATTGTGACATGTTGCCACACTGGCCCACTGTGCCACACAACTCTAAAAATAAAAGTACCACGTGGCTGCCTGTGTCGTGTCAAATCGGAAAGAGGGGCTTCCTCAAACAGAATGGCATGTGCGCCTGCTCATGGGGATATTTAATACTATTGCAACAATCTCACACACGTGTTTTGTTATTTCTGCACTCGACATTTAAACCTAGACAGCCAATGGATGCGAGAAGCAATGACGTATGTGTTAGCCACTGTGACGCAGTACATATTGATGACATGAGTTGGAAAGAACCATAGCCAATAATAACACGTCTTCCAAAAGCTGAAGTTGATCATAGTTCAGTGTCTCTGAAACAAACTATGATTTACTGGAATGCAATAAACTTGCCAGATGGTATGCCACAATAGATTATACACTGGATAGTCACAGACATTTAAAGGAAGCACAAAAAAAGGAACTCACCAACCAACGACCATGGTTTGATGGGTGGAAAAAAGATGTGATGCTTTTGAAAAGTCCAGTGAGCTGTGCTTGAGTTTGCTTACTTGGTCCACCCTGAAATTGACAGTATATGGTCAGTCTTTTCTTCTGGATATTTTGACTGAGGTTGCCACAATGGCAAGACCAAGGACAAACCAGAAGAGATGATATCCATAGCACCACATGGCCAATGTCGTAGGCATTGGTCAAGTATCGCGGGAACATCATCTGGCTGGTCCCCACTGGAAGATTGAAACTCCTCAAGACTCTTGTGAAAATCTGAAACGTGGCAACAATAAAGGTAAAGTATTAAGAACCCATAAAACATACTTTTGCTTGTATTTTAGTAAAACCACAGTTGGGAGGAAGTTTGTTTATTCTTAAAACATACTACTGTTTTTCAGAGAGGAGTTATATAACCTAAAACGTTAATTTATCTCTATGACCAAACGGATCAACAAAAAAACATGATAATTTGGTTCTAACTGGCGGTGGCTATAAAACTCACACCTTGAATCACAAATACACCATTCATGCCGCAGGACAGACCACAAGCATAAACCTCTAAAAATGCAAAACATTTAATCAGGACTCCAAACTGCACCTACATGATGGCATTCTGGCCATATATTTTGAGACAGTTCAACTACAGCTTTCATCTACCGACCGGTACTTGTGCCAGCACAGCCATAAAATGTTGTGATTTTATTTAGTTTAATATTAACGAGTGTTTAATATTTTTTTGTTGTAGCAAACGTCTCCCCATTTTTCAGTAATATAGTGAAAATGAGTGGGACAGATATTTATTTTGCAAGTCAATTTACAGTGTGCGACTAAATCTTAGACTTGCGCCTCAAAAATTTCAGGTTAGATGTTACTGCGATACCCGTAAAAAAAAAGTTAGTTTGGAAACCTCCATGTAATAAGCTGTTATGTAATTTATGAAAATGTACCTTCGGGATATAAGGATCCCAGTCAATGTACCCAATGTTGTCATTGGCCAAGCGAGCAAAGAGATTCACCAGATTCTACAAAGAAAGCATACACACTAAAACAAGCGTTGTTGTTACATGTCATGAAAACAAACTTCTACTGTACTCACCAATTCCCAGCTTGGAAGATTCTGCACTGATACCCACAAATTGATCAACTCATCAAACCACAACCTGTGAGAAAATCAATTTGATACATAAATTGATGTGGTATTCAATTGTGAAACATTTACAGAAATGTCCGTTAGGATTGTGAAGGAAAGACTGAAGTAACTGAACATCTGCAACATGTTCGTTTTTGCCATGAGGAGGATGCTTTGCTCGAAACATCCCTAACATGGTTATTTAAATTTATGCTTATCAATCCAAGTTTTCCTGATGAGAGCTCTTACAGTACTCTGCACAAAAAATGCTCCTGTTTACATCTATGGATCGAATAACTGTTGCATGAATAACATTGGTTTTGATTTTTATTTGGGAAAAAAGATACACCGAAATGGGTGCAAATTGACTGAGCTTACAAACCGACCAGAAAGAAAGCAAGTTACGTGTGTCATGGCACTCCTTACTTGAAGCCCTTATGATGCAGCTCTGGAGGTACGGTTGTGGGTAGAAAGAGTTCAAAGTAGCAAATTGCTCTCTGCATGGTAACGTCAAATGGGCAAAATAGCGGTCTCCACTCATCCAGCATCTCCTGGGTTGCAGACTCTGGAAAATACCTGCATGGAAGGATAGAGAGTCACATTCATTCATATTCATATTTACATCATTACGTAACAAAAACAACAGAGCAGCTTAGAGAGTGCCACCAAAGAGAGACAATATATATTTGGGAACTGCAGCCAATGCTACTTGCAGCCAAAGGCCACTTGGTCAGGCGTCCTGCTGCTGTACCAGCTGACCACAAATTACACTCTCTTGTCCCAGTGACAGGAAATTCTCACACAAGACAGAATTAGGTGAGATAATAAGATTATCTGACTAAGTGCGAAGAGAGGGATGTCCTAGTGCTTGCCTTGCTTGCACATATAACCATGGTGGACAAAGTCAAGAACCAACTTATTTATGGACACTACTGCTCGTCTTCAGAAAAGTTCGTATTATGACATGCCATTCTGCTGTTGACACAACTAGCACAATCATCCCATCAGCTTTTCTGTGATCAAAACCCTTTCAAGCGGGCTTTTCATTTATGATGCCAATTTGAATCCCGGAAGTGATCATTTCATTTTACTTATTGATAAGTTTCATCTTCATGAGTTTTCTGTACTCTTTTTTTTGAGGAAACATCACAGGGCGCTGAAGTGTCATCTTATGACAAACACATCGTCCTATTTTGATATATTAAAATATAATTGCATGGCATGGATCAAGATAACAAGGTGTACTTACGGTCTGCAACTTTTCACAAGTGTCTTCAACACACCTTCTACAGAGCTGTCATAATAAAAACACAGAAAATGGCATCAAGGTTATGTCCAAATTGCAGTCTTTTGTTTAAACAAAAACTCCTTCACATCAATGCAGTCTGAATCGGACCCCATGCATACAGAAGACTCATACAGGTGTGAGGATTTATGAACAGTATAAAAATACTATTGTGACTGTAATAACAATCTTAGCCGCTCACAGCCCTCCACAAAGAAACTACCGTAGTTTGTAAGATGTGGTGCTGTAGCTGTCGTTGTATTGATAACTTTCCATATTCCTGGAATGATAACAATGGCATTAAATATAAAAATAGAATACTCAGGGACTGAGTCACATAAGAGTGTTGAAAGCTCTGGACCAATATAACCAGAGCCTTGGAGCGCCCAACCCACAATCCCACCTAACTGTGCTCACATGCACGCTCAAGCCATGCCTTGTTGGAAATGGCCTGCCAAACTCAATCACCAACTGCACGACATATGTTCACGTTGGTCGCTCGATGCTTTTGAGAGCTCACGCACTTGGATGGTAGCAGTCTTCCCATGTCAAATCAAGGGACAAAGTATTCAACCCAAAATGCAAAGTATTGTATAACCCTTTTAAGTCCACAAAGCAAATATACACATGCATCACAAAACCATCAATCAATAGCCTCTCATAAGAGGCCCATTAAATGGACCAGGACACTCAAGGAGGGAGATCCTGAATCATTAATATGTTAGGAATGAACCCTCACGTTTCCCAAGACATTCCAGGACAGGAAGAAACATGGCTGGAGTTCCAATTGCTCTAACACTACTGGAAGTAGCGTGTAGTGTTATGTTTTACTAGAATAAGAACATAGTCCATATACCGGTAGTACAAAGTCTCAATACAGTTTATGAGGATGGGTATTTTGACGACAATCTCTAATGAGACTGGCTAGGAAGAAATCATGTTAGCTGCAGTGCGATAGTCGAATATGTATGAGTGAAATTAAAACATTGATTCATCTTCTGATGTCAAGTTGGATATGGACTCTCCAGTTCTCACATGCAATTTAGGGGGGAAATAACTTCAAGGGTAAAACATAAAAGATGAATGATGTTGCCCTTACCACCTCTGAACCAATTTTAGCATAATGAGTTTAAAGGATGAACGGGGCCATGGAGAACTGAATGTGAAAGGGGGACAAAGGCATAAAGAACACATTCAGCACTGGGCAAAGTGTGAGTTGCACAGAATATGAATATATGACAATTACATTCTAGTTTAAAGTGCGTTCGTGTCGTTTTGAATAAGATGAGCTGGTGTGTCAGCCAAAGCTGGTTCACATTGGCGGTAACAACACATATGCTTGCAAAGCATCATAAACACACAATGTTCCCATAGCACCATCCAAGACCACCTCGCACTGCTTGCTTGAAGAAAACAATGGATGAGCAACATATAAATGCCTCCCAAAGGTTTCATGAAACATGCCTGTCATCGTGCAAGGAGTTGGGTACAGCAAGTCAATTTGTGCACCCAAAACAAGTACAAATATTATTTTATGACTTCATGGGCCTGATTTGCTTCCCTCTAACAGATTGTAAATGCTGCTGTCGATGGGCATAATGCACATGACCTTCTACGAATACCAAATACCGGTAGTGGGCGCTAAATTGTGTTCTCACTCATGCTAGCAGATTGTGCATGCTGTTGGCATCTGGCGTTGAAGTGGTCTAGAATGTTGTACTGAAAAGAGGGTTTTGCGCTTAATGTAACTAATGGTTTTCACTATGGAACATTTGTGAGACCTCTGCAAGTGCAAAATGAAGTCTGACAATATTTTTCGCGAAGCCAACAACAGCATAAAAGTCCTGTTTTGTTTAAGTGGCCCCAAATGCATGTACACTGGACACGCATCCTGGTAACATTGGATTTAAAACTTGGGACAGCACACCCAAAAAGCTGCTCTGGAAGAGGCCATGAGAAGCAATTGATCCAGTGCGGTGAAATGAGCCAGACACAAGAAAATGTACAGTTGAAAGGACATTTATCACAGGTGACATGGCATGACTCCTCCTTGTGACTGGCTCCAAGTCAGCCATTCAATTAAATTGAAGGCTTAGATCATTCAGAAGCTTCAAAACTGCAAAGCTCGCTAGACGATGTTGCAACGTTTTTTTTTTCTGGCGATTCAAAAATGTTAACATGAGGGTAATAGTTCTCCACACTGCCTCTCATTTTGCCTCCATTAACTATGATGACAGGACTGTACAGTACTTGCCAATTTTCACCTGTCTTTCAAATGAACTATTAAAAACACAATACGTGTGCTAAATTAATATATTTGCATACATCATAGTCCCAAATCACACAAAATGTATTGAATGCCAACATTGCTCATTTGGGAGACGTAATCCTGGGTGTGCCCACTTAGTAGATCAACTTCTATGTCTGAGTGCATAATCAAGTTTGTGCTAGATTTTGCACATGCAAAACTTTACAAATTAGGTTGCATAAGAATAAAACTGAATTTACAAAAAAGGGATTGTTCACAGTTGTATGGTGTCATTTAGAGTAGGTTACTGAGCAAGACAGCTTTTCAGGAATGTAGGCAGACGTACACAAAAAAGGACATACAGTGGCATCTCCAAACATGAACATCCCAAATAAATGTCGTTCAATTTGGAACCATCCAATATGTATATTCAAATTATCTTGCCTGAGTCCCACAAAAATGTGACACAGGCTTAGCTAAACATTTGTGTTTAATTTTGCTGTGTATGCAGTATTTTTTGGAAGGACAAAGACAAAGTGTGATAATGTCCATATAAGTTGCCGAACCGTCGCTGTCGTGTACACGCATCAGTACCCTAAACGCTCCATAGAATAGGTTAACAAGATAACATGTGAAATCGGGGGGGTTTCTGGACACTCACAAATATTTTTCCCTTAAGTGAAGGAACAGAACCACACGATTGGTTGTTTTCTAAATCTGTCTCAGTCCAGGCTGCAGTGCTCAGTAAAATACTGCTAGGTCAACAAATATTATAGCGGTAAAACACGAAAAGTCTAGCTGGAGAATTACCAAAGCTTTACTAATGGGGACTGTTTGACCCTGCTCAAGTAACATTTAGTTCTCATGGAGAAAAATAATTTGAAATACAAACAAATCAGTGGTCAATTAGTGTTCAAGTTTAGAGGTTACACTTTACCATTCAAAAACTAGATAGCAGTTGAGTTATAAGTGGCATCTGCCAAAGCTAATAGAAATCCTTATACAGTATACGAATGAAATGAAATATGTGAAAAGGTGAAATCGGTTGGGAGTGTGCTTGAGTTGATGTCACAGAATAAGCAGTAACAAATGCCTACTTGGGAAACCAATTGAGGCCCAGATGCTCGGTCTTGGAGAAAAGTATCCTGTCATGCAGTTCATACAGAGGCCTCCAAGGCAATTCCAGGTCCTCCCTTGAGAGAAGCTCTCTTTTCCTTAGAAGGACAACACAGAGTCAGGCTAATGCATAAACAGATTTGCTGCTTCACAGCGTGCGGCTTACTTGAGCAGTTTGATAAGGAGGCGAGCCAGGCCTTGCATCATGCTGATCTCTAGACGAGGGACGGTGACTAGCTCGTACAGCAACTTGATGAATAGCACGTGGTCTTCTTTGCTGAACTTCCGGCCATATAGACGTATATACCTACATTGGAGAGAAAAACATTACATTTTGTAATTAAGGCTTTCAGTGTCGTGTGTTTGTGCCATTAAAAGAAAATCATTTCATAAACAGCCATGTTTTATAAATGTGTGTTTTGGTCCCATGAAAGACCCGCAGAGCTGTGAAATTGACCATTTTGAAATGGCTGTGTCACCACTTGCTTGCTTTAACAGCAGTAAGCAGAATCTGGGTCAAACCCCGTAGTGAACTTTCCATCTCTCTGAGCCGGTAGTGCCTCACTCTGGGACACAGCAATGTGCCAACATGGGGACAGAAACGGATTAATCAGCCCAGCAACAAAGTACAAATTGAAACAGCACTCTGAGTAATCCAATGTCATGTTGACAGATGCCACCATGTGATTCATCACCAAGAAAACAAACAACGCATTGTGAAAAAAGTGGACACCATTCATCGCAATTAATTATGGTCTTGACCTTATGAAACTGTGGAGCAAAAATGTACATATCCATTAATGAATATTTTGATCACTTCGTCTTGATTAAATATGCTGCAGGTTTTGTAGCTTCATACTGCTGGCACAATAATAACAATCACTGCAATTCTTCCACGATCCACTGAAGAATTTTATACAAAATCGGAAATACTATACAGATATGGCAAACTCACAAGCCCAAAAAACATATTGGCATATAACTACGTAATCACTCATGTGATGGCTATGTTTTCTGATACGTTTGTTACACAATCTCAAGCAAATTTAGACTTGTCCGAGAACCTCAACGTACAAGCAAAACTTTCGTAACTGCACTTGTTGACGTATAACAAGAAAATTGTGCTAACAGCTGTTAATTGCTAACTTCTAATTACTTGTACTCAATCTGAGTAATGAAAGAAAATCTAACAAAGGATGAAATGGGGCATTTTGTAATACTTACGTGGAAAGTTTCCTCGTCCAAAACAGCACACCGGGCCATATTTCTCTAAACTGAACAGCGCGGGCCAAGTTCCCCTTGATTTTACTCAAAATATCATTAGATTCTTCATCGAGTTTATCCGCATAAGGCAGAAGTTTGTTATATACAATGTCTTTTTGTGGAACAAATCCCAATCCATCCGACTGTGGCTCTTTCATATTACCAAAATTCAAAACGGCAAGTTTAGATGTGTAATTTTACTTCGTTCGGGTTCGTTGTTATACAATATAATGAATACAACAATTTCTGCGCTAGCTTGCCCAGTTGTTGGCCAACGATGTGACTAACGAGAGAGTCACAAGTTGATGACTTGCTCGGTAGCCATTTATCCTAAGTTAAGATAGCGTCTCTCCACAGTACACGTTAGCAAGATCCGGTCCTAATATGTTAAGGATAATCTGGGGAAGAAAAAAAACTATTTGTCAGGACAAGCGTTGGCACTCGAACACTCCTTCTCATCGATAAAAGGAATCCTGAAATATGACAAGCGGCTAGTAGCCTAGCTAAAGTTAGCGTTCCGCAACAAAAGCCCAAACATTTCGCAAAGCGCGTTAAACGTCGACTGATTCATCCAAGTACAGCGGACCACAAGGGCAGACGGCACCCAGCCGCCAGACGCATTTCTGGCGTCATATCCGGTTACTTTGAATGACTTCATTTCCCAAAGTTCCAGATACCAGAACCTTTTTTGTCTACCTTATCCTTGAGCCTTTTCAATAAACTGACTTGAAATATTTTTGGAAAACAACACAGTGTCTCAGTTGAGGCTTTTGGGAATCAATGCTAATAACTAATTACGTCTCTTTTCCCCGCTTCTTCCTCCTCCATTCTAACTGTATTAATTTAAATGTACGAATCCCTAACTTGGCTGTGACGAAGGGATATGGAAATTAAATTGACTCGACTTGACACATTCACGTCTGTAAGACATCTTTATATATCACCATCATGAACAGCACAGGGTTGCAGTTGACAACAATATTTCATTTATATTTTATATAGATTATCTGAGTCTCATTACAGTCACATTTTTAATTGTTTTATTTATTTATACTGTATGTGTTGTGTTTATTATTTTACTTTACTTATGTTAACTGTCTTGTTTAGCGCTTTGTTTCAGCTGCCGCTGTTGTGAAAGCGCTATATAAATCAGCATGTATTGTATTGTATTGTATTTTATCTGTTTGCCTTGATGACGCGTTTTCAAATGATTGTTTTCGCAATCACAAATGAAGATTGACTGTCATCTAGTGGTTGAAGGTTGTGGTGCAAACACTAAAGGGTCTCTTGAGTCAAATAAGAACACGTCCCACTCTGAAACGATTTTCTCTACGGTTTACATCATAATGAAAGAGATGAACACATCATGCAATAGACAATCTCTACCAAAGCGTTGCAGCCGGTCTCCGAGCAACCGTAAACGTTTGTCAATACGAGACGTTCATCACGTTGTGGAAAATAATCATTAGTTTGACCTAACGTATTCTGTTGAGAATGCGTAATGTTTTTTTTAGAGTAATTCAGACGAGATACTGAATAAGTGACAATCATTTGAATTGTTGTCATGTTATGTTAATAAGTGAAGGCGAAGGCAGGTTTGTGGTTTGCCGTGGAGAAGGAAAATGATAGTTGAAAGATTCAAATTGACTTGTGACAAACTTCTATCGTACCAGCAACTCGCTTATAGTTACTGTTACACTTGCATCCCTCAGAATGGCAAGGATATTCTCATGTACAGTAATGCGGACGTTGGGCAAAAGGTTTGTCACCCAAGATTTGCATGTTTATGACGTGTCTCTATGTCGAGAATGTAATTCATAGTGTATTTAATGTTTGTGTGTGTGTGTGTGTGTGTGTGTGTACTGCACACAGGGAGACCAGAACCCAAATTGAAACCCAAAAACTCAGAACAGTGTGGCACATATGCTAACATATAGTCCACACTGTTCTTTCGGCCATGCACTGCAAGCTTTTTATCCTTTCCCTGCGCTGTTGTACATTAAGTGGAAAAAAATGGGACTGTATTTTTAAGCCAGTGCGTTGCAAGATTTAAAAAAAGAGTACAGTAAAGATAGTGGGACAACACAATGGCATGAATCACGCAAGTGTTTTTCTGTGTCTCCACAGGCCTTGCTGTTCACGGGCCATCACAGTGAAATCACCTCCATGACTTTTGGGAAAAAGAACTCACCTGTCCTCCTCTGTTCTGCATCTGCCGATTACATTATCGTTTGGAATGTGGAAGTGTGCCAGAGAAGAGTGAGCCAAGGTACAGAAAGAGAAGGTTGCTTCATGTAAATCCATACAAAATAGACATCTAGGAACAAATGAAATGAATCTATGTGCTTTTATGATAAGTTGAGTTGTCATTGATAATGTCAGAAAGTATTCATTAAACAGGCCACATATTGAGGTTTTACTTTGCATTGGTGAACAACTGTACTGCATCATAATGAGCTCAAGTTGCTAACTGAATTTTGCCAAAGGTCAAATTGCAGCTGGGACGGTTATCGGAAGTTTACCAGGTGAAGTGGTCCATCTTTCCTTCTGCTTGTCTGATGAGAGAGTGGCTGCATGCTCTGGAGCCACTGTTTATATTCTCAGTTTAGAGGTATTTATTTTGTCTAAATTAATTTTTAGGATTTGAACTCTGATATGCAGATGCAAATGTTAACGCATAGTGGACACAAATGGGAAGCCAACACTGTATGACTGTTTTTCTCATCAGAAAGAGGAAACAATCTCGACATTAACTGGCCACTTGGGACCTGTAACATCAGCAGAGTTTTGCACGTGGGATAAAAACATTCTTGTCACCACGTCAGAGGACCGAACATTCAAGGTACTGAGTTAACATTCTGAATGATGTATTATCACACATTAAATATTTTTGGGTCGGAACTGTACAACACAATCTTTTAGGTATGGGATCTACAAACTGAAACAGTTTTCTACCAATCGTTTATACTGTCAGGTATGACATTTAAGAATAAAACAGATCAAAGCTTTTTAATCGCTTGATGCGTTTAACCAAACTCCTATTGTTCAGCTTCTCCGCTGCTCAGTGTGTTCTTCATGAAGGAAAATAGGCACATAATCTCCGGCTCCGCTGATGGACAGGTTGGTACAGCCAGCACTGACAGCACCAAAATTACCTTCACAAAAAGTAGTTCCACGCTGCGTGTGACCAATTATTTTCTGTCTGCTTTAGGTTTGGTGTTTTTCTCTCCATGCTGACTTTTCTTGTCAGCTAGTGACCAAAATAGACCTTCACAAAAATGAACAAAGACATCAAGGGGGTGAGATCCTAGCCATGGAGTACAGGTGATAACACTAAGTAGTTTGATAAGCTTACTTATTTTAATGCTGCATTTCATGATCTCTTTTAGGAGTGGGAGAAAAGTCATCAGAAATGGACATTTCAAAACCTGTCCTCAAAATTGTTTCTTTTGGCTCATGTCATGACAACATTGATGCAGAGAAAAAGTAAGTGTAACAAATATCGACCCATCTATCTGTCGTCCTTCCATCGCCTCGACATGACCTGTTGTGCTTTACTTATAGGGACATTTAAATTAGTTCAGTATTTAATTGTCTGTTCTCTGGGCTTATGTCTCGCGTCAGGCCCTCCTCTGTGTTTTCACGTTCTCTTTGTGCTTGCGTGGGATTTCTCCAACATTCTAAAAACCTGACGGTTAGTTTAATTAAAGACACAACATTTTCCATATCTTTGAATGTGAGTATGAATGGTTGTTTTTACACCATGTCTCCCACAAAGTCAACTGGGATATGCTCCAGCTCACCCGCTACCAAATTGAGGATAAATGGTCTAAAACATTAATTTATCGTGGACAACATGGCCCACGCAGTTAAATTATCCCGGGTTTAGATATCAGACCAGGGCTTTTTCTCTCGCTTCCTCCCACATTACAAAAACATGATTATAATGATATACAGTCATGATATTATATAATACCTTTCCTTCATTATGTTTAATTACAGCCTTGCCATACGGCATTAGTGTGCGAGATTTACGGTCTGAAATAAACAGATGGGGATTTGCTGTGTTTGACTTAATCTGTCTGGATTTGGACCACTGCAAGCAGATGGATGCTAAAAATCTTTATTTTACATGGGATGTATTGTACTCTATACATGTATCTTGCAAACCCCACTTTAAAACACATTCAGATTCATCTTTAGACCATTTTAGTGTTGACATCTCACACAAAGATACCTTGTTAAGGTCCAACTTGTGTAAATGTTTTTCTACCTTTCTAGGGACAAGAGCTGGTTATGCGTTGGAAGCACAGATGGTCTATATGTAGTCAATCTGGCTACATCAGAGCTAGTGTCTGTTCTACATTTCACAGGTATGGTGCCTTTTGTTTTTGTGCTGTGCAAAAACCCCATGGGGGGGGGGGGGGCTCAGTATTTTGTAGAAAACAGGACATCATAAAATATTGCATTTCAACTGATTCTAGACTATCCCAATTTGAGCATCGCAATGGCTGGGTCTTGGGTCTTCTCTGACACACCTAACAACTCTGTGAGTATACCTCAAATAATCAAATGGCATTGCTACATTTTTCCGTAGTTCATGCTTTTTCTCATAATCATTGATGTCCTTTGAGATGTGATTTGGACAAAGTATAATTCGAGTAATCATGGAATGATACGTAGCAGTGGTCCCTCAACTTTCCTCATTATTTAGGTTATTGTGTAGACAACACACGATGCACGTCTACTGCGGTTTCCTCGTTTTACCATGCTCCAGACTGTTTGAGTCAGACCTTTCCCAAAATTAAAATGTGGTTGCTATCACGTAAAAACTTAAGTATAAACTTTAAATGTGTGCCTTACTGGTTTACCAATTAAAGTCTGTCATCCGTATATTGAGGGAAGTTTTTATTTAGTTTTGTCTCATAAACCTGAATAATCTGTTCATGGGCTGTGCACTTACAAATTACATTTCAGTAACTTTGCAGAGTAGAGGATTGCGTGATTGCTCTTCGCTTCTATTGCTCTTGGCAATATTGTATTGCATTGTTGTGTTTGGGGTTTTCCATTTTATTCCTGCCCAGAAGAAAGCAATGACATGTCTAAAGTTCTAAATAAATGTGTCTGATTTCATAATCTAAACTAACAGATGATCACTATTACCTTGACAATTGTTGAACTCCTGCCACACAGATGCTGTTTTTAGTGAGCTCTTTGTTTACTCCCTGTGTGGGCCTGTTGGAGTTCTGTCTGGGTGATGTGGAGAGAATCCAGGCAGGGAGTCAAAGCTTTTCAATATTTCCAAGGTAATCTTGAAATTTCGTCCATGTAAAATATATAAATAAATATATACAGAGAAAGAGTAAGAGGCAAACAACTGTTCGCTCTCTCTGCCATTTCAATAGACACTTTAAAATCTAAATTTGTGGTGTGAGTGGTAGTTTGTCTATACTCAATGTGAGGCGGCATGTATGCCACCTCTTGTCTAAAAATCTGCTGACAGGCACCAGCTCATCCATAACCCTAATGAGGAAAAACTGTATGATATGTTTAACCTCTGAAATTTTGACTCAAGGGGAAAATTGCAATGGACAAGCGGCAGTCTTGATTGCATCTGCTGAATTACATTTTTTGATGAGTCAACAATGTTATGGTAGAGCAACTAATAATCCAGCAATGGAAAAGCTTATAAGTATTCAATTCCAGGAACTCTTTTCCTCGTCCCCCCTCCCTTGTTTCCAGTTCCCCGCCACTGATGGAGTCTCCCCTCAATGCCGAGTTGAAGAAGAAGGAGCCCAATCATTTGAAGAAAAAAGGTGTAGATGTGTCATCGTCTTACAGTGATAGACATGTCATACCATGGCGACACTGTAGCACAAATTTTAGCAGTTGATAGTGGACCTCTCTCATGTTGTGCTAGTGCCTGATTCATGATCTTGTAGCGTTACAGAATTAAGCGGAGAGCTTGTGCAAACTAGGTCGCACTCCCAATTGATTCTTCTTGTTGATTCGGAACAGATAGTTGATGCTCGTGTTCGTGATGTGTAGTACTCGCAAGCTTCTGACAATGTTTTGTCTTCAGTCGCTAACCACTAGCAGAAGCACATGCTTTAAATTTCATTAATTATTTTGGTTCTTGCGAGGTCTATTCCACAAACTTCCACATTATATATGAGAGAATGGAAAACATGATTTCCTTCACGCAGCAGGGGATGGTAATTACTTATCTAACTTCCTTCAATTTGAGTACTTTCAGCACTTTAACAGGTACTTGAAATATAATAGCAGATGCAAACACATTGTAACCGAGATGTGGGTGTTAATTATCCAAATGGGGTTGCTTTGTGCAGTCATGGGTTCCATGGTCAAAGCCTATTTGTGACCCAGGTGTTATCATTAGGCTCTGGCAGCAGCGTACTGTGTTCTCTGGGGGCGCGATGAGTGGTTCTTTGTGGTTTTCACGTTGCTCTCATGGAGCGGTAGCGGTGGAAAAGGGCAACATTATCCTGAGTCCCTACAGCTGCATGGAGAAGAGCTGTGAGCCTTACTCTGGAGATGTTGTCGAGCTGTACTGCATGCTAAGTCAGACCCAAAGCCACAAGCATTTACTGACTAATGCGGCCTTAATCATGCTGCATTCTATAAGTATACACTATCGGCAGAATTGAAACATATTAAACCATAAACCACTCAGGATCTTGGAAAAGAAAACATTGTTCCATTGTAAGTCTGGAACGAGGCTACAGAAGCTCTTTTTAAAGAGCCGAGTGAGAAAGAAGGATGACGCATAACGTAAATCTGAAATAGAAATTAATGCCTTATTTTGTTTAAAAAAGTTTTGGGGAAGAACTTGCACTTTGTTCCTTTGTATAGAGAGAGATCACCGAGTCGGAGTCAGTCTCATTCTATATTTT